>NW_025334033.1:55126047-55751047 GCF_019186645.2 Phyllostomus hastatus | reverse complement strand
GTGATTTTTTTCCTCTTTTTTGTGGACTATTTTGAATTTGCGGATATGTCATATATTTTTGTTTCTAATGATAAGGCTCATTCAGAAACATTTTTTTTTGTTATTCTTTCTACTTTCAGACTATATTAGTCCCCACATAACCTGCTGATAACTGTTCTGAGTTGTTCACATTGGCTATCTAAACTCCCCACTTTGTGAAAATGGACCTTTGTAGCATTTTAACAGAGACCACTATTCAGGAAGTCAGAGGACCAGGTTAGGGGTTCTAGGCTCTTTGAATTTCGTCAAGTTACTTAGTTTGTCTGAATGCTGGTTTCCTCATTTGTAAAATTAAGGGTTTATTCTCTAATTCACATTGAGCCATGGTCTAGGATATCTCTCTTCCTGGATTATACAAATGGCTTTGGTCAGCTTGGTCGATCTCTGTCCTCGCAAAGAAGCTCCTTGTATTCCCCAGACCCACGTATCTGTGTCCGTTCGTGCTGAAACATGGAAGTCAGACGAACTGCGTCCTTCCTGTTTCCACACAGTCTCTAAAATGCCTGGTCTTACCCCTGGGTCTCTAGAAATATGGTAGCTTTTTTGTTGGAGAATTATCGCTCTCTTTGAATTCACTAGAAGCCCAGGGAATAGGCATCATAGTGCCTAAATATTCTCATCTGCCCTTGTTAATCTCTCTGTCTCCAAATCAGACAGAACGATTGGGTTAACATCAGCCAGTTTCCCACCTCTTCCATAGAATGAGCTGCGCTTGCTCCATTGGTAGAGGTATTTCTGAAACATGAAACTAAAGAGAGAAAGAGCTAATTTATTGGTTGTCACAATTAGTATACAAATAAGTATTCTCAAATCACAAACAAAACAAAACTGTTGGAATTTAATACTGATCTTTGTTGGCTTTGTGAGGGTGGGGACTTAACCTCTCTCATTCATTCTGCTCCTATGCCCAGGAGAATGTCTCACCAAAGTAGGCCTGCCATAAAAACTTACTGAATGTGTGAATAAATGAAATTAAAATTGCTTAAGTACAGAGTGGAAAAGCTTACTTAACTCTTAGATTTATGGTCTTAAAGCACATGCAGAAGATGGAGAACTGATATGGTGCTGTATCTGAAACCTAATTAAATAAAAGGACATAGAACTTGACCTGGAATCTTAGAAGATTTAGTAGGGGTGGAGGATTCATTTATTTACTTTAACTCTTGAGTATAGCACTTAGACTAATGAGAGATTTTATAGTTTTGTCAAGTATTCTGTTCCTTGAAACTTCAGCTGGTCATGTAGGGGTTGTATTACCTTCTGTCAGAAATGTAAAAGAAGGGCTTTCTGAAAGGACAGGTAGTTGAACCCACTGATCTCTGAGGTCCATGTGAGTTCATGGTTCTGAGTTTTACTTCAAAGGGAGATTAGGCATAGCATGCTGATTGTCTCACGGTGGATAGTGAATTGGATAATGAAATTTTCATTCTTTGCTAGAGAAATGGAATGGTAGAGCTTTTTATGACATTATTAACATTTTAAGAATATCTAAATGTAGAAATAGTTTTGTCTTCTTATTAATGAGTCAAATGACAGAAAAGTGATAGTGGATAAAAGTAAGATGTCTGTGAGGGAGAGAGAACAGAACAGTCAGTTAGAACACTATTGGGAATTGCCTCCATTTAGATTATGAACAGTTGTCCTCTAAATACATCAGTAACCCCTGATGGAGAGTTTTCTTTGTTAAGGTCACACCAGCGAGAGCACCGCAGCGGGCTACGGGCCTGTGTCCGAGTATACGGAGAGGAAACCTCTGAGCACACCTGTGCAGCCTCTGTGTGTATAGATCTGTATGGTCGTTCACAAAGTGGCCAAAGTGGAACAAAGTGGGCAAAGTCTTCAAAAAAAGTTGAAATCACTTATGTAGCAAAGCTGGGGAATTTAAAGATAAACATAAATATGTCCTGTGGTCTCCTGAAATAAGCAGTTTGTTGAAGGAGACAGGAGCAAAAACGATTATATTACAGTTTGATAGCTTTTTTTAGACGAAGATATAGAAAATGTGCTGTGGAAACATTCTGTATTGAGAAATCAAGAAAGAAAAGAGTCTTGAGGATGAACTTTGCAGGGTAAGAAGTGTAGGTGGCAGGTATGCCACATGTGTCTCCTCCTACCAATCTGATGCGTGTGACTGCTGAAGTCGCGCTCTTTGGAAAGGGGCTGGTCGCCGAGAGTCAGCCTTCATCTAGCTGTGTGCTTGCGGGACGCAGAAACAATCCAGAGGCAAGGGTCCTCACCAGAGTCTTGACAGTAAGGTTGCTCTCTGGTAAGGAATCTATAAGATAATCCGATGCCGTGCAGAGCCAAGGTGTCAGGGTTTCTAGATGAGATCAAGACTTAGTGAAGATATCGACATATCTAAAGAAATGCCACATCAATCAAGAATGAGAGTTCATCAGAATCCAAACGTGGATAAGGAAGAAAGGCAGATGGACTTCGGCCGTCTCCATCCAAACACTGTGCAGGAGGATGGAACACTCTTGTTATTATTGTAGTTTGTAAATCCCTGATGTGTAGATGGAGACACCAGGCGGCCATCAGCACGATGCCGTTTAAACATTTTTCATAAAACAAATTGCCCTGCTCCGGTTTCCTGTTCACTCAGTTACATTCTGATTATAATTTGCCCTCCCATCTAGATTTGTCTGCAGGGTGTAAGGGTACTGGCTGTGCTGATATAAGCATTCTGACCCATACGGCAGTCATGGTCTCAGTGCAAACTAATGTAGTTAACTGAGGGGCATTTCTGGTTTGCACATGAGTCTCTTGTGAACTTAATGTTACTCTACTGCCGAAAGATGACTCCACTCTGGGACCTAAAAAGAAAAGAAAATCCAGTTCCTAAGTTTACAAAGCTGAGATCCAGACCAGGATGATGTACTCATCGAGACAAATGCTGTCTCTTGGCTACCAGCTCCATTTGACATAGTGCAACTTGAAGCAGAGTTGAACACATCATATTGGTCAGAGGAGACACATGTAGGCGTATTTGAAAAGCTGCAAGATGTTAAAGTATGAGAGTGAGAGAGGACGGTGAGGAAGCTGGAGAGCAGGGCAGAAGACAGGTTGTGAAAGGATGGTTCTTTTGGGCAGAGGGTGTTTCATTCATTTTTAAAAGTAAATTGAATTGAAAGGAAATGTGTGATTTTTCTGCTAAAATGCCATTCTACTTTCCCTGATTATTTTTAATCTAGCAGATCTCTTTGTTATTTTAAATTCAAGCTCAGTTTGTTGACCACATAATCCTCCTGTTTGTGTTGTGTGTCCTAGGGCAGGTAAAGATGATTAGGCTACCATGGGATGCCTGAAGGCAACCCGGCCAGCCATCGTGACTGTTTGGTCCACTTTACACTTAGAGTTTTAGTGATTCTGTTTTTCCCCTCCAAGCCTTGTGCAGTACAACTTGAATTTCTCTAGTAATGAAATTGTGTAATCGTGATTGAAAATTGTTTTTCCTACAGGGGGCCCCCAAGCCTTGTAATTTCTTACAGGGTTCTTTAGAAATCCCTTTTTATTAAATGTACTATTTGCTTATTTGAAAAGTGCCTCCATCTTGCTTTAATCAGGTTTTCATGACTTGAAGCATTTATACAGTATGACTGCATTTGAAAACTTAGACTTTTTAAAAATGATGTTTTGATGAGATAAAGGTAGAGTAACATTTATTTTTTTCTGAATGAAGGAGCTGACACTATCTTACTTGACATTTTGCATTTTCTAGTGTTTTACCAATTGTTGAAAGCTCAGTTTGTAGTGTCAGCTTTTACTCTTTGATGAGTTAATGACATTAAATTATTAAAATGGTAAAAGACTTTTTTCAACTTTTTCTTTTGGCTACAGATTAACTATAATTTTCTTCGTCAAGAATCTACTTACCAGTTCCCTCCATACCCTACCTGTGAATTCTCTATAATTTGACCTCAGTTAATGAGCAGGCAGAATGTTTATTTCAGTAAAGGGACTGACAAAGTCAGGTCTGTTTTCTGATACAGTTGTTTGAGTTGGTTGTACAGGTATTATAGGTGTTTCTTGCCTCCACTTAATAATTGTTTTTATTTTTGGTGAATGCTTTAGGAGAAACATATAAGCACCGAAGAAGAGCACTTAAGGAGGATGGAAGAGGCCAGATTGCAGCTCAAGGATCAACTTCTTTGTCTGGAGACCGAACAGGAATCCATTCTTGGTGTGATAGGAAAGGAAATTGATGCAGCTTGTAAAACCTTCTCCAGGGAGTCGATGGAGAAACTGAAAGTAATTATGAGTTCTCATTGTGCCTTTCACTAAGTTTCCTAATATAGAATTACAGTAAGATCTTAATGCATGGTTGCAATGGTAATCGCATTTTCGTTCCTGAAAGTTTTATAAAAGAAAATACCATCTTGCATGTTGAGAATGAGGTGCTGTATCTGTTGCACAGTCACGGTGAGAGAAAACGTGCTGCCATTCCTTTGACCTGCCTGTGCTTCACTCTGGGAAGGGAGATGCCATACAGGAGAGGCAGTGGTTCTGATTAAAATACGTCCTTGTGTTACAGAACAAACAAGGGGGGCCTGGGACGATATACTATTATTGAAAAAAAAGCCCCCAGGTCCGTCATGTCTGCCGCCAGAGGAAAGACGTCTCTCAATGCCAGAGATTTGTGAAAAGGAAAGGGAATGTTTATTTAATGCTATACAAAGTTAAAGTAGTGACCTAATGTCTTTATCAAAAAAATCCTAAAGTCCCTTAAAACACCCACAAGCAGACACAGTCCTTCCTTCCTTTCCCCTTTTGCCCAGTCCAGAGTACTGTATCTCAGGAAAGGAAATAGAAGTCCATGGCTCAGGCAGTCCTCTGGTTATTCCCAGTTAGTACTCCATCTCGACTGGGAGACCTCCCCGGGTTCCCAGCACCCTCGGCTGAGTCGCTGGGATCTCTGCTAAAACCAGGTGGTGGTTCCCCCTTCTAAAGCTGTGGGAAGGGGGAGTTCCCACTCTGCCAAAGCTGCGTGGTTCTCTCTCCCAGTGCTGCGGGAATCCCCACTCTGTCAAGGCCGTGTGGTTCTCTTTCAATGGCTGCCCAGTCTGGGTTTAAATCCCCACACCAATCTTCCTCTGCAGCTCCATTTCCGACTCCTCCCACACTCAGGCACACTTGCCCTCAATCTGCTGTCTTCTCCAGCTTTTCTGGTCGCCATCGTGGGTCTGGGCAGGTGTGACCCCGTGTCATGGAGCTAATCTTCTCCGAGCTCCCACACAGGTCCTGTAACTCGGGGGACCTGCCCCCCAGTCACATCTTGGGGGGAGGTCCCTTTCCATCCCCCTGGCCTTGAGCATGGCCATAGCTATTTAGCATATCTAAGTGACCAGCCAAAGGCTATAGGTATGTTAAATGACCATGCCATGGATTAGCTGCAAAGCTGCCCTGCATGTTCTTGCTCTGTGTGCCCCTTCCCCCAACTCAGACCTGTGGGGGAAGGGGTGAAGACACCTTAAAATCTCCTGGACACCTTGAATTCTGGACCACATTTCAAATGCCTATTTAGGGTCCTCCCTCTTGGCTGCACCCTGTAATACTTGGAGTCATGGGGCCTGTGTTTTTGAATATTTCATTATCACAGGCCACTTTTTATTTCATTGGTATGTTACTGGCTAACATCTTTTGAGTGCTAGTTATGCGGCAGATACTGGGGTACGTGTGGTGTATGTATTTTCTCCAGAACCCCTAAAACTACCCTGTCCTTTAGATACTCTGATTAAATCTATTTTGGTACGAGAAACAAGGCTTGGAGGGGTTAAGTAACTTGCCCCTGGCTCTATACATCTAGTTAATTGCTACAACTAAGGCTTCAAACCTTGGGATTCTAACTTTGGTGCTTAATCAGGTGACCACTGTGCTATTTGCCCTCCCTATTTATTTTTATGATATATTTTTTAATTTTTTAAAAAAGATTTTATTTATTTTTAGAAAGGGAAGGGAGGGAGAAAGAGAGAGGGGGAGAGAGAGAGAGAGAGAGAGAAGCAGAGAGAGACATCAATGTACAGTTGCTGGGGGCCATGGCCTGCAACCCAGGCATGTGCCCTGACTGGGAATTGAACCTGCGATGCTTTGGCTTGCAGCCCGTGCTCAATCCACTGAGCTACGCCAGCCAGGGCTCTGCCCTCCCTATTTAAACAAATTAAATTAAATTATATTTAATTTAGCTTTTCTATCTTTAAAATGGAATATTGATTGCTACTCAATTTATAGTTTTAGTGAAATGATAAAAACAGAAGTAATCATGGATATTCGTAATTTCTTGAAGGTAAGCACCTCTATTATCTCTAGGTTCTAGTACTGCTGCATTACCTACAGAGAGCATTGGATTGCTTTGATACGTTATAACCTGACACAAGCTGTCATTTACCCCCGTGTTTATTTCATTTGATGATACGACAGTACTCAAATTATAGTATCATGTATCATGCATAAGGGCTTTTAAAAATACTCTTCACGTTTTTCCTTTTATTTCGTCATTCTTCCTTTTCCTCATATAAAATGACCATTCCATTTCATACTACTTTCCTTTCTTTTTTCCTGCTCTTTCTTACTATTTTTTCCTTCTCTTGCTTAAGTGGTGTTTTAAAGAAAATAAAACTATAATTTTACTCTTGAAGTAGAAGCTGTTTTAGGATTTAACTTTAATGAAAATGTTTAAACTGACAGAATTTGGTGGAGTTGGTGGAATTTCTGCAATATATATTTCTATGTACATTTTTAAAACAAATCAGATGTCACTTCAAGAGGACTGTGAGCCAAATATGGGAAGTAATTTGCTTTAGGGAAAAATGAACTCCTTCAGTCCTGTTCTAGGGCCTGTTATAATGCTGGTTTATTCTTTTTCTTGTCTCATGTTGCTGTATTTATTTATGATTTTTCTTGTTTACATACATTTAAAGGATGTGTAGCCAGGAAATCCTGATTTGATCTAAAAGAATCACATAGTAACAGTGCAGCATTTGTTTTAGAGTTAAGTATTTATGCAAGGACAACTTGTTTTCAGTCAAGTAGAGATCTAGAAGTGGAATCCTTGGATCACGCTGTAAGGTGCAGAAACCTCGCTGTGGGTGGTTACATAGTGTGCACACAACAGATTGCTCGGGTTGTCCTTCCACCCAACATGCTCTGCAAAGCACCCTCCTCTGTAATAGGCGCTCAGGAATGGAATAATTGTAGTAATGGGCCTTTACA
This sequence comes from Phyllostomus hastatus, assembly GCF_019186645.2. NCBI lineage: Eukaryota > Metazoa > Chordata > Mammalia > Chiroptera > Phyllostomidae > Phyllostomus > Phyllostomus hastatus. The sequence continues at coordinate 55,743,799 of NW_025334033.1, read as the reverse complement.
CCTTCTTCTCGAAGTGATGGGTGGACATAAATTTAAAAGAATGGAAATTGTATTCAGTCTTTATTTTTAAGAGTCATTTTTTTCATGTGAATCTCTTTCTACGTATAAGTTTTGTTGTTTCATTTCCGTAAACTTGAGGGAAAAAAATAAAGGAATACCAAAGAACATAACGTTTGCTCTCACCTCAAAGAAACCACCCTTGGGTACTTGTTAAATCAATTCTTTGCTTTATAGTTCAGAGGCCTATGGGAGAGTGGTGATCCTTGTAAAATGTTTTTAGAAATGGATTAATTCCAATTATTCCCTGTCATTTGTCGACTTTTTGAAGTATTGCTGATGAAATTTTCACTCGTTTTCTGTAGAGAGTGACTGTGCTGTGGAATAGATTGAATCATGGATATGTAACAAACGAGTCTGGGAAAGTCCTTGGGGGTATTGGTTATTTCTAACTGCAATTTTCTTTTTCCAACCACCGTATTTATTACCTATTCTACTTTAGTAAATGCCTATAGTGTTTGAAAACTTCAGGATAGACACTTAGTACACCACCACCATAATAAAACAAATAGGAAACTGTCTGAATTAAAGTTGTGTCATTTTCCCAGGTCAGTCTTTGATAACTCAAGAGGTTTTCCCATTTATGTATAGAGCACAAAGAGGGTAGGCATTGGATCAGCACAAACTTTTTTCTATGCGCTAGAACACAGGTGGCGGACACAAGGCCCGCAGGCCGAATCTGGCCCTCCACCCTGTTTTATCTGGCCCGGCACCTTGTTTCTACCCAGGGGCAGCGCCTAGCTCCTTGCCCCTAGTTAAGGAGTAGTTACATTCATGCAGTCCTAAAATCACATTCGGCCCTTTGGAGGCAACTGTGAGGCTGATGTGGCCCCCGGTGAAAATGAGTTTGACACCCCTGCCCTAGAGTGATTAGGGAAAATTTCATTGTAAAGACAGGGAGAGAGAGTATGAGAGTTAAGTGAGGTTCATAGCGAAAGAGTAGATGAGAGAAAGTTGGATATGAGAATACAACATTCTTGTATGTGCCATGTGGTCGGCACTCATTGTCATATGTCTGAATGAATTACCTAATGATGTTTCTTCAGGGAGAGAGAGATGTGCACACACATCAGAAAGAATGGAAATATTGAGAACAGGAAGAGACATCCTTTGCAGAGGATAGGATATTTTTAATAGAACGTTTCCAGAAAAAAGCCCTTCACAAATATCATAGGTTTAACAAAAGTAGGAATTGAGAAAAAAATAATTTATTTACAATTGTAAAATCATTGGCAACCTCTGAGTACAGTTTCATCAGTAATAATGCAGAGCCAGATGACAATGAGTTTATAAATGAGTTGGTGTGAAGGAAATCAGGTCAGCTGACAATAGACAACCTATTTATTGTAGGATTTTGTTACCATGATGAAATATAAAGGAATGATTGCATGAAGTTACATTGATTAGTTCCTGTCATTTCTATACAACCATTAATGAGACAAAAGGGCCCTCATGGTATAAAATTAAAGAAGGATAAATGAGACAAAGAATTAGGTTTCCATGTAATTACATTTAGCCCACTGTGAAATACATTATGTGGAGCAAGGCTGAGGAAAAGAAACAACAAAAAAACCCACAATGAGATAAACTAGTTTAATTGAGGCTGCCTGACATGTAGAACTCCGGAATCAGTCTCCAGAGATTCTAGCAATGATAGCACTAAGAGTCGATTCATGTTTTTGCACTTGAACTAAATAATTTGCTGTCAGACATACATTACCAGTGTACATATGTATGCTTACATAAATAGACATGTTAAATAAATGGTGTTTTGGAATAGGCTGAGTACTTGGTATGAACGATCTTCTTTCTAAACCCTTAAGTTTAGGCACTGAACTTTTGGATGTTGCAGTGAAAAATTTCATGCAGGTAAATTCATTTCAGAGAAAAATCTACTTTTGATAGACTATTTTCTTTTTTTTTTCAGGTTTTTTCATCTGGTTCTGATATTAATTATGACCCACATCGCTGGTTAGCAGAAAGCAAGGTAATTAATCTTTGAATCCTAAGGTTATCATAATATTTATGAGCTTAGAGGTGTTCTGTTTGGGCTAACCATCTATTTTTGTCACATAACTGAGCTTATGAAGCTGTAGTACTTTATTGCTGGGCAAGATATCATTGTAATGCATTTGAGAAACCTGCATGTTCCTTTAGCTTAATATTTAAAAATTAACTTAAATGGATAGGGGTGGGGTGGGAGAATAAAGAAAGGCAGTAATACTGTTGAAATACTAAAGTTAGATTGTCAGAGAGACAAATTCTGGTGCCTTTTCCTTGGGACAGGCAACGTCTCTGAAGTGTACAAAGGTCAAGGCAGCTGTAACCAACCTTCCGTACACATATATGCTTACCATATTTTGGTTTCTGAGGGTGAGCCCAAAGCTTGCCAGTTCTCCGTGTGGCTTGAGCAAATCCCTTCACCTTTCTGGGTGTCTTGTTTCCTTGTTTGCAAAAGTGGAGGGATTGACTTTAAGTTCTGAAGATAACTTTCCTGCTTCATGCTTCTTTGGAATTATGATTCAAATTTAATGGAAGGTAAGCAAATATAAGTAAAATTGGACAATTTGCTCATCTTAGCCAAAAGATTTTTCTACGTATTGTGTAATTATCAGGTATCTTCATAAATCAATTTGTAAATTCAAATATATAGAAATTAAAATATATAGAAAATTATGACCACATAAGATGTAGATATATGTTTATTCTAGTATTAATACTTAAGCACTTGCATTCCTCTTTAGACTAGTTTTTTTCAGCTTTAACCTACTAATGTGCAAAGTCTTCCATCCCATTGAAATTCTGTAAGAAAACCACCAGTACTGTAAACCTGACCAATTGTGGTCCAACTTAGGATTTTATTGCAAGAAAGAACCTTCAAGTCTGTACATTGTCCTTATTTAAAAATAGGAGAAAAGTGAGGTTTCAGAGAAGGTATGTGACTTTTCCAGTGCCATATGAATAATGGGAAGATAGATTAAAAGCCGTGTTGATTCACACTTAAGGTTCTTTCCATTGTGTGTATTGCCACCCAAAGTTGCCTTTCAGCCAAGAATTACTGGTTGTGTACTTTTGGTAGATGGACATTGGGGATGTAAGTGTTAGCAAGCCACGGAAGTTAGTGAAGTTAATAGGGGGAAGGGCGACATTAACAAATTTTAAATCTCCTTAAGGTGTGTTATATTGTTATAGAAATATGTAAGCATTGACGAAAGAACACAGGAAGGGAGAACTATGGTGTTGGTGCTGGGGGGGTGATCACAGAAGGCTTCTGCAAATTCTCAGTATTTAAACTTGGTCATACAAAAAATATGTACACGTTCTCCAGTTGGCTAATTATAGGTAAAACAGTGACAAGAAGATGACAGTATTTGAATAAACACAGATAATGCCTGAGATAGGTAGGTAAGGTACAGGTGGGAGGTGGTGGAAAGACCAGGTTCACCTTTGAAGACTAGATATGCATTAGAGAAGCCCCCCTCAAAAATTCTGAATGAGAAACTAACAGTATTATGGGTAAACATAGAAACTGACATAACCTTGTAGAATTTTCTATCCTACTTTAAGAACAGTGATCCTGTGTATTCTTAACCATTTTTGATAGAACCAAAATGTAAATGTAAATTAGCATTTATGCCACCTGCATTGGCAATTTTTAATACACATGTTCTATGTCCCAGAATTTTTGGACTAGAAACCTCTGTTATGCATTAATAAAGCATTTCTCTTGTTTCTTTTTCCCAACTCCACGTTTTTGACAAGAGCAATATACTTGGAATTTTCTTTCAAGTTAAAGCCTTTATCATTTCTGAACAGAATGCTTTCACTGCTGTTGTTCAGCTAAATTATGAGTGCCAGAGATGACTCTTAATCATAGCTCCTTAATTTGGGAGCTTCTGAGCAGTTTTCCCTTATCATTTAATGGGATTGAACTTCAGATCAGATGGGTTTTAACACTGCAGGAGACAACGGTTCCTCTACAGTGTGAAAGGGTCCTGATAAGCAATGCCACACTGACCAGCTGACTAAGGAGGAATTGAATCTATTTACTGGAAAGATGGCTTAGGTTATTGATGGGCTACAATACTGTAGTTCCCATGAACTACGAGTGGGCAGCTCTATAAGTACTGAAGATAAGATCTGAAGTCAGAGGACAAAAACTATATGGAAAGTAGAATTGCTATTCAGTTAGTCCATGCTGACATCTTGCAGTATTAGATGGACCTGTGAGGGCCTTTGGTAATTGTTTTCGTAAATCTGCCAAATGAATTTCTTCTGTTAGTGCTAATCCTAAAAGAACTAGAGGATTGAGTGGGGATTGTGTCACTATTGTTTAGTTGGCATAACATACACATGAACTTCACCTTAGAGTGGGACCAGGCTCACAGATAAAATAGCCCGTGAATAGTGAGAAGACATTATGGGAGGAAGGGGGTTGAGATGCTTGTTAAGGAGTGCCAGGCCAGGAGTTCCCAGGGATCAGGGATTTGTTTTTGTCATGAATCTTGACAGGGGATGTGGAGACCAAATTTTATTCACTTTAATAGAGAATTTATTGAGAAACTACTGTGTCCTATTTGCTTTGTTGTATGCTCTGGACATAAAAAATGAATTAAGACACGAATCTCTTCAGGAACATATTTTGTTTGGAAAAACTGACACATAGTAACTTTAATATTATATAGAAGGGTTTCGATAGAGGTATACAGAAGCTGGCAAGGAGGCTGATGGCTCAGATGAATTTTGAAGGTATGTAAGCATAATTATAGGTCATAATATTGCTAACTTTATTAGCTGTAGTCTTTTTGTTCAGATTTGCTGTTTGCCTTAGCTTTTAGCTTTGAGTGGTTCCTTTATGACTTTAGTGTATTATTATTACACTAACTCTCAGTAAGGATATTCTTATAGATTAAAAAGACCATTTTGGTTGTTTTACTAGATCATTATAAGTATTTCCACATAATTGCAAGCTGTCAACTATGAAGGTAAAAACTGCCTTATTTAGAAATTCTTTCTCTATTTTGGTTTATTTAACAATACTTATTGATGTAGTTAAATAAATGAACCTATTATGTAATCTGTACAATGCTCTTGTGAGTGGTTAATAGAATGGTGTTGGCACTGTGATTAATAGTCTTGTCAGCTAATTATTATTTGGAATTGTTAAAGTTATTCCTATACTGTGTTTCAAGCTGTTTCGGCAAGTTATTTAATGAAGATGCTGAGTGTTTCTCTAACAGATTTTCATAACTGATAATTGTTTGATTAAATTCCCATAATTTGGTACACTATTTTGCTTTGTAGGATTAATAGTATATTCTGTATACTTAGTCAATTCATAAAAGGCATCTAACTATAACCTATTTTTAAATTTTGTATGGCAATGGAATAAAGGTTTCATACAAATAAACTAAAGCTATAAGTTATATTATACAATATTAGTCGGCTTAGGCTACCATAACCAAATACCACAGACTGGGCAGTGACTTAAACAACTGACATTTATCTTCTCACGTTCTAATGATTAGAAGTCCAAGATCAAGGGGTCAGAGTTGGTTTCCGTTAAGTCCTCTTTCTGGCTTGTAGGCTGCCACCTTTTGTGCATGGGTGGGGTGGGATAGTGTGGGTTGGCAAAGTTGGGGAGCTGGGAATCAGAGAGAAAGGTGAGGAAGTGCAAGCTTTCTTATAAACCCTTGTGTCCCAGCCTTATGACATCGTTTAACCTTAATGACCTCACTAAGAGTCCTGTCTACAAATACTGTCACATGGAGGTTTAAGGCTTCAGCATATGAATTCTGGGTGGACACAATTCAGTTCATAACAACACATATCAAACCTGATTAGTGCTTTATATCAGAGGGGCTTTTGGGGGGTTATTATTCCCCCCCACAACCAATAGGATTATTGCTACGACAAAACAGATTTGCTGTTTCTCTATTATCACTTCTTAGTGACGGTAGTTGACACAGGCCAAATAATGGGATGGAGTAAGTAGGGAAGCACTGAGAAAAGGGAAATATGAAATTATTTTGTAAATTTGTAGTTCAATCACTGGGCAAGAATGGATTAAATATTAAAGATGGTGAGGTTAAGAGTCTGTGAAAAAAAAAGTTGCTTTGATAGAAATTTATCACCTCTTCAAGGTGGGGAAAGGCTAACTTTATTTCCCTAAAGTCTTTCTTTCTACCTGATTAGCTAGATCCTGGGGATATGCATTTTTAGCAAGCAAAATTAGAAAAAATTTTTTTTACTATCTGCAGTAAGACCCCCTTTTAGCCCTGGGTGGTGTGGCTCAGTGGATTGGGAGCCAGCCTGTGAGCCAAAGAATCACTGGTTTGATTCTCAGTCAGGGCACACGCCTGGGTTGCCACCCAGGTCCCCAGCAGGGGGCGTGCAGGAGGCAACCACACATCGATGTTTCTTTCCCTCTCTCCCACCCTTTCCTACTGTCTAAAAATAAATACAATCTTTAAAAAAATCATGTTTAAAAGAAAGAAAACCTTTTATAGGGAATCTCTAGCCCTATTCCAGGGTGGTTTTGATTTTTGCATGTTTTGCTAAACTTTATATACCAAATTAGGGGGCTAATTGTATTCTGATTGGAATTTTAGTTAGTAGGCCAAATGCCTTGATAAAGATGATAGATTAAACCAAATCTTTATAAAAATCCAAGAAAACCATGGCTTGATTTCACACCAACTTTGAACTGATATGAATAATGGTGTATTTTTTATTTTGCCTAAATGTGTTAGTTGTCTGTATTTGTTCATATTATCATGGTATTATTCTTCCTACTGTTTTGAAATACTGCTTTTTTAGATTTCCATTTTTTTTCTTAATTAGCTATAAATGTCATTTTTTAGACTAAACTTCAGTGGCTGTGTGAGGAACTGAAAGAGAGAGAAAACAGAGAGAAAAGTCTACGGCACGAGCTAACGCTGTGTAGACAGCAGCTCAGGAACCTGACTGAGAACAAGGAATCCGAGCTCCAGTGTCTGTTTGATCAGATAGAAAGGCAGGAGCAGCTTCTGGAAGAAATACATCGGGAGAAGAGAGGTGTGTTTGCTGCGCTCACTCGTAGTTTTCTTTGTTTACATTCTTGGAATCTGGGACTGGAAAAAGCCTACTTCTCTTACCTCCAGTTCAGATTATTTCCATATTGTCCTTTCCTTTATCTCTTCTTTCATTTCCGGGTCCAGGAGGGAAAACTGTTCTGTCCTGAGAGTTTTTCTATCAATTACCGAATCCCTCCTGTCTACATCACTCTGTGTCTACCGGCCGTTTGAAAGTGTTAATTTGCTAAGACATGTTTGTCTTCTCCTGGTAAAATTTATATTTTACTCCAGTAAAATATCTATTAATTCATTCAACAAGTATTTGTTTTTTCCATTATTTTGTCTTAGGCACTGTTATAGGTGCTGAGGATACATTAGTGAGTAAATCAGAAAAAATCCTACTCTTGCTTACCTACTATTGAGTGGGATGACAGAAAAAATGTAATAATTAGGTAAATTATATAATAGAAGGCTGTAAGCACAATGGTGAGAACAATAGAATAAGGGAAGAAGAGTTTGGGAGAGCAGGGGACAGAGTTAATATGTATAATATATAGGTAATACGTAACTTAAAATTTAGACAAGAAACTTAGAAAACTACTTTTCTGTTCAGCTATTCGAGAGATGCCTTAAGAAGGGGAAGAAGAAAAACAGCAATTATGTGTGGGGATCCTAAGTGTATCTTATGTTGTGTTGGCCTGAGGTCTTGTCTTTCATTAGTGAACTTAATTAATTTAAGATACAGAAAGAGACTTACTATAGTGTCCCACTACAAAAAATGAAGTATTGACATATGGTAATCCCTTTTTTTTATTATTTTAGTGATCAGTTATTTGTTATGTGCCACTTAAAATTGTCTATTACTGTGAGGTAGTGATTCTCAAGTTTTCTAGTTCCACTTTATATTCTTAAAAGTTCTCTGAGTTCTCAAAAATTTTATTGCATGTTATGTGTATCAGTACTTACCATTTTAAAAATTAAAACTAAGAATTAAAAATATTTCTTTAAAATAAGAAGTACATGTAACATAAATCCATTACATGTAATATAAAAAATAATGAAATTTAACTCTTTTCCTAGACAAAAATATTGAAAGTGGCAGTTTTGCATTTTTGTAAATCTCTTTCATTGCTGTTTCAGAAGATGGTTGTGTTTTCAGTTTTGTTTCTACATTTAATCTGTTGTTATATTACATGTCATGGAACCTCTGGGAAAACTGCACTTTACATTTATGGGAAATTGAGTGTAAAAAAGGCAAATACTATGTTAGTGCGATTATTGAGCAGTCTGGGGCAGTCCCCAAAGCGCTCTTTGAGCAGCGATGCTCCAGTGTAACTGAAGGCGTGAACTGTGCCGGGAGCAGGAGTCAGAGGATGTCCTTGTGGTTTTGCGAGACATCTCTTTACAGTGATGTCTAATTATGGGACTTACAGGTAAAACGCTGTATTGTCTCTATACATGTCAAGGAATATTCACTAATTAGCACTAGATTACAGCCCAGTTTTCCTTTTAGTAAGCATCATCATTGTTGTCATCCTAAAAGTGATTTCTTTCTTTGGGTATGGATTAGTGTACTACAAATATATAAAAGTGTCAGTGGGGGCGAGATGAAAAAGAATATTTGTGCATTTAGATAATTATATTCAAATACCTAACTTTTCAAAAAAAAAAAAACCATCACGTTTGTTGTCTCTTAAGGTGATTACTTTTATTTCTGCTTTATGAATTTAATGAAAATGTATTGTTTGCTTTGTATCTACAGAAGATTTGAATTTCTTTATGTATCTTACAATCAGCTTGTTACATTCTTAGAAGGCATCTGCTGATGTTTTGATAGGATTATGTTGAATGTTTAGGTTAATTTGAGGAGAATGGGCATCTTAATACTGAATCTTTCAATCCCGGAACATGGTTTCTTGGTCCATTTATTTAGGTCTCCTTTAACTTTCCTCAGGGATGTTTTATAGTTTTCAGAAAAATAGGTCTTGCATGTCTTTTTAAGGTTTGTTTCTACTTTTTTTCTGATTTATAATGTTAAATGACGTTTAAAATGTGAATTCCCAACATTGGTTTTAGAATGTAGAAACACAGTTAATTTTTAAAATATATTAACCTCATATTCTGCAACCTTATTAAGCTTATTAGTTCTGGCTTGTTATCTATAATGTAATAAGTTCACAGTATTATTTTTAAATGTATGATAGGATTTACCAATAAATCCTCTGTGCTGGTAGTTTTCATATTTGGAAGGTTTTAAATTTTGAACTCAAATTCTTTAAAAGATAGGTGGCTGTTCAGAATTTCTATTTCTTATTGAGTCAGCTTTATTAATCTATGCCTTTCAAGATATTTATTTCTCTATTTCATCTAAGTTATCAAATTTATTGGCATAATTTTTTATAATATCTTCTTTTTCTATAAGATCTGTATTGATGCTTCTTATATCCCTGATAATGGTGATTTGTTTTCTATCTTTTGTTCTTTATAAGTCTTGGTGAATGTTTCCTTAATATTTTTGAAGAAACAACTTTTTACTCTTTATTTTTTTTATAGTTTATTGATTTCTACTCTTATTTTTATTTCCTTCTACTTTGTGTACTATCTTTTTGCTCTTTTTCTGGCCCCTTAAGTTGGAAGCTTTATTTCAATGCCTGTTTCCAAATATAAGCATTTAAAGTTATAAATTTTTATTTTAGCAATACTTTAAGTGCATTCTACAAATTTTGCGAAGTTGTATTTTCATTGCAATTTAGATTGAAGTGGAAAATGTTTCTGTTATGATTTCTTTGACCCATGGCTTTCTTTCTCTCTTTCTTTTTTTTTTTTCTTTCTAGAAGTATTCTGCTTGTTTCGTGTTGAAATTATGTGGAAAGTTTTTTTGATATTTTATTATTCATGTCTAACTTACCACTCTTGTGGTCACAGAACATACTCTTCATGACTTTGATACTTTGAAATTTACCAAGGCTTGCTTCATGGCCCCAAATATGGTCTAACTTGATGAATTTTCCATGCACACTATAAAATAAGTTATATTCTGCATTTATTATGAAATTTCCTATAGGTATCAATTATGCCAAAGTATTTCACCATGTTCTCTGTCTCTAGTGATTTCTATATCCTTACTGATTTTCTCTGTCTATCAATAGCTAATAGAGAATTACTAAAATATGCAATTATACCTTGAGGTTTTGTACATGTCATTTACTTTGCTTCATATATTTTGAAACTGTTATTATAATTAGAGCCTATTTTAGTATTAATCATGGGAATCATCCAGTTAGGAGCCTATTGTAATAGTCTCAATAAACACAAAAGAGGGACTGAAGAAGGATGTTTGTAATGGCAACAAGTGCAAAGATGTTGCAGAGTACTTAGTGCAAGATTAGTCAGTAAGTGAGAAAGAAGACTCCAAGGCGCTATAAGGTCTCAGTGGTTTTGCCATTGGGAGAAATAAGAAAGCAAAGAAGTAACGGCCAATTTGGTGGGAGAGAAAGAGGGGTCCATTTTTTACCCATTTTTAAAAAATCATGAATGAAAAGTTTTAGGAAGACCCCAACTGTTGTAGCTTTTGTGTTATGTGTGTGAGATATTGCTGTCTCTTGATAGAAATAATGAAGACCAGGCAAAGGCTGTTATAGCTGGTGGCTTATAAACATATTTATTAGAAGGTAGGATGAAATGAATGTTATCAGAATTATAAGCAACAGGTCCCTGGTGAGAGTTGAATACTGATTGCTTCGGTTGAGGTCCATAGTGTGAGGTTTTCAGTAGGACTTGTGATTTGATTGAGATCTTGAAGAATGCAGCAGAATTTCTGTAGATGGAAGGCAAAAGAGAGACTCTGTGCAAGATTTTATCTGCTTAGAAATCTCTTCTTATATATATCAGCATTTGTTTATAGTGGTATATGTAGAAGAGGAAAAGGACAGCAAGACTGGTGATTAAATTTGGATGTTTCTGAAGTATCAAAGTCAATTGTTGTTGAAACTTGTATTTGATTCTCTTCAGCATATCAGAAACTTATTTGTTAGGTACAACAAGGTTAACTTAATTTATAAATGAAACAAGACAGAGAAATTTCCAATTTGCTGGCATTAATGCTATTATCTGCACAAATATTTTTAGTTTGATTTAATGTCATATTAACCAACACATGCCAGGTTAACTGAGGCACATGTAGAAGTAGCTTCTAACTTTGAGTGCTGCCAGATTTGTGGATCTAGTTGTCTTATGCTTCTGGACCCAGTGGATTTGTGTTGGAGTGTTCCAAAATGGGAAAAAAAAATCTATTAGAGTTAATGTCATGGACCTCTTAGAAATTTAGTAATTATTGTCTGAGAAATTTTTTATTGTTATGAATAACAATGAAGACAAGAGTAGAGAGCTGTAAACTGAAGCTGGGAGGATGTAGGCATGATATTGTTTTAACATGTAAGTAGTTGTTTTTAATAATTTCTTAATAAACCAACTTTTGTCTGCTTTTTCAGTGTTCTTATAACTCACTGCTCCTGTATGTACCTTCATTCCTCTCTAAGAATACTTTGAAATTATGAGGTTTATTGAAATCTAAAATTATGTGGATGTTGGAAGGATTTTTTTCAAAAATTTTGAGAAGAAGGAGCATCTGTATAATATAATACAGTTGCATTCTTGCCGTATTAAATGCTAATGATTATGAACAAATAGAACAGACAATTTTCTTAGCTTATTTTGTCTTAAATTGAAACTATGAACTCTTATTTAAATGTGCTGTGATTTTGACTGTGACTAATTTAGTCTACATAATTTTTCATTCTGGAGGAATTAGAAATTGACCTGGGTCTCTGAAATTCTTTTCCTTTGAAGATAGCATTTGATTTTTTTACCCAATTTTCAGTTTGGAGTAAGTGTTATACTCATTTGGCTTTGCTGGATGAGGTGGGGTCTTCACCAGCTCCCTACTGCCCTGACGGTATGGCAGACACAGTGCTAGGAAGACAGTAATTCTCAGCAGTATGGGCTGTAGACTCAAACTTCCTGAATCTGTTCCTTCCTGATAATATAGAGTATCCCATATTGGGAATGTATGTGTGAAGATGAAACAAGCCATTTTCAAGGCCTCTTTGTGATGGAGCTTCCTTTTTGAATGGAAGGGAAGTGCTAGTAGGATGTGGAAGAAGGGAAATAGTCCTCCAGCCACTTCAGAGCCTATTGGTTTTGCAGCAGAGGACTAACTGCACAGGTTGGTTGGTGGTTTGTTTTTGGTTATCATCTGTGCCTAGCCAGGAACTAGGCGGTGGACAAAAGATTCATTATAGCCCCACATTTTTTTTTTTCAGTTCAGCAGTTTGAACTCTTATCTTAACAATGCCTGTGAGTGGGGCAGCATTCAGAGGACCCTCCCTGGCCCAGAAAGAGCTTATTTCTCACCTCAATCAGTTTTGAGTAGACACAATTGAAAAGCGTGTTAAGTTGAATCTATCAACTGGAATAGAGGTCCTATGAAGGCAGTGATTTTTGTTTTGTTTTGTTTTAGTCAACACCATCCCCTGGTGCTTAGAAAAAACCTGGTGCACGGTCGATATGTCAAATATTTGTTGAATAAGTAAAGTGAATGAGTGAATGAATGACAGCTGCACCGTTAATAGGGGAGCCATAATATTAACGTTTAGTGAAAGACATCACAATGGATTCTGCAGAGCCAAAGTGAACTCTGCATAAGCAAAAGACAAATCAGTAAATATTTGGCAGAAATTAAATAATTTAATTGGAGTGATTTACATTTTGTTTGTGACACTCTGGGATTGGGTGATATTTGTCTTTTCTAGTATTTTAGTTACATATTACGTTTTATAGTAGAAGTATTTAAACCACTTATGTTTTTAGTCTCTTCCTGGTGATATTCTCTAAGAGCTTCCCAATTCATTTAGGGTCACCGTAACATTGTTAGCTATAACTCTAACTCCATTTTGTGCTATGATTTCAGTTAGTTCTCTAGTATAACATGTGAAGAACAGTTTAAAAATACCTGAATATCAGAAAAGTAAGCAAAGAATATGAAAAAATATGTGTATGTCTAAAATTATTTTAGTTTTAACAGTAGAATGAATATAACTTTTAGGGTAGTAGTGTATTCTCACTGCTGATTGTAGACAAGCTTAAGCATGACTGTAAATGTTGAGTGGAAAGATTCAGGAATGCGAGAGTTTGAACAGGTGAAGGAAAGGTTAATTGGTGTAGCAGGGTCCCAGAAGACGTCACAGTGGATGAAGTCAAACATAAAGGTGGAGACGTGAATCTTGGCAAGAACGAGGGCAAGAGTTAGGCATTTTTCTCCCGTTACCTTACTTTGGATACACTACTATTTTTGGCAGTTTCACATCATAATATTTCGTATAGTGTTGTTTTTTTTTTTTTTATTTTGGTTATTAGCTCCTTAACATCTGATTGGGTTTAGTTGATCTTTGCCTTGTATATGCTTAATACCTATTTGGAGAAAAGGATGGAAAGAGTGGTAGCTACTGGATTTACTATGTTAAAGCTGAGAGATATGTTTTGGCAGAAACATTTTGAGTTTTAAGTCACATTTTAGAACATTTCTCACAGTTATACTTTTTGCAGGCTGCTTCCAAAGGATAATACATGTCGTGCATGGATATCCAAGGCATAGAGTCAGTTTAGTGATGAATCTGATATGCCATACACCATTATTCTGGCCATACAGATGTCTTCGAGGATGAGCACTTTTACTAATAACAGAGATAGGATGAAGTTATTTTTTCAGTGCTCTAAAATTGTCGTGCTGTTCAAGGCATGCACTCTATAAAACACTGCATTTCAAAAGGTTCTCATGTATGTGGTTTGTCTCTATCAATGGTGATCTCAACTTCTTAAAGGTTTTTCCTTTGGTTTCACTGTTCCCTAGTGTTCTGGGAAGCTCCTTTCAGCTGATTTCTCTGTTTTCCCTTGCTCTTTCTTTGAATCTCTGCAGCACTTACACAGTTAGTGAGTGACTGGACAGAGGATACTTCCTTAGAATTTATCTGTAGGACAAAGACCAGGAAGGGACTTGTGAACTGGAGGCATTTTTCCTGACGTGCAGTTGATTGATTTGGTTTTCCTGCCATTCACTCATTGATCTATAACATGAGAGCACTTAAAACCTATCCACACTTCTAATCTGAAGGAAAAGTTTACATTCTTTCACTTGTTTGTCCCATGCAACTAGTGACGCTACACAGTTTTCCTTGCTTCTTGCATATCTACTCCTCCCTCTCCAGTTAGACTACCTCTGTCTTATTTAGCTCTTTATTACTTCATCTCTTAAAGAATTGCAAAAGCTTCTTATTTGAAGATATTCTTGATCTCTAGTCTCTACCTTCCACTTGACTGGTCTTCACCTGCGAGTCTGCAAGACAGATGACTTTCCCATTCAGGCACACTTAGGTTGGTATGTGTGAGTTTCCCATTTCCCACACCCTGGCTGCACTCCGTCCATTTCTCTGCTACTTGATAAAGCATTCGGTAAGGGTTGCATCTTTTAGAAATAACTGCGAACATGCTCAGATTAATACAAGAAAGTAGTATATCATTCTTACAGTTCTGTTTTGTGTTTTTTATAATAAATTACTTGTAACACACCCTCCAGTTCACCTCCATCCGATAGCATTTCCTTAGACAAAACTCACACACGCGCATGCACACATAGTTGCTCTTCCAATCAGTTCTGCCAGGTGAGTCTTCATTAGATACGGCTTTGACTCCATGACTCCGCAGCTCAGAAACCTTCCGCAGTTTCCTCACTGCTGAACAAATGAGGTTCAGATTGTTACAGGAGTCTCGCCATTTTCCCCCTCTCCTTCTATTAAAACTCTACCCATATCACTCTTGCTAGCAGTATTGTTCCTTTTACCATCCCATTACTACTAAAGCTTTAGGATATTATTACATGACATTTGCCATTTGCTGCCTTTTTCTCTGGGTATGTGCATATCTTTTTATATTAAGTTTTAATCTTTTGTTTTATAGATCATTATTTTTCCATTGCACCTGGCCCTTTGTTTTACAATTAAGCAAGAAATAAACATACTTATTGGATACATTAGATGGACAGGTGGGTGGGTGGATGGATGGATAGATGGATAGATACAGGATAGAAGGAATTAGCCTCCTGCCCCTTTAATCCCATTTACTGTGGTGTCCTTATACAAGCCATATCCCCCTACCATATCAACACTGGACATTTAGGTCTGTTAGCCATCAAAAAGAAGACAAACATCAATATTAATTAATTTATGTTTTCTGCTTCTTCAAGACACAGGAACTAATATGAAGTATTAGACAACTCAGAATTACCTCACCAAACTATTCTGAGGATGTCCTTCTTAACTAAGCTGGTTTTGCTGTTTGTTTTGAAACTTTGTTAAGGATACTTGGCAGTAAGAGAACCCTTCCCCTGTTTATCTTTCCAGAATAAAGCCCTTCAAGTTCTTCCTAATAGTATTTGGAAAGACATTGATATACACGTTCTCCTTTCTAGATTAGATGAATCATTTGATCATTTGTCATAGTTGATTATCACATCAACCATGAAAGATTACACATTTACTTTGTTTCCTATGAGACTATTGACCTTGTACTCTAGTATTTAAAATTCATTTCCTAATCATGTCACGTGTTGAAAGATTCCTTATTTTGCCACAGTCCCCTATGGGTATGTCAGACCTTTTCTGTGTTCAGCTGCTCACATTGTTGCTGAGGTGGCCTTCGCAGCTAACATTTCTTCAGAGCTTGCTAATTAGTTTTTTATGTGTAATATCTCCTTTAATCCTTAAAATAACCATTTGAGATTATTAATCCCACTTATAGTAATGCAGCTGAGTTTGGGTAGCAGGTGGGGATAGATGGTTTCTTACAAATTTAAAATGTGAATTATAGATAGGAAAGGAGTTATGGAACTCAGCCTGTGTCCTTGCTACCACACCGCCTATCAGAATGACCCAGCACTACTCCATCAACTTCAGTAGGCCTTACACATTGAAAGCAACCCATCCTTCCTTATTTTGTTGGGATCTATTTCCTGAAGTTGTAAAGAGATCAAGTTTTTGTTAAAAATGTTAGAATCTTTCTAATTGCTCTGTCAAAATCTTAGTCTTGTTGGCTAGTAATAATAACTGAACCCCTAGAAATGCTATCCAAAAAAAAAAAAAAACCAGTCAGCTTAGCTATTTAATTATGAACTATTTACTTGTGATAGCTGTAATATTTCCAGGATTTTCTTTCGCATTATTTTAGTACATGATAGCCTATAATTCCATGAGTAGCTCACTGGAACTTCAAGCTTCACGTTCCAATTAATTGAGCTAATTTTAACATTATAGATAGACTGTCCCATAAACAGGAAACTTAAGATCAAACTTTTCCTTGCATGTGCCTCCACCGTGAAAGTGGTATCAACTTCCCAAGACCATACCTTTTTGTTGTGTTTTTAAAATTGAGAGTGATTAAAGGACTTCATAGTTTTCAGGACAACCAATTCATTTTCATATCCATCTACATACATCCCATGGAGCAACTGTTTCCAAGAACTATTCTGTCTGACTTACTTTTGTGGTCACGAGGAATTTGGCCTTACAAAGCTTTCAAAGTTCACTGAGGACAGGACAGTTGAATATCCAATTTACGCTCCACAGTTTCTTCCTTCTTTTTCCCCATAACACAGTCACATCTCTCACTAAAACCACAGCCGAGACTGGCAGTGTTATAGCTGCTGCCCTCAGGTTACCATCTCTCCCTTCTGTTCTGACTAGTGAGTGATGCAGCATACCTTAGCAAAGAAGAACATCTTTGTAAGATTTAGCTGAGATGTAAGAATGCTTTGAAGCTATGATGTTATTAGAAACTGAAATGTTTGTGGCAGTTGGAAGGAGTCCTTTATTCCAAGATCTTCTGAAGGGGAGACATCTTTATAGTGAGATTTAGTTGCAGTGGCAGGTTAATGATCATGAACAAATACTGAAGTTAATTTCTACAGCTGACATTGTGAACTCATTTAAATGAGGGGCTGGTTTGGCTTTCCAGGCACTCTGTGGCTGTGGCTATTTGATGTGAACACTCCACAGAGGTATGTATCTAAGTCACACAATCTCCTTCCTCCCTATCAGTGAGGCCTTTGATGGGTTCTCTTTAATATTTGTGTCTTTGTTGTGGTGAGGATAGAATGTTATCTAGGACATTACAGGGAAGAGAATGTGGCTGCTGTGTATATAATACACCTTCAGACATCCTCTCTGAACACACTAATACAATATTTCTCTAAATATATTTTATCATAATGCTGTTCATTAAGGGAGGAGAGGAGAGGCAAATGCCATTTCATTGAAATACCTCATTTCCAAGCAAACATTCTTCATGCAGAAGTCATTCTGAAAACATCAACTGTTAAAGGAGGAAAAAATATAACTAGTTAATATGTGGTTACATTCCATTTGGAAGTCAAAGTAAATGCAACTCTGGCCTAATACATTTATAGTATTCTACAGTATTGATATCTACATGTATGTTTATACTAATTTTATATTTAAATCTAAAAATTATCCCTTTTTTGGTCCTCTTTATCCAGGCAGAGAAATAATCTAATTAACCATTAAGAGTGAAGAAAGATGCTTTGGTTTAAATATATTAAAAATAAGAGTTAGTAAGAATTTGGAATGGCTCCTGCTTTTTGGGTTTGAATTCGATACTAATGCTTTTTAACAATTCTCATAGAAATGTACCCTATTTTCCTTTCCTTTTGGAATCTGTAGAGTAAACTCTTAAAATGTACTTTCTGGCAGACGGGTGCTTTAGGATTTGCGCTGTCTGGCTTTGTGTAGCTAGCTGCCTCCAGCATGGGAAATGAGCACGGCTGGGTACCTGTACCTCCTCCCGAGGCTTCCCCATCAAGAGCTTTTTTATTGATTGATTTTAAACACTTTACTGTGAATTGATCTCTATTTCCTCTTAAACTAATGTACCTTAGGTCCCGCCATGGGGTCGTGTGAGACAAGACATGAGCATGTGACCTTGGATGCACGTGTCCGTGTGAGCCACCCCGAGCTCGTTCACAGTGGTGGTGGGGTGCCCTTCAGTCTCCACGCCTCCAGAGCCCTGTTCAGGCGACCGGGTGTCCTGTTACTTTCCCACAATTCTGTGTTATTTTCCATTTGTATTTTATTTTTTTTGCTGCCCTTCTTCAGTTCACTTTCCTTCCAGGAGTACCTTGAAATGTGTCACTCCTTGAAATTTCTAGTTTTCAAGTATGTCATTCACTTTCCAGCATCTCAAACCCAAAGTTCACTTTGTAAGAAGTTGGTATGTAGTCATTAACTACGCTTACTTTTTTTAACCCCTTCTCTCGGAAATACCCGTTCATTCGTGCTGTTACCTGGGTAGAAATATTGAATGAGACCTAAGACTGGGTAATGCACATTTGGCTGTGCAGTTTACTTTTTCTCTCCTTCAGTTCAGTGTGTGCTGATGAAAGCACTGGTCTTGCTCAGGCAAGCCACGAGAAAGCTAAAATGGACTCATTTTTAGTGACTGCCTGTTAGTTTCTCTGGAATTTGTGTTGCTCCATTGGGTTCCATATGTGAAAGAGATACACCTTTACTTTTAGTAAAAGAATTAGTAAATCTAATTCAGACAGGCATTTATAGAAAAGTTTACATATAAAGCTATGAAAAGGATTAAAGAGTTGCAGCTGTATATTTTAGGAAAGGGAAGTGTTGATGGGATGGCACTGGTTGAGTCTAGAGTTCTTGTTTTCATGTAGGTTTGATGCTCCTGAGGAAATAGCCACTGAAGGGATCTTTGTGTGTGTGTGTGTGTGTGTGTGTGTGTATGTGTGTCTTCTATGACAGGGGTGTCAGACTCATTTTCACCAGGAGCCGCGTCAGCCTTGCAGTCGCCTTCAAAGGGCCGAAATAATTTTAGAACTTTATAAATATAACTACTCCTTAACTGTTAAGGAGTTGAAATTACATTCAGTCCTTTGAAGGCGACTGTGAGGCTGATGTGGCCCCTGGTGAAAATGAGTTTGACGCTCCTGTTCTATGACTATCAAATGCTATAAATACTCCAAGGAAATATAAGTTGTGGATTACGGTAGCACTCACCTTAAAGAGATGTTTTCGTTGTGATTTTTGTTACTAGGAAGATTCCCTGCTAGTCAGATGTTATTAGCACCCGTGGCTTTGGCTAACTCAGAAACATTGTAGCTGTCATGGTAACAGGAGAGAGGAGGAGTCTGTGGGTTTTTAAGCTACAGGGAATGAAGGGAGCACCTTGGGGGGATTTAGAGTTTGGGAAGGAAAAGGAGAGATGTCCTCATTACCTACAGAAAGGTTCTTACAGGGTTCCTATTTATTTTTATGTATATACTACTTTTTTCCTTTTTTAATTTCAGGTGAAGGAACAGAATAAGTGAATAGTTAGAGGCTCTATTAGTCAAGATTTATTTGGGGGAGGGCAGTAGTTTTTTTATTGCTGTTGTTTTAGGTCTAATTTGGAATTTCTAAAGTTCTGCCAATGTAGCTGAAAGATAATGATGTCTGAGTATTTCATGTCAATTAATTAATTAGAATAATACATTTAAGATTTTTATTTTTTAATGTTGTATATTTTCTTCAAAGGGAGGTTTTTCTCTTGGACTTTACTTGTGATTGTGAATTATAGTATCCCCTGATCAAAGTGCACTTTATTTTGTACCAAATTCTAGCATGCTATAACTCTTGAAATTATAGAACTTTCCTTGCTTATATATTTAATTTTCATCAATTGTCAATCATTACTGTTGGGGATAATTTGAAAAAGAGGGAACTTATGTTCTGCAATAGGTAATTGAGATAAAGGAAGAGTAAATTTTCTGTAGTAAATAGCCTTAGGGAAAATAAGAATGAGAGTGTATCTGAACAGAAGAATTATTCTCTGCAGTGGTTGACAGAGAATAAAGTCAGGTAAATAAACAAAACTCCTTTGATTTGTAATAAGGGCTGGTGGAGGTACAGCTTAATGCCAACAGGCACTTTGGTTTTTCTAATTCTTTGCAGCAATGTATAGTAAGTTCTCAATAAATTGTTGAGTGAATTAATGAGTGAGTGAACTAAGGAGCAAGCAACTGGTGTAGGTAGTCTAGAGTAAACAATAAGAAAGTATTAATTGTATGGGGTACTATTCTAAAAAGATTAAGCCTCTTGTATTTTTTTATAACAGCAAAATAAAACAAATTTACAAACATATTTATTGAAATGTCAGGAGTATCTGATGCTATGTAGAAATCATTAGTACATCCTCACTGTTATCAACCCCAAAAGTGTAAAATTTCATTTGATCTATTTTTTATTATATGTCTTTATTGTTAATATGAACATAAATTAATTTAAAAGTTTTTTGTATCAGTTCTGGACATTTATCTTTTCTTTTGCCATGCACTCTTGCATTTCACAAGTCAAAATTGATCTTCTCTGGTTTTATTTATTTTGGGAACCTGTCATTAGTGGTTAGGGTTGATGATAAAGGAATACATTTACTTAAAATTCCAAATTATATGTTTTATAATGTGTACATGTTGTTGAATTATTAATTCATATTAGTTAAATAATAATGAACTGCTTCAGGGCCAAGATAATTTTATTCAGTATCTTGAGTGTATCTTATTACATGGCATACAACAGATGCTGAGTGGCTAAATGGGTAGATGGATGAATGACGAAGTCATCCTTGCAAAGGTAAGAGTAGACGACAGGCCCAGTAGTGCCACATGAACAAGTGTGTTAGTAGGTAGTGACCCTCCTGAATGTGAACACATGGTTCCTGGGTCTTAGAGGCTGTGAGAAGGTATAACCATGTATTTGGTATCATTGATACTCCACAGAACCAATCGCAGTACCCAGTCTCCAGAAAGCTTGCCTGGTCAGTTATGATACTCAATTCTTAAATGAAGATGACAGTTTCTGTTTTATTGTTCTGCTTCTACAAGTGAACTTCAACCCCTCTTCATTCTGTGATATGATGGATGATTGTGTTTCATTCTATGGAAGTGACTATTTGGTAAAACTTCCCAGAACACTCTAAGATTTCAGCAATAGTTTCCAGTTAGTTCTTCATCTGTTCTCAAGTGACCTGGCAATCTTGCCCTTCTCTGTGAAATGGGCTTTGTATGGTCTCCCACTGCCTCAGCCAATTAAGACCTTAAAATTAGGCTTTGAGGAACCCTGCTTATGCTTCCAGGAAACATAATAGCGCCACTTTTCATTGAAGGAGACGAGAAGTGTTTAAGTTTGGCCAGTGAACAAAGCAAGGATAAAAACAAGTGCTAAAATCACAATTAGCCCTGAATATTTTAATGCAAAAAGGGTATCAGTTTTTGGCTCCTATTCCATCATTATGCTAGATTTCCCTCCATAATTTATGGTTCAAAGTTTCTCACTTCTTATAGAGATAATTAAGTTATGTAGTAAGGCATTTTGAAAGGATACTGCATCCTTAGTTTTGAGGCAAATAGCTTTGCTCTCCTAGATGTAAGCGTGGATTAAAACATTCCTCTTGCCTCAAGCCTGAATAAGATTCTAGAATGTAAGTTCTTCAAAGGATCTTTCTTTGATTTGGGGAGGAGAGATGAGGTTTGACATTGGAGTATGACATTTTTATGGACTTCATACATACTAAAAAGTTATCATTATCGAATAACGAATGCCTTAATATCTATTTATTGTAGTTTGACTAATTACTTCTCTAAAAGAGCCTCTTTGGTGTTGAGTACTGACTACCTTTTGCTCACCATACCATTCTAGATTGGTAGTGTCTTTTCTAATGGTTAAAAGGAATAAGGAGTGACCTCTCCATTAACCAATGACAGGAGGTTTTTTCCCAATTCTCTCCTTCTCTGCTTGCTTGTCAATTAGGAAATCAGATAAGAATACCAAGACTGGTATTCCTGAATGCTCAGTAACAAAAGTATTTGTAAATGGGAAAAAGTTTCTAAAGAAGTTACTTTGCTTATATGTGGAAATTCTGTTTAAAGGCTTCATTCAAGTAACTCATTTTTCTTAGACTGAGAATGACAAAATATGTTATTATCGACATATACCATATATATACATATATATGTATGTGATATGTGTATGATATATGCGTGTATGGATATAAGTATTTATAGACCAAAGAACAGAGATAGTTTTGTGTATCAGCTTATGTTGATTGCACTCCTAGAAGGGAGTCTCTGAGTGTTTGGCTCTGGAATCACCCCAGTGTTCAGGAACCAGCATCAGAAAATAATTGCTATGTCCACGCTGTGTTGTGCAGTGGTATCCTGACCACGGTGTGACATGACACCGGATCTTTCTCAGTAGGGACACTCTGAATATTTTGAACCGGGTAGTTCTTCGTGGTTCAGGATGCCCCACGCATTGAAGGGCCTTTGTTTATCCTGGTCTTCAAACAGTGAATACCAGTAGCACTGTCCATTATTTGGAACAAGAGACATGCTCACACACATTTCCTTCAGAGACCTATCTGATGCCTTTCTCACAGCACCAAAAACATTATAATGCACTTACTTGTTTCCTTATTTATATCATTCTATAACATGGTGAACCCCACGAAGGATAGGCCCTTTCTTAAATACGTGTATTGGTGTTTCATGACCAATCACAGTGTGTGATCCATAAGCATTTAATACACATTTATTCGTCGGATGAAATGTAATACTAACTTTAAATTTACCTATTTATTTATTTTTATTGAATTTATTGGGGTGGCCGTGGTTAATAAAATTGTGTAGGTTTTAGGTGTAAGATTCTATAGTATATCACCCCTGGACTGTGTTGTGTGCTCACCACCCCAAGTCAGATCTCCTTTCACACCATTTACCCACCCTTTACCCTCCCCTGCCTCCTCCCACTTACCTATTGATTTAAACTTAGCATTTTCCTCAAACAATTATTAGGCAATATTGTAAAATTATTGAAGTAGGGATATATCATGAACTTATTTGCTTATTTATTCTTCTATTCATTTATCTATATCCTGATTTACATAACAGATTTACACACAGTTTATTGAATTAAATATATGACATCATAGAGTAGTATTGTCCAAAAGAAATGAGATGCAAGTGTGAGCTATGGATGTAATTAAAATTCTCATAGCCACACTAAGAAAGATAAACAAAAATGTAAAGTTAATTTTAATAACATATTTTATATAACCCAATATATTCTAAGTATGATTATTTCAACATTATTTAGTATGAAAAATTGTGAGATGTTTTACATTTTTTTTCTTTTTCTTTTCTTTTTTTTTTAATGTCAGTGTGATTAGGGAGAACCAGCAGGGCTGATTTAGCTAGCCCCAAGCATTTTTTTTTAGGATTTTATTTATTAATTTTTAGAGAGGGAAGGGAGGGAGAAAGAGAGAGAGAGAAACATCAATGTGTGGTTGCTGGGGGCCGTGGCCTGCAACCCAGGCATGTGCCCTGACTGGGAATTGAACCTGCGATGCTTTGGTTCACAGTCCGCGCTCAATCCAGTGAGCTACGCCAGCCTGGGCACATTATTTTTTTATATCAGGCTTTTGAAATCTGACATTTATTTTTCCTGTTCAGCATATCTTATTTCCAGCCAGCTACATTGCACATGTGTAGTAGGCACAGGTGTGGCACAGCTGTAGAAGACCCACGTTGGCCATTGTTTGGCCTCATCAGTCATCTGTAGTGGGATTGCCAGGACTGCTGGGAACTCTGTAGGAGGTCCAAGACGATGAATGTAAATGGAAGCTCACATACTAGACTGTGACTTCTATTTCTAAAAAATTATTTATTTTATATATAAAAAATAATTTAGGGCATCTTACAATAAAGGCTATGTCATTAATACCAAAATATAAGAAAGGGAATTGAAGATTTATAGGTTAGACTTTTTGAATTTTCTAATTTTCTGCACATCTGCTTAAAAATAAATGGTAGAGACTAACACAATGATGTGTGTAGTTTGGTAGTAGATAAAGATAACTTTAGCAAGTCAGAAAGAAGAATATTTCAAGGAGGTTTACCAGTATTTGCCCTCTTTACTTAGATTTTTCTCTGTGTTGTGTCAATTGCAGTAAAGCATCTGGATGGTTATTAAATACAGAATTCATTCTTTGGAGTACACACGTTATGTTGCCTTTGGTTAAGTGCAGAGATTTTCAGCTGATGTGCCACAAGAATTTTTAAAATGCAACACCTGACTATTTAGTCAGGGACACTGACTTCTTTTTCCTTAGTCAAATAAAAAAGATGGCAACAGCCAATACAACACTAGCTGTCCAGTGTGAATGAAACATACTTATCCTATTTTTCTGTCATATCGGAAAAAGTGCATTTTTTTGGTATGCTGCAGAATTTTAGTGATTACTTTATATGTGCCAAGAGATGAAAAAGGTTGAACATTGCTGGTTTAGAGTATATTGCTTAGAAAATATTTTGCTCAGGCCAAGGCTATTTTCCATTCGGATTACAGAGTTTTAGCCACTGTTTTGACTGCCCACAGTTGTTTGGCTCTAGCTTTTAATTTTTTAAAATTAAGCATCTTTTAATGAATTTTGAAGATGTTTTATTAACTATACAGAGATAAATGAAAAGACAACTAATATTTTCTGAATACCCAGCCATGCCAAGCTCTGTATTAACGATGTTCCATAATTTCTCAGATAATCTTTTTCTGAGGTAGGTATTTTTAGTCCTGATTTTTTTAACATGGTATTGAAACTCGTGGAGGGCAAGTGACAAGCCTTTGGGTCCATGGATATTGTAGAAAAGGTTCCTTTGTAAATGTGTCTTGACCTGGTTGCAAGAATGACATCTTGTTCACATTAAACTGTGGCCCGTCCCTGTCATTTCCACTCAGCAGCCCAGAGTAATTATTTTATAACAAAAATTATACCATCTTATTACCCTACTTCAACCCTTCAATGTCCTTTGCACTAAGGAAAAGAAATCCAAGTTCATTACCGTGATTTGCATCATCCCTCCAATTTGGCTTCTGCCAACTCTCCAGGATTATCAATTTCCCCACTCAACTTGAGTATTGTGTTCTAAACACAGTTTTATATCGGTCTTATTTATTTTTATTTTTATGTACCAAGCCCATTTCTGCCTCTCAGCTTTCACACCTGTTTGCTTGACTCCACTTCACGCCCCTGGCTTCCTCCTTCCCCTACCTATACGGCTTAGCTTCTGCCTTAGATCTCAGCTTAAACATCAGCTCCTCATAGAGGTCCCTCCCTTGTTTTTATTATTGCAGCCTGTTAATTTACTTCAGAGCACATAAGGCTGTAATTTTATTTAGATATGTGGTCAGGTATTTATTTATATATTGTCTGTCCTTCCCACTAGACTCCAAACTCCATAAGGCTAGTGACCAAGTCTGTTGCCCTTGCTGTTGTAGGTGCATAGTTAATGTTTGTTGGAAATAAGTATTTCTCTTTTGGTGCTTGGACTTCCATAGTTGCATCCTGAACTGTTCTTCCTAACCTCGTGTCCTCACTTCTAAGTTTCAGTTATTGAATTTCTAGCTCCACATGTCTCTCTATATCCTGACCCATGGCTACATAACCAGGCCTCACCTGGCCTGGTAGCCCACCCCGCTCAACACAGGGATTGTTTTAAGAGTTGTGTACCAGTCTCGGCCATTCCAGGCCATTCATCGATTGAAAATTTTCTACTCAAAATAGGGGAGAGAATCTCTTTTTAATGCTTTGGACATAGTATTAAAAGGTTATAAACCTTTTCTGTCAGAGATCACATTATATGGCAGGAGGAGAAAACTATGAGAGCAGAGAAATGAGCCAACACTCAGAAAAGAAATACACCTAAAGATGTGATGCAAAGAGTAGGCTTGTTGGTGTTAGTCCTATAGCCATTTACCCTCGTTTATGCCTGTGTCCTTTTTTGATCAGATACTGCGTTTCATTTCTTCCTTTTGGGCTTAAACTAGTTGAACTTAGCTCTGCCTTCCTTACAAGCAGAGTCAATGACAGATTAATATTCCCAGTCGCATCCCTGACTATGTACAATAGGGACTCTCGCAATCCATTTTGTTTTCTTGTGTTAACTTAAAAATACTTTCAGCTTCACTATAAAATCACCTTATACCAATTTTATTTAGTTAGCAAATGGTGGGTCCACTTTTTTTTTGCTACTCTGTATTTTTTTTTTTTTTTTGCCCAGAATTTTTACCAGTAGTCGTTCAATTTCTGAAAACCTAGGGCAGTAAAATGGTTACATGATTATAGACTATATCATGCTAATATTATTGTCCTTTTAATGATATATAAATTTGAGATCTATTGAAATGTTAATTTTTTTGAAATTGCAGATTTTTTACTGGACTTTAAAAGTAAAAGTAAATAAGTAAGTAATATGAAATTTTTGTTGACAAGATGAAAGTAATATAAATACTTACTAATGCAAAATCATCCCTATACTAGAATTAATGAATTGGAATTGACAATTTACACAGACTTTTATTTATACTAGAAAAATCACTGTTACTGAGTTGTGTAAGACTTGTTGATATCATTCTAGTCTGATTCACATGTTCAACTACATGGGAATATACTAGACTCTTCCATTTGAGGTCTATTAAGTTATAGAAAAATGAGGATTAGGTGCTGGAGACTCCGAAAAGATATGTATGAAATGTCACATTAAGTTACATCAATGATCCCTTTCAGTCAGTATTTTCATTCTGACAATGGCACCAAGTGCTGTTCTGGCGGAAGCACAATCCTTACCTTTTACATGATCATTTTAAAATATTACGAGTTTATTCTAAGTATCCCTAATTTCTTTGTTAATGAACCTTTGTGTCTTAAAAAATCTTGAATTGCTTTTACATTTTTCACGATATATAAACCTTCTTAGGGATGCTGCCCTACCACACATGCTACCAGTCTCATTTTATTTTTTTTAAATTTGATTTGATTATGTTTTTTCCATTATCATTTAGTCCTCTTATTCCCCCTTGCCCCTAGCAATCGCCACACTGTTATCCATGTCAATCAGTCCTTTTTCCTGTCTGCTCAGACCCTCCCCCTGTTAACTCACCTCTACCCCCCACAGCTGTCATCTGTTCTCCATCTATGAGTCTGTCCCCAGTTTCCCAGTTAATTCAGTTTGTTCATTAGATTCCACATAGGAGTGAAATCATATAGTACTGTCTTTCTCTGACTGGCTTGTTTCACTTAGCATAATGTTTTTCAGGTCCATCCATGCTGTAGCAAAGAGTAAAATTATCTTCTTTTTTTTTTTTTTTACAGTCAAGTGGTATTCCATTGTGTAGATGCCCCATAGTTGTTTTATCCACTCCTCTACTGATGGACTCTTGGGCTGCTTCCATGTCTTTGCGACTGTAAATAATGCTGCAATGAACATAGGGGTGATTATGTTCTTTCATATTAGTGTTTTGGGTTCCTTTGGATATATTCCCAGAATTGGGATTGCCAGGTCAAAAGGCAGATCCATTTTTAATTTTTTGAGGTATCTCCATACTGCTTTCCATAGTGGCTACATCAGTCTACATTCCCACCAACAGTGCAAAAGGGTTCCCTTTTCTCCACATCCTCCTTAACACTTTTTTGTTGATTTATTGATGATAACCATTCTGACAGGTATGAGATGATATCTCATTATAGTTTTTTTATTTGCATTTCTTTGTTGATTAGTGAGGTTGAGCATCTTTTTCATATTTGCCATTTGCCATCTATTTGCCATTTGTATGTCCTCTTTGGAGAAGGGTCTGTGCAGGTCCTTTGCCCATGTTTTAGTTGGGTGGTTTGTTTTTTTGGTGTTGCATTTTGTAAGTACTTTGTAAATTTTGGATATTAATTCCTTATCAGATGTATCCGTGAATATGTTCTCCCATTCTATGGGTTGTCTCAATTTTGTTGATGATTTCCTTTGCTGTGCATAAACATTTTAGTTTGATGTAGTCCCATTTGTTTATTTTTTTCTTTCATTTCCCTTGCTTGAGGAGATATCTCTGATAAAAAATTAGCCTTGGTTGTAATTTTGGTTGTATGTCCCCTGCTTTTCATCACCATGAATATTTCTCATCATTTCCTTCTGGCCTGAAATGTTTCTGTTGAGAAATCAGATGATGGTCTAATTGGTGCTCCCTGGTATGTAACTACCTGCTTTTCTCTTGTGGTTTTTAGGATTATCTCTTTGTCTTTAAGCCTTGTCATTTTAATTATAATGTGTGTCTGTATAGGCCTCTTTGGGTCCAACTTGTTTAGGACTTCTGAGCTTCCTGGACTTGTGTGTCTTTTCCCTTCACCAGATCAGGGAAGTTTTTGGTCATTATTTCTTCAAATAGATTTCAATCCCTTGCTCATGCTTTTCTCCTTCAGATATTATCATGATGTGGATGTTGTTATACTTCATGTTGTCCAAAATGTTTCTTAAGCTCTCCTCATTTTTTAAAATTCTTTTTTCTTTTTGCTGCTCTTCCCGGGTGTTTTTTTCTACCTTGTCTTCTAAATCACTGATTCAGTTCTTTGCTTCATCTAACCTACTCTTTATTCCTTCCAGTGTATTATTTACGTTAGATATTGCATTCTTTATTTCTGACTGGTTCTTTATTATGGTTTCTATGTCTTTTTCATGCTGTCGAGTATTCTTATAATCATTACTCTAACCTCTCTGTTTGATAAATTACTTGTCTCCATTTCATCTAGCTCTTCTTCTGGAGAATTCTCTTGTTCTCTCATTTGGGGTCTATTTCTTTGTCTTCCTACTTTGACTGCTTCTTTGTATTTGGCTGCTTCTATGTATTAGGTAGATCTGCACAGACTCTGGTGTAGGCCTTTGTCAGAAGCTGCTTGTGAGCTGCCCTGGTCAACCTGTTTGGAGCTATCAGTGGTCCACAGCATGTAGCTACCTCTGTTGGGATTGTTTATGTGTGGAAAGGTCCAGTCTGCACAACAAGACTGCTTTTAGCAGCACGGGGCCATGGGGTCAAGCTGAAGTCTCATAAAGCTCCCAGAGATCCGCCTTGGTTGTTAAACTAATCTGTGATGTAGCCTCAAGTTGTACTCAGCAGCCCAGCTTAAGCTCCAGAGGGTGGGGCTATTGCTTCCCCTCAGGCTGATGCTACCTGGAGAGGAATGCTCTGCCTGAGAACGATGGCTTCTACAGTATGGGGAATGACTCTGCAGAGGGATCCTGGTGACTGTTCCTTCAGTTGGTGGCCCCTGGAGCCACCAACCCCAGACTCTCCTCAAGCATCTCTAATCCACTCTACCCTCCATCTGCTGGAGCCCAGGGTAAGTGGTTGCAAATGAAATTTTGTGTGCTGGTCCTTTAAGAGGCTCTCTGAGCCTCCAGCTGTCTCTCCCTGGCAGACAGAAACCCTGGTGCTTTTCATAGCTGGGTATTATCTGGGCTCCTTTCTGGCTCTTGTGCTATAGGCTGGGGAGCCCATCTTGGGGTTTAGACCTCACCCTTCTCAGGGAAACTCCCCCTGCCCACCTCAGTAATATTCTCCTGGATCTTCAGCTGCCACCCATGGGAGCCCAGCCAGCCCTCTTGTGCCTCCTCTGCACTTCCCACCAGTCTTGTTGTGGTGAAGTGGTTCCTTCTGTCTGTCTGTTAATAAGGCTGAACTCTCTCCAGTGAGTGTTCAGCTGCTTATTCAAGGATGTTTTCTCTACAATTTAGTTGTAATTCCAGATTGGTCCTGGAAGGGGGTTAGTGTCGCTTCCACTTACTCCTCTGCCATCTTGTATCTCTTCCCAATCTCATTTTCTGATTCTTAGGACAGATCTTACAAAATTTAGTTTCCTTGGAGTCTGCCACAACTTCAATATCCCTCCTATAACAGGAGGTGCTCACTGCCAGCTGATTGGAATTGATCCCTAAAGTGAAATTCAGTTGTTGGTATCTGTAGAAAATGAGTTCTAAATGTTGGAGCCTTCTATCTGAAATGAACATCCTGGCACATCCTTCTTTTTTCAAGGGTTCTGTTACCAGTATTTTTATTTGTTCTTTAAAGTATTTTATTTCTGATTCTGCCAGTTTCTCTGCAAGGGACAGATATCCTTAAAAGTGTGTGATGGCAGAGTCCTTGCCCTTAAAGCTCACACATTTTGTGGACTACCATGACATACTAGATTTGACCATTATTTCTTTCTCAATTAACCTTTGCTGTCCTTAAGGTATATTGCTTTGCTCCTATAACTTGATAATGAAATGACAAATAACTCAATAAAAAATGGACAAAATCTCAGCAGACTGTTTTTCAGGAAGATATAGAATAGCTAATGAGAATATGAAAAGATATTCAACATCATTAATCATCAGGGAAATGCAAACAAAAAACACAGTGTGATACCATTTCATACCCACCAGGACACCTACAACTTAAAAGGTGAATAATAACTGTTGGAGACTATGTAGGGATATTGAAAACCTCATACATTGCTGATGAGAATGTAAAATAGTGTAGCCACTTTGGAAAATAGACAGTTATTTTAAAATTAAACATAGAACTACCATAATACCTCCAATTCTACTACTCAAATATATACCCGAGAGAGGTGTAAACATGTGCACATAAATACTTGTAGACAAATATTCATGCAACCGAATGCTCACAATAGCCAAAATATGAAACAGTACAAATGTTCATCACTGGTAAATGGGTAAATAAAATGTAATATAGTTATACGATGGCATACTATTTACTAATAAGAAGAAATGCAGTACTGATAAATTTTGCAACATGGAAAAACCTTGAAAAAATTATGATAAGTGCCCTGGCTGGTGTGGCTCAGTGGATTGAGCTCTGGCCTGTGAACCAAAGGGGCTCTGGTTTGATCTCCAGTCTGGGCAAGTGCCTGGGTTGTGGGCCAGGTCCCCAGTAGGGGGCACATGAGAGGCAACCACACATTGATGTTTCTCTTTCTCTTTTTCTCCTTCCTTTCCCCTCTGTCTAAAAATAAATAAATAAAAGCTTTTAAAAAAGAAAACATTATGATAAGTGATAAAAATTAATTACAAAGGACTACATATTGTTTGGTTTTATTTATATCTGATGTCCTCAAGAAAGAAAGTAGATTAGTGGTTGTCTAGGGCTTGGCAGGATAGGTAGATTGGGAGGTTACTGCATAGGGTTTTGTTGGGGTTAATAAAAATGTTCTATAATTGATTGTTGGAATGGTCATAGAACTCTGTGAATACACATAAAGCCATTGAATGTACATTTTAATGGTTGAATTATGTGGTATATGAATTATATCTCAAGGGGTTAATATGAATCTTATTTAATTTCTATTATTTCCTTTACTCTGTGTATTAAAGTCATTAATCAGTCCTGTTGCCTCTACTTTTAAACAGTATTCCAGATTGTTCCCATTCTATAATATTGATTCACAATCAGCTCTGCCTGGACATTATTGCAGTGACCTGCCAGCTGGTTTACCTGTCTCCACTCTTACAGTTATTTTTTCATTTATCTAGCCAGAGTCAAAACTTTTTAATTGATGATGATATAGATAATATTAATGCTAATGAAATAGTGGTTAATCCATTTCACAATTTACTGTGCCAAGCACTGCTCTAAGGACTAATAAAATGTTTGCTTATTTAATCCTTACCACAACTCTATGTAGTAGATGCTGTTATTGTCCCCATTTTATAGGTAGGGAAACTCAGGTACTGAGAGGCTAAGTAATTTGCCTGAGGTCATACAGCAAATAAATGGCCATTATATACAGACTCCCCTTGGCTTAACATTTTTTAATGGTGGATTCTGACTCCTTGTTCCTCTTTTTTACTAATTTCTAATCTGCCAGGCTTGTCATTGCTTTGCCTTGTTCCTTCTTTTTGGAATGTTCTTTTCCTGGACTATCATTTCTTTCCATCATTCTTGACTTCATGTCCACAGAGAATCAGCCTTCAGTAATTCCAACTTGCTCTCACATTGCTTTTATCGGTGTTTGAAATTCTTATTTTTATTTGTATATGCCTTGCCCCTGCCCAGTGGAACATTATCTGACAAATGGTAGGTGCTCAAAAAATATTTGCATAATGGTTTACTGATTTGGGGGAAAGGAGGATTTTATATATTTTTCAAATTATGATTGAGGCCAATTTTCAGAGACTAAAGCACACGCGGGAAGACTTTTTAAAAAATAGGTGACACTTGTTTATTTATTTACTATTCCCAAGCACATTTAAACTTATCTTTTTTCATCATTTGACAGCCTAAAAGGGGAAGGGAATTTATAAGAGTCACTCAGTTAGGGGATTCAAACCCAGGGCTCCTGAACTCCAAAGCCCACACTCTTTGCTACCTTGTTTTAGTGCCTCTAAAATAAGCTGCTTTTGAGGCAAGAGAAGGAAATGGACAATCAGCTGGTTCTATTCCATCAGTCAAGGATGTAGAGCATAAGCAGTAGCTAAAACGACAACTGAGACCAGAATTAGGGCGCAAGAGGGAGACTCAGTTTCACCCTCTGTGTGTGAGCACAATCATGGGAAGACTATCTTTATGTCCTAATCACTCCTTGTAAGAATATTTTCACATGTTATTATAATTACTTTTTTAAAAGATTTTATTTATTTGTTTTTAGAGAGAGGGGAAGGGAGGGAGAAAGAGAGGGAGAGAAACATCAATGTGTGGTTGTCTCTCACCTGGCTCCCACTGGGGATCTGGTCTGCAACCCAGGCATGTGCCCTGACTGGGAATCATTCTAGGCACCCCTTGGTTCACAGCCCATGCTCAATTCACTGAGCTACACCAGCCAGGGCCTATAATTACTTTTTAAAGATAAAATAATTCATGTAATTGATATACCCTTCTAATGGTCAATGGCCTTAAATTGGTTTAAGGTGGGAACTGACTTTTGATAAGTTGGTATTTGGGTGCTTAGACAATATTGTTCTTAAAATATTCAATTTTTAAAGGTGTCGATCTGCTAATGGAATATGTTTTTATTATTCTCAAGTGTGGGGTGTGGGGAGAGAGCGTGAAGGGTAGAGAGAGCAGTTCTGGCTGTTGCTTCAGCATGGAGAAAATGGGGGAAGTTTGCCTGGCTGGGTGGCTCAGTTAGTTTAAGCATTGTCCCGTACACCAGAAAAAATTGTGGGCTCGATCCCCAGTCAGGGCACAAGTGGAAGGCAACCGATCAATGTTTCTCTCACGTCCATGTTTCTTTCTCTCTCTCTGTGTCTTTTTGTCTCTGTCTCTGCTCCCCTCCCCACCACCTCTCTAAAATCAATGAAGAAATATCCTTGGGTGAGGATTAAAATAAAAATAAAGAGAAAATATTGGAAGTTTATGGTTTGTCTGTTAGAGAGCTTGGATGAATTTCTAGATCCGTTCTTGTCTGATATTAGTCGATTCTACAGCAGTACTGAGAAACCTGCTGTATCAGTTATGCCGTCTGTCCTTTGGACAAACACACATATATGTGCTCAGGTGTGCCTGCACAGATGCACATGCACACAAACGCACCTTAATGTTCTGTCTACCTAATGGCATTTCAGAAATAGTCCCCTTCCTATTACTGTTTGTTTGCCTTTCCTAGTTCAGAATGGTGGTGTTTAGATTCCTGGTGAGAAAAGAGAGAGAGACTCCTTGAATGGGTGATGCAACTGAAGTACACTCATCTGGAAGTTTTAAAATTCCAGTTGTATATACATGTACAAAAAAAAACATGAGCTTGTTTAGAGAGAAATATATATTGTACAATTAGGTGTCTGAGATTGACGTTTTGATATTTTTTGGGCCTCTGCTACACTGAAAAAAAATAATATTCAGTATATTCTTATAAGTAGCTTACTTTTTTCAGAATATTAAAATTGGATTGCATGTGTGAATAATATTCATAGAATTGAATTCTGTAACTTCTTACTACTCAGCAGAGCAGGAAAGATAAACACTAGGTGCTGAAAAATAACTAGGAAGCTGCACATGGAATGCTGGGCTGTACTTACTTTTACAGTTTCTAATAACCGATATTTTCCATGCAGCTGACTCTTGATTCTTTGTGCAAATAGGCTAGTTGTAGGATGATGAATACAATCTACATAAAATTAGAAACAAAATCACTATAATTACTGTCAGTCTCTTTTATTGAATACTCATATGTAATGGTAGATAGAAGTTCCAAAATTAAAATTCATTTTATGCTTTAAATACATACAAAAGTAAACCTACTATGTGCAAAACTAGGGAGATTTAAAGAATAATACCTTATTTCCATAGAGGATGATGTTATAGCCGAGAGTCTAGATGTTTACTTTAAAGCACCTTTCTATGTCTTGTTATAGATATTAATAAAATACTGTACACACACACACACATAATGAAGGCACTGGGTCTGCCTGGATGGGTCCGGGAATGGGGAGATGTTTCAGTTGGACTCTAAGTGTAAATAAGAGTTTGCCAGGTGAAGAATTAGGCAAAAGAACTAACCTACCCAAAGTCACAGAATTCTGAGAAGGCCATGCTTATTCAGGAAACATGGTGAAACTCAGCAAGGCAAGAATAGAAAATGTTTTCCTTAGATGAGAAGCAGGAGAGGAAGAATGAAACAAGAATGAACCTGGAAATGTAGATTGATTTCAGATTATGAAGAATGTTTCATATTAACTACCAGATGTTTTCTAGTCAGTGAGTGCGATGATTCATTTTACTTGGTTATAGGATAATGCTAACAGCTATGGGAAAACTGCTTTTTACCTAAAATGCTAAATATATAAAGTGCTTTTCTTGGTAGCTATTTTATTGCAGTAGTAACAAGGAACTACAGTATTGTTTAACGCGGTGATATGCCTGGGTTTATTTTGATTGCCCTACAATATGATTAAATTTAACTTTTATATTTTTTCCATACAGGTCAGGGCATTGCCTGGCAAAATTAGGGTTAGTTCACCCTTGTATTTTTTGGATCAGATATATGATTTTGTAGGTATGTGGCATTTGGAAGTAGAATGTTGGTCCAGCCTTAGTTGAATGTAACGGGGAATTCAAAGTTTCAAGAGCGTGTGCCCTGCCTACTGACTTGGTTACTTGTCATTGCACAGTATTAATAATGGGATCGCCGCTGTGTTCCTGACTGAGACAGGTTGATTGGCAGAACTGGAAGAAAGCTGCTGCTTGAACAAGTGTGGAAATCCTGATGGTTATTGTGATATTAAGCTACCTGCCTTGGGCCTCATAGTTCTGAATGCCCTTCCACGGGATATGATGTATGTGGGGCCCTGGGTATGTGGCTACCCTCTCACAGCCATAGTATCTCTCTTTCCTAGACCATGTCTGGGTACTCAGGACCCCAGAATCCCCCAAGCAAACTGCCAGAGCCTGCTCGGAGAAGTTCAGACCCCTTCCCTAGACAGTCTCTTTAGGAGACCTTTACATGACAGGTGGCTTGCTTTATTTTATGTTCATTGTACAGTACTTAATGAAAGTATGTAAATAAAAAGATTCCTTTAGTATTTGTAATATTCCAAAATAATTTTTGGAAATGCCCCAGAAATTAGGTTTTATGATGTGGAAAAGCTATTGTTATATTTTCAATAAATTTATTTAATTTTTAATTTTTATTGAATTTATTGGGTCTAATAAAATTATATAGGTTTCAAGTGTACAATTCTATAATACTCTATCTGTATATTGTATTTTGTGTTCATCACCCAAAGTCAAGTCTCTTTTTGTCATCATTTATCCCCCCTTTACCCTCTTCTACCTGCTCCCACCCCCCTTTCCCTCTGCTAATCACCGTGCTGTTGTCAGTGTCTGAGGGGTTTTGTTTGTTTTTAATTCTTTCACATTTTTTTTTTTACCCAGCCCTGCCAAGACCCCCCCCCCCCACTGACAGCTCTCAGTCTGTTCTCTATATCTATGAGTATGTTTCTATTTTGTTTGTTTATTTTGTTCATTAGATTCGACACATAAGTGAAATGGCACTTGTCTTCCTCTGACTGGCTTATTTCACTTAGCATGATACCCTCCAGGTCCATCCATGCTCTTGCAAAAGATAAGATTTCCTTCTTTATTATGGCCCAGTAGTATTCCACTGTGTAAATGTACCACAGCTTTTTTATCTACTCATCTACTGATGGGCACTTGGACTGCTTCCGAATTTCGACTATCGTAAATAATGCTGCACGTTTTTACAACATTTTAAAAATTATTATTATTTTGGTAGGTGGTGCAGAGATATGTATGAATCTAGTCAACTCTGAAGTAGATGGGAATAGATATGCCATGTGTCCTTTCTGAGTGTTTAGTCAGATTTTTATTTTTCTAATCTACACTCAATATTATATACTAACTTCATGTAATTGTGAGATCTTCCATGAGAAAACAAAGTCATTAAGACCTCTTGTCTAGTAACAAGTTATCAGGTAAGGCAGATGAGAGCACGAAACCTGTTTAAACTATGTTTGAAACCCTTTGGTGTAATGTAGATTCTGTTTGTACCCATTTATGACATGATTTCATCATTCCAGGATTGCCCATTCCTATCCTTAATAGCTATCTTTTGCAAATAGTTTTAGGGGTATAATATATGTTTCTGCCCTCACAAAAATTCAGGGTATAAAAGTAATACTTAGCTCAGAACTAAGTATTATACTGGCTATTGTTTTCTTTTTCTTTTTTTTTTTAACAAGAGAATTCCCATTTCATCCATTTTCTTCTTAGTTACTTTCCTAGTTTTTAGATTTGCAATATTACTACTCTGGAATATGAAAAAGAAAGGTACAGTTTACTAGTGGTTTGTGAATTGATTATACAGACAAATGTGAGATACATATTGATCCTGTTACAAGTTTCTTCCAGCTCCTGATTCTTTTACTTCCCATTGTAGCTGTCTACAAAACATTAGCTAGAGGACCTTACATAGATCAGGTATCATCTTTAAGCAAGGCAAATGTTTCATTTGCCATTCATTTGCAAACTATCAGAATTGTTAGTAATGAGGAACTGAACCACTCAGCAAATTTCAGTTGATAAAATTGAAGAACCCATTGATTTATCAAAAAAGAAATTAAAATGCCTAGGGGTTAATAACAAGAAATGTAAAAACCCATAAGAAGAACACCGTTAAACACACCTGAAGGACATGGAAGTATACAAGAACAAATGAAAGGCACACCATGTGTATGGACAGAAAGGCCCAGATATCATTTATTCTGAAGTTAATTTATAAATTTAATGCAGTAGTGTGCACATAAGACCTAATTATTTTAAACTGGAACTTGGAAGGCTGATTGTGAAACTTATTAGGAAGGATGAAGAAGCAAGAAGTATAATGAGTTATTTCCAGTCTTCCGCTTTTAAAAATAGTGTACAGTAAGTAGCCTCATGCACTGGGCGTGGCTGAAGAAAGAATATGTAGTAACATGTAGCAGTGAAGAGGAATGTCTCTCCACTGTCTGGTGTCTGGGCTGGGATGATTCAGAGACTGGGTTTGCCTACAAGAGAACCTCCACATGGCACCCCTCAGGGCTCCATTTTCTCACAGCACGGCAGCCGCAGGGCTGCAAGCACGAGTGTCCCAGGGGACAGTGTAGAAGCTGCGTTGTTTTTCTCACCTAGCCTTGGAGTCGCACAGCATCACTTCCCTATGAGCTATTGCCACAGTCTAGTCACAAGTCTGCCCATACTAAATGAGGGAGACTTACCCCCACCCCCCTTTCCCTTTCCCATTTCTCAGTGGGGAAAGTGGGGAAGATTTTCAGATGTTATTAAAACCACCATGCTCTTCATTCTTTTTAAAAATGTATTGTATTGATTGTGTTAATTACAGTTGTCCCAATTTTTTCCCCTTTGTCCCCCTCCACCTAGTACCATCCATTCCCTCCAGCAGTCCTCCACCTTAGTTCATGTCTATGAGTCATGCGTATAGGGCCTTTGGCTACTCCACTTTCTATACTGTTCTTAATATCTCCCTGTCTATGCTGTGCCTACTAATTGGTACTTCTTGATCCCTGTACCTTTTCCCCCTACTGTCCCCCTTCTCCCTCCCAGCTGATAACCCTCCAAATGATCTGCTTATCTATGATTGTTTCTCTTCTGTTTGTTTGCTTAGTTTGTTTTTTTAGATTCAATTGTTAATAGTTGTGGATTTATTGCCATTTTAATGTTCATATTTTTGATCATCTTCTTTTTCTTAAATAAGTCCCTTTAACATTTCATATAATAATAGTTTGGTGACAATGAACTTAGCTTTACCTTCTCTGGGAAGCACTTTATGTGCCCTCCCATTCTAAATGATAGTGTTGCTGAATAGAGTGATCTAGATTGTAGGTCCTTGCTTTTCATCATTTTGGGTACTTTTTGCCTGTCCCTTCTAGCCTGTCAAGTTTCTTTTGATAAATCATCTGACAGTTATGGGAACTCCTTTGTAGGTAACCATTTGCTTTTGCTGCTTTTAAGATTCCCTCTTCGTCTTTAACTTTTGGCATTTTAATTATGATGTGTCTTAGGGTGGGCCTCTTCACATCCATCTTGTTTAGGACTCTGTGCTTCCTGGACTTATATGTCTGTTTTCTTCACCAAATTAGGGAATTTTTCTTTCATGATTTTTTCAATAATAAGTTTTTAATTTCTTGCTCTTTCTCTTTTTCCAGCACCCTATTATTTGAATGTTGGTACATTTGAAGTTGTCCAAGAGGCTCCTTAGTGTATTCTTTTAAAAAATGTTTTACTTCTGTTTACTTCTTGTTCTGATTGAATAGATTTTTCTTAAGTTGCAAATCATTGATTTGATTCTCAGCTTCATCCATTTCACTGTTGGTTCCCTATAGATTTTTCATTATTTCACTTAATGTAACTTCATTTCTGCCTGTTTTTTTTTTATGCTGTTGAAGTTCCCAATGAGTTCCTTGAGCATCCTAATAACCAGTGTTTTGAACTGTGTATCTGATAGATTGATTATCTCCATTTTTCTAGTTCTTTGGGAGTTTTGTCCTGTTCTTTCATTTGGGCCATATTTCTTTGTCTCCTCATTTCTTTTGTTTGTTTCTATGTAGAGCTGCTTTGACTCCATGTCTTGGTAGTGTGGCCTATTGTAGAAAAGCACACTGGTAAGTTGGATGGGGTGGAGCCTTAGATAATCTCCAGGGTGGGGCAACCCATGTGAACTATGTTGATGGAGTCTCCAATATTGTATCTTCGCTCTGTAGCTCTTTCTGGGAAGGGCTCAGAAAAGGGACAGTGCTGCTGCCTAGCGTCTGGCGTTTTATCTGGGAGGAAGCTGTCCCCCAGCACTTTCCCTGATGCCAGACACCTCAGTTTTTCCTCATATGCCACTGGTGCTCTTCTAGGTGCTATACCAGAGCTGGATGGAGGCCAGAGGGAGTGAGTCTGTGTAAATCCAAAGTCCATTGTGGGCCCTCTAAGAGGAGATGGCTAAGAATCCAACAGTTTCTTCTGCCACCCTAACCCCCACTAGTTTTTGCAGCCAGAAGTTACAGGGATTTATGTTCCTGGCATTGGAACCCTGAGTCGGGTGGTCTGGTGTGGGACTGGGATCCCTTGCCCTGGAGGTATTCTTCCCAATTTTTATCTATTACACCTAGGTGTGGGACAGCCCATTCTGTGTCTCCGCCCCTCCTACCCATCTGGATGAATGTGACTTCTTTAATTTTTTTGGTTGTGCGACATCCATACACTTGATTTTCTGACAATTTTGGGTAATAGTTGTTTTTTAGTTTAGTTGTTATTTTTGCTGTGATTTTGCAAGGAGGCGAGACGTGTTTACCTACATGTCCATCTTGACCAGAAATTTCCTTATTCTTTATGAAGTAGTCCTGCTCACTTTCTCTCAGATACATATACACAAAATCAAACCTGTATCTGATCAAGGCTCTAGACCTATTACCAGTTTACAGTAAATACCTAGAAATCACTTCAATTAGCAGAATTCAGGCTGTGGGAAACTACAGGACAAAAGCTCTGTTTTCTTCAACGAAACATTATGAGGAGAATGGAAACTGGAGAGAGAATCCATGGATTAAAAGAAATTGAAGAGGTCCGTCAGTCAGTGCACTCCTGAAATTACATTGCATGGTCCCAGTGCCAACAGACACACACAAAAATGTCATGGAAATAAGAACTCTAACTGCACAGTAGCATTTGGTGATATGCTATTAAAGAACTACTAATTTTTTAAGTGCATTAAAGGTATTGCAGTTAGGTTTAAAAGATAAGAATCACTTTAGTCAAAACAATGTTCTAACTAAATATTTACAGATGACATGATATAGTCTGATATTTGCTTCAGAATAGTTGGAGCGGGGTAATAAAAGTGGCTTTGTGTTACCTCACTAAGTATATGAAAAGGATTGGTTATGTATTGATAAAACTTGAAATTTGCAATGTGTGTATCAGCTCACTATGAGGATCTGTCCTTCTGCTTTTGAATAGGTTTGAAAAGTTCCATAACAAAAATGTTTAAAAAGGATGAAAAAACGAGGCAAGGAAAGGGAGGAAAATATTGAGGGAAGAAAAGACAGCTCAGTCTAGGTGAAATTTTGGTGTGATTCCATATTATTGCTGTCTTAATTTTTTAGAAGATTATAGTCAACATACCTTTCCATTTTTCAAGCATAAAAATGTAGGCCTAAAATACTTCTGTAGTTTTTTAGCATGTGAGGGATAGTCCTGCACATTTCCATAAGAACTTCTTTGCATTTGTTGAAGTACAGATGTGATGGGAAAATATAAATACTTGTATTTGAGCCTCCAAATTCTAATGTGTGTGTAATCCTCACATGCATAATGTACCTATATATAAAATATGAAAACATACGTATATCTATCTGTGACAGCTCATTTATTTTACACTCAGAATCATTTTTAAATAACTAAAATCTGAATTTTATTGAGAATATGTTGCCTCTTTTTTGTCTTAGAAGAGTGTTGGAACTTTTTTTTTTGCTAAATTGTTAACTTTTTGGCTAGAATGTTTGCTTTCTGATACGTATTGTTTCATTCTGCAAATGAATACAGGCTGCCTAAATCCAAATTTAATCTTAGTAAAGTCTTTTAATGTTCTAGGAGTACATATTGAGATTATTTCCCACAGATACCAACTGTCATTCTAAATTTAATAGTGTGGTAAGGAACAAATAAAGGTATTTTTTAGTGTGTTTCCCCCATTACATGAACATCTATTTTGGTAATCTAAATATTTTCTAAATTCTGGTAGTTTAAAGTTTTATCAGTGATCATTTTTTTGTGGGTTGAACCTAAATGAAGATACTAATGCCCAGACAATTCCTCTGCATTTCTTTTATCTTAAGAGAAAATAGAGAGGAGGGCAGTAACTGTGTCTAAGAAAGGGTAGGATGGGGGATTCTCGTGGACTGTTTTGGGTTCACATGAATCTGCACATGAGATGAGCTGAGAAAATGGCATAGAACTAACACACACACACACACACACACACACACACACACACACACACGCGCGCGCGCGCACAGGTAAAACTGGTGACATCTGGATGTGGCCTGTGGATTGTACCTACATCAACTTTCTGGATGGGATATGTTGAATGGTGGTTATGCAAAATGGTCCCGTCAGAGGAAACTGGGTGAAGGGCATAAGCCATTTCTCTCTCTAATTTCTTACAACTGCATGTGAGTCTATAATTATCTCAGACCAAAAAGCTGAAAAAATAGATAACATTATTTTAATGTTTTTGAATTGGAAATTACTAAAAATCAGATGTCAGACCTAGTTAAAATAGTAAACACAT
Organism: Phyllostomus hastatus; assembly: GCF_019186645.2. Taxonomy (NCBI): domain Eukaryota; kingdom Metazoa; phylum Chordata; class Mammalia; order Chiroptera; family Phyllostomidae; genus Phyllostomus; species Phyllostomus hastatus. The sequence goes on along the minus strand of NW_025334033.1, from coordinate 55,701,911 downwards.
CTCTTTTTTTTTAAGACTTTATTTATTTATTTTTAGAGAGGGAAGGAAGGCGGGGGGGAGAGAGAGAGAGAGAGAGAGAGAGAGAGAGAGAGAGAGAGAGAGAGAGAGAGAGAGAGAGAGAGAGAGAGAGAGAGAGAGAGAGAGAGAGAGAGATCAATGTGCAGTTGCTGGGGGTCATGGCCTGCAACCCAGGCATGTACCCTGACTGGGAATCAAACCTACGATACTTTGGATCACAGCCCGTGCTCAATCCACTGAGCTATGCCAGCCAGGGCTAGTAAACACATCTTTATTTAATTTCTTATTTTTTGGCTTTGGAATTTAAAAAATTTTAAATTAGAATAAGTTCTTAAAATCGGATACTGTTCAGCAAAGGGGTTGTTAAATGTACGGTGACAAACACAAAAGTTTATGGCATATCTTCAGTGATGGAAGACATTAACAGGTTGGGACACTAAAGAGAATATATTGTTACGATAGAGACTTAGAGAGAAAGAGACATTAATTATTTTGAGAACTGGCAGAGTCCCTTTGTACCTTATTTGTTTACAATGGTCTCTATTTTTTAAATTTAATTAATTAATTAATTTTTATTTTATTGTTGTTCAAATACAGTTGCCTGCCTTTTCCCCCCACCTGTTTCCTCCTCCCCTCCCCCCATGCCAGCCACTCCCTCCCCTGATTCCACCCATCCTTGGTTTTGTCCAGTGTCCTTTATAGTTGTTCCTGAAAACCCTTCACCTCCCCTCCCCCCATTATCCCCTCCCATCTCCCCTCTGGTTACTGTCCATTTGTTCTTAATTTCAGTGTCTCTGGTTATATTTTGCTTGTTTTTTAAAAGCCAACCCTAGTGCACTGTTGGTGGGATTGCAGACTGGTACAACCACTATGGAAAACAGTATGGAGTTTTCTCAGAAAACTAAAAATGGATCTGCCTTTTGACCTGGCAATTCCACTGCTGGGATTATACCCTAAGAACCCTGAAACACCAATCCAAAAGAAGCTATGCACCCCAATGTTCATAGCAGCACAAGGGACAATAGCCAAGTGCTGGAAGCAACCTAAGTTCCCATCAGTAAATGAATGGATCAAAAAATTATGGTACAGTCCTGGCTGGCATAGCTCAGTGGATTGAGCGCGGGCTGAGAACCAAAGCATTGCAGGTTTGATTCCCAGTCAGGGCACATGCCTGGGTTGCAGGCCACAGCCCCCAGCAACCACACACTGATGTTTCTCTTTCTCTTTCTCCCTCCCTTCCCTCTCTAAAAATAAATAAATACAATCTTAAAAAAAAAAAAAACAAAAAAAAAACTACAGTACATTTACACAATGGAATACTATGCAGCAGAAAGAAAGAAGGAGCTCCTACCTTTCGTGAAAGCATGCATGGAACTGGAGAGCATTATGCTAAGTAAAATAAGCCAGGCAGTGAAAGACAAATACCATATGATCTCACCTTTAAGTGGAACCTACAACAGTCTGTATTACAAATGAAGTAATGGATCAAAAAAGCTTCATTTTTCCAAGGTTCTACTTACTGTTTTAACATAGCAGTAAAGATTTTGCCTACCTTTTATCTCTGGCTTTCTTTTCCTGCATCATCTGTCAGTCTGTTCATTTTTACAGTATACAGGGTCCAGTACAAATAACACCCCATTTCTACTACAAAATCATAAGCATGCAATTCAGTAACATAACAATATCACAGTCAGGCACACCATATGGCATTTTAGGTGAAAGGTTCAAATTAAAGCTATAAATTATTACACCCATCTTATTACCCTACTAGCCACACTCTCAAGCATGTGTTACTTCTGCCAGACCCTGTATTTTAAGAATTTTTCCTTTAGTTCTAAGTTACCATAAGAATAGTAGAAACAGACAAACAGATACTCTTTTCAGAGTGTATGTTTTTAGGTGGTAGCATTTATATGATTAAAAAACACTGTTATGTATGGGAATTTTGTTAGCGTTTTGTTTTATTTATTTGTATTACTGTACCTCTTTTAGAAATTTTTTGTGCTGATTTAAAAAAAGTAGCTCTTAACATCATATAGTTCACAAAATAAACAGGCAGTGGTTGGAAGGCATTCAAGCAGCCTATGGAATGTGCTGGCTGCAGGATGAAGTCGTTAAGAGTGTGGGCTCTGAAGTCTCACTGCCTGGGTTTGAATCCTGCTTCTACCACATCATGATCTTGGGACGCTTTCTCAACCTCTTTTTCCCCAGTTTAATGGTGTTAATATTTCATTTCCCTCGTACAGTGGTGGTATTAATGCACTGATGTTACATGTGTATGTATACGCATGCACATAAATTGGTTGCAACGGTAGCTAGGAATTATTCAATAAATGTTAACTGCTATTTTAAAACTACTCATAGTTGTGGTTTTAGTCTCATTAGACAACTCTTGTCCAGGGGCTGCACTGGGGAATGGGCAAGAGTGACAACATGAATGTGGTCAGGGGAATATTCACACAGATTTAATACACCATCTTGAGTACCTGTAATGTCAAAGGCAAATGGATATAAGGAAATGTGTTTTCCTTAATTTGGTGTATAACTAATCAGATTTTACTCTTGAATCTTGAAACTTTGGTTAAATATTCATTCAACAAATATTTGTCGAGAGCTTTCTGTAATGCTGATTTTGTCCTTGGAACTTAAAGATATAGCAGCGAAGGAAATGCACAAAATCTTTGCAGCTGTGTTGCTTACTTTCTATTGGCAAGAGACAGGCAATAACAACAAAATAAGTACATTATAGTGTATTTTAGAAGGTAATAATTGCTATGGGGAGAAAGGAAAGAAAAGAGGCTTAGAGAGTTGAGGAATGCCAGTAAAGGCAAAGTATAATTTGAAATAAGATTATCAGAGTAGCTTTCATCCAATGAAGAAGTGCCGTTGGAACAAGACAATTTGTGTGCATGTCTGGGAAAACAGCCTCCTAAGCAGAGAGAAGCACCAGTGCAAAGGCCCTGTGGCAGCACAGTGCCCAGCATATTTGAGGAACCACAAAGAAGCCAGTGTGGCTGGCTCAGAGTGAGCAAAAGGGAGTGTAGTTGTGGAGTTTGAGAACAGAGAAGAATCAAAGATGATGACAAAGTTTTTAGTCTGCATAGCTGAAACCACAGATTTTTTTAATGTCTGAAGTGGGAAGACTGATGCTGGAGCAGGAGAGAAGACTAGTGGGAAAGAGGAACTAAATACCAGATCTAGTTTAAAATTTAAAACAGTTCCTTTCTGTCTTGGGCCAAGAAAGCTTAGTCTCGCAGAGAACTTCCTTGACATCTGGGTAGGCCAGGTTATGCATCCTCGGGCAGAAGACTCGGCTCCTCTGTCACAGAGTGAATTCTTCATCCATTTGCTTGTAGCTTCCCTCCATGTGTTTATTTACTGGCTGGAGTCTGTAGCTGGGACAACTTGTCATCTGCCTCATTTCATCTTGGGCAGAGTCCCCTGTAGCCCTGGCCAGCTCGATCTCAATCTCAGCTTCGCTCCCTCTGCTGCCCTCAATTCCTCTGAGACTGTTTTGATTCCACAGAAACGTCTGCTTCACAGCCTCCCTACATTATGGCAGCTTCTCGGGTAGGTGCTCCAGCCAGGCTCTCAGCTGCTACTGCTTCCCGCTTAGACTACACAGGAACACAAGGTTAATCAGCAGTTAAACCTTGTATCCTTTTTTACCTGACAGTACTCTCATCAGCCAAGGTGATGTGGCTTTGCTGTCTATGGCATCCGAGAGGCATTCAAATCCCTGAGTCCTGAACAAGGACCAAGAAGCCAGAGCCCTACTCTGCCCTCAATTTTACCCTTGCTAATCTAATGAGCTTCTTCCTCTGTAGGCAGAGAAAGAAGGAAAAATCAGTCTACATGGGAGGCTGTCATGTCTGGCGTCCTTTCTCTTCCCTGCCCTCCTTGGAGACACCAAAGGAGCAGACTGTTTCATATATCATATCCTGTTTCTGTTTGGATATCCTTTACATTAAATCTGTACAGTCAACTAGACACGCATGTCCCTTGATTTGCTAAAATGGAAGACAGAGTATTTTCTCTCAAGTTGGTGTTCTGGCTAACAAGCCTGTCTGGCTCCATAAATCCTCTTTTGCTTGAAAGAAGCTAAATATTACATTGTTATTCCCCTTTGAATTCCTCACGTTACAAAATCCTGTTACTAATTCAAAACAAAACCTCCACTCAGTTCTCTTTGAATGACTAGGGCAAAGCCTACATACTGAGAAAGACAAAAGGGAAGAACAAATAATTTCAAAATCTATAATTGTAATATATACATATAATCTCTCAAGTATCATGGTCTTTGTTTGGTTTTGTTTTGTTTTGGTAAATTTGAGTGTACGAGTCCTGTGAAATAGCTTTGTCCATGTTGGATGCGGCAATGTTATCTCCCAAATGTTGAAGCGTGTCTGATTTTCAACTCTTGTCCTAACCACCCTTTGTTCAGTGAATCTTCTTGCAATCTTCCCCCAACACTTATTTAATAAGTAAAACAAAGCACATTCAAATTCTGATTTAACATATCTTCACATTTTGAGGTAAACAGATAGAACAGATGTTACAGTGTCGCTTCCTCCATATTTCTATTTAAAAATGTTAGCCTGTTTTCTCTTCAGCATTTTCCAAGTTAGCCTGAGTTATTAAAAACAAAATTCAAGAACAGACAAAAGAGAAAATGTCTGTGCCTTATTTTAAGAGTAAAATAATTTAAATACTTTTTTTTCAAATGTGATTTTAATAGTATTAGGTATAGAGAGGAAAAAGTAGACAAAGTATTTCATTAAAAATTCCTAATCTCAGATATTTTTAAAGATGTGTTCAAAGACATTCAATTGAATGACTATTAGATACATTTTGGGAAGTACAATTACAGCATGAAAATAGAAATCCATTACCTATTTTTTAGTACCCCTAAATTCTTTTTATTGTGTAAGGAAAATGCCATTATAGTTCTAGTTCATTGATAAGATATGTTTTATAGTAAAGCTGAAATAAGAGAGGGAAACATTGTATCTCTGAAAGGTCACGCTGGTTTATAGAGTTTCTTCCTTTCAATGTTTAGAAAACTTTCTGCTTTCTCAGAGTTTAGGTGCTGGCATTTGGTGATTTGATGCGACCTGAATTCAGAAGAACAGTTAATATCAAGGAGTCCTGTCCGACAGTGTGCACGGTCTGCTGACAGGTCCCTCTTTGCCCCGAATCCTGATCTGTCACTCTCCTCTGTCATCATGTAATGCTTCCCTGCCTTCATTATGTTAATGTGCTCAGAATATCCTGTAAAAAAAACAAAACAAAATAAAACAAAAACAAAAACAAAAACAACCCAACCCTCTCTGAATTTTATACCCCATCTGGTTACAACTTTATTTCATTCTTATTCAAAGGTCTTCAGAGGAGCAACCTGTTCTGCTCATTATTTTTTCAGCCCCACCATTGTTTTGTCAACCTACCGAAATCTAATTTGTCCTTGCACTGCTTGTAGAAAATCACCATTGCTGTGATCAGTGGTGATATTCTAATTGTAAAATCCAAAGGCCACTTTTCAGCAGACTTATTTCATCTCCCAGTAGCACTTGACATTGATGGCTGCTCTCTTCCCAGTGAGCTCTCCTGACAGCACTCGTCTGTGTTTACTAAGTGTATTTCTAAACTTTGCCCAAGTTTCTCTCCCAGCTCCCTTTACGCTATCCATTTGTTAAAATTTGGTGTTTCCTAAATATTGATTCTGGGCCCTCTTATCTTTACATACCTCATGTACTCCCTGGGAGATTTAATCCAGTCTTATGATTTAAATATCCAAGTGCTCATGACCACTACTCACAACCTCTTCCTTAGGATTCAGATTTGGGTATCTTACTGTCTCTCAAATCTCTTTGCTTGGATGCCCTGCAACTAGCTCCTATGCATTGTGTCTGAGTATTAACCTGAGTATTACCTGGGTATTAAAGAACTGTGTTCTTTCACATACTCCTTGTCTTTCTTTATTCCCTATTTACCCACTCAACCAATCTAGAGACCTCCAGGTCTTTATAGTCTTCCCCCAATACCCCTCCATCCCAATAACCAAGCTGTCACAAAGTGGTTTTCATTTACCTTCTTCATAGCTTGAAAATCCAGATACCACTGAGTAATAGTGCAAAATTTTCATGTTCTATCCATGGCACGTTCCCCTGTCCCTAAATCTTTCTGCTATCCAATCTATTCACTGTAATACCAGAACTTTTGATCCTTAAAGAAATCTGAAGATGTTTATACTTGTTTAACACCTTTCTACAGTATTTTGTTACATAAGGGGTATATTATATTATATGGACATTAAATTTTTTATGGATGCTTCAAATGTCTTTTAAAATTTTTTTATTGATTGATTTTAGAGAGAGAGGGAAGAAGAGAAAGGGAGGAAGGGTGGAAATAGAGGGGAGAGAGTGATAGACATCAATCTGTTGTTCCACTTTATTTATGTTCGTTATTAGTTCATCGGGAATTGGACCTGCAACCTTGGTATGTCAGGACAATGTCCTAACCAACGGAGCTGCCTGGCCAGGGCCTCGGAGGCCTTTTGATACTCCTCCTCTCCTAGGCGCGTCGCCCTCCTGCAACACGGACTGCTCGATATGCTTTGAACACATCCTGCCATTTCACATCTTGACCCTTTGGAAATGCTTTTCTGTGTTTTAAATTCCATCTTCAATTGCTGGTGACCTAATTATTTCTAAAGCTCAACATTGGGTGTCACCTGTTCTCTGAAGTATTTCCTGGCCTCTTCCCAATCTCTCTCTGGACCAAAGAAGACATGTCTGACCTGATGTTTCATAAACCACATCTTCTCCTTTTATGAGGCCGTGCATTTCTATGCTTCCTACTTCTTTTCTTTGGTCTTATATTCAACATTTTTTCACTGTAGGCAACCTTTTTTCTTTCTTTTTATTTTTTAAAGATTTTACTCACTTTTAGAGAGAGTGGAAGGGACAAGAAAGATAGGGAGAGAAACATCAATATGTGGTTGCCGCTCATGTGGCCCCCACTAGGGGCCTTGGTTGCAACCCAGGCATGTGCCCTGACTGGGAATCGAACTAGCAACCCCTTGGTTTGCAGCCCGCACTCAGTCTACTGAACTACACCAGCCAGGGCTCAGCAACCCTTTTTCTTACAGGAACAAATGCAACCCCTGCAGCAAATTTTCTTCTCTTTCTATTTTAAGTTCTGCCTTCAGCAACATCTCTTCTCCCTTTCTTTTTTTTACCTCCCCATTCATAAACTATTAATTATATGATTAGCTTAATAATTTAATCAACAAACAAGCATCAGATATGGTTAATGTACAGAAGTATGCAAATGATTACGAGAAATTTCCTGTCAGAGGAAAAATGATTTGAACTGAAGTCACGTGTCAGGAAGAGTCCAAAGTACTTGTGGGAGAAAAGCACAGTGGTGCCCATTCCATCCCTTCTTAGTCTCAAATGTTCCTTTTAAAAAAGATTTTATTTATTTATTTTTAAAGAGAGGAGAAGGGAGGGAGAAAGAGAGGGAGAGAAACATTGATAGGTTGCCTCTAGAATGTGGGTGCCCTGACCGGGGACTGAACCTGCAACCCAGGTGTGTGTCCTTCCTGGGTATTGGACTGGCAGCCTTTCTCTTTGCCAGACAGTGCCCACCACGCTGGTGAGGGCATGTTTTTTATTTTAGATCTCATAGTATTGGATACTTGCTTTTTCTCTCTTTAAAAAAAAATAAGTAAGTCTGAGCTCTGATCTTATTTTGTAAAGCATCTTTTAAAATATTTGATGACTTTGTTTTTTTCCCCAAACCAATACACTAGTTTATTTTTAATAACCAAAAATAAATTCCATTTAGAAAATTGGATTTCAGTTGAGCTTTGAAAGAGTACTTTATGTCTCATTAAAAAATAGTCAAGTTTTTGTGAATAAACCCCTATTGTCAATACTCTCACTTCTGAAATAGACCATAGCTGTTTAAAACCTGTTTTGTTTTGTTTTTCCTGAGAACTATTGCACAAATGACATGTAGATGTGGTTTTCTTTTTGACACCATTAAGTTGTGGTCCTAAAGTGAAATATTAGCAGTGGGAAAGAAATTGTATCTTTGTTACAGGGGACTTGAAAACAAGTTGAAACTGGTAAATAAGCCCTAGATTTCATCTAAAATATGAATATTTCATTGAATCATTGCTCTGCAGAGTCAAGAAATTTAGTTTAGGCTGCTACTGCTTTTTTTACTACTGATACCTCCAGAGTGTCTTAAAGCTTTGTTACTCAAAATACGGTCCATGGACCAGCTGCATTTGCATTGCCTGAGAGCTTGTTTGAAATGTAGGGTCTCATGCCTCATCCTAGATCTCCTGAATTAGAATGTGCATTTGAACAAGATCTTCAAGTGATTCAAATATACACTGAAGTATGAGAATCCCTGACTTAGACCAGTGAGATTTTATGTTCCCTAATTGGAAAAATATGGGAAGCCTCCTTGTAGAAGGGGCTCAGGGCTAGCTTTATAGTCACACGGAGCAGACTTTCCTCATCTCACGGAAAACCAGGGTAGGAGTGAGCTGATTGCAGAAGACTGTGGAGGTCCAATCCAGAATGTCATTTTAAATCTGGAATGATCCTTAAAGACTATTTAGTTCAACCCTATCTTTTATAATTAGAAATCTAAATCCCCCAAAGGTAAAGGTAAATATGTATTGAATAAAATTCACTGTTGCCTAAAATCACAGTCTGCCTATTATCGTCTAGAATAATTAATACCATTACTGATTTTACTGGATATGCAGGGGAAGGACACTCTATGTTTATGCTTTAAATTTACCTGTGGAGATTTTTCCTGTGCCCAAAGTTCCATGTCATCAAGCAATGGGGACATTCTCCTAAGTCTGTTATCTTAATGACAGTTTTTCTGTAAACTTTACTTGCTTTTACTTTTAATAGTTGGAGTCCACATTCTCTCTTAGGTATCATCATAATAGCCATTTCTTTGGATAATTAACTTAGTACGTTAATTTTACTTTTCAGGTGAGTTTTTGTGATTGTTGTTATTTCTTTTGAAATTTGCCAATATAGAAATGCCTGATGAGGGTTGGTTCCTGGATATGAGTCAGGGCCATGATCTTTAATTCTTTCAAAATTTCTTATGTAGCAAAGTTTCTCTATCTGCTTCTTTGCACGTGCTACCTACTCTCATAGGTATTGTATAATTCCTTTCTGTTTCATAACATGCTGGTTCCTCCATCTCACTGGATCTTACATCCTGCCCATTCTTGTCAGCTAGGCGCAATTTCTCTGTCTCAACAAACTGCCAAATCCCCGAATCCAATTTCTACCCTCTGCTTAAAAACCTAAGTGGGCTACTAGTTATAGTGTGTTGGTTTTTGCCCGACTTTTACAGCCACCACACACATGTCCAAGAAGAATGGTCCTGCTTACTTGTGTGGCATGCTTCGTTTGCCTTGAAACTTGTCAGAATTTCTGTACACTTTGTGATGACTCTCCCTGCCGCATCAGCTACAAAATTTCATTAAGTACTTCTGGGTGTAGAATATTTTAAAATCATTATTTCTCAGCAATAAATGCAAGATATTAAAAAAAACCTTATTTAGTTTTAATTATCATATTTTAATTTTTAATCTTCTTGGAATGTACGTTGAACTGTGTAAACCTATAAATTTTATTGGGTCCAACCCTAGAGGTGTGCAGTTAGTCTATTGGCCTTCGTTTATGAAAATTTATGGAGAGTGACTTACTTTTCCCCCCATTCTTTGGATAACGTTTTTTTAAGTTGGAATTCTGTAAATCTAAGAATATGTATACTGTTCATGAGAGAACAGCATGCTTTCCTTCTTTCTCTCTCCTTGCCCGGCAGTCAGCCCCATCAACTGTTGATTATTCACTGAGGCTCTGGGGAAGGGGAGCATGTCCTACCTGGGTCTTTCCGTCATCTGCTCATGATTAATCCTCCCCTCACAGCCTGACCTCAGGTAGCGGGGAGGACATTGTGGTTTAACTGTGATTTGGGATTACCACCCATGCCTTCCCTCCGCCTCCAGATACCTGCATGACTACTATCACTTCTCACTAAACCGAGAACTGATTTATCATTAATAGCATTTTTCTTTGTCAGCTTATCGTAAGTTTTAAAGTGAGTGTTGCCCTATTTAAGAATGAAAAGTAAAGCTCTTCTTAATGTATTGGGAACACCAGGAATTTAAGAAGGACTTGTATTTATGTTTATTGGTCTGTGTATTTTAACACAAAATTCTGTGCTAATATTGGTTTCATAGTGAGATAACACTACATGTTTTTGTAGGTTATAATACATGTTCTAATTGAACACACAATAGTGTGTGTACTTATTTAATACTCTATTGTTAGAGGAGATCTTTGTTGTGATGGAGAAATAGTAGACAGATTGCTATGCCTTTTATTTAGTATCAGACATACTCTGTTACTTTGGCATTTTCCCCATCTTCTTGTTCTTTTTCTCAACTTATGTAATTTTTAAAGCAGATATAATTTAGGAAATCACTAAAATTAATCTATAATTTTTAAATCTTTTCATGATCATATGTATAAATTTTAATTCATGGGTGCATTTGTTAAAAATGCTTTTCCTTTAAAATATTTTTATATTTTATTCATTTTATAAAAGAACTTTCTTGGCCTCTAATATAATAAGCCTTTTATATAATGCATAAATTATATATATATGTGTATGTATATGTATATAAATGTATACACAACAAAACAAGTAATAGTATCCTAACATTGTTTAAGCTTCTCAAAGCCTAATGTCTTTTTAATGAGTGTATTCTGAGTCTAATGTATATTTTACAAAATTTGTCACATTTTTGTTATTTGAGAGCAGTTGCACCTTCCTTATAGCTAAGCTGAATTGAGAACTACTGTAATGCTTAAATATGTAGCGGTTTGAGTAACCAAGAATTCCTGTCACTCTTCTTGCCCTCTTTAACTCCAGCTCTGTCTTCTTCTACTAATGGTCTCTCTAAATTCACTTGCTTATTTCACATTAGCGGTGCCTCCAAATTATGCCTCGATCTCCTCCTACTGAGATTTCGAGCAACCCGAGGGTAAGAAGCATTTCTTGTCCATCCTTGTGTCTCAAGTGCTTGGTGGACTGTGAGGTGCCATAACAGTTTCTTCATGAATATTTTGGGATAATTGTTTCTCTGAGAAAAACTCTATCTTATGATTTCTTTATCTTGGTCTCTTTTTCTTGCACCTGTCTATTGGCTACGCTCAAAAGGAGTGGATGTAATTCAGAATTGGTGGTGAGAAACAGTAAAGATGGAATTATAGCAAAGTAATATGTTTTGGACAATTCTAATAAATTTACTAAAGTTATCTGATTTGGTTATATCAAAGTTTTCTAAAACAAGCAAGAACTTCTCTCATTTATTTTTCTCTGAAAATAGAGATGGAATTGTAAAGCTCTTCTTTTTATACCACCTTTGGGAAATGTCTCCAGTATTTAAACACCCTTCTATTTGAAGTCATTAACTAATAGGAAGGTGGATGGTGGAGGGCTCTGGTGAGCTTCCTGGGTGATGCCTTAATCTGACCTCAGAACTGGGGAAACAACATGAACCATGAAAGCTTGTTTAGTAGAACAACATTAGTTATTCAAGTTTGACAACTATTATGAAGACCTTCTTGCTAAAGCTGATGCTATTTTTTAAGTCAGAGTAAAGAATGTTGATTTCACTTTTGTTTTTATTTTTTTAAAGATTTTCTTTATTGATTTTTAGAGAGGGGGGAAGGGAGGGAGAAAGAGAAGTAGAGAAACATCAATGTGTGGTTGCCTCTTTGACGCCCCCAACTGGAGACCTGGCCCGCAGCCCAGGCATGTGTCCTGACTGGGAATCAAACAGGTGACCATTTGGTTAGCAGGCTGGTACTCAATCCACTGAGCCATACCAGCCAAGGCTGATTTCACTTTCAAAAAAATTACATGGGTGTTGAATGGGCAATGAATAACTGAATTTATGCATATGTGTTGGTTAAGGCTGTGAGGAGACAGCTAAGGTCAATGTGGATTATGGACCAGACAAGTGAAAACATTAAGCATAAGGATTGGAAAAAATTATTAAGAGCTCATGAAGGAATTACTGATCATCTGGAAACATTTTTGTTGTTGTTTAAAGTAAAATTAACATAATATTTAATACTTCTAACCAGCATAGAGTATAGAGAAGCATGCATATTAGTTGAGGGTTAATATTTAATGTTGTGGTTAAATTTAAATACTGGCAAGTCTATATTTTACAAAAGTACTGAGGGAGAACTAGACACAGATAATCAGATAGAGACTTAAATGAATTAAAAGTCAAGCCAGAGTAAGGTGAGGCAGCTATCAGAAAGAGGGAAAAGAGATAAATAAATGATTTAAGGTTTTTTATAGAGGGCTAAAAATGTTCATGTTAATTGCTATACTATATACAGGGTCCAGCACAAACAACGCTCCTTTTTTATTATAAAATTATAAGCATGTAATTCTGTAACAACAATATCACCACACTCAAGCACACCATATGACATTTTAGATGAAATGTTCAAATTAGAACTATAAATTATTACACCCATGTTATTACCCAATGAACCACACTCAAGCAGGCCTTATTTCTGCTAGACCCTGTATTACATCTGCTGTCTGGGAAAATAATTATGTATTCATCATATTCTTTAAAGAATAGGGTGTATCATCAGGAAATAGGAGGCATTCAGTGGTCAAATGTTTATTTCAAGTTAATTTTATTTTTTAAATTTAGGAATGGAGTTAGAACGTTTTGAATGATGCAATATAAAAATGTTCTTTTATATTTTCGGTAGAAGACATTTTATGTGAAAATAGCATTTGAGTTTATTTTCTTTCACAGCAGGATTACAGATTATCCCCAATGATTGTACCCAAGAAAAAAAGTGATGGAAAGTCTGGATCGACGTTATATATGCTGTCCCATTTCATTGTAATTGAATTGGGGCTCTCAGGTCACCTGTGGGAATCTGCGTTTAACTGAGGGGCAGTTCTTCCCGACTGCAGCTGCTCTGTGATTTCCCCTCGGGTATATATATCTCTTAAAGCGTAACTGTCCATGTTGAAAATAGAGGGTGGACAGCAATTGACAAATAGCCTTTTCTTAAGCCAAGAAAATGTGAAAAATATAGATTAGTTCATGCTAGCTTTCTGTATTAGGGACTCTACTATACAATTCTAAAATATATGAAAGATGTCTTTTAAACATTTGGTTGAACATCCAAACTTTTTTTTTTTTGCTAAAGCTCCTAAATTATTTGTTGTTTTATTGCCAATCTAATGCTTAATTACAATGAAGGTCTTGTGAGTGTATATATCTATATCTATATATCTATATATCTATAATTTTATATAATTTATATATTTTATATATAAAATATATTTTATTTAATATATATGTAATATATATTTTATTTAATATATCTATATATTTAATATAATTTTATATATTATATATTATATATTATATATATTTTATATATATTATTATTTATCTTATGATATATATATATATCATAAGATAAATAATGTTGCTCTGTTTTTCTTTTGATACATATCTGAATCTTTATCTTTTCATTGGGTTCCACCATACTTGCGTAAGTTGTGCATTTCACCAACTCTAGATTGTTTCTTGAGGATGAGTAATTTTTTTGTTAAATATACAAAACATTCTAATTCTTGTAAAACTAAAGTTACTTTCTTACATTTTCACTTTAGTTATACTTGACTTAAAACACAACTTTTAAAAAAATTTTTTGTATATTTTTGGTTAAATTTACTTTCTTTGGACTAAAACTATGTGCATGGGAAAATTGCTTTCTAGCTCTTTTTAATGATAATATATCTGTACATAAGGAACAGATTATCATCACAAAAGAGGCAGACAGAAATACACACTTATGAACACACACATTCCAAGTTTAAAGAAATGTTGAAGTAAACTCTTTTTAGGTAATTTAATGATAGAAGTACTTCATATGTAAAAGCCTTATTTTAGATGTGGCGCTTTTCCTTTTTGGCTCTCAAAGTTGTCAGATATGAGGCCACTGTCATTTTGAAACTAAAGTCAGAAAAGGAGTATAAGAAAAGAACATTTTAAACTAATTTTACTTACAAATACAAATGAAAATATATAATACTATGTGAAAAAGGTATTATATAATGGTCAAGTCGTCTTTGTTCCAGAACTACAAAGATTTCCTTTAATATTAGGAAATCTATAAATGTCATTTACCATATTGAAATTAGGATTAAATGAGAAAAATTGCAGGATCATATCAAGAGTTACAGGAAAAAAGTATGTGATTAATTTCCACACAAATTCATATTATAAAATTTCTTAGAAATTAAAGGATATCTACCAAAAATTCCACCTCAACCCCCATAGGTTGTTTTAGTCAGAGGTTTTGAGGCTTTATTTCCCTGTGCTGGAACCCTGGGTTGTGTGGTCTGTCTCACTCCCCAGTTATTCCTTCTGGTTTATCTGCACGCAAAGGTGGGACTGCCCACTCTGCCAGCCACTGCCTTGTCCTGGTTCTCCAACCGCAGCCTTGCTGTGAGTCCTTTCCACCCCACTGCCCATCTCCTCCCCTCCTACTGATCTAGATGAATTTTTCTTCTTTAACATCTTGGTTGTTGGACTTCCATACAGTTCGATTTTCTGGCAGTTTTGCTCATTTTTGTTTTTAAATGGTCCTTCTTTTGATTGTGCGAGCAGACAAAGTGTATCTACCTACACCTCCATCTTGGCTGGAAGTCCTACTATAAGAGGTACATATTAGTTTTAAAACGTAACTTACCAAGGATTATTATAAAAAATATGAACTACAATAAGAAAAGGCAACAACACAATCAAAAGTGGGTGGAAGACATGAATAAACATTTAATAAAAGAAAGACATATAGGTCCAATAGACATGAAGAAATAGTGAGATAATTGCAGGTTACTAATTCAGTAAAATCCCGTTTTTCACTCAGCTGACATACATTTAAATTTAACAACATGAAATGTTGGAAAGGGAAATGGATCACTAGGGTCTTATTCTTGGTGTCATGTAAATTTGTGCAATCTCTCTCGAAAATAATTGGTATTATCTTATAAAGTTGTATACTCATTTGCCATATTTTTCAGTTATATAACTCCTGAATTATTCTTACCCAAGTGAACCTCTTGCATATGCCTAACAAGTGACATGTACAAGAATGTTCGTAGAATCACTGTTTAGCATAGCAAAAATCAGGAAGACTCAAAATATTCATCAGCATGTTTGAATAGTGTACTAAGTAGGGCATTATAATGTACTCTTTAGTTATGTGTATTTTTATACTTTTCATAAATAAAAAGGAATGAATTAATGACTGAAGTACAAAAGATCATGTGAGGGAGCAGGAGAAAGTAAAAACAAGTGGGCATGATTGTAAGATTAAACCAAAATGGCTATAACTAATGAGTTCATTAAGGATTTCTATTTGAGCTTTATAAGAACTCTACACTTTCAAAAAGACCTAAGTAGTGTGCTACACAAGTAGTATCCTTATGGGTTAATGGGGAACTGTGTCTATATTACTTTCATGCAGTAGGGCAAGGTGTTTGGGTCACTTTATAGGACAGAATGTGAAATTAGTTCTCTGGTAGTTGAGCCAGTTGTGACTGTTTACCTTAGTGTCGTCTCTGTGATAGAGGTAGCTCCTTGCCAGTATATGTATGGACATAAAGTAAAGCAAGTTAGTATGAAATATATAGCCCTTTATTCTGTCTCATTCACACATGTACTGGTGTGTGTGTATGTGTATCTTTATATATGTACATTTATTTATATATATACACACACACAATATACATACACATACATATTTGAGACATATTTTTTTCTTAATTGAAAACTGTGGAGTTTTTCTAAAGCTCAATGAAGAAATTTTCTTACAAGGAGAAGAAAATTAAGCATTTAAACATTTTCTTTAACCAATTTTAAGATATGTTTACATTTGACTTTGAATATTTTTGGAACCCCACAGTCCATTTTGTGGAAATGGGGTATGTTCAGACTTCGAGTGCTATAGGATTCCATGTTGGTGAGCAGAAGTGGAAAATCTTTATAATGATGGGATCTCCAAAATATCTATAAGGTTGATAACAATGGTGGTGAATAATTGCAGGAATAATTATTATGCTTATGGAATACTTACTATACACTAAGTATAGTGTTTCCTTTTTAAGTAATTTTCTTCAGTTCTTTTTTGATTTAGATATTGTTCAGAGATTACACAATTGATGTGTCAAAGCTAACATTGGAACCCAGATATTCTGAATAAAATCTTATAGCTCCTTATCATTGCTCTGGCAAAAATGTGTATATTTTTCAAAGTGGAAAAAAATGAATGGGTATTCAAGAAACATTCTTAAGAATCCTTTTCTCTGAGGGAAAAAGGGTAAATCAACCTTTTTTTATAATTATTTATTTTCTCTGCTGATTTGCTTTCAAAATTTGCCAACCATTAATTTTCTGTAAAAGACCAGTGATTCAAAATCCTTCATTTATTGTTTTTGCTGTGAAGATAGCATGCTATTGGATTAATTAATTAATTTTGGGGGGTTTATGAAAGCTTATCTTTTCTAGAGTTCTGATGCTTTAAAAAAAAAAGCGAAGGCATACTTATCTCCTTTAAGAAAAACAAAGGTAGACCAGGATTATAGGCTGTAAGCAGTTTTACATTTCGGAGTGTCACATTCGTTTGCTTTAATTTATTTTAAAAAGGCTTATCAGCTCATTAATAAAATAATACTTTGAATGAGGCAAGAAATAATATTTTTCTTTTAATGACTATTTCTGACTGTGCAAAAGAAAATCCTACAAAAGTTTCCTTTATAATTTCAGAATAGAGATGTTTTAAAATGGTTTATAATTATGTAAATCTTTCAGTAAAATGGTAATTTTCAATTTTTCTACTACTGTAAATTTTTCTGTTATTGTTAATTATGGCCCAAAATAGGTTTTAGGTGAAAAAAGCACCCTGAATATGACAATTGCCATTGTATAGGTCTTAGTGTACATAAATATTTACCTGCCTTTTCTAAGAAGATTTCTAACCATTACTCTTTTATTTTAACCTCAGATATTTTAGAGACAAAGTTTACAACCTCTCAAAACAAGTTACATTGGGAAGATAAACATAGGAACTACATTGCCACTAGTAATTGTCTCTTTATTTCACAAAATTCAGTGGCATGATTATGCAGGAATGTATTATCTTTCTATTTTACTTAGTCTTCATGTGATATAATATTTTCTTGGATGCTATAGCACTTCTGAATTAAAAAATAAACATTTGGATTAGCAAGCATAGGTTGTTCTTGGGAAATGAATCTAATCAATTGGTTTAGGGGTCAAAGAATTTCA
Source organism: Phyllostomus hastatus (assembly GCF_019186645.2). NCBI lineage: Eukaryota > Metazoa > Chordata > Mammalia > Chiroptera > Phyllostomidae > Phyllostomus > Phyllostomus hastatus. The sequence continues at coordinate 55,684,435 of NW_025334033.1, read as the reverse complement.
GAAGAAATAAGAAAATAAACCATACTACAGATGTGCCATTAATGGGCACAAACATATCTACCTATAATTGGCAGTGAAAAACAAAGGACCAAGAAAAACGTTAAAAGCATTGAAATTTGGTTCAAAATTCTTATGACTTCCCCTCCCCCAACACCCCCTACACTTAGTTGCTGAATATTTTACCTGAAAAACCTTCGCTATGTTGGATTTGTTTATTTGATTGTTGGTTATTTTTGTAGTTCCTTTTTATAGAAACTAATTGGAACAAGTATTTTAATATATGACTATAATATTAGTAATTCTGTGATCTTATTTGTTTTAAAGTCACTTTCCTATTCATCTTCATTGTACTTTTTGTTGCTTAATAAATGTCTTATGACATTTATTATGATAATGTCAAGTTAATATTAGAGAACAGGAGAATTCTGCGCTTCTTGTAAAGGTTATTTTAAACAATATTTCTTCCTAGTTTGAATTTTTTGTAATAAGTTGTATACGCTTTTTCATTTTATACCCCATGAATAGCTCATATGTCCTATTGATATTGACAGAAAAATAGGCCTAGAAAACTGTAATTTATAATTAGCAGGCCACTGGGCTTCAAGGTCAGTTTGTATATATCATCTCCTTGGTATTAATCTCTGTTTTTTGCTTTTACTAAAAGTTGGAATTGTGAGAGGTGCTTTTAGACTTCAAGGGCCTATCCATTTGGATATGTGTGGATAATTAAGAAGATGTAAAATTCTTCCCAGCCTGGTCCCTCTGCTCTTTTCCCAAAAAGCAAGAAGCAGAACGCAGTTTACTATATATAGACAATACAATCAAGCGATCAGTGATTTGTGAACAGTAAACCAGAAAGCAATGTCCCCTATAATCAATCAGTCCTTCTCCATGGCTCATTAAAGTAAAGCATCCAATTTGCTCAGCTTGCAAAAAGAATGATGAATTTCAGTTCGAACTTTTCACACATCCAGACTCTCTTTGGTCTTTTAGCAGTCAATGGCCTGCTTAGTAGTGTCCATTCCCCATAGCTTATCTTGGCACACAAAAAAGAGATTTTATCTTTTAATTATTTGTAAGACATAGAAAAGATCCATGGGCCCTATTTTCACTGTAGAGCCTGTGATTGTTGTGTGCTGGTTTGGCATGACACAAAGCTGGAGAATGACTGAACTGATGTTAGGTTCAGTTTTGATAATCTTGCCTAGCAGTCTCCCTTGTGATACTTTTATTAATGACAAGCCATATGTAACTAACTGATGGGGAAGTTTGTCAAAGAACTCACTGTTGATGAAGGATTGTCTGACGCCAGCACTGCCTTCCCTGCAGTCCCAGGTCATTTAACTATAGAGCAGTCAGCGGTTGGTAGTTCCCATTCCTTATTTTTAATTCAAGAAGACTTATCAGTGTAATAGATGGTCTTTTATAAATTTACTTGCTTTTGTCTCCCTAGTGGAAATATTTATATTTGTCATATTTGATAACTTACCATCCACTAAAATGCCGGAAGTCATTGTCTGTGACAAACCCGTATACTCTTTCTGGGTCTGTCTTTGACCTGATTATCTCTAACATTCTAAAGAGCCACCAAATGTTTGTAGTCCTTCCTCGGATGACCCACTCGTTTAAGTAAGAATTGTCTGATTTAGAAGAAGTTAAAAGTAAGAAGGTAAAAAGCAATTGAATGTGGTCATTCTCTTACTGCTCAAGGTAACTGTTAATGAATCAAATTTATATAAAAGCATGGAATTTTTATCACTGATAGAAATCTTTTTAAGTAACAATTTTAAGTTTGTATTATTTTTTAAGTAGTGATGGATCTTTATAAAAATGAACTGGAGGTTGGAGGTGAGTGTGTGCACCCGTAGCTAGAAATGAAGTGTGACTGCCTTAGGTTGTGGACACATTGATCTGCTTTAATACTACTGCATATCTGGAATTTCTGTTTCATATCACATTTGCAGGTTAGACACACTGAAGCATTTAGTCTTGTGTCCTTTCATTAACCTCACAGTGAAAATGAGTAATAATCTGCTATGTTCTACCCATGTAGAACATGTTCTACCCATGTTCTTCCAAACGTTCTATGACTGCTTTGGAGTACTTTGGATCAGGAGAAAACTGAGTACCAGGAAGCAATTAAAGCAGGGAGAATTTTGGGAGAGTAGACCTTAAATATTCCTTTATTTAAGAGCAGCAAGATGATTTTTTTTTCTCAAAAAACAAAGCCTTTAACAGTACAATACAATACAATACAATACAATACAATACAATACAAACATTATAGCACAGCATAGTACAATATAATTTCTAATTTGCTGGAGTGAGTGAGACTTCATATAAATATAATAGCATTGACCTCATTAATTAGACTTACATTCATTTTCAGTTGATTATTTCCAAATTCTTGCCTTTTAAATTTTCCTGAGTCACACAGACATTGAACAGACATCTGGAGAATGCATGATGGTCTACTCTTAAACTGCCATTTGCCATTTTGAACATATGTTGATTTTAACCCCTCTAAACTGTTTGCAATTGGGGTACTAGGAATAATAATAATTTGTTGCAGTAATTTGTTTTCATTATACTTAAGATACAGTTCTCAGCCAGATTTCTTTTTCTGGATTTGTATGTTTTTGTGTTGGAGCTAGGAAAATGTTAATTTCTAGATTTGTCTTATAATAAAGTTGGAACAATATCAATAATTGAATGAATTGATCATCTTAGTATTCCGCAGAGAAATCCTGAATAATCACCAGGCTTCACATTATCGATAAATGTTATCCCACCAAAGGTACTGGTTAATCCAAGGTTACGGTTCTTTAGGGAAGGAGAGGTTTGAAATAATGTACATTATATGTACATTAATGTACAGTATATGTACATTCCGCATTCTATTTTTTTAAATTTTAAATTTATTTTATTTTTATAAGGCATTTACATAGCACTTGGTTTTTTAAATTATTGTTGACACTATTACAGAAGTCCCCATTTTCCCCCCTTTGTCCACCTCCACCCGTTCCCCATCCCCCTTCCCTCGGGGCCATCCTCACACAGTTGTCTGTGTCTGTGAGTTATGCATGTACGTTCTTCGGCTAATCCCTTCACCTTCTTTCTCCCAGTGCCCTCCCCTGCACCTCTGACAGTTATCATTCTGTTCCATGTCTCTGTTTCTATTTTGTTAGTTATTTTGTTTATTAGATTCCACATATAAGTGAGATCATATGATATTTCTCTGACCAGCTTATTTCACCTGGCATAATAATCTTCAAGTCCACCAATACTCTTTTGTATGGCTATGTAGTATTCCACTGTGCAAATGTACCACAATTTTTTTATGCACTCATCTACTGATGGGCATTTGGGCTGTTTCCAGATCTTGGCTATTATAAATAATACTGCTATGGACATAAGGGTGCATATCTTCCTTCTAACTGGTGTTTTGGGATTCTTAGGATATATTCTCAGCAATGGGATTGCTGGATCAAAAGGCATATCCATTTAAAATTTTTTGAGGAAACTCCATACCGTGTTCCACAATGGAAAGCAGCCTGCATTCCCACTGATAGTGCATGAGGGTTCCCTTTTCTCCACATCCTCACCAGGGCTGCTTGTTCATTGATTTATTGGTGGTAGCCATTCTGGCAGGTGTGAGGTGATATCTTATTGTGGTTATAAGGATGCTCAAGGAACTTAGTGAGAACTATGACAGCATGAAAAGGACATAGAAACCATGAAAAAGAACCAGTCGTAAATGAGACCTCATGTTTATGGACACGGTTGCCTTGTTTTAAGTCCTGGAAATGGCTTTCTGGTTTCTTGGTTTTATGTATATTATATACTTACCACTGGTGTGTTTTGGATCAAAGGCTGGCAGACAGAAACTGAATGTGCTGGGCCATCCTCGATGGAAGTGTTTTAGTGCCTGTTTTTTTATCTGTATTACAATATTTCTTATCATCTACCTTTTTGAGTTATCTTTGTTGTTAGTCAATTGTTATTCCCTATCATTGGACCCCTCTGTAGTTTACTCCTGAGACTCATGGTGTAATGTATTTATAAGTTTATTCAGGTTTTTTTTTTTTGTCTGTCCCCTTGACTTTAGAATATATGTTCCCTGGGGACATTACTTTTGTTTTGTTCCCTATTCTGTTTCTAACATCGTCAAGAATTCCCATTACTTTTGCAATAGGTGCTAAATAAACATTTGTAGAATCTGTGGATGAATGGTGGTAGTTTTTGTCTTGAAAGGTTTCATCGGGATTGGATTTCTGTTTAACGTGTATTTGTAACTCCGTTGGAATCTCAGAATAGCTCTGATTTGGGGAGAGATGGGCTATGTGACCAGAGACCTGTGAGTATTACTGATTTCCTAGGAGATGTAAATTGCCTAGGCCTGCCTTATTTCTCCTGCCCCAGAATCGGACATGTGAGATTCGGGCGTTAGCCCTCCAGTTCCAACAAGGCAATTCGATGCCTTGGCCTTGGCCTTGGCCTTGGCCCATAGGCCATATTCTTCTTTCACTGCTTCTCCAGTCTCAGTAGAACTTGGAAATTTAATCTGCTCTAGCCCCGCTTCTTCCTTGTCATACTATTAATTGTATTTAAAAGAATTCCTTAGGGAGTTATCCTGGGGGCACCTATCTCTCTCCTCTGCTGCTTGTTCATTATCAGCAAATTTGATTGAATCAGCTTAATGGAGTTGTAAAATTAATTACCCTGCTGGTTGTCCTCTTCTGAGTGTTTAATAATTGTTTTACTCCATTGTCAGAGGCCCCGGAATTGCTCATACCTCAAAGGGCATTTTTCTCCTGTTCCTTTTTTAGATAATATTTGCCGCTTTCATCTTTGTTATTCCAATTCTATCTACTTTAAATGTTGCAGTAATTTATGTTGTGGTCAGTTTGTGCCATACTTTTGGTGTCTAGTTCTGATGTATAGCTGTATGTTTTCTTGTTATTCATTTCATTTCCCAACTGTCCTTTCATGATTGGGGGCCTGGAGTGGAGAGGTGTACTTTTCCAGTCAGTCACCCTGATGTAATTCTCCCAATTGTTTCCCCACTTGTTTTAAAAAAGGACCTTTCTATAATTATATAATATTAGGCACCTGTGTCTGTTAATTTTCTCTGAGGAGAGGTTGGGGAACAAAGAGCAGTCATTTAGACAGTAATTCTGGTCATTTGGAAGATTAGAACTGCTTATATCCTATCACGCTTTCTTCATGCTTAACTTTTGGGCTACCTCCTTTTTGTCCTTATGGAGTTTGACATATTTGCTTTTGCTACTTGCTACATAAGGTTAAAAATGTGTACAGTACCCTAAGTTTGATTTTACCCCTGTTGTAAACCACAGTACCAAGAGAGTCAATTAAATCTGGATCAGAGCAATGAATTTATCCTCTTGTGGCCTCAGTTTCCTTGTCTGTAAAATGGAGTCAAATGATGTCGACATCCATGACCTGTTACAAGCAGTAGTTTAGCACATTGTCCTGTGTGGTTAGCATTAGTGCCGTTTTGTCTTCATTGCCCTCCTTTCCGCTCTCTGCTTGTCACTGTTCGTTTAGACAGCATCAGCTTGCTGGCTACCTTCCTCTGAAGGCTGTTTCTCAGCTTGCTCACTTGTTAATAGTCCAACTCAGTGAGCTGTCTGATACTGTTGCTTCCTTAGAGTCCATTCAGTTACTTCTGAGACCTGGCCTCTTGTCTATCTCTTCCGATGCCACCTGCCAGGAGGCTTTGGGGCCATCCGCTCACCATCTTTCCAGGCTTCTAGACTGGAGAGCATCTCCAATTGCCAGTTGTTAGGTACTACAAATATAGATCGCAGCCCATGTTTGAAGTCAGGCTGAACAGCAGCTAACAGAAGGTAGTTACTAGGTCCTAGAAGTGCCCATTTTCTAAGAAGGGTGATGAGGAGATTGATTTAGTATCTTCCTCCCAGGGACGGATATGGGTAATAGTTACCTGGTGGGCTGTTTAGAACATTGGGAGAGTAGAGATGTAGGGGATGAGGAATTTAGGGTAGGGGTCACCAGGTAAATTTTACACTGGAGCTACCTCTAAATACTGACAGAAGAGTTAACGAAGAGCCACCTTGGTGCCAGACACGGGGTACCAGTGCTGGAATGTGGAACCAGAGTGAGATTGGAAGTCAGTCCCATCCGAGCGATCTGTGAGTGATGGAGTGCCGCGGTTGCCCAGTTCTCCGGCTTCCGGCCCGAGCCTCAGTGTTCTCTCTTATGAGGGGCTCAGGGAAGTGCCAGCAGCCTCCTGGAGCTGGTGGGAGGGACCAGGGAAGTCCTGTGTGGGGGGGTCCCTGAGACAGTGCTGGGCACTGAGGGGGGCCCAGGGAGTGCTGGTGCTGGTACTGCTCTCACCGCTGCTGCTGCTGCTGTTTTTTTAAAAATGATTTTTGTTGTTATCTTTATTGTTACTGTTATTGGAAGAAGGCTGGGGAAGAGCTGTTCACAAGATTTAGGACATTTTATATCCTGACTGTCTGGTGAATAGTGTAAAGCAAAATGCCCTAAACCTGTATGGGTTGTAACACAGGGGTGGCAAAAGTAGATTTACAGTTGTAATACAAATCGATAGTATTATAATTAAAAATAATAATACAAGAATAAACTGTTTTGTGCACTCACAGCTGTAAACCGTTTGCCCACCCCTGCATTGTTGAGAAGGTTTCCACTGCTCCCTGAGGGAGGATTGCATTGCCTCCTCCCACAGGCAGCAGCTTGGCCTAGTGACACTCTCTTGAAATCAAGAGAGGCCATACTGGTTTTGATGAATAAAGTGTGGGTGGAATGGACAGGAATTACTTTTAAAAAGAAACTTGAACATCCAGATTACAGTGAGAAGTTTCTCTTTTCTTTGCTCTGTCATGAGGCTGCCAGCATCCCAGACAAAGGCTGCCACCGCCGCCTGGAGCACAGAGTGAAGAGGGCAGGGAGGGTGATGAGAAAGTAACCCTTAGTCACTCGTGATGTCGCGATGGTTTACTTATGCAACCATCTTGTCATAGCGACAGAGTTCTCATGTTGCGTGCTACAGACACTCAAGAGTGTCATTGCCAAGTATGGTAAAGAGCAATTACCCCGTGTGGCCAGTTAAAATCAAATAAAATTAAATGTTCGGTTCTTCAGTCGCACTGGCTGAATTTTCAGTGCTCAGTAGCCATGTGTGGCGACTGGCTCCTGTAGCTCTAGAACGTTTCTGTCACCACGGAAAGTTCTGATGGACAACGGTGGTGCGAATGTTGGTGTGCTCCCTCAGACCTGTCTGCGATTAGCTAGAGGGACATGTCTGATGTTTCGTTTTTCCTCTTTCAGGGTTTTTTAAAAAATATTATCACCTGCCATCTGATTATTATACATGGGAAAATAGTAGAATATATCACAGAGGCTGCTGTTATTTCCCCCCATCCTTCCTGCTGGGCAGTGTTGCGGATTTTCTGCTTAATGTGTGCTGTCAAATTCAAGGCCGGACATGTGGCTTTAGATTGCTGGGTGGACAAGGTAGGGACTGACCATGACAGTCCATCTTGATTCTTACAAAGACTAAGCTCACAATGAATAATAATTCTTTAGAGATACTTTATTTTTTTAAAAAATTACAGTAGGTCATTAATTAAAAGGTAGTAAAATAATCATCTGTAGAGACTGTAGTATTACTTATTGTTTAAGTATAAATTTAATTTTAAACTTTAAAATTTAATGTTTAAATGTATGCTTACTATTTTCTATTCTCAACAGAAACCTTCACTGCTATAAACATATAAATCAGCCATCTTCCATGGCATAAACTATTTAGACTAACTTTCCTAAATATTTTTGTGCACAGAAATGATGTGCATACTCATTTTTCATTAATTAGATATTGAATGTCTCATCAAATGGTATTCTTTGATATTGGGGTCATTTGAAATGTTGTCACTGCCGTTTCTCATGCATTCAGCTCAGGTCAAGTTGCTCACATCTGAAAATCATGTAGTTGTACCAAATCTGGAAAATGCTTTTTTCTAAGCAGCTAGAAAGCTTCCATCTCTGCTGATGGGAGATTTGATAGGAACTGAGTGATATTGTTTCAGCTCAATGTATTCTGTATAATTAAGCAATTAATGTTCTTCAGTCCATTAAGCAATTTCATTCATCCTCCCTAGCACTACTTTGAATTCATATTTTGTTGGTTATTCTGATCATTTAAAAAATCTCATTAGTTGGAGTTGAGAGGCAACATAAGTGAAAAATTTGAATTATAAAGTAGTAAGCATTTTGGAGAAAAGTACTTATATTGCTTAATACATACAGTTATTTGAAGTCAAACTACCCAGGCAAAATTTTCTTTAGCAAAAAGATAAGAATTATAACTTCACAATAGCTATTTTTTTAATCATCATTGAGGATATGTTTTTTTAAAATTGATTTTAGAGAGGGAGGAAGGGGCAGGAGAGAGAAGGAAACAGAAACAGAAATGCGCCCCAACTGGGGATCATACTCACAACCTAGGTGTGAACCCTGACTGGGAACTGAACCTGCAACCTTTTGGTGTATGGGATGGTGCTCCAACCAGCTGAGCCACCTGGCCAGGGCTACAACATCTTTTTAAGGGACAATGTTGGCCTCTATTGTTTATATGTACCTAGATAACCAGTACATCTGAATTTCTTCAAAGCAGCTTGGTCTTTCAATTACATAAATATTCCCCTTGAAAAAATTAGTTCAATATTTTTTGTTATTCTTAAGAGTTAAATTTCATTTTAGCCTCTGTCAACTATATTTCCAATTAAAAATGAGTTGAGGCCCTGGACCATTAGGCAAAATGACTTGCTAATTTTTCTGTGATTATCCAGACCTTGTGCATCTTTGAAGTAACGGAAGGTGGCTCCAAGATCTCAGGGTGGCACTCCCAGTGACACACATTAGCACCACAAACCAGTAGACTCTTCCATTTCAAACAGATGGAAATAATGCGGCCACACTGCTGAAGATTGAACAGAAGAGACCAGACAGATGCTATTGCTTTGTCTGACATGGGAGTACTTTTTATTTAATACTCAAAAAAAATTCTATTAGTTGTAGTTCTTACTACAAATATAAATTTTTTTCCAAGATTTTATTTATTTATTTTTAGAGAGGGAAGGGAGAGAGAAAGAGAGAGAGAGAGAAAAACATCAATGTGCGGTTGCTGGGGGCCGTGGCCTGCAACCCAGGCATGTGCCCTGACTGGGAATCGAACCTGCGATGCTTTGGTTTGCAGCCTGCGCTCAGTCCAATGAGCTATGCCAGCCAGGGCCAAATATAAATATTTTTATTTCACTGGGTGACTGAGCCTGAGTTCAGGCAAATGAATTTTCATTCCACGATCAAGCCTCCATTGAACCTTGCTTAGTGTGTAGCATTCTCCTAGCTTTTATGGAGCCTGGCCATTTTCATATCAAAATGTTTTAAATGTGGCTCTCCCTCCATAGCTGCATATATCAAGTAGACACCATCTCTCTCAGACGTAGTGTGAGAAGTTCATAACTTGGTAAACAGTTTCTCTATTACCTGATACTGAATTTGTCGTCAGCTTGAACCAAGACTAATTAATTCATTTTTACCTGAGTTCATTCTTTAAGAAACTGAATAATGATGACAGTCATTTCCCATAATCCTGAAATAGAACTAGTATTGTAAAAAGAGTATTATATAAAAAGTTGTTCTTCTACCAGACAAAACAATGACATCAGTCGTATCTTCTCTTCTGCTCCATTTTCAATAGTGCTCCTTTTTTTTTACAAGAAAGTTCCAATAGGTTTATTAGACAGCCCATGGCAAGATACAAAATGATTAATAATAACAGCCGTATTGTATCAGCCAAGCGCCACTTGACACTATGACACTATCCAAGAGAGTCCTGGGCTTACGTTTCCTAATGGGCTGCCCAAAGAAATGCATCCCTTCAAATCAACCCCTTAACACAAAGGGAGTTCAGAGACCATGGGAAAGCGGGTGGCTTAGAAAGTCCCACGGTACTTGTCAATCTGGGGAGGGGGAGGGGGGTTGGTGGGATTCCTGGTGTTTTCTGTAGAGAGACATGAGCAAGTCAGTGGATAAGAATATGGATTTTATTTTTTTTCCAAGCAGAGAAATAACTCAGGTACATATGTTGGGTAGAACTTTTTTCCCAAGTAGAATGAATAATTTAGATAAAATGTCCCTGTATAGATTAGGGTATATACATAAGGAAAATATACTAGGGACACAGAGTAGCCAAATGGCTAATAAAGAGTGGGCTCAGCTTTGCTACTTCTGATGTGGTTTTGGGAACATTATATAACATTTCCCACCCTGGGTTTCCTCTTGCGTGTAAAACAGGATCAAAATGATATTACATACCATGTGATATTGTTGTGAAGAAGATTAACCGTGTTTAGCATGGTACCTAAAATTAACAAACATTCAGTAGCTGTTCTTATTGAAGGGCTCTATTTAACATGGCCGTGCTCTGTTAATGCTTTTCAACTGCTATTTAACGTGTCCATCTGTACTTAAGTCTGACGCAGGCTAAATTTATGTTAACTATGGACTCTTCCAGATTATCACTGAAATCATAAGATCTGGTGGAACTAATTTTATGCTCTGTACAATTGACAAGTATGTCTAATGTAGCAAATGGCACACAGTTCACTCAAGATTAACTGTTATTATAATGTGGGTGTCAGTTACTGCATTTGTGTCTCAGAACCAATTGATGTGATACAATAAGCAAAGGCTGTTTAACAGATAATACATTGACATGTTCATTCAGCTAGTATGTATAAACTGAAGACTTTTAATTTTACAAAGACAAACTTGATGAAGTTCTTAAAATGCTGTTATCTCATCTTCGGATCTCAAAGCCAGGTTCTGTGCCATCATTGAGGGGTTTAGAATATGTGGGTAAAAGATGGGAAGAGGTGAAAATAAACTGCTGAGAGATTGAAGATGTTATAACCTTGACAATTCACGGTATCTTTACTGTGCATAAAAGACCTGCCCATCCATTTGAAAGCATTTGCCACATACCTCAAATCTGCGATTTCTGATAAACATGACCTGTAGTGTAGACTGTGTGGCTCTGACAACATTGAAGTTAAAGGGCCTGGATTCTAGGAAAGCTTAGGGTGGTACTTCAGTGAAAGGCCTCTCAAGCCACCTGACAAGGGAATCCATCAGCATAACTGAGGAATCATAAGCACTTGTGATTTATGATGTCATTGTATATCTGACTTGGAAGATGGGTGTCGTCATTATTCAGAAGGGTCTTACAGGAACTTTTGAAAAGTAAATATTGCTAATGAAATACAAACCTGATTCAGTAGTTTCCAGTGTAGCAGATTGGTATTGGCCTGTTCTAGTAGTGAAAATACAAATGTCACCATCTTGTTTCGTAATTATTTAGGACAGCAAGTTCTTTTCATTGCACTTAGTATAACAATTTCAGAATTTTAAAATGGTGGGACTGACAACTGGGTAAACTGGGGAGTTGTAGTCATCACTGACCAAGCTCGAAGGAGAGCCTGAGAGACGGCAGCTCTGCTGTGACTCCCCCTTGCACACCGGCGCGTGCAGGCCCCCATTCATTTAACAGGGGTGCAGGGTGCACTTGCTGCTGCGTGTCAAGCCCCATGGCCTCAGGGAGCATACAGTCCCAGGAAAAGACAGACCCTTAAGCAGGTAACAATAGTAAATTGTAATGCACATGAAGATAAGTTACTGTGGTGCAGAGAGGTGCATTTTGGAATCCATATATGCTTCTTAATCCTTTCCTGTTGTGGGGCAAAGTAATTACCAAATCTTGCTACTTTTCTCTCTAGAAAGTCTTTTCCAAAAAAATCCCCCCCAAACACAACGCTGTGACCTATTTGTATTGATGACTTTTGTCTTAATTAGCAAAGCTTATTTTCTGTTAAAAAATCTACCATTTCCTTGAAGGGAAAAAGGTTCTTCAACAGCTTTGACATCATTTTAACACTTGTTGCCATACTCTCTTTACTGTCTTTCTAAAAATGTCTCTAAATTCATTTCCTCAAATATTCACAGGCCATATTTATACTTTATCTTCATGTGGGTCAGTTAATATGGAAACAAAAGTTTGGTTACGCAGTCTGGTTGCTCCCTGCCCTCTGTCAGCGGCCTCAGAATATAATTTTAAGCATTATTTTGGGAGCTGAATTCTCATCTTGGGTGATAGAAAGTCTTTGTACCCAATGATTTTGTGCATGGTATTCCCATAACAAAATAACTCTTGATATACTGAATGAATGAGGTTCTGTCAGTTGCTTGTGCCTGTTTTAACTTCTTGACCACTATATCTCTTTTGCTCAGAAGGTTACCACATACTACCACATACTATGTTATGTACTGTTGTACATATTGCACATTATGTACATTTGTACTATTGTACATAATAAAAGCTTTTAGGGAGTAATCTGCATCATGCCAATTTTAAGATGTAATAGACAATCTGTATCTAAAGAGATGTGTAAACAATTGCATTATTAGTTGCTTTGAGCCTTCAAATCTCAACAATGACTATCTTATATTTGCAGTATTGTCTTTGGAATACAGTAATAGTTAATTTAAAAATAAATAAATCTGTAAGCTGCCTGGATCCAAGTGACACAATGTGAGTCTCTTAAAAGGAGGAAGCTGGCACCTCTTCTAGAAATCAGATCATGTCTCTGGGCCAAGAATTGGCTTTGATATATTCTTTATTCATTGGGGACTGTGGATAAACAGCTGCCTTTTGAATGTAGCCAAGGGAAATTTGCTGACAAGTATAAATGTGAATAGGGCAATAAACTTTGCAAACAACAACAAAAGAATGTTGATGCAAAAACCTAAGAAGACTTGAAACCAATTTCCTTTTTCTATTATTTCTATATCCTTTGCTGTAATTCTTCTATAGTTGCCATGCCCCTAAGCAATGTCAGATCAAAAGTGACAAATTACCTTTTTAAAATTATACTAGGTGAATTAAAAACCAATTACCTTTTAATTTTTTCTCTATGTTCTCCAAAGATCTAAATTATCAATCTGAAGTACTCCACTTTGATGATACCTTTGAAAACTTAAAGTATACAATGTAACAGGAGACAGAATGTTCAATGGGGCTTTTAACTTAAACTTGGTTTACTCAAGAGTCCTTGACTTCAAAAAGGGTTTTTCAAGGTACATTTTTCAAGGTACATTATATCATCCTATTTAACATCAATACAAGCCTCCTGTTAGTCTTTTTGGTTATAAAAGATATCTTGTTCTTGCTCAAAATTGACCGTTGGCTGCCTTACTAAAAATAGTTTCAAACTTCCCTTTTCCCCACCCTTCCTTCCATAAAGCTTTTATATGTTTCTTTTCTGATGTTAATGGGAATTACTTGTCTATTTCATACATTAAGTGTAGCTATTTCTTTATGTCATTTCCCTGAAAGAGTCTTAATCTCCATTTAATGGTCACCAGATATAAGGCCAAAGTAGATTTATACCTTTTGAGTAAAATGAGATGCCACCATTAAAAAAAATTCAATTTATTTTTAGAGAATGAATGAATTTCTAACTAGTCAAACCTGGCTGGTTCTATTCACATATCTGGCTCAGTTCTATTTACACCACACTAGGGCGAGACCAGGACAGCTCAGAGCAGGGAAGAGCGGTATGAGGGAGGGGGCGTAGGTGGACCCAGGGCCAGTAAAAAGCAATGGGAACCTGGATATGCAGTGAGGACCAGCAGAGGGGAATTTAGTGCCCCACTGTAAGTAGTAGTTCTCGTCTTTTTCTTGGTTACCAAGTGTTAAATTTACATTTGATTTTCTTTTGATTTTTGCTTTAAAAATGATTATTACAAGTTTCCCATTAGATTTAGGTGGGATCGAGGTAAATAATATTCTCTTGAGGCACATTTATTTTCTGAATAATTCCATGACTAAGAAGGATAAGAACTATTTAGCGAGGGAGAGAAAAAGAAGGAGTCCCATCTTTTCAGACCTGTTGTTTTTACCCGGTGCTCTTGGTATTTTGTCCTTGTGGCATGCCGTCGCTTTCGGTGAGGCTAAGTGCCACCTGTAACTCCAACTGTAGGAAGAAGAATGTTAAATGCAGGGAGCTGTTGTGCTGAGTGAATTTCCTTTTATCTTCTTGGAGTTCTCAAGAAATACTTGAGGATCCTTCACATTTATATTGACCTTTTCCCTCCGTACTCACGAAACCTCAATGAAGAGCTTTATTCTAGAAAAATCTAACTTTGGATTTTGCCGAAGGTATAAAATTTCTCCTCAGGTTTTTGAAAAGCTCCACTTTTTGTCTAACTCTACCACCAGATGCATGGTTACTGGAGCACAGAAATAGCAACACGCAACACAGGAGGGCGAGGGTAACAAGTGAGAGGTCAGCAAAGACTCCTGACAGGACGTCTTATTAACAGGATACCTTTAGCTGTGACAAAAGCAAAATAGACTCAAACTGGCTGAAACAAAAGAAGAAGGATTTCCACTGGTTCGTGCAACCCAAAAGCCCAGCACAGGCCTGTTGTTAGGCATCTGCTTTTGTGTCTTTCCCATTTTCTTCTGTGTTTCTCAGGCAGATTTTGTCCAAGTGGTGGTATAACCAGATGACCAATGGGGTCCTACCATTTGTTGCCCATAGGCAAAAAAACTCTGGAGACAGAGTCCAGTGGAAAGGAAAGTGGGGATTTTTTTATTGAAAATATACACAGCAGGTTTCTTGATGGGGCCTCCCTACACCAGAAGAGCATGCAGGCAGCTGGCCAGCGGCCACCCCTGTGGCTTCCTATGGGTCTGCATGTGGGGGAGGGGCATGGGGCTCACGGCCCAGCTGCACCACCTGCTGACCCAAGCCTCCTTCCCACCCTGCTTACCATCCTAGCACCCATGGTGCTCCTCGTCAGTCCCAGCCCAGTGTGGGGCCTTTCCTCTGGCTTCTCTAGGGCCTTACCCGACAGGCACGCAGTGGCGTGGGCTACGGCTGAACAGGTGGCAGCCATCGCAGCTTCCCATCTGGGATGCAGCATTTGTAGGCCAGCCAGGCTTCTTCAGCCCACTGGCTGGAGCCTCCCCGCCTCCTCTACTGGAACCTGCTGTGCTCCCAGCCAGGCAGGTGCTGGAGCATTCAGGCAGGGCATGGGGAATCCTCCTGCAAGGCCCACTAGCTCAGGAACCTCAGCCTCAAGCCACGGACCCACCAGCCAGGGAATGGGGGAGCAAAAGTGTGCGTTTTCCATGCACTTACTTTTTAAAACTGCCCCTGCCATCCCCTGTGCAGTGGAAGTAGATGGGAGGGTATGTCCCGCCAATCCAATTACCTCCCTAGCTTTGGGCACCAGCCCTGCGTAGCTCTTTCTGCTGCATCTTGCACTAGTTGGCCCAGTTGCCTGGGGCTATGCAAGCATGTGTGTCTTAGGTGCTTCTCCACCCCTTCCCATTTCCAGGGGATCCCTCTCCTTACAGTGGTAAAGATGACTATCAACATCCCACATCTGTCTGTTTACAGGTCAAACAAACCCAGAGGTAAGGTACTTCTTTCCTCAGCATTATGACAAAAGCCCCCTGGAGATTCCTCCTCTCAGCTTTAATTAGTGTCTTCCTGGAAGCCAATCCCTGTGGCCAGGAGGAAGTTGTTCTCTGAATGGCCAGGGCTGGATCGTGCCTTTACCTCTGGACTCCCTTAGGAGGATGGCAGGCAGACCAAGAAGGGGGATGGGGCTGGGGAGAATAGGAGAATTACTGAGGACTCGTGTGATTATGGGAAGGGAATTCCCTAATTGAAGGGAATTTGGTGAGTGACTAGTCTAGGAGTGGAAACTGTAGCCATATCATGAACAGTCTTTCATGTTAGTTATGCATTTTGCATGTTATTTTAAAACCTTTAGTCAGAAGATGGATGAGGGGTATGACATTACTTGATTTATATTTATTAAGATCACTCTGGTGGCAATATGAAGAAGATAGAGATATGGAAGTTGTCATATTTTATTTCTGAATTCCAAAACATAGTCTCGTGCACCCCCAAACCCCCTTGCCTAGATTTGACAGTCAGGGTCTAGGTATAAAACTTGACACAATGAGGGTTTAAACAGGGGCAGAAATAATACAGATGGTTCAGTGGTTGGATGTAAGTGAATGTGAACAAAGAATCAAAAGGAATTTCCAACTCACTTAAAAGGGTGAAAGAGGAAAGGAATATTTATTTAGTCCTTTTGACTGAGAATTGTGTTGACATTTAGAGAAAAAATGATTTGGGTTTCAGGTGGATGATTATTTACACAAATTACATTCTCAAAACAATTAGAACATAAGCTAAAACTGTGGATCCAAACTTTAGAAGAGCAGTTGCAACTTATATAGGGGTTGGCAAAAATAGGTTTACAGTTGTTAGTTAGCAAAACAGTTTATTCTTGTATTATTATTTATTAATTATTGTATTGTTTCCATATGAACAACTGTAAACCTACCTTCGCTCCATCCTGTAGTGGATATGTTAAAGCTCATGGAGATTTAAGTCATGCATATAGAGATGTAGTTCACAATGTGAGAATTAATGAAAGAAAAAAATGGCTTACAGAGAATAAAGAGTTAAGAATAAGACCTTGAAAAATACCAACATATCGGGGCAGGTGGGAGTGGGAGCAGCAGGGGGAGGCGGTGAAGTAGAAAGAAGAGCCGAAAGAGACAGGAAAAGATTGACCTAACAGGTGGGTGAACCAAGAGGGTAACAAAAATCCAAAGAAATTGTTTTAAGGAGGAAAGAGAGACTAGTTATATAAAATGTCTCAAGGAAATTAAAGATGAAGATTGAGGAAAAGGAAAAGGCATTGCATTTGACTATTAGGTAACTATTGATTTTCGAGAGACCATTTCAAGCCAAAGTACAGGAGTTGAATAGGTGTTAAGGAAGTGGAGAGATCTAGTGCTGTCTGCTCTTGGAAGTTTTCTGGTGAGAGGAAATCTCCAAAGCTCTGCCATTGACTTCTCCCAAGCGATCCTGGACTTCCAACCACCACGGTGATTTTTCAAATCCTTCACACTAGCCCAGATTTCTCCAAACCCAAACCATTACCTATCACCACATTAATTTTCTTACAGCTTTTTCCGATCGCATCACTCTCTGGGGAATCCTTAGTGGCTTCCCATTAGTAAATATACAAAGTCTAAGTGGTTAAGCCTGGATTCAGATCATCAACCAGAGCCAACCAGTTTTCAGATGTGAATTTCTCACCAATCCCCTGGGTGAACACTGTGTTCCTCTACAGGCTCCCAGTATTCCAGCCAAATTGGAATTCATGCTATTTCCTGATCATGTGCTCTGTTCTCCCAGCCCGGCTAGTAGAGAGTATGTCAAGTGCCTTCTTTTTAGAAACTTTCATTCAGTTTTTAAAAATTCTTTCAGTCAGTTGCTCAGCAAATACTTAATTTTTACTATGCATGATTTAAGGTAGAGGGCAGGGAATAAATGGATAGGTGGTGTGTACAGGAAATGCAAATATAAGGCAGTTGCTGACAAGGTGAGACCTTGTGTTAATACTTGTATTCTTCCTTCACTACTAGGTCTTGCTTTGTGTTCTGGCTTTACCGTAGTTCTGAGAAAGCATCTTTAATGTTATACGTTTAACAAGGCAGGATATAGTGTCCTCCTAGGAAATGTCAATTTATTTTTCTTTATTCACAAAAAAGCTGTTCTCTACCCTTATTAATTTTTATGCACTTGTATTTTACACATATTTAGGATAGAAGAATATATATATGAAATAAACAAATAAATATATAAGTATATTTGAAGATATTGCTAGCCCTGATAGCCTCATTGGATTGGGTTTCTAGCAGTTTATCCCATGCCAGCCGTGCTTTTTAAGTCTAACTCCTCTTATAAGACTTATTTCAAAATAAGCTATGTCTTACAGAAAGCTTTCTCTAATTTCTCTTCCACATATTTTTCTTTCCTCTAAACTCCAATTGCAATTAATCTGTACCTGTTTTGATATCTATCATGTTCCATTAACATGACTTTATGTGTTAGATGCCTCTTTTCCTAAAGTAGAACTTCCCTCTATTTAATGGGCTTCTATGAAGCCCATTTCTTCTCTAAATGAGAGAAGAGACTAAGTGAGTATCTGTTGAGTAAGTGAGCTTCACTGAGGAAACGTTGAACATTGTATTTACTTCCATCTGTTCAACTCTTACATTCATATGGCTATCACCTGTAGTCTCCATAATGCTGTGCAGATGTCCACAGCTGTTGGTAGTCTTCCACCTGCCCCTGGGTTACTTTCTCCTGTAAAATATTTAGCTCACCTTAAATGGTGATTCACATAGTATCTGATTTTAAACTTTTTTCCACTTATCCACATTTCAAGTCAAATCTCCTTTGGCATTCTGATGAAATATCCCCTCCCCCTGCAGTTTTTCTTCTACTGCTGATGAGATAAATGTCTTCCCTGCCAGATGTCCATTTTGCCATGATATCCTTGGTTTGGAAAATGAACTCCATTTTCTCTTGTATTGTCTGTGTAGCTAGTTCTTCACTTCCCATTTCCTCTTTCTACCAAATGCCTTGACCTCCAACTAAAAGAAGAAATGAAAACTGTATCTCCCAAGCCCTTTAGCTTCCTATCTTGGGCTTCAGAGTCACTATCAATACATATTTCATTTCTTCCCCTGATTAGATTATTCCTGGCCAAGTGAATCAGAAATAAATACCAGCCAATAGATTTGATAAGCTTTGTCAGGTCCTATATCTGATAGTTGCTGCAGGAAAAGAGCACACTTTCTAATTTGTCAAGTTAGATCTTTATAGCTCACAGCAGGAAATCACCTATCTCGAATGCCCATCTCTTCTTCCTGAGGTCAAGAACTGAATTCCTCAGACATGCTACTGCCTGTGAATTTTTCTTATTGTTCTGTAAAACATGCTCTTTAAATTTTTTTTGATGCTGACCCTCCGTAAAAAAATGTGTTCTATGTTACTTCCTGGTATATGTGAGTAGCAATAGACACACACCTAGGCATTACACATGTATTTATGACTAAAACAAAAGTTTCACAAAACAATACTTTCCTTATGCCAGGATGTGATTTTTTAAATACTGTGCTATGCATTCAGTGTCATTACACATTAAGTGAAGAAACTAACCAAAGACACTAATTGACGAATAGGTCAATTTCACAATTTGAAACACATAAAATGAGATTTGGAAGATTGCTTTTTAGTCAGGACTGGATTCACTTTCTATTCCAGTGGTTTCTAAATGTTAATATGCATAAATATTTGGGGAGCTTTTTTACAATGCAGATTTTTGAGCCCTATCCCCTAAAGATTCTGATTTTGAAATTGCAAAGTGGGCTCTGACCTATGTGGCTCAGTTGGTTTTCCTGCACAGCAGAGATCATCCTAAAAAGTGAAAGGTTGACTGTTCGATTCCTGGTGAAGGCACATGCCTGGGCTGTGGGTTCGGTCCCTGGTTGAAGTGCATTAAGAGTGGCAACCAGTTGATGTTTCTCTCTTACACTGATGTTTCTCTCCCTCACTTTCTCCCTCCCTTCTCCTCTCTCTAAAAATAAATAAATATATAAAAATTAAAAAAAATAAATTGCAAGGTGGGGTCCTAGAATGAGCTGTTTAATGTAACAGTTTGCCAAGTAAGCCCCATACAAGTAATCTGGAGACCACACTTTGGAAAGATCTGCATCTTTCTTTCTTTTTTCAATGTTTTTATTGTTGTTCAGTTACAGCTGCATCTTTCTTTCTGAGATGGGAGAAACATGGGTCCTGCTTCCTTGCCTTCATCTCTTCCTGCCATCCACCTGTTCTTCATTCTTTTTACTGGGCTGGCATTTTCTCTACTGCATTAGAATCTATATTTCTTTTGAGTTTCATTGTTTTATTATTTAATTTTTTATGCTCTCTAGATATGACATTCTTTTTCTTCAGTGAGAAGTTAGAGACATGCTCTTTAAGCCTTTTTTTTCTTTCGCTTTTTACCTCTACCAGAGAGATTAGTACCAGGCAGAACAAGTGAGATTACGGGTGACTTCAGAAGTAGGTGCCACTGTTTTGTGTACTTGTTAGTAGCAAGGGAGGTGCTGGGGAGGAGGGGAGGAAAATGGGGAGTGCACTCTGAACTCATTTACGTTTGCCTTTGGAGCCGACTCACCTCACCCACCCAGCCCATTTCCACCTCTCTACCCTGGTGCATTTTCTGGAAATAACTGCAGCATCTTACCTGCTTGTCAGGCTTCTCCTTGACAAGCTCATATTAACCTTATGATTAAGCATCCCCACTTCCTATTTGTTGCTTTGAATGTGCATCATGTCAGTATTTTGTACCTTGTTACATCAGCTGGATTCGCCTAGGTTCCGTTAATCCAAACACACGTTGAAACTCTTACATAGAAATTATCCTCCATGATGGAAACTCCCTTGAAACTCTCTGTACTTTACTGTGAACCCACTTATTTTCCTTCATCATTGTTCCCCATTAGCTGAATTAGAGCATACATTTCTCCTCGCCAAAAATCTTAAGGTCCCAATGGCAAATAGTATATTGTCTGTTTTCCTTTGATTAATTAGTGTTTAATGCACTTTTATATTTAAACTATTAATAAATATATTGCTGGCTGAAAGAAGGAGTAAACAGATGAACTTCTACAACTCTGATGTCATTTACTTTTTAAAAAGTTTACAAATATGTACCAAAGATACTCTTCTACAGACTTCCTTTTTATTAATGGTGATTTTCATAAGCATACTTTTACTTTCATATACCCATCTTGTGATTTCTTTTAGGGAAAAATTGAAATAGAAGGTAGTTTAATAAAATAAGAGAAGAATAGCAAAGAAGGATTAGTACTATTCCCTTCTTTTAGCACATCTGTTATTGTTGATAACTGAAAAAACATAGTTTAGACTTTGATTCATATCATGTATTAGTTGTAGCCTCTATTGAAGACTCTTCCAAAATCCCACAAAATATCTATCACACAGCTTACCAAGGCCAAAAATAGCTAAGAACCAAGAATAATATATAAGCTAATGCTGAAATCTAGACTTAAACTCCATAAACATGAGGCAGGTGAAACTGAATTTAGGGAAATTGAATCAGGATTTATGTCATTAATCAAACTCGCTGAAAAGAGGCAGGGAGACACTTTTGCTTATTCCCCAGCTTTTCCTTGACTCTGAGACCCAAATTCTATAGCAACCATTAAACCAGCCAACTCTCACTCCACAAAGTTGCTGCTGATTTTTGAGGTAGCCATATATCTGTGTCTATTTAGAAGCACAACTTCCAGAAAATATTTCATCAAGATATAAGGAGTGGGCTGGTTCTGACAAGAAGCATATTTTGATCTATATTCTATAGCATTGCGTATAAAAATAGTGGCATTAAAGTTGGAAAGTCGGGAAATATAATTTATCATCTGTTCTGCCAGTTTAGAGAGTCTGAGAACCAAACGGTAAGATTAGGAGCAATATCCACCACAGCAGAACTGCATTATGTTAATGAATGCCTCACACATATTGTGAATTAGTGACTTGAAGAAGTGACTATCAACTGATCTTTTAACACAAGGGTTCTCAATCTTGGCACCACTGATACTTTGGGCTGTATCATTCTTTGTTTTGGGGGCTGTGCCGGGCATTTTAGGCTGTGCATTTAGCCACGTCTCTGACCTTTGCTCACTGCACAGTAGCCAGTAGCACAGCTCCCCTCCCCAGCAGCAACAATCAAAACGGTCTTCACACATTGCCAAGTGTTCCCTGTGGGCAAAATTGCAATAGCAGATCTTAAAAGGGGGATGGATGATTGAGTCTTGATAGCTACTGCCTCATTTAAGGATCAGTAAAGGAGAAGAAATCAATAGAGAGTCTATTTTTCAACTACTATAGTTCAAGGGAAAGGAAATATTACCTGAAGGCTCAGAGGGAAAGCACAACTTTGAAAGTGATGTACTTCAAGTTGAAGAAAAAAAATAAGTCTTGGACTATATGAAGTACTCAACAGAATGCTGGGCCCTCATGGGAGAGGAGCTGGGAAATGGGATAAGTAAGACATGGTAAGGGGAAAAAATCACACAGCAAAATGGAGTGAAAAGATATCAGAAGGAGATATGTAAATTGCATGGAAAATTTGGCAGATTTTTTTAAAGCTAATCATGCATAATGTTAGTAAGATGTAGTGATATAAGCATTTTTAAACATTTTATGCAGTCTTTCTAGAATTTCATGTGTATATATATACACACACACACTCATGTATATACATATATACAGGGTGAGACAAAAGTAAGTTTACAGTTGTGAGTACGTGAAACACAGTTTATTCTTCTATTATTATTATTTGTTAAATATTTTGTATTTTTCATACGAATAATTATAAGCCTCCTTTTGCCCTGCCCTATATACATATACATGTATATACTTGCTCTGTTCATTTTCCCAGGCTTAATAACAAAGTACCACAAATGATGCAACTTAAAACAACCGAAATCTATTCTCTTATAGTTCTGGAGGCTAGCAGTCAGAAATCGAGGTGTTGGCTGTGCCATGCTCCCCTTAAGGGGCAGAATCATTCCCTGCCTCTTGCAGCTTTTGGTGGTGACTGGCAGTCTTTGGCATTCCTTGGTGTACCGTAGCATCACTCCCATTTCTGCCTCCATCAGCTCACGACCTTCTTTCCTGTGTGTCTGTGTTTCTGTCTTCAAGTCGGCTTCTCCTTCTTCTTATAAAGGTACCAGTCATTGAATTTAGGACCCACTTTAAATCCAGGATAATTTCTTCTTGAGTTCTTAATTAACCTTATTTTGAAATAAGGCCACATTCTGAAATTCTGGGTGGACATAAAATTTTTTGGGGGGGGTGTCACTATTCAAGCCACTGTACTTGGCATGAACCCAGCTTTCTGTCCTCTTTGCAGGGAGCGTGTTTATTTCAGCCACATGCTCTGCTCCTACCAGGCCTTGCTGCCTCTGTTGGATTCCATTGGCCTTTTGGCTACATAGCACGGTGTACTTCATATACTGCCATCGTTGTTAAGCCCCGTTGCCTCAGCTAGGTGTGCACTGCTAACTGCTGTGGTGCCTGCCACCCCCACTACTCATGGCCATGACTGCCATCTCCCTCTGGGCCCCGTACTCCTCCATGGTGCCACCGCAGAGGCACGGGAGACTTGTGGAACCCAGCAGCATTCTTTTGAGTTTATACAGTTAAAGTAGGTCTGTAACGCAACAAATCCTAGTTACACACCCCATGTCATGGAAGAATTACTTGTTTTTGCCCTGGCCAGTGTGGCTCAGTTGGTTGGAGCATTGTCCCATAAACCTAAAGGTTGCAGGTTTGATTCAAGGTCAGGGCACATGTCTGGGTTGCAGGTTTGGTCCCCAGTACGGGGAGAGGCAAGTGATCGATGTTTCCGTCTCACGTTCATGTTTCTCTCTCCCTCTCTCTCACCCCTTTCTCTCTCTCTGAAAGCAAGAAAAATAAATGTCCTCCCATGAGGATTGAAAAAGAAGGATTTGCTTGTTTTGGTTAATGCTATAGCTTTATCACAGGACAAAGCTTGACCCCCTCTTTTCTTCGGATGGTCTTCTCAGGAGATCCTTTTGTTTTTCAAGCAAACTGGGTCATGGCAGGCCCTTCTCTACCTGCTGTTCAAATCTCTCTCATTGATATGAGTTCCAGTAGTTTGCAGCTCGAGTGCAAAGTAGGACTGGCTACCTCTTTCTTTGTATTTCCCCAATCCCCCACACATAGTACTAACAGAACTGAATTATATTGCCAAGTTGTTCTGATATGGCTGTTTGCATTATTTACAGCACAGCTTTCTTTTACTATTGAGACAAATACTGTTGAGCAGAGAGAAAATATCTTTTCTTGACCTTTTAGTAGATATTCACATGAAGCCACCCAGAAAGCCCTCTCTAGTTTGAAAGCTGTTTACACATGTGCACTTGTCAAAGCCGTGTTCATATTTGTGATCATCCAGAAGCCGAGTCTAGAGTGAGAAAAGGAGGGAACTTTAGATGGAATCTTGGGGAGCACCAACATTTAAAGGGATGGTAAAAGAAGCAGAACTAGGGAAGCATACAGAGAAGTGAGGATTCAGAGAGAGAGAAAGAGAGAATGTTGTGGGGAAAAATATAGAAAAAAATTGAGGAAGTGATCCCTACTATCCAGCACAACAGATTGGTCAAGTTAGGTAAGTCATTTAACATGTCCATTGGACTCAGTAGTGGCAGAAAAATCAGTAGTGGTTTTAAGGAGTGAGAGCCCTCTTATAGTAGCATGAGGAATTAATAGAGGAGATAGTAAAAGTAATAAGAATGTACTGTCTTCCATATGTGAATGTAGTGGTCTTTACTTATTACTAATAGGTCATAAAATTACTTTGGTTTTTTTTTTTTAACCAGTAATGATGGTAGAATAGAAAGAATATCTTCCACCTTTGGTTGGATCCCTGCTATGATTAATGACATAGTTTATAATCTAGAAAAGAAATATCAGGATACCTCCTGTATACCTGAATTAGACTTATTTGTGCTGTGATCAGCTAACTAGAGTTAGCTGAACTGACTAGTCACAGGGAAATCCACCATATTTGAAATAAAAATCTGTCACTGTAAATACCCATTCAAAGTAAAATAAAAATGTTTCTGTATTCCAAAGGACTGTGGTTAGAAACAATGCTTTGTTATTGGGGTTACTATAAATTTAATTAAAAGGTATCATTTAGAATGGAAGGGCAGATAAAGTGCTTCCCAGATAAGGTCAAGTTAAAGGAGTTCATCATCACCAAGCCCTTATTATATGAAATGTTAAAGGGACTTATCTAAGAAAAAGAAGATAAAAAATATGAACAGTAAAATGACAATAAACTCAAAACTATCAACAACCAAATCTAAAAAAAAAAACAAAAACAAAGTTAACTAAGCAAACAACTAGAACAGGAACAGAATCACGGAAACGGAGATCACATGGAGGGTTATCATCAGGGAAGGGGAGGAGGGATGGAGAGAAAGGCACAGGGAATAAGTAGCATAAATGGTACGTAGAAAAGAGACGGGGGAGGTTAAGTACAGTAGAGGAAATTTAGAAGCCAAAGGACTATGTGTATGACCCATGGACATGAACTAAGAGCGGGGGTACAAGGAAGTGTGCAGGGTGGAGGGGAATGAAGGGTGAAAAATGGGACAACTGTAATAGCATAGTCAATAAAATATATTTTTTAAAAAGAGCTTTCATTGGTCTCTGTCCAAGGAAAGTGACATTCTATAAGAAAGAATTTCATTATGTGTTATTTGCTTTTTATAGTCAGATAGACTGAGTTAAATTTTGTTGTTTGTTCTTTTTGGTTCTGACAACATGTGATAATTACTGTCAGCCCTTCTTATGTAGCTCAGTCTAAGGGCACGGTACTTAATCAACCAACTATAACTCCACATAAGACTATAGCTCTACTCAAAGGGATGGGGAGTCTCCTCAACTCCTCTTTTTTTATCACACAAGATAAAGACTAATTAATGTTGAATGATGGTAATCTAAGATATACAAACTAAGAATATTATTTCTAGTAATGTGTTAGTTTTAGACAAATTGTATTAGAGTAAAAAGATCTGGGTGGTCCACAGATTTTCATTATAAGGGATCTAACATGTCAACAATAATTTAAGAAGGGCATAAAATACTTGATCATATTTCAGTTATAATAAGAACAATGAGCTTATTTCAGGCACACACTGCAGGAGAGAATTCTAGTTCTCTTAGACTAGTATTTTGCTCTTCCCTTCATTTTTCATTTGAATTTTATGTAAATACCCTTCTTGCTCTCAGTGGAACGTATTGGTGTTTTTTGCTTCAGTGATTCTTTTTTGTTAACTTATCCCATATGTTTGTCAGCTTTTGCATAAAATTGTTTTATCTGAACTCGGCTTCTGAACCATATCTTGTATGTATCTTCTAGAGTGAAGATTGTTTGAATTATTTTTATACAGTTAAATTCATAATCAGAAACATTTCAGTTATTTGAAGGTAATATGAGTTTAAATCTCATTTGTGGAAATGCTTAATATATTTTTATAAATATAGATATATATTTTAACCTCTCAGTGGTTTTGGGATGGGTCACTGATTTTAGAAAAAATTGAATTAAAAGTCTGACGGAGTTAAAATCCCAGACCTTGGTGGAATTCAGAGATAGTATTGTAAATCACCTATGTTCAGCGAATAACAATATTAGCATTTTCTTGCATTCATTCAACGAGTATTTATTGAATTCCTACTATGTGTTAGTTGTTATCCCTACACTTTGGGGCTCACTGTCTCATGGTGGAAATGGAAGAGTCATTATAAACAAAAGCTGTACCAGTTGGCCTAAAAAGTCTTGTAGAGAAAAATTACTACATTTTTCGGACCATAAGATGCACCTAGATTTTAGAGGAGGAAAATAGGGAAAAAAATTCTCAAGCAAAAAATGTGGTAAAATATTTAATAACATAAACAACATTTCACCCATGTAATATTTCACCCATAATATTTCACCCATGTAAATGTAAAGCTACATTTGGACTATAAGATGCAGTCCCATTTTCCTCCCAAATTTGGGGGGCGGGGCGGGGGATTGTGTCTTATAGTCCGAAAAATGTGGGTAGGTAGGATAAGGAAGTAAAA
This sequence comes from Phyllostomus hastatus, assembly GCF_019186645.2. NCBI lineage: Eukaryota > Metazoa > Chordata > Mammalia > Chiroptera > Phyllostomidae > Phyllostomus > Phyllostomus hastatus. The sequence continues at coordinate 55,657,733 of NW_025334033.1, read as the reverse complement.
GAACTAGGGAGGGGTGGTTAGGCAGATTCTTTATGTTAAGGTGAGAGTGGAGCATCATCTGAGAAAAGTGAGGAATGGAGCCCTGTGGACTTCTGGGAAGAAAACATGCCAAGCCCCTTATGGCCATATGTTGGGCTTTGTGCACTGTCTGAGGGACACCAGGAAAAAGTAAACACTGAATTGCTTCTGTGGGATAATTTAAAAAACTTACCAGTGGGTGTACAAGTCCCAGAATATGAAATTCTATTGACTTTATTATCTCTGTACACAGATGGGGGAGATTTACATGGCCTGAAATATTCAGAGAATGCTTTCTGGGAGAAGTAACCCTTGAAAGAACTAAAAGATTTGACTATTTGTTGTTATTTATTCACTGAACATCTATTGGCACATGAAGAGAAGAAAGAAGATCATTTTAGTTTAGAAGGTTATATGAAAAGATCTAAAGGGGAGTATATTTTTAGTTCCTGTAGCTTCTGTAACAAATTACCACAAATTTGTTGGCTTAAAACTGAAGTAATTTATTCTTTCACAGTTTTAGAGGTCAGAAATCTGAAATCAGTTTTACTGAGCCAAAAGCAAGGTGTTAATGGGGACTCATTTCATGGGGGCGGGTGGGAGGGTGGCCTCTAGGGAGAATTCATTTCTTGCTTTCTCCAGCTCAGGTGTCTGCTGGCTTGTTGTGCAGTTACGTTGCCTCCTCCTCTTCTGGGTACAGGCACACCTTGTTTTACAGTGCTTCATTTTATTGTACATTGAAGATGCTTGCTTTTTTTCCTTTTTAAACATATTGACAATTTGTGGCAAACCTAAGTTAAACAAGTCTGTCAGTGCCATTTTTCTAATATCATTTGCTCACTCTATGTCTCTGTCTTACGTTTTGGTAATTCTTGCAATATTTCAAACTTTTACATTATTATATTTGTTATGGTGATCTGTGATCATTGATCTTTGATATTACTGTTGTGTTTTGGGGCTCCATGAACCACACCATCTAAGACAGTATGCACAATAGATTAGTGTATGTGTTCTAATTGCTCAACCAACAGCCATGTCCCTTGTCTTCCCCTCTGATTGGACTTCCCTATTCCCTAAGACACAACAATATTAAAACTAGGCCAATTAATAATGCTGCAATAGCCTCAAAGTGTTCAAGTCAAAGGAAGAGTCACATGTCTCTAACTTTAAATCAAAAGCTAGAAATTATTAAGCTTAGTGAGGAAGGCATGTTGGAAGCCAAAATAGATGGAAAAGTAGGCCTCTTACACCAGTTAGCTAAGTTGTGAATGAAAAAGAAGAGTTATTGAAGGAAATTCCAAGTGCTACTCCAGTGAACACATGAATAATAAGAAAATGAAACAGCCCTATGGGTGATACAGGGAAGGTTTTAGTTGTCTGGATAGAAGTTCAAACTAGCCACAACATTCCTTTAAGCCCGTAATTTCAACTGGTGTGTTGCAAGAATTTTTAAAACATGCAATACCTGACTATTTAGTCAGGGACACTGACCTCTTTTTCTTCGATTGTCAAATAAAAAAATGACAATGGCCAACAAAACAGTAGCTGTCCAGTGTGAATGCCCTATTTTAAACCACAAATACATAGGTCATATAACAGAATTACATCTTACCAGTCATGTTACGTAATAAGGTTGCATATGATGGGTTAATATTTGGTACCAGAAATTGTTTTATACAGGTAGAGACACCTGATTTTTTAAAAATTTACTTTGGGGCAAAAAAGTCGATAATTACTATTATTGTTTCTTTTTGTAAATCAAAATTATACCATTTTTTGTCAGATTGGCAAAAAATATATATATTTTAGTGTGCTACAGAATTTTAGCAGTCAGTTTCTGTGTGCCATGAGATGAAAAAGGTTGAAAATCACTGTTTAGGCCAAAAGCCTAATCCAGAGCAAGGCCCTAACTCTCTTCAGTTCTGTGAAGTCTGAGAGATGAGGAAGCTGCAGAGGAAACATTTGAGGGCAGAGGTTGGTTCATGAGGTTTAAGGAAAGAAGCTACCTCTGTAATATGTATAAGGTGAAGCTGTAAGTTACCAGGAGCTCTAGCTAAGATAATTAATGAAAGGGGCTTCACTAAACAATAAGTTTTCAATGTATGAAAGAGCCTTTTATTGGAAGGAATTGTCGTCTAGGACTTTCATAGCTAGAAAGAAGTCAATGCCTGCTTTCAAAGCTTCAAAGGACAGGGTGACTCTCTTGTTAGGGGCTAATGCAGCTGGTGACTTAAGTTGAAGCCACTGCTCACTTACCATTTTCCAAAGCTTAGGACCCTTCAGAATTATATTAAACCTACTCTGCCTGTGCTCTAGAAATGGAACAGTAAGCCCAGATAACAATACATCTGCTTACAACGTGGTTTGCAGAATATAGTAAGCCTACTGTTGAAATCTACTACTCAGGAAAAAAAAAAACAGATTCCTTTAAAAACATTATTGCTCATTGATAATGTACCTGGCCACACAAGAGCTCTGATGGAGCTGTTGTTTTAATGTCTGCTAACACAACATTCATTTTGTAGCGTGTGGATCAAGGAATGACTTTGATTCTTATTATTTAAGAAATACAGTTTGTAAGGATATAGGTGCCATAGACAATGATTCCCCTGATGGATGTTGGCAAAGTAAATTGAAAACCTTCTGGGAAGATCTACCATTCTAGGTGCCATTAAGAACATTAGTAATTCATAGAAAGAGATCAAAATATCAACAATAATAGGGATTTGAAAGAAGTTGATTCCAACCCTCATGGATGACTTTGAGGAGTTCGAGACTTCACTGGAGGAAGTAACTGCAAATATGGTAGAAATAGCAAGAGAACTAGAATGAGAAGTGAAGCCTGTAGATGCAACTGAATTGCTGCAGTCTCATGATAAAACTTTAATGATAAGTTGCTTCTTATGGATGAGCAAAAAAGTGGTTTCTTGAAATGGAATCCACTCCGGAGGAAGATGCTGTGGAGATTGTGGGAATGACAGCAAACAATTTAGAATATGACATTTATGCAGTTGGTAAAGCAGCAGCAGGACTTGAGAGGATTGACTCCAATTTTGAAGGAAGTTCTGCTATGGGTAAAATGCTATGAAACAGCCACACATGCTATGGAGAAATCAAGGGAGATTCAGTTGATGCAGCAAACTTCATTGTTGTCTTATTTTAAGAAATTGCCACAGCTACTCAAGCTTTCAGCAAGTGGCACCCTAATTAGTTAGCAGCCTTCAATGTCAAGGCAGAACTCTCCATCAGCAAAAGGATTATGATGCACTGAAAGCTCAGATGATGCTTAGCATTTTCAGCAATAAAATATTTTTTAAATTAAGATATGTACATTTTTTTCAACAATGCTATTTATTGTACATTTAGTAGATTACAGTGTAGTGTAAACATAACTTTTATATGGTCTAGGAAACCAAAAAAATGCATGTAACTTGCTCTAGTGCAATATTCACTGCATTGAGGCTGTCTGGAACTGAACCCATACAATCTCTGAGGTATGTCTGTAACATCTCATCTCCTTCTGCCTTTCTTTTATAAGGATACTTGTGATGCCATTTAGGGCCCACCTGGATAATCCAGTATAATTTCCTCATCTCTAAATCCTTACCTTTATTATATCTGTAGAAATGTTACCATATATAGTAACATTCACAGGATCCAAAAATCAGGATTTGATGTCCCTTAGGGCCACTATTCAGCCCACTGTAGAGAAGATAAGCATATTAAAAAACATAGAGACTGATTTGATAAAAAATATGAGAGTTCCTAGCAGGAATATTTCATTTATGTATTTAGCAAATATTTATTGATTGTCTTCATGCATTTAGAAAGTATTTACTAATTTCTGAAGTAGACACCTGTGTTGTTTACAATGGTAGACACAAAGGCAAACACAGACCTTGAACTCATAGAATTGATACATGAAAGTGAGGGCAAAGCATGGATCAAAAGGGGGAGAGCCTGTAATATAATGATTGGAGATTGTAGAATCACATACTCCTTCTCCAGATTTCTAACCTCCATGAGATTATAGTGATTTAAGAGGGAGGAACCTGAAGCCCAGAGGGGTTAACTAAATTGTCGAAAGCCATTTAATTTGGCAAAGAAGTGACAAAAGGGGAACTGCAGTGTTCTTCGCTAATGTCCATCTCTATAAGTGACCTTGATCTGTGAATAGTTATAAGACATGGTGTATTCCTAAACTGAGAATCATGTGTTTGGTAGATGAGGAGACTATGTCTAAGATTGGTGTACAGGACTTACTTATGAGAGGGGAGAACTGGAGCAGTAGTCCACTAGAGGGCACAGTCAGCAGTTTGGTGGTACAGATACCTGGCTACATTCATTCGACAAGTATTTATTTGGCCTATTTTCTGCCAGGATGTGGGTTGGAATCTTGTGAGAGAATGGTGAACAAAAAGGAAATACTGTCTCTAGCTACATAGAATGATGTGGACACCAGCCTGCGGTGTCCGAGGCATTACAGATGAGACAAGACAAATTCACACGGACTTAGAAATCCTGTGGAGAAAAAGGGGTAATATGGCTGCTCTCTCAGTGAAAGAGAGGGCTGGCCCCAACTCTTGCCTGGACAGGCTTTTATTGGGTTTAATTTGCATAGAAATACAGGGCATATAAGGAAAGTTCATCAATCATTGTCAGGCAGTAATGATCAAATAGATAACATTCAAAGAACTCTGAGGGCTTATTTTGAGTCAGGGTCAGATAGCTAAAGGGCCATAAAACTCTGGGGAACAAACTCATTTTAGGCTTGGACCCTTACCATTTAAATTGAGGGTGTTAGCAAAGTAGGTTTCACAGGATTTTATGCATTCTTTCTTAGGACTGATCACCCTAGAGAACTGGCCCTTTCCAGCACAGGAAATGCTGGAGGGCTGCACCCACCTTGGGCATTGTTTCAGGCTTAAGTCAGGCAGGAGAAGGATTAGGAGACTTCTGGCAGACAGAATGAGGACTCAGGCTATGTCAAAGCTGAGGGGTGAGGGTCCATCATCCCCTTTTTCTATAGTCCCCCAAATCCTTCCCTGAGGGCCCCTTCACGTCCATGCCTGTCTTAGGTTGTCCCTCCTTTGAGGAATCTTACCCATCATTGGCTAACCAGTCATCTGCCTGGGGCCAAGCAGGGTGAGATGAAAGGGAGTAGAGGTGGTGCCTCTACAAGGAAGATAAGCTTTGTCTTCTTAATGGGTTATGGTCCCAAGGTCTTTTTACTCAGCCATAGCCATGAGGGATTATAGTTTCTGAAACCAGGCAGGGCAGTTCCTAGCAACAGAATACTGCCTAGTTAGGACATGGTATTATTAATCCAAAGATACACCAACAGGTATAACAAATACTCTCAGGCTTGTGGCAGCAGCAGCAGCATGGAATCTCTAAGAAAGGAGAGGAATGGAAGAGTAGTGTTAGGGGGCATAGTAGTTTGTTATTGATGCTATCTCAAATTACTACAAACTTACTTGCTTAAACCGTACAAGTTTATCTCTGCAAATTTTAGTTCTGTAGGTCAGAAGTCCAAAATGGGCTAAAATTAAGGTGTTGACAAGGTTTCATTCCTTTCTGGAGGCACTAGGGGAGCATGTGTTTGCTTTCCCAGTTCCTACGAGATGCTTCCCACATTCCTTGTCTCATGGCTGCATTCGAGGATTGAGTCCTCCTCTCATTACTTCACATGGAGAACCTTGCTTCTGGTCTTGCATATCCTCTCACTTTTATGCTTCCTTCTTCTATTTTAAGCACTTTTCTGATTAAATGGTTACATCAGGGTGATCTAGGATAATCTTATTGTAAGGTCAGCTGATTAACAATCTTAATTCCATCTGTAACTTGAATTCCCCCAGTCATGTAATATAGCATATTCACATGTTCCTCAGGTTAGGGTGTGGGCATCTTTGGGGGACTACCTGTTCTGCCTATCTCAGGTGGGATAGACCATGCTAAGCATTTTTGTTTTATTCTAACAGCACTGAGAGTAAATTGCTGGATTTTAAGCAGGCTGGAGCTATATGGTGAGATTTGTGCTGTGATAGGATAATTCTGTCTCAGTTTGGAGGACAGCTGAAGGCAAAAAGGGAAGTGGGGAGGCCACTTAAGAGGCTATTCCAGTCCCAAAGAAAATATACAATTAGCTTGGAGTAATGCTAATGGAAATGGTGAGATACAGCTGGATTTGAGAGTGAGTTTAAATCAGAGGAACCTTGTGATAGATTAGAGATAAGGGGTGTATTTGTGGCATGCAGAACCAAAAAACTGTCTGTGCTATTTTCTGGCAGAGAAAACACTAGAAGAAGAACAGGTTTTGGGGAGAGAATACATGCTGTGTTTATGTAATTCCTGGAAGCAACAATAGTAGAAGGGAAAAAAGCTTGAAAATAAGAGACATTTTGGAGTAAGGATTGGCATGAGTTGGCAACTGCATATGAGAAATAGGAGGGAGGGACTATATCTTTATTCTGTAAAACATAACCTGGAGAACCATGTTTCTGAAGAACCGTGCTGTTGGGGAGTGGGAGCAGGAACGGTTGTTAAGCTGGGAGGCAGCTTTCTTAATTACTTGGGTATTAGTAAGTCCATAATTTTCTAATGTTCCCTACACTCATCCAGCAAGCAGTCACTGACTACCACACATGCACACAGCTCCCATTCTGTGGGTTACATTATAAGGTGGAAGACATAGTCACAGCCTTCGAATATTTCAGAAAACAAGGGGACAAGTGGTGATAAGTAGCAGGAACATGAAGGCACATGCTTATTTATTCTGATGATCCTAGAATAAAGTCCCTTTGCTCACTGACAAGTCTGCATTACCTAAAACAGTGCCTGACACATCACAAGAACTCAATAAATGAGCAGGTTGATTAATTTATTGAAAATACTGACTTTATTGTTGTATAGCATTGTATGTTATCTGAATACAATGACGGGCCAGTGTTCTTGCTTTTAATCTCATACATTTTAGTCTCAGGGACTAACAATTTAAAAATATGTGTAATAACAGTGTTGCTTGGGTGTGTGTATGACAGAAGGAGGGCCTTGTTTTTTTTCTGATGGGAGTTGGAGTCTGAGGAGGGAAGAGGGGATGCACAGAAGATTTGAGGACGTCAAATCTTCCTATAATGTAGTAGGCATTGGATTCAACATGCTATATCTATTCTAAGTACAAATCAAAGGGAAATTCAGTTAGTAAGTGTCTCATCTTATAATTGAGTATGGGCTCCAAGGAGAACATGGCAGTGAATTTTCGTTGACAGACTAAGTGAGGAATCACAGTTTATGAAGTAAGACCAGGAACATTTCTTGAAGACTGTTGAGGGATAGGCATTGTAGGTAGCTGGGATGAGCAGGCCCAATAAAGGGACTGATCAGAGGGAATGAGCTTCTGGGAAAAGAGGTGATTTAGAAAACACTAAGTCATGAATTTAAAGGGCAGGAAGCTTGAGAAGAGGGCCCTAGATTAATGGCACACCGAGATATTCAGGTGAGTGCAGACTGATAAACCATGCTGTGGGGAACCACCGGTGGGTCTTACTTAAGAGAAAAATGTTATGAAAATTGTGTAATGGAGACACTGTCATGGAAACTGTGTTGGAGATATACTGACGTACAAAGGTGGTGTAGATAAAGAAACTTTTTAAAAGCTTCTGTTATAATCCAAGAACTAGGACGTGGACCAAGGCTGAAGCTGTGCAATAGAAAAAAAAAAAAAGACATGAGTGACTTTGTAGGAGAAGATGGAAAGGAATAAAAGAGAGAGAAATAAAGGTAACTAAGATTGAGGCTGGCTTCTCAGAACGACATTAGGAAGAAATGATGGCCAGGAAAGAGGGAAAATAACAACTTAAATTCTGTTTTCTGATTTATCCAATCTGGGAAAAATCCCTACCAAGCTTAACTCACCAACTGAGAAAATACAAAACATCGAAAATTTGCACAGTCTTTGCTTTCCTTTTGTATTCGTTTCTCCATGGAGCTTCTTCTGTATTGATGTCAATGCCACTTTCAGATCTTTTAAAATACTCTTAAGTGTCCTTGGAGAATATTTTCACTGCTTAAAAAATTCGCACCCAGAAATGCCTTTCAGGAATCTCTGGCATCAAGGTCCAAAAAGTGGAGGAAAACATTTGAGGATTCACTCATCTATGAGAATGTAGTCAGTGTGAAGGAAAAGTTGGCATTGTGGGTTTCCAGCCAGAAACCTTGTTTCTCAACAGTTATTTTTTCCTGTAAAGCATCCTAATAATTGATCTGAAACACTAAGTTAATCATAACTAACCTAAGCTAAAATTTTGTGGTGGTTGCTGTTTCCTTTGGGCCAAAATCTGAACTTGGTAATGCATTATACAGGACCCTTAGTGACCCACATTTGTAGCCTCATCTTCTGTCCCCTTTGCATGCAGCTCTCTGGCCATGGGAAATTATTAATATTTTAAATATTAAAAATACATGTGGCACAGGCATTTCCTATTCTAGACATGCATGCCCTGGAAAGACCCCTTGACCCCAGAGGGCTCCATAGATAGCCTTTGACCTTAGTAAATTCCTCATCATCTAGGGTCTCATGCTCAGACTTACGGGTTCAGATTATTTTTTCATACCAAGAGTGGATGCCTCTCATAAGAAGTAGATTTATTTGAACTAGGAATATATAATCATCTACTTAAATATTTACTGAGGATTTAATTTGAATCAGCCAGTGAGCTGGGCAAGAAGATACAGGGGTGAATGAGGTACATCTGATCCCCACCTTCGTAAAACTTACAATGCAGCTGGTGGATGAGAACATATAGTGGGAAGTCCTGCTTGTTCCTAGGTGAAGGATCGGGGTGTGGGGTGCAGGAGGCAGAGGGGCTTGGCTGATTGTTACCCTTGAAAGTTTCATTGGAGGAACTGTAAGTTCTGTTTGTCATCAGCGTTTGTGAGGTTGAGAGAGAGAGAGAGAGAGAGAGAGAGAGAGAGAGAGAGAGAGAGAGAGAGAGAGAGAGAGAGAGAGAGAGAGGTGATGGAAGAGGCTGGAGAAGCAGGTAGGGGCTAGTAATGGAGCCAGGAGAGCTTGTGAGCCAAACAAGGAGCCTTGATTTGACCATTCTCCCCAGCCCCGGGATACCTTTTATACTTTAAGCAGGAGGGTGATATGAATAGATTTGTGTCAATACTGATATAAGACTTTTTAATAAAACTTCACAATAAAGAGTATTACCATTAACAAAGCAGACCTCTTGTGCCAATATATATATTATGCCTCTGGAGGGAAGTCATAACGAAGCCATTTTTGTTTGTTTAGAATAGGAAATGAAGCATGTTTTAGAAAGGTTTAATGTATAGTAACAAATGTGAGCACTAGCACAATGGAACTTTTACTCATTCCCAGGGCATATTTGTAAACTGGTATTAGAACACTGGAAAATAACTCAGCATTATTTTATAAGGTTGAATGTATGCTTGCCATATGACTCAGCAATTCCACTCTTAGGCATACACCCAAGAGAAACTCTAGGGCACCTAACCATGAGATTATGTACATAAACAGTCACCATTTTTGTGATTGATTATAAATCACCATTTGTAATTACAAAAAATCAAAAACAACTGACATGCTTACTCAAAGAAGAATAGAAAAACTCATATATTCATTTAATGGGGTGCTAAAAAACAGTTAAAATGAATGCACTATAGTATAAGTTGAGTGACAATAGCAAGTCACAAAAACACGTACAATATAATTATATTTATATAATGTTAAAGACAAGAAAATGAAACAATGTATGAGTATTATTTAGAGATATGAAACAATGTATGAATATAAAGAACAGTTCTGAGTAAGAGTGATTATAGTATCTATTCTGGTTAGTTTTCTTATGTTCCTGGGTTCATTATTATGTAACGTGCGTGCTGATGTGTTTCAGATGTGTAACTTTACACATTATAGAAGGTTAATGTATATCCACATTATAATCGATATCCACAATCATCCACATCATAGAAGCAGACACTTTTTAATCTGAAGATTATTGGTGAGGAGGGGTGAATTGGCTAAGATTATGGATTTTGGAGTCAGAAAAACCTTAGTTCAAATTTTGCCTCTTTCTTTTAATAATTCTGAGGTTGTTGTAAGCACTTGGGATATATCGCTAAGCAAAATAGGCAAAAATCCTTGTTCACATGGATTGCATTCTACCTGGTGGAAACATTTTTGTGAATTCTTCTTAACACCGTGAGCTCCCTGGAACACAGGTGCTGTGTTTTAGTCATTTCTTTCTATATATCTGGTGTGTATATCTGGTGTGTATATGAAATTGATGAAGTTTACGTATTGCATTGAATTGCATGAATAAATGAGCATTGTACTTTTTACTTCTTTCAAACAAGAGAAATGTAATTTGCTCCAGGTTTTGTCAATCAGTTACAGCCTCAAATCAAAGACCAGTCTTCTAGAACTTTGCTCACTGATCTTAGCAGTCACTGGATCTGATTTAGAAACTGGTATCGGTAGTGTTGTATTTGAATATGAAGAATAGATATGGATAAACGTCGCTAATAGCATATAAGCATCTTTGTAGTCTTTCATTTTTAAATTTTATCTGCTGTCACTCTAAGCTTTTTCAGCATATTAATTTCAGTAGTAAGTGTTTTGAACTTTTCTCTTCTTTCCGTAATCCTAGCTGCTTTTCCTATACATTATAAAATTGTTGTTGACAACTTCAATAGTTCTCAAATTTAGATGGCAACACAGTTTTAATATCATGTCCACTGTGTGTATGTGTGTGTGTTATAGCAGTAAAGCAAATATATATTCTTTCCAGTGGGAAGAATCCTTAGTATTCATCAGACTCTCAAAGGAAGTGATAACTAATCTTTTGGAAATTAGGTTCTTTAGAAAATGGAGTTTAGAACTCAGGTTTCCCTGAGAAGTCAAAACCCAATTCTTGCTACTGTTGCTAAATTTTAAAAAATGTGAAATAATGTGGGAAGAAAGTAGTGACCATATTAGTTAGGAATCATTTTCCAAGTGACATTAAACCTGGTTAAAAACAAACTTTCTTCAGCAAGAGTGTGAGAGACTGGGGTGGTATTCATTACTTTAGGAACTAAAAATACCAGCGTAGTTTAACTGTGGCACAAGAAAACTCACCTGTGGCATCCCCCAAATCTTGCTTCATCTGCCTATCAGACCTTCTAGATTTAAAGTTTCCTTTATGTTAACTTCATTCTCATTCAGGCTCTAACTAGTGACAACATAGCCTCAGGCGCATATCCTACCGTCTTAACGAGCAAAGGCTTTCTTCCCAGTAACTTCGGTAAAACTTCTGATGCCCATTGGCCCCTGTTTACCTGGTCAGGTATGGCTACACTTAAACCATTCCCATCTGTGGTACTCTTACTGACCAGGTTCAGTCACTTGTCCAAAGCTAAAACACGACAGGAAGTTAACCGTAGTAGAACTTGATAGGATAAGTTTGGGGAGGGGTGGTTGCCAAAGCAAATTTGAGCATTATCTTTAGGGAAAGAGGAAAATAGATGCTGGACAGGCAAAAATAATAGACTTCCATTGTAGTTATATTTTATGTTGAGATTTGAGCCTGTTACATAAAGCCATGTCAGTTCATATTTTGAAATTTATTTAAATACATTGAAAGACATTCTCTACTCTTTAGCTTCTACTGCATCTAATCATTTTTGCCAAGTGCTTTTCCTAATTTGATACTTGATGCTATGTCTAAAGACATGCAATCAAGCTAAGGAAAATGTATTGATAGATTATGTTGAAAAATACAAGAGGATACTGGTTACCAAACAAATATCTATAGTGCTCCCAGGTGTGGGAAAGGAAATCTTTGCTGTGAGCACTCACTGTTTAGCTCAACAGATGCATTAATCTGTGTTTCTAAAGAAAACTGGAAGCATACGTCCATAATTGTGTACTTACTATTCAAATGGAAAAGTTCCCTTTGGAGGTTAGTTTGATCTGTCAAGCCGCCATGAGTCCAAAACAGTATAAAGTTCTCTGATTTTTCTGCCATTGCAATCTAAGCTTTCTCACTAGTATGTTTATTCCTGAGAACTAAACTGCCTAGCACTGTGCTGAGTAGATTCTGAACATGGCTTAAACACACACATGGCCCACGCGAAGTAAATGTGTTAGGTTACTTGAAAAACTCTTAAGGGAAATAGAAGGCAATCTCTGATATGGGGCTTTCATTTTATAGCCTGATATAGTTATTGCTCCAGTTCTATTATATCCAATACCAAAAATCTGAGTGAGCAGACATAGTTTTTGATTTTTGTTAAAACTTTTTATAAAATGGTATATTTTTCTAAGTATTTTCATTCCTATAATTTTCTTTTTCCAAAACTGCTCTTGAACTAGATACTTTTTAAATATTCCTCCTAAATATAATATAAATAAACATATCATTTATTGTACTTATATCAGATATCTATAACAAATGATATTCATTTAGTTACTATTCATTCATGAATTTACCTATCAAATGTTAGTTGAATATCTATAATGTCCTGCCAGCAGCATTATTAATGAGGTGCTGTACATAGATAAATGTTTCATGTGATCGATGCTTACTTCCTTAAGCATGACTGTTTGTTTTAGTTACATCTGAGAGTCTTTTCAATAAAGCCCTTATAGCTTCTTGTTTCCCCATCCATTCTTAAGCAGAATATGCTGAGCATTTATTTAATAACTTGGGACAATTGTTGTCAAGCTTGGCGATTGTCCTCAGCATCAACGGAGACCATAACACTACATGTTCTTGTACCAGGCTCTAGCATTTCCTTTGTTTCTTTCTTTCCTTATTCGGAGATGTTGCATCTTCCAGCAATCAGTGTGTTCTGTTACCTGCTCTTCAGAATCTCCATGTTCCCACCTCTGATCGACTTCTTTAAATGTGCTTTGGCCTAAAATAAATAGATAGATAGATAATCAATCAATCTGATCAGGAAGATCCAAGATGGCAGTGGAGCAGAAAGGTGTTATATATTCACCTCGTCCCAGGAACAAACTGGAATTACAACTAGAGTATTGAGCTATCAGCCTGAATAATCAACTGAAGACTAGCTGAACACACATATTCCAAAAAGTTGGAGCAGAGGGAAGATTCCTAAGCTTTTTTACTAGGCCATTATTTTCCTAATTCCAAGGCTAGATAAAGACACTACAAAGCAAGAAAATTATAGGTCGATATCCCTGATTAACATAGATGCTAAAGTTCTCAACAAAATGTTATCAAAATGAACCCAGCAATACATTAAAAAGATCATACACCCTGATCAAGTGGGAGTCATTCCGGGAATGCAAAGTTGTTAGTTTTTCATAATCAATAAACATGATGCATCACATAAACAAAATGAAGGATAAAAATCACATGGTCATATCAATATGTACACTGAAAGCAAGTGATGAAATCTAGCACCCATTTATGATAAAAGTCAGCAAAGTGGGGATACAGGGAACACACCTCAACATAACAAAGCCCATATATGACAAACCCACAGCTAACATCATATTCAATGGGCAAAAACTAAAAAAAAATTCCCTTAAGATCAGGAACAAGACAGGGGTGTATGCTTTCACCACTGTTATTCAACATAGTCCAGGGAGTGCTAGCCACAGCAATCAGACAAGAAGAAGAAATAAAAGTTTCCAGATTAGAAAGGAAGAAGGAAAACTCTCATTATTTGCAGAAGACATGATACCGCATATAGAGAACTCTAAAGATTCCACAAAAAACATGGCTAGAGCTGAAAAAATGAATTCAGGAAAGTAGTAAGATACAAATATATATTCAGAAATCAGTTGCATTTTTATATACCAATAATGAACTATCAGAAAGGGAAACTAAGAAAACAATCTCATTCACAATTACCTCAAAAAAATTTTTTTTTTATTAATCATTGTTCATATACAGTTTTCTCCTTTTTACTCCCAATCCAGTCCCCTCTCCCACCCTCCCCACTTCCCTCCCATTACCACCCTCCCCTTAGTCTATGACCATGTGTCCTTTAAGTTTGTTCCTGTGAACCCTTCCCACTGTCCCCTTAAATTGCCTCTTCTCTCCCCTCCGGTCTTTTTTCTTTAAAAAGAATTTAACCAAGGATGTAAAGGACCTGTATTCAGAAAAATTATAAGACACTGATGAATTAAATTGAAGAAAATACAAATAAGTAGAGGCATATACCTTGTTCATGGATATAATGTATATTGTATTGCCCAAAACAATTATAGAGTCAGTGTAATTCTTATTAGGGTACAGATGGCATATTTCACTGAACTAGAACATATATTCCAAAAATGTATGTGGAACAACAAAAGACCCTGAATAGCCACAGCTATCTTGAGCAAGCAGAACAAAATGGAGGAATCACACTATCTGATATCAAACTATACTACAAGACCATAATAATAAAAACAGCATGGTACTGTCATAAAAACAGACACATAGATCAATGGAAAAGATTAGAGATCCCAGATATAAATTCACATTTTTATGGTCAATTAATATTTGACAAAGGAGAAAAAACCTACAATGGGGTAAAGATAGTCTCTTCAATAAACAATGTTGGGAAAATTGGACAGTTGCAGGAAAAAAATGAAACTAGACCACCTTCTTATACAATATACCAGAATAAACTCAAAATGGATTAAATAATTAAATGTTAGACTAAAAACCATAAAAATTCTAGAAGAAAACATAGGCAGTGAAATCTCAGACAAAAAGCCACTGTAGAAAGCAGTATGGAGTTCCCTCAAAAAATTAAAAGGGGCACTGTCTTATGACCCAGCGATTCCACTTTTGGGAATACATCTGAAGAAACTCAAAACACTAATTTGAAAAAATATATGCACCCCTATGTTCATTGCACTGTTATTTATGGTAGCCAAGATTTGGAAGCAGTCCAAATGCCCATCAGTAGATTAGTACATTTATTTCACTGAATACTACTTTACTATAAAAATTAAGGAAATTTTACCTTTTGCAACAGTATGGATGGACCTGGAGAATATTAGGTTAAGTGAAATAAGCCAGTCAGAGAAAGACAAATACCATATGATCTCACATGTATGTGGATTCTAATAAACAAAATAACTACCAAATAGAAACAGACTCATAGATACAGAGAACAGGCTTGCTACGGCTATCAGAGGGGATTGGATTAGGGGGGCTGGGTGAAAAAGGTGAAATGATTAAACAAGGGAAAAACCTCACAGGCACAGACAACAGTATGGTGGGGATCGGCAGGGGAGGGTAAAGGGTGGTTAAATGGTGATGGAAGGAGACTTGACTTGGGGTGGTGAACACACAGTACATCATACAAGTACTGTATTTTATAGAATTCCGCACCTGAAACCTATATAAATTTATTAATCAATTGTACCCCCCCAAATTCAATAAAAAAAACCTGGTCAGCATTTTATGGAATATAAAAGTCATTATGCTCTGAGAAGAGCCCTGAGAGTTTTACCTGTGATTAAAATATATAATTTTTTTTTTAGATGCGTAGACTTTGGAACAACTTCTTTGACTACTTCTTTTTTCTATCATTCCCCTGTCCCTCCAACTCATGCAAGTTTGTATGGTGGGGAAAAAGTAAAGGGAGATGTCTTTGGAGAGAGGGATACTGCTTTATTTTCATGACTACACTCGAAAAGTTGAGACCACTAGGTATTTAGAAAAGGCACATGGCATTGCAATAATTTCTAAAATTATTTTCTTTTTTAGAAGAATATTTTCAGTATAACAATTGGAGACATAACTTATATGAAAGTTCTCAAGAATTATTCAACAAATACATCTATAGGACCTGCTTTAGGGATTGTATAGTTGACTGTATTTAGATGTTTACTACCTGTTGTTTATTTTTCTTTGTGCATTACTCTAGTTGTGAAACACAAATATAAAATGCAAAATCACATTGTCCCTTTCTTGATTTCCTAGAAGCTAGAGAAAAAACTCAATAAAAATTAAAGCAAAAAGTGCAGGACTAGTTAGTACCTACTGGATAAGCAAGAACAAATAGTTCCTGTATTGGTTTTTTATTGCTGCTATAAGAAGCTATCTCAAGTTTGGTAGCCTAAAACAATGGAAATTCATTTTCTTATAGTTCTACACATCAGAAGCCTGAAGTCAGTGTTGCTGGGTTAAAGTTCAAGTATCCATTGGGCTGGTTCCTTTTGGGAGCTCTGAGGGTGGAAACCATTTCTTTTCCTTTTTCATGGTCGTCTGTATTCCTTGGCTTGTGGTCCCTTCTGCCATCATCAAAGCACACCACTCTAATCTCTCCTTCCATCATCGTATTGCCTTTTCCTCTCTTGTAGTCAGATCTTCCTCTGCCTCCTTTTTAACAAGGATAGTTGTGATTTCATTTAGGTTCACCTAGGTTCACCTGGATTATAGATAATATCTTTATCTTAAAATCCTTAAAATCTTTTTATGATGTAAATTATTGTATACATAGGTTCTAGGAAGTAGGACCTGGATATCTCTGTGGCTCATTATCCATCCTACCATGGTTCTTATTTAGTATTTTGTGGCTTTTAAGGGTGATGTAAGCTTACTTGATTTTGGTATAAATGAGAGAACTAATCTGATAACAGTAGACCCTTTCTTATCTGTGGTTTCACTGTCTACATGTTAGTTACTCTTGGTCAAAATGTGGTATGAAAATATTAAATCGAAAATTCCAGAAGTAACAACTTATAAATTTTAAATTGTACTGTTCTGAATAGTGTGATGAAATCTTGCCCTGTCCTGTTCCTTCCTGCTCCATCTTATCTTGGACTTGAACCATCCCTTTGTCCAACATATCCATGCTATATACACTCCCTGCCTCTTAGTCATTTACTAGCCACCCTGGTTGTAAGATCCACTGTTGCAGTATCGCAGTATTTGTGTTCAAGTGACCCACAGTTTACTAATAATGGCCCCAAAGCCATTCACATGACTTTTATTACAGTATGTGCTCTAATTGTTCTATTTTACTATTAGTTATTGTTGGTAATCTCTTACTGTGCCTCACTTGTAAATTGAACTTTGTTGTAGTTATATATGTATAGGAAAATTCATCATACATATGAGGTCTGTTCAGGAAAAGTCTAGCCATGTTAATATAATGAGAACGGTTTGCATGACATCATTGTAACCTGTCAGCCATGGAGAGTGGACTGGAATGTGCATGTGTGAACAAGGACAGCTTCACTGTACTGGTCAGTGGGGCCAGCAGACATTGTTGAGTGAGCATGTGTACTGTGTGGCTGACACATTCAAAATGAGTGAGTAGAGCAATGAATCTGCATCAAATTTTGTGTTAAGCTTGAATATTCCTCCACAGAAACTATGTGGATGATTCAGAAGGTTTTTGGGGACAATGCAATGAGTACAGTGGAAATAAAAGTACAGCACAAACACTTCAAAGATGGTTGACAACCTGTTGAAAGTGATGTATGTTCTGGAAGGCCTGCAACAAGCAGAACACCTGAGAATGTTGAACCTGTAACTAACGTCTGCAGTCAACAAAGGCCTATGACCACCTGTACAAGAAATAGAAGGTGATCTGGGGATTCCAAAAACTACCGTGCCTGAGATTTTGATGCAGGATCTTGGCATGAAATGTGTTGTGGCAAAAATGTGTTGTCAGCTTCTGCTACCACAGCAGAAAGGACATTGTACTGCATTTGCTAATGACTTGATTAAACTGCTACCAATGAACCAGATTTCCTCAAGAAGGTCATAATCAGAGATGAATGGTGGCTCTATGTCTGTGATCCAGAAATGAAGGCCCAGTCCTCCCAATGAATGTCACCTGGCTCTCCACACCCAAAGAAGGCAGGGAAAAGTCACACGAAGATCAAAACTGTTTAACTGTGTTTTTTGATTGGGAAGGTGTCGTTCATCTCAAATATGCCCCTCCAGGCCAAACAATAAGGAGTACTGCCTCAATGTTCTTCCCAATATGAGAGATGAGATGCAATATGATGAAAATGGCAGTTGCTATGGGCAACTGGTGATTGGCCTTTTTCTCACAACAACATGCCCTGCTGCTCATACATTAAGTCGTGTATAGGGTTTTTTGGCAGAACAGCTAATCACCCAGGTAACTCAACCCCCTACAGCCCAGATTTGGTACTCTGCAACTTATGGCTTTTCCCAAAACTAAAATCACCTTTGAAAGGGAAGAGATTTCAGACTGTTCATGAGATTCAGGAAAATATGATGGGGCAGCTGATGGCAATTGGGAGAACTGTGTGAGGTCCCAAGGTGCTATTTTGAAGTAGACTGAGGTGTCATTGTCCTATGTACAATGTTTCTTGTATCTTGTATTTTCTTCAATGAATGTCTCTGTTTTTCATAGTACACAGCTGGATACTTTCTGTACAGACCTTGTATATGTAGGGTTTGTGGCATCCACTAGGGGTCTTGGAACATATCCATCACAGACAAGAGGGGCTACTATACCTTAAAAATCAGGAAGCTTTTAAAGAAATATGTATTCTGTTTAATGCTAATTAGAATATCAAGCTTTTAGATATTTGCTTTTATTTAAAGTATATTGCTTTTGGGTATTGAACATTCAAAAGAGTATTTAAACTATATTGCTTTTGGGTATTGAAAATTCAAAAGAGTTGATTACCTATTAGATAATCAACTCCAATCTGATGGAACACTAGTATTTGAACCCACTGACCCCTTGAAAATCCAATGAGAGCTCTACCAAGTCCACAGAAGAATGCACATATAAACAAGTATATATAACTTCCAAAATCAAGAATTCAAGGAACCCCTGAAGACTAGCCATTGATTCTAGGTATAGATGTATAGTTCCCATATTAAGAATTCCTGCCCTAGATATTCCTGCTTTTGGTTTGTATACCTATAGTTTCAAAATGGATGTTGTTTTTAACCTGATGGTACTTGAATCAAGTGTTAGGAGCCTCTTGTGAAGCTTCTCAAAAAGAAAACTACACGTATATATATTTTAAATCAGTGAATGGATTTAACTATTTTGCTTATGTTTTCCATTGTTATTAACAATTCTTAGTATACTCTACAATTTAATTATTTATATTCCATATGTAATTTTGAAAAATAAATTCTGATGGCCTATGAAAATCACTAAACTTAATTTCAGGGCTCAACACACTAAAACCCACAGGCCAGTTCTGGCTCTCTGCATTTTTGTGTGGCCTGTAAGTAAAAGTTGTTTGTACATTTTTACAGGTCAAAACCAAACTCAGAGGAAGAGTAATATTTTATGCCACCTGAAAATTATATGAAATTCCAATTTCGGTGGCCATAAACAGTTTTACTGGAAAATAGCCACATTCCTTTGTTTACACATTGTCTAAGAAGGCTTTCCCACTACGATGTCAGAGTTGAGGGTTGAAAAGAGACCATATGGCCTGCAAACCTAAAATAACTGGTCATTTATAGAAAAAGTTTGTTGACCTCTGCTGTAGTTCTTTGTTAAACTCACCAAAGCTTTAGGAGTTCCTCCTGTGTTCTAGGCGTCATGTGGCATTCTAGTTTCCTCTTTTGCCTCCCAACACTGGCAAGTGTATCTTGATTTTGTTATATAAACTGTACATGTAAGTTATGACATTTTATATCATAACCAGAGCTGATGAAACCTGAAACAGACAGACAGTGCTTTAAACCTTAACAAATAAGATTGGTTGGCAAGGGATAGGGCAGCTTGAGGGGTCCATTTCAATGAAAATAAATCTTTTGAAGATGCTATTTTGTCTAAAGGAAAAAACAAAGAAAAGATAAAAACAGACACACTCCAATACATATACCTATTTTTAGCTGCATAAATAATGGCACACACAGCTCCCCAAAGTCTATCACCACATTTGTGTGTACATGTTTTTCTTTCATGCCGCTGTACATGTCAGCTTTAATTTTAAAATCTAGGCAGGGAGCTTCACTCCTGACTTCTGCCCTTATGGTACTCCCTCATAAGAAATGAACAGCTGGACGGGGAGAGGTCAAGGCCTGCACTTACCTGCCTATGAACGAAATGGGAACCAAAGGTCTAAATTTAGCCTTCATTCTTCTGGAGATATAATCCTAGTCACTTACAGGAATTGTTTTGGAATTAACAGTGTACTGTAAGGTATGAGTCATTTTAACAAAAGCATGATTTTCATATGATGTTGAGTTGGGAAAGAAAACCCTTACATATACCAGAGAGGTTGAGTTATCAAAGTATCTGCTGTGATATAAATGGACAGAATGTATATATTAGACTTGGAACTTGACATTTGAGAAATGTGAAACTAATGAATTTCAAAGACTAATCTAGAATGCAACTTAGTTTTAGTATTTCTGATTTTCTTATGTGTGTGTTTTAAGCTGGTTAGTATATTACTATCACCTTCAATAATTTTAGCAGATTTTTGCTTGATTTTTAAAACAAATTCTATCTAATGTCATGTTAACATTATTTATTCATCTCCACTTCTGACCACTGATGCAACCATCATTAGAATAATAACTCAACTTTTAGTATACATAGTTTCTATTTCTTGCACAATCAAAAAATATTAGACCAACCCAATATGTAGGGATTCAAGAGTAAAGAGAGTATATATTAAATATTTTTAACCTGTTTTTTATCATTCAGGCTTGCTGCCTGATTAGTTTAACCCACTCTGACTTTTCTTGGAAAATAAATACATTGGTAAGTTATTTATTTTCCAGCTAACTAAGCTGTTCTTATTATGTTAGCTTAGCTATAAACTTTTTTGCCTTATTAACTTAAAAAAATTTCATTGTGAAATACTTCAAACACAGTATATACCAATCAAAGCAAAGGAAGTTCATGTTCCCAGAACCCAGGTGTAGCAGATGGTAACGTTTTGCCATATGAGTGTGAAACACGTTGGATGTGGTTAGGACCTGATGCGCATCCCTTTCTCTTCTCTCACTCTTTAGCTGTGACCACCATTCTGAACTTGCAATGTATCATTCTTGTGGACATATGTATACTTTTAGTACTGGTGTATGTGTTCATAGCTTGTTTGAATTTCTTTACATTTTTCATCCATACATGTTTAGAGGTATTACATTCCATTTCTATTATTTTAATGTGCACCTTTCAAAGTATAACAGTTCTACTTAAGTTCACAGTGACTCAGTGTCTCAAACTTAAAAAGAAACATTTCATTCTCTTCACTTCATTTGCAGTGTTAGAATTATGCATTTTTAGTTCTATATTGTTTTTAAACCTTCACAAGTTAATTACTGTTAATCACAATGCTTATTCAGATTTGCCCACATACTTACCATTTTCATTGCTCATCATTGTCCCTAAGTTCCAGTATTTCTTCTGCTCTCAATTTCCTTCTTACTGAAAAGCATAATTTAGTAGTTCTTTCAACAAGTGGTAAATTCTTTGTCTTGGAAATGTCTTTTATAAGCTTTCATTATCAAATTCTTGTTTACCTGTGTGAAGAATTCTAAGCCGACAGTTATGTTCTCCCAACACTTGAAAGATTATTTATCTTGCAGGTTTTTGTTTTACTGCTATTTCATGTACACTTATGTTTTTTTAATATGTTCTGCTTGGTTGTTTCTATGGTTCTTTAATTCTTTTTAGTTCTAGAAGATTCTTAGCCATATTCTATATTTAGCCAACTACAGCTCCCACTAGTCACATGGTGGAATTTCTCATTCTATCCTTAATATACCTTCACTGTGATTTCGTATCTCTTACGGCCTGTGCTGCCTTCTGTGTACTTTCTGTAGGCAGCTCTCATGGTTTCCCAGGTCTTTCTTCACAGCATCTAATCTAAAGTGCCTCTATTGGAATTTTATCAGCAGTGACTATTAGTTTTCATGTCTAGAAATTCTTTCTTTATGTTTTTTATTCCTCTCTGTGTGTATATCTTTAAATAAGTGAAAATTTATTTTCAGTTGTTCTCTTAAATTTTAGGGTTGCCAATCTTGTCGTTTATTATTTTTGTAGACTCTGACTCACAGTAAATATCCACTTGTGTGCTTCGTAATGAATGGTTGTGAGTCATCTAAGTGGGACTTTCACATAGTCTGGCTTCTGGAAGTTTCCCTGAAGAGCCGTCTTCTTTCATGTGCCTCAGAGGTATTCCCAGCTCAGGACCAATTTTTAAATGTGAATTCCCTAGGTATAGCCTCCCATACCATGCAGGCAGTTTGCATTTCTACCCCAAACCAGTACAATGCATAGAAACCCTGGTCAGAGGCTCCCTGGGTCGGTGAAGATCATTTTTAGGATCCCCTTCACTAATGATGCAGCCCTTAGAGCAGTGATAAGCAATGACTGGCCTTTGGACCAGCAGCATCAGCATTGCCTGGGAACTTGTGAGAGTGCAGATTCCCAGACCTGCTGAGTCAGAATCTCTGGGGGTGGATTGAGGGATGAGGGAGTAAGGCCTCCCTGTGATTGTTAGGGACACTAAAGTTTGAGAATGTATGGTCTTAGAGTGGGTTCCAGCTTCATGCAGTACTCTCAGTTCAAGGTTCCTGTCTCATTCAGAATGATCTGCGGCATTATTTCCTGTCACTTAATGCGTATTACAATCCCAGACTCTAGCTGTTCTGGTCTGCCTTCAGGTTTGGTAGACCTCCCCCACAGTCCCATCCCCACTCCAGGGTCTGCCGTAGCAACAGCTTGTTTGTACCTCTCAGGTTTCCGTTTAACTCTGTACATCCAGAAACTTTCCTTTGTTTCTTGTGAACTTACCTATACGTTTGTTTTATTCTGAATTTCAGGAGGTGTAGAGTAAGATGTCTAGCAGAGCTAAAGCCATCTTCTTGCCAGAAGGCCTTAACTAAATTGTTCATGATATATCTTGATATTATTTTGAATGGTGATTACACAGTATGATTTTTTTTATATTTGGAAATAAGAGAATGAAAATGTATGTGTGGCCCTCAATTTTCTTTATGTTATAATAGATTTTTATAATATCTACTTTAATTATATAATGACCACAGTTTCTTTAAATCTTTACAAACATTATATGGGAATAAAAATTAAAGCAAAGATATATTGAACTAGTGTAGGAGTATTGAATACTTACAGTTGTTGTATATTACAGAATAGAATCAAGATAATTTCTCTCAAGAATGCTTACTATGTCTTGGGATGTAAATTAAGTGCTTTATAAGCATTATCTAATTAAATCCTTAAAAATGGTCCATTTCTGTTTTATAGATGAGAAAGCTAAGGCACAGAGAGAGTGAGTATTGCTCAGATCACATGGCTATTAAGTGAAGTGGGATTTGCATCCACACACCCCAACTACAAAGTTGATGCTTTAACCAATACACCACACTTCTTTTTAGGAAAGAAAAACTGCATTCTGAACAAACATGTTCTGTGTGCCATGCTCGGTGCTGTGACCCATATCCTGTTTGATGCTTACAACAGTTTTTTGAGTAGTTATCTACCAGTCACCTTACCCTTTTATGTTTTGAAAGAGATGATACTCAACATGGGTTAACTGTTTTTCTCCAGTGAAGCAGAGTTGAATTTGAACCCAAGTCTGTTTGCAGCCAAAGCATCTTTCATATGGTAATCAGGCTGGCTTACTTAGTTTGAAATTTGTTCCTATGTGGTTATAATATAGTTTATTGTTTGTGAAATTGCCAGTCAACTATTGGAAGTTTTTTGTTTAGGGGACTGAGTAATTTCCTCTGGGGCCTTGTGATTAATTGAAAGAATCATTGCACTGTGGTCTGAGAGGCCTATAGTCTTTGCTTTATAACTGACTAGACACTAGGGTCATTCATCATGTCATTTAGTCTTCTTGGGTTTTAATTCTCTCTCTGTCTCTCTCTCTCTCTGTCTCTCTCTTTAAACTGCGTCATCTCTGAATGTTCTTATAGTGCTGGCATTATAACTCAACATCAGTAGTTATAATAATTTAGTTTTAAAATACAGACATGTCTTCATAATTCAGCTTGTACTTCGCCATTTTTTCCTCACTGAGCCCTCATGTAGGGCTTTGTGATGTATAGCAATGTGAATTTGAAACATTCATAACTGGTACTGGGCGACCTAATGTAAATTTGGGCATCTTACGTGACCCTCCAGCACTTTGTTTCTTAAGAATCCCATTAGTATCCATCATCATGACTAGTAATGAGAACACTTAATTTTTAAAATACTTACATCATGTGAAAGAAATCATGTGAATTTGAGTAGTTTAGCATAACAGAGAAAAGTGCAGGTTTTAAACACATCCTGGATTAGATGCCCAGCTTTGCTAATTCCTAGTCAGGAAGGTAAATTTCCCTCTCAGCCTGTTTCTTGCTCTGTAAAATGGGGGAAATAATAGCCTTTACATAATTGGGTGAGAATTGAATGAGAAAATGCAGGAACACTTTTAGCATACTGTCTGTCACACAGTAAGCACTCATAAACTTTAGCTATTTTTATCGTCATTGTCACTATGATGATTCCTATTAAGCATCTTTGCTTGGTATTATAGCTCTCCCTGAATGAGCCATTGGGGAAATAAAAATGTAATACTGAAATTGAATGGAAATTTTTAAGTTTGGTTAAATAATTATTTGAGTCTGGTAGGGATGCTTTTCCCCTCAGGAAGAATGGAACTGAACGGGCCACAGGAGACCTTCAGTCCTTTCTAAGTGACGTGCATCTGTAGTTAGTCCCATTGGTTAGCAGCTGCTGCTATTGCTTATATAGCCTTTCTGTGTTTAAGCTTCTGCTGTTCAGGATCCCAGACTGCAAACTGTGCTTATGTGAATTGAGACAGCCTCTCCATTCTGTGTACTGGTAGGCCTGCATGCTGCTATCACTTCTAAGCTGTTGGCTCTTGGAATTGTGCTTTCTGTGGTCCTATAGCATTTCTCCTGGCCACCTTGCTTGCAGCCTCTAACATCCATGCTCCATGGGGCAGGCAGGTGGGTAGCAGC
This sequence comes from Phyllostomus hastatus, assembly GCF_019186645.2. Lineage (NCBI taxonomy): Eukaryota > Metazoa > Chordata > Mammalia > Chiroptera > Phyllostomidae > Phyllostomus > Phyllostomus hastatus. The sequence goes on along the minus strand of NW_025334033.1, from coordinate 55,632,765 downwards.
TCCCTTTTAATCAATCCTTTTGACATCTGCAGAGCTAAGAAGCCAAGTTGCTTAGGTGCTGGTAAATCGCGCATCTCTGCATTTTCCTCTTAGAGATCTTCTGTGGCTATCCCGTGGAAGTGACTAGCCCCAGAGCTCATGTGCTGACAAGAGTAATATTTGATTGACCCTGATTTTTCCCTGGGTTTTGATGCCAAACTCTATATTTTTGGTTTCCTGGCAAAGTTGTTTAATATTATATTTGTTGAATAGCAAATTTCAGTTCCTTACTGTTACTAGTTTACATGACTATAGAGCTTCCCCATTATAAATGATCATCGATCTTTGTATCTAAAATCTAATGTTTTTAAGGTTGAAATGGGATGTGTCATACCACTGGGATGATTTCTTGCAATGATTCATATACTCCAAACCTGACTAATGCCATTTGTTACTATTTACCGTATTAATCATTGAGGATGAAAATTTAATTAAGACATGATCTTTATGAGAGTAGTTACACAGGTGTATGCTTGGTGGTAATTCATTGAACTATACACTTGATAACCTTTTCTATGTGGGTTTTATACTTCTTAATAAAAAAGTTTTTTTAATGATGTATTGTCTAGTAGGAAAGCATACAGGTGAATTAGTACTTCTAAGTGGTGATGAGTACCTATTACATGAGAAGATTCTACAGAAGCACAGATAGAAGTCATGTTTTACTAGGAATTTATGAGAAAATTCTTACAGGAGAAGGCACTGGCTGTACCTGAGTTTTAAAGCTTACATTACAGGCAAAGAAAGGCACTCAGAAAAAAAAATCATGAAAACAAGATCTCATGAAGCCACCTACCTAGATGGGACAGGGTTCTGTGTACTTACGGATGGGTCATGGAAGCTGAAATTAGGCTAGTTCTGTTCTGGAATCAGATCTGTAGAAACCCGGGGTGTTAACCTGAATTAAGGACAGAACTCATTAAATAGTGATATTTTACCATGGAAAAGGGAATTCTCAAAAGATACCTGAGGAGTGACACAAGGATGGGGGGGCCTCTGGAGAGCAGTGAGACAGGAGGCGAAGAGATGGTGCGTCTCTGGTGTAGGCGTGTGATCAGCAGTGTCAGATGCTGCAGAGATTTCAAATAAGAGATGAGTAGAAAAGTGTCCATTGGTTCCAGCATATGGAAGTTCTGTAACACTAATAAAAATGTAATTCTATAAAACAGGCTGTATTATTGCTGGGTAAATCATTTTGTCATTTGGAAATCGTTGTTCTCTTTTTTTCTTCCCATCCTTTCATTTTTAACAACCTTCCCCATTTTGTTTATATTTAGTGTACCTCACTCATTGATTCTTACATCTCTCTTTTCCTTTATCTGGGACCCTTTGCTACCTATTAATTTAAAACCTCATCAGATATGAAAGAGATGATTTTATATTGGAAAACTGTATAAAATGTTTTCTGTGATCGCCTTTTCTTTATTAAATGAGATTCATTTTTATGGGTTTCCTTTACTGATTGCGATGGCAAAGAGACGTATCCGTGTTTGCACGCATCTCAACCTACCCATTCCGAGGAACTCGGTGTCCTGAAAGGCCTCCGTGGGCTCTCGGTCCCGCTGCTCCAGTCCAGGAGGCCTGTCCCTGGGTGGCTTGCTCTCTTAATTCCCAATGAGGTTTTGTCAAAATATAATGAAGCCAGTTGTAGATTACATGTTTATGTTATATATTACACATACAAATATATATACACAGTGTGGGGCACAAGTAGGTTTGCAATGGTGAATACACAAAACACAGTTTATTCCAGTATGCACTATTATTTATTAATTATTGTATTATTGTCCACACGAACAACTGTAACCCTACTTTTGTCCCCCCACCCTGGAGAAAGAGAGAGAGATATGTATGGATACATAGACTATCTCTTGTCAAGATCTTTTGGATAATGATTTTGGAAGGTACTTTTGTAAAATGATTTCTGCTGTTTCAAATTGAGGCAGACTGCAATCCCTGTACCCAGTGTGCGCTCCGCGTAACTGAGACCCCAGCCATCCTTCCCTCATAGAAACGCTTCCTTCTAAGCTTGTAAGGACAGTGCTTCTGTTTCTCTCATCTTGAAGGGTCTTAGAAATGACTTTCAAAATGTGATGGGATCTGTTGCAGCATCCCTGGATTCAGTAAGATGCAGTAGTTTCGGCAGTGATTCCACAGGTGGTGATGTTTTAACTTTCACTAGTATTAAGATGTCCAAATTGTACTAGGTCCATTTTTTCTCTTTAGATTAGTTTACACTACTAGTGTTTTTATATACCAGTTTGCTTTCAGTTTGCAAGATATAGTATTACTAAGTAATTAGTACATGCTCAAATAATATGATTATCTTTTGATATTTTTCAGATTAAAATTTTGGTGAATTTTAATGAAAATTTATTACAGTTCATGTGGTACTTATGTAAGTGAATAAGAATTATAATTTCTGGTCTAATAAGATCTAATGTGGTAATCACCAAGGGCATCATACATAAGTCCTGTGATCAAATTATATGATCATTCTTTGTCTATGATATTCCTAATCTTAGAATTTAACACTTTTTTTCTTTGATTTTATATATATATACATAGCTCTCTATATATTTTTCTTTTCCCCTTTTGTGCCTTTCACCAAGTCATTGTGAGATTTCCAAGACAATTTTAAGACAATTTTATCAAAGAAAATAAAAGACTTCTGAAGTCTATGAAGAATATTGGACAAAAAAAATGTTTACTATTGTTTTAGAATATTAAAAGGAAGACTATACTTTTGTGGCTTGTACCACTTAAAATAACAAGATCATAGCTATTATTATGTCACAGGTGCTTTTAAATCTAAGTTTTCAAGAACATTATTTACTGATTTCTCATACTTAAAATATTTAACATTCTTTTACCATTTAACTTAGAGGAATACATGAAATAAAGCTGTAGTTTTATCTAGATGATTTTACTTTAAAAGAACCATACTCTAATGTTTTGACATTAGTGTTAAACTGAATTATACATTTATCTTATTGAGGTACTTTTTAGTAGATTTCACTGCTGAACTTCTTGGCCATAATTTATAATGTATAATTAATTCTTTCTCATTCCAAACCAAAATTTACATTAGATAAAAAATTAAGCACTACTTTTGGTAGTTGATGCTAGTCTCTAGTTCTTTCTCCTCCTCAATAATTCATGACAATGGAAAGTTCTTAATATTCTCTCTTTAGCCTTTTAGTGTTTAATAAAGCTGAATTGAATAATATAATAACAAATGAAAAACTCTTATTTTACTGTTCTTAGAACATAATAGGTTCTCAATAAATACATTTGCCACTGAGTCCAATTTTAAAACTAAGATAATACATTAGAGAACGTATTGAAAAATATTGCTCTCAGTCCTATTCCTTTGCAATACATTTGCACACTTTTATTTTCTTATGAACTTTCCCAAAAATAATTCATGCACATGTGAGCAAATAGAAATACATGTTTTCCTATTAACTTTTACCTAGATGGTGGCACAGGATGCACTGTTCAACATCACACTTTTCATTTAACTCACTTTTTCATCATGTAGTTAGTTTTTTTTTTTTATTGTTGAGCATGAACAGTTCTTGTATATTTTGGATAACAGTCCTTTATCAGATGTGTCTTTTGCAAATATTTTCCCCAGTCTGTGCCTTGTCATTTAATTGTCTTGATATTGTTTGTGTGAGCAGAAGTTTTTAATTTTAATGAAGTTCATCTTATCAATTATTTCTTTCATGCATGTTTCTTGGTGTTGTATCTAAAAATCATACTGCAATATCCAAGGTTATTTAGGTGTTCTCCTATGTTATTTTCTAGTTTTATGGTTTTGCACTTTATATATAGATCTGTGATCAGTTTTGTGTTAATTTTTGTGAAGAGTGTAAGGTCTGTTTAGATTCTTTTTTTTTTTTTTTTTTTTGCATGTGGATGTTCAATTGTTTCAGCACCGTTTATTAAAGAGTCTATCTGAGCTTCATTGTATTGCCTTTGATCCTTTGTCAAAGATCAGTTGATTATATTTATGTGGTTCTATTTCTGGGCTCAGTATTCTGTTCCATTGATCTATCCTTGCACCAGTACCACAGTTTCTTGAATGTCTTGAATACTGTAGCTGTATAATGAGTCCCAAAGGCAGGTAGCATCAGTCCTCCCACTTACTTCTTCTCCTCCAAAATTGTGTTGGCTATGCTGGGTCCTTTGCCTCTGCACAGAAACTTTAGAATCAGTTTGTCAATATGCCAAAATAACTTTGCTGGGATTTTGATTGGGGTTGCGTTGAATGAATAGATCAAGATGGGAAAAACGGACATCTTTATAGCATTGAGCTTCCCTATCCATGAACATGGGATATCTCTCCATTTATTCAGCTTTTCTTTGATTTTGTTCATCAGAATTTTGTAGTTTTCCTCAAATAAATCTTATATACATTTTGTTAGATTTATACTTAAGTATTTCATTTTGGGAATGCTACTATAAGTGGTATTGTGTTTTTAAATACCGTTTGTTCATTGTTGATACATAGGAAAGCAATTGACTTGTATATTAACTTTATAACCTGTAACCTTGCTATATGCACTTATTAGTTCCGGGAAGTTTTGTTTTGTTTTGTTTTGTTCTGTTTTGGTAAAGTAGGATTTTCTTTCTTTCTTTTTTTTTTAAAGATTTTATTTATTTATCTTTAGAGAGGGAAGGGAGGGAGGGGGAGAGAGAGAGAGAGAGAGAGAGAGAGAGAGAGAGAGAGAGAGAGAGAGAGAGAGAGAGAGAGAGACATCATTGTGTGGTTGCTGGGGGTTCTGGCCTGCAACCCAGGAATGTACCCTGGCTGGGAATCGAACCTAGGACACTTTGGTTCCCAGCCCGTGCTCAGTCCACTGAGCTACGCCAGCCAGGGCTAGGATTTTCTGTGTAGACAGTCATGTCATCTGTGGATAAAGACAGTTTTATTACTTTCTTCCCAATCTGTGTATCTACTTTCTTTTCTTGCTTTATTTCAAGACTTATGAGTAAGGACTTCCTCTACAGTGTTAAAAAGGAGTGATGACAGGAGACATTCTTACAGGAAAAAAATCAAATTGCTCATTAAATATGACATTAGCTACAGATTTTTTGTACATTTATTAAACCAAGCTGAAAAAGTTTTCCTGTATCTCTGGTTTACTGAGAGATTTTATCATGAGTGGGTATTGCACTTGGTCAAGTTCTTCTTCTCCATCTATGTGATCATGTGATTATTTTGATCTCTTGATGTGATGGCTTACATTAATTGATTTTCAAATATTAAACCTGCTTTGAACACCTGGTATGAACTCCACTTGGTTACAGAGTATAGTTCTTTGAAAACATTGTAAGATTCAATTTGTGAATATTTTAAAGTATGTTTTATTGATTATACTATTACATTTGTCCCATTTTTTCTCCCCCTTACCTCTTCTTTTTCTCCCCAGAGGGGGCTCTGCCTGCACCCTCCCTCTCTATCCCCTCCATCCCAGCTTTCCATCACTTCCCTTACTTCATGTCCATGGGTTGCACATATAAGTTCATTGGCTTCTGCATTTCCTGTACTATTCTTAACCTCCCCACCCCTGTATATTTTGTGCCTACCATTCATGCTTCTTATTCCCTGTACCTTTTCCCCCATTCTCCCCCTCCCCTTCCCCATTGATAACCCTCCATGTGATCTCCATTCCTGTGATGCTGTTTCTGTTCTAGTTGTTTGCTAGTTTTTGTTTTTTAGGTTCAGTTGTTCCTAATTGTGAGTTTGTTGTCATTTTACTGTTCATCGTTTTGGATCTTCTTCTATTTCTTGGATAAGTCTCTCTAACATTTCATATAATAAGGGCTTGGTGATGATGAACTCCTTTAACTTGACCTTATCTGGGAAGCACTTTATCTGCCCTTCCATTCTAAATGATAGCTTTGCTGGATAGAGTAATCTTGGATGTAGGTCCTTGCCTTTCATGACTTGGAATACTGCTTTCCAGCCCCTTCATGCCTGTAAGGTCTCTTTTGAGAAATCAGCTGACAGTCTGATGGGAACTCCTTTATAGGTAACTCTCTACTTTTCTCTTGCTGCTTTTAAGATTCTCTCCTTATCTTTAATTTTGGGAAACTTAATTATGATGTGTCTTGGTGTGTTTCTTCTTGGATCCAACCCCTTTGGGGCTCTCTGAGTGTCCTGGACATGCATGTCTAGTTCTTTCACCAGATTGGAGAAGTTTTCTTTCATTATTTATTCAAATAAGTTTTCAGTTTCTTGCTTTTCCTCTTCTCCTTCTGGCACCCCTATGATTTGGATGTTGGAATGCTTAAAGTTGTCCCAGTGGTTCCTCAGCCTCTTCTCATTTCTTTGAATTCTTGTTTCTTCATTCTGTTCTGGTTGGATGTTTATTTCTTCCTTTTGTTCCAAATTGTTGATTTGAGTCCTGGTTTCCTTCCCTTCACCGTTGGTTCCCTGTATAGTTTTCTTTATTTTACTTCGCATAGCCTTGACTTCTTCCTCTATTTTTCGTCCATACTTAATCATTTCTGTGAGCATCCTGATTTACCAGTGTTTTGAACTGTGCCTCTGATAGGTTGTCTTTTTCCTCATTGCTTAGTTGTTTTTCTGGAGTTTTGATCTGTTCTTTTATTTGGGCCACATTTCTTTGTCTCTGCTCATCTGTTAACATGTTAAGGGGTAAAGTCTTAGGTATTTGTCAGGGTAGGGCAACTCTCTGTGGTGAAGGAGTCAGAGAGGCAACAGTGCCGCTTGCTCACTTGCTTGGCTCCCCATCCCCCCCCATCCCTGCTTTTCATCACTTCCCTTGTTTCCCACAAGCAGATTGTGCCCTTTCAAGTGCTGATTCCCTCCCAGGTGGGTGGGTTTGTGTACATTCTAGGATCCCGTGGGCCCCTCCAACAGAATCTCTTGTTAGACTAGGAGTTTCTCCGACCGCTGTAAACCCTGACAGGTTTTTATAGCCAGAGGTTGTGAGGCTTTATGTCCCTATCCTGGAATCCTGGGTTGTATGGTCTTTCTCACTCCCCAGTTGTTTCTCCTGGCTTATCTGCACATAAATATAGGATATGCTGGTTGGCCAGCTGCCACCTTGCCCACCCTGGTCCACCAGTCACTGCCTTGATGTGTGTCCTCTCCACCCTGGCTGCCCATCTCTGCCCCTCCTACCAGTCTGGATGAATGTTTCTTTTTTAACTCCTGGTTTTTCAGACTTCTATGCAATTTGATTTTCTGGAAGTTCTGGTTGTTTTTTGTTTTTAAATTGGTTGTTATCTTTCTTTTGGTTGTGCGAGGAAGTGAAGTGTATCTACCTTCGCCTCCATTTTGGCCAGACAGTCCAGTTTGTGAATATTTTGTTGAGGATTTTCTTCAGCTATATTCTTGAGAGATATTGGTCTGTAGTGTTCTCTTCTTACAATGTTTTTGCCTGGTTTGGTATTAGGTTAATTGTGATCTCACAGAATGAGTTAAGAAATACTCCTACTGCTTTTATCCTCTGAAAGAGATTGTAGAGAAAGGGTATGATTTCTTACTTAAGTGTTTGGTAGAATTTACCAATGAACCCACCTGGGCTGGGTGCTTTCTGTTTTGAAAGGTTATTATTGATTGCATTTCTTTAATAGATATAGGTCTATTCATATTGTCTTGTGTGCGTTTTAGCAGATTGTGTCTTTCAGGGAATTGGCCTATTTTATTTAGTTATCTAATTTGGGAACATAGAATTATAAGTAGTATTAATTTATCCTTTTAATTTCTATAGGATCTGTAATGATGTCCCCTCTTTCGTTTTAACAGTACTTTGTGTTATCTCTCTCTCTCTTCTTTTTTTAGTCAGCCTGGCTAAAGGCTTGTATATTTTATTGACCTTACTAAGAACCAGATTTTGGTTTCATTGATTATTCTTTATTGATTACCTATTTTCAATTCACTAGTTTCTGTTCTAATTCTTTTTTTTTTTTAATTTTAATACAGTAACTTTTTTCTTTTTTTTAAGAATTTTTAAAGTACTTTTTTCTTTTTTAAGATTTTATTTATTTATTTTTAGAGAGGGAAGGAGGGAGAAAGAGAGAGAGAGAGAGAGAAACATCAATGTGCAGTTGCTGGGGGCCATGGCTTGCAACCCAGGCATGTGCCCCAACTGGGAATCGAACCTGCGATGCTTTGGTTCGCAGCCCGAGCTCAATCCACTGTTCTAATTCTTATAATTTATTTTCTTTATGTTACTTTGTATTTAATTTGCTTTTTTTCTAGATTCCTAAGATAGAAACTTAGACTACTAGATTTTTTAATTTTTAATTTTTTCTAATATATGCATCTCATGTTAGAAATTTCCCTGTAAATGATGCTTTTATAGCATCCCACAATTTTTGATAAGTTGTGTTTTTATTTGCATTTAGTTTAAAATATTTCTTAATTTCTCTTGATATTTCTTTTTTGGCTTATGTGTTATTTAGAAGCGTATCTCCACATATTGAGGGATTTTTTTAGTTTTCTTTGATTATTGATTTTTAGTTCGATTCCATTGTGGTCTGAGAACAGACATTGTTCTGTTCTTCTGTATTTGTTAAGGTATGTTTTATGGCACAGAATGTGGTCTATGTTGGTGAATGTTCTATGTGAGCTTGAGAAAATTATGTATTCTGCTGCTTTGGAAGAAGGAGTCTGTGGATATTAATTATGTCCAGTTGATTGGTGATGTTGCATTCAACTATGTTCTTACAGATTTTACTGCGTACTAGATCTGTCCATTTTTAATAGGGGGTGTTTTAGTCTGTCCATGATAGTTGCATCTTTTTATCCTGTAGTTCTCTTCATTTCTGCCTCATGTAGTTTGATGTTCTCTTATTTGGCACATACACATTAAGGACTGTAATAGTTTCTTCATTACATAATGCCCTCCTTTATTCCTAATAACTTTCTTGCTTTGAAGTCTGCTCTGTCTGAAATGAGTATAACTATCCCCAGTTTTTGTTTTACTAGTGTTAGCATGTTTTATTTTTCTCTATTCATTTACTTGTAATTTGTATATGTCTTTATATTTAAAGGGTATTCCTTACAGATAACATACAGGTGTGGCATAGTGTTTTTTAATCCACTCTGACAGTCTGTACATGTCTTTAGGCCATTGGTCAAAATGATTTTTGACGTAGTTGGATTAATATCTACCATTTTTATTACTGTTTTCTATTAGTTCCTCCTATTCTTTGTTCCTCTTTTTGTCTTTTGCTCTTTTTCTGCCTTTTGTGATTATAATTTAGTATTTTACATAACTCAATTTTCTCTCTTCTTAGAACATCAGTTACATTTTTTAATGAACTTCATTTTTAGTGTTTGCCCTAGAAGTTGCAACATACAGTTAGGACTGACACAAGTCCACTTTGATTAGCTCTGTACCACTTCACAGATAATGTAAGTACCTTATAAGAATGAAGTAACCTACTTTTCTTCCCTTCTGTCCCTTACATTATTATTGTCATTCATTTCACTTACATATAAGCATACATGAGTATATATACATTCACACAAGATATGTACATAACGTACATGATTGAATATATTATTGCTCTTGTTACTTTGAACAAATGTTAGGTCACTTAAGAATAAGAAAAAAAATTGCCCTGGCTGATGTGGCTCAGTGGATTGAACATTGGCCTGAAAATCAAAAGGTCTCCAGTTCGATTCCCAGTCAGGACACATGCCTGGGTTGTAGGTCAGGTCCCTAGTCGGGGCCATGTGAGAGGCAACTGGTAGATATTTCTCTTGCACATAGATGTTTCTTTCTCTGTCTTTCTCCCTCCCTTCCACTTTCTCTAAAAATTAAATAAAATCATTTAATAAAAAAAGAATAAGAAAAAGAAAAGTTTTTTATTTTACATTCACTTATTTCTTCCTCTGTACTCTACCTTTCTTTATGTAGAATCATGAGGCTTCCTTTTTACGAGGCTTACTTTTCACTTTAAACTTTTTTTCAACAAGCAGGTTTTGCTTTTTTTAACCCACGTACATGTGTAATTTAAAAAATTTAATCCTTGTGTCCTCTTTTGGTCCAGAAAAATATGAGCCCAGGTGTTTTCTTCTTATTGCATTTTTTCCACAGGACTGATTTCTCCCAAAGATGGAGTGTTGTGCTATTTTTGCCTGCTATTTACATTGAGGTTAACTCTGTTGGTTAGAGTGTACTGGTAATGACACCAATGACATGGGTTTTATTTCCATGTGGTTCAGTTAACTTGGTTTTCCACTGCCACAGACTGCTCCCATAATTATGTCTAAAATGTGTTTTTGGCTCGTGGGAGACCTGATGAAGCAAAGTGCAAATCCATCAGCTTGTGGGAAGATGGCAGCCGGATGCTCCCCCAGCAGGGGAAGGCGGGAGCACGGGAGAGGGCGGCTATCACCATGCGACCTCTAAATTCGTATCTCACACAAAACTCACAGTATCCATGCTGCAGAGTGCAGGACATGTGACTGAATGTTTTGGTTTTAAAAGGTTCAAAGTCAGTTACAGGCAAGCAGTTTCAGTTTATAGGTAAATCTTAAAATATTAAACAAGGTTACTTTAAAAAAAATGAGTCATGCCTTGCCCTTCCCAATTACATAATATTTGCTTACCCAAATGCTTTACCAAGTTTAAAATATCACAATATTATATTTGAAATCACATAAAACAGGTATTTGATTATGTAATTTATTGCAAATAAAGGTTTTAATGGAGAAATTTGTGATCTTAGTTTTGCAGTAGCATAGTTATGTCTGCAGTATTCTCCATCATGGTTCAGAAATCTCTCAAATCTCAAAAACCAGAATACATTAGTTTTTAATACAAATTTATAATATGTAATCCTTTAGTCAGTATTCATTGTGTGTTTACTGGATTCTAGGTACTGTGTTGAGTAAGTGCGAAGAGACCCTTTGCACTCTCCAAAGAGCCGTCATGGAATGAGGAAGGTGAAGCAGATAAATAAGGATATATTTTTAAAAATATTATTATTTAAAAATTGTATGAAAATGCTGTGTTAAAGCAAAGCAGGGGGTGGTGACCTTGGGAGCAGTTATTAAAGGTTTACCCCCAAGCGCAAAGCTTTGCTGGATGCTGAGGGCCAGCCTGGGTACGCTGGGTAGGTAGAGCACACCAGGGATGATAGGACGCGGATGATGCACGGCGGGGCCGTCACTTGCCCTATGGGAATGGACTGCTCTGGTCTGCACGGAGAGAGCTCCTCAACCCTGTCCCTTGATCTCCTAGTTCTTTTCCCAACTCCCTCTTTATGGAAAGCTCTGCCTCCACTGAGAGGAGGACATGGGCTCTGTGGCATGAGTCCGCGCCTTCGAGATGGCTGATATCGGAATAAACCGCTTTCCTTTACATCAGCACCTGCCTCTCGAGTGTTGGCTTGCGTAGCAGCGGGCGGCCGGACCTACTTGCAGTTATGAGTACAGTACCTTCTGTTTCCCAAACATAACACTCCCTAATTTAAGGAATGTAAACAATGAGCTTTTTTTTTTTTGTTTCCCTGTTTTATAAGCTTAGACTCCCTCTAGCCTGTTATGATTATATATACCATTTCTAGCTAATGCTAATAAGAGAAGCTGCTGATGAAGAGAGGAATTTTAAGGAGACTTCCAAAAGTATTGTGGCAGTAAGAAATTGATCCAACCAGCGTGCCAGTGGAGTTCACAGAGCCTGGCTTTTTGAAATAGTGTATCTGCAAGTCACCACTATCATCTAATTTGGGATCCACACTGCTTGCCTTTTCTGGGCCTCTTTTTCAGTCAATATGCCGCAGATCCACACACACGAAAAGGCAAGAGGCCTCTGTGGCTATTAAATAGTCCAGTGGGAAAGGAAAAGTTAATTAAAATCTATGAAAATGAAATGAGTAACCTTTAAAGATAGGCAGTACAATGTGGCCAGTGTTAATATGACAATTTGTTAATGGAGTAGGCAGTTGTAATCACTATTAAAAAATTACTTGAGGCTTTTTTATGTTTAGGAAAACTTACTGATTAATGGAAGCAATGACCTGTGAGATTATCCATGAAAACCATTTGCCATCTGAATATAACGCCAAAGAAAACACTCATTTAAATTTTTTCTTTTCATGCTATAATCTTATATTGGAAACTGTTTTGGTTTACTTTTATTTTTTTTATTAAGAGTTAATTGGGTAATTTTTGAATCCCTTCTTTTTAAATGAGACATTTTTATGTCTCATTAATAGGAAGAGAATAAAACCACTAAAATCCCGGTCTTACCTATTCATGAGCAGCCTTTTCCATCCCGTGCCTGGTTTGGGGGAAAGCTGTCTTTTGAGAACACTCTTGGTCTCTTTTTGCCTTGATGCTGACAAGAAAAGAACTGATGTCACAAATAAGAATATTTGTGTTGTATAATCCATTTGTGTGAAAATCCATTTGTGCTGTTACTCTGTATTCAGATGAAACTGTTGATTTGTTTGTTGGACTTCAAAGAGAGCTCTGAATAAGACAAAATAGAAGAATTATTGTAATTGTGAGAATGAAAAAAACTAAGAGGGAAGACCTAAAATTATCTAAAGTATATTTGGGTATAAAAGAAAACAGATAGATAGTAGAGGTGAATGAGAATGAATTTTTCCCATGTCCTTATTATCTACAAACAGTCCTAACAATAATTACTTAAACTATGTGAGAACCTGTTTGGGTTTCTACAAAGTTTGGGGGATGATTGTTATCCATATTAATTCTGAATAATGTTACTGGTACGGATTGAACCACTCAACTAATGTTTAAAGACTGTGCAGCAAGCATCCTACCAAAGAACAGTCCTTAAAATCTCAGTGCTACACGGATCTTCATAATAATCTACTCCACTCCCATTATTTTACTGATTTGATCACCGTGGCCAAGAATGAGCATGTGTCTATATTTACCAGTCTTGTTAGCTAACAAATAGCAGAGGAAGAATAAGAATTTAGGCCTCCTTTTCCCATTCTTGTATTTTTTCCACCATGCTGAGTAAACTGTGCTGTCTTTGAATGCCCTTGGTAGAAACTTGGCCATTGACTTGAGCATTACTGATTGGCCTGTAGTGTATGGGTTTTGCCATGATTGCCCTAACTGACAGTTTTCAAATCTGACTAGATTCTTCTGACTTTTGCCAGAGGATAACTGCTTTTAATCATTTCAGGAAGATTAGAAGGGATAAAATAGAGAAAGAGGAATATGAAGCATATAAAATAGAGGAAGAGTAATATGAAGCACAATAAGATAAACTGTAGTTATAACCCACAATGATCATTTTGAAATGCTGGTAGTGTATACCTATTTTGTGTCATCTGATTTGTCATCTTTTCTTGAAGTCTGTGGTGATGTTTCAGTATCAGCTCAGGATGGCAAGCTCTTTCTGGCTTCCCAGGTATCAAGTATAGATGTAGATACCAGAGGAGAGCAAAGTAGGAGTAAAGGGTTCCTCTTCTTACTGCTCCATTTACTGTATGGGCATTCATAAGAAATTTAGCTTTTATTATCTTGTTAAAAATGTATTGACTCAGTAAATGTTTCTTTTGCATATATTATATTCTGAACTAAAGCTACTGAAATTGATTACTTTTCAAAGATTTGAATCTAGTAGCAGATCCAAATATATAACCATTAACTATAGTAGAATAAACACTACAATAAAAGTACAAAGTACTTTGGGAGAAGCAGAAGCAATATCTCTAGGAATATGAGTAGTATTTGGGCGTGGCATGGTTTGTGAAAGTCAACAGAGAATTATTTGTTTTAAGCTGGGGTTTGAAGAATGGGTGGATATTTTCCTGTTAGTGGAGTCTCTAGGAAGGACATCACAGATAATGGAAGAAATACTGCAGTGATGACAGAAGATAATGTGTTGAAAGTAAATTTGTAGATGGCTGCTTTATAAATGACATCCTCAGGAGTTTGGACATCTCGGGGTGGGAAGTACTAGACACATTTCTCTGTTCTCTCCTGCCCCTATATCCATGGAGGGCATTGAAAGTCAATTTAAGAACTTCCTTCCACTTAGTTCAGGTCTGTCCCGAGAATATCGACCATACCCACACCAGGAAGCTGTCATCAGTCACTCACTTATGGCAGCGCAGATGAAATCCAATACTGTAAGCAGTTCAAAGCAAAAAAATGACACGAGCCTATCTGTTTTAGATTCATAACTCAGGGATATGTGGGGGAATGGTTGAGTGATAGGAGAGACAGGGAGGGGAAGGAACACCGGCAAAATGCTACCATAATAATACAGCTAGAATTTCAGGATACACTTTTGAAATAGAATGTATAGAACTTGAAGATGTCATTCATTGCTTCCCTGAAAGTTTTAGTAAACACCTTTTCCCCTCATAATATCCATTTTGTATTTAATAAATACTGCACTGTTTTACAAAATCCTACTATACTCATTCCCATGAATTCAGGTCAACAAGAAAGGATGTAATTTCTAGTTTGTAAGATACAGAGAGAGGGAGGCAATAATAATATAGAATCTCAGTCTTCAGAATGCAGTATCTGAGAGAAAGCACATCAAATTATCGACACAATTTATATTCGTGATAGTAGTAATTATCATATCTATACAGGTATGATGAAATAAAAATTGTGATTATAATTACTATTATTTGACAAGGTTATATACATTATCTTAATCATTATAACAATTGCCATTTTTGTCCCATTTAAAAAGTCATTAATTAACCAGTTATCTCTTAATATCTTTATCTGTCATCTTGTCCAAAGTCCTTCTGGATTTTTTAACTAAACTCTTTATTTTAAGGACAATTTTCTGTTCACATGAAGTTATAAGAAATAATACTGAGAGACCCTATTATACACAAAGATCTCCCTTACCCATTCCCCTAATGAAAATCTTTTACAAAACTATTGTACAATATCACAATCAGGGTATTGACACTGATACAATCAAGATAGAGAAAATTTCCCTCAACACAACAAACCTTCATGTTGCTTTTTATAAGCCACACCCACTTCCTTCCCACCCGTAGTCCATCCTTAACCTCTGACAGCTACTAATTTGTTCTCCATTTCTATAATTGTGTTTTTATCTGTTCATTGAGCTGTGTACCTCCAACAAGACCATACAGTCCTGATACTGCAGTTACATAATAAGTCTAGAAATTGAGTAAACCAATCTTTCTCCCCATTTATTCTTCTTTAAAAAAATTGATTTACCTATTCCAGTTCTTTTTCCTCTTAATATAAATTTTAGAACAATCTTGTGGTTAGCTACAAAAATATTATTGGGCTTTTGATGGAAATTGCACCTAACTTGTATATCAATTTGGAGAGAATTGATACCCTTACAATACAAACCTTCCAATCCATGTACACCTCACTATTGTTTTGTAGTTTTTAGCCTATACATCCTAAACATGTTTGGGTAAATTTACACTTGTTTCTTCTTGTAAGTCTTGTCAAGTGGTACCATAATTTTCAACATTTTGGTCCCCGCATGTTCATTCCTGATATATTGAAATAGAATTCATTTTTGTATGTTTAATTTATATCCTGTGGCCTTGCTGAGCCCACTTAGTGATTCGAGGAGCTTTTGTTTTGTTCGTTTGTTTTTTGTTTTTTTCATAGATGCTTTGGGATTTTTCTATGAAGACAGTCATGTCATGTGCAAATAGGTACACTTTTATCTCCTTGTTCCTAAGCTGTACACCTTTTCCTTTCTTGCTTGATCGCACTGGATATGCCCTCCAATACCATGGTGAATAAGAATTGTGCAAGAGGATGTTCTTGCCTTATTTCTGATCTTAGGGGGAAAATGTCTCATCTTTCCCTGTTAAGTATAATGCTAATTGTAGGGATTTGTAAGCACTCTTTATCAAGTTGACAAAGTTCCGTACTACTTTTTTTTCTGAGTTTTTTCTTTAATCATAAATGTGCGATGAAATTTTATCAAATACTCTTTATGCATCAATTGATATGATCCTGTGATTTTTATCTTTTAGCTTGTTAAGATGATGGATATATTAATTGATTTTTGAATATTAAACCAGCCTTACATTCCTAGAATAAACCCAACTTGGTCATGATACATAACTCCTTTTACTAATTCTATTTTGTAATATTTTGTTAAGAATTTTTGCAACTGTGTTGAAGTGGGAGCTGTAGTTTTTTTTTTTCTTTTTTAAAACTGTATAGTTTTGGTAGCATGTTGAGACTAGCTTGATAAAATGAATTGGGAATTACTCCCTTTTATTCTGTTTTCTGGAAGAGGTTGTGTAAAATTAATTTTCTTCTATAAACATTTGGTAGAATTCACTAGTAAAACCCCCAGGCCTGGAGATTATTTTTTCCCTAGGAGTTCTAGAATTACAAATGCAATTTCCTTAATAGTTACAAGACTTTGTAAATTATATGTTTTATACTAGGTAATTCATAGTAGTTCGTGTTTTCTATAGAAGTGGTACATTTCATCTAAGTTGTCAAATTGGTATGTTGCTCATAGTCTCCTTAAATATCCTTTTGATATTTACAGGATTTGTAGTAATACCACTGTTTGATTCCTGATGCTGACACTTTGTTGGTGATTTGTGTCTGTTCTCTCTCTCCCTCTCAGCTATTTGTTTCATTGATTTTTCTCTATTGTTTTCTTGTTCTCAATGTCATTGATTTCTGTTCTTATCTTTATTATTTCTTTTTCTGTTGCTTGGCATTTACTTTTTCTTACTTTTTCTTTTTTTTTACTTTCTTGAGGTGGGATCATAGAGTATTCTATACAGTTCCCTCTCAGCACTGCTTTGGCAGTGTCCTAAAATCTTTAATATGTTCTGTTTTCACTTTTATTCAGTTATGATTTTTTTCTCTGCCTTGAGACATTCTCTTTGACCCATGGACTATTTAGAAGTGTTTAATTTCTAACTGTTTAGAGGCTCTCCTTCTATAGACCTATGTTTCTGTATATGCTCCATGATTTTCTGTCTAGTTGTATTATCAATTGTTGAGAAAGTGATATTGAAATCTCCAACTTTAATTTTGAATTTTTCTAGTTTTTCTTCCAATTATATTACTTTTTTCATCACATGTATTACAACTTTTTTTTTTTTTAGTACTTACATATATAGCATTGTTACTTCTTCTGGTAGATTAGCCTTTATAAATCATTATATAATGTTCCTTTCTGTTTTGGACAATTTTCTTTGTGCTGAAATCTACTTTATCTCATATTAACAAAATCATTTCAGTAGTTTTTCATTCACGTTTCCTGGGTGTATTTTTTTCCCACTTTTTACTTTTATCCTGCCTATATCATTATATTTAAAGTGAACTTCTTATAAACAGCATATAGGTGGGTCCATGGGTCATGTCATGAATTAATGGCAGAGTGGTCATTAATCCACTCTGCCAATTTCTTTTAATTGGTGTACTTAGACTGTTTTTATATATTGTAATTATTAATATGTTGGGATTTAAGTTTGCTAGTTTTGTTTGTTTTCTGTGCATTTACAAAAAAATTCTCTGCTTCTTTTTCTGCCTTCCTGTGGGTTATTTGAGCAATTTTTAGAATTCCATTTTGATTTAACAATTGTGTTTTTAAGCACATCTCTTTGGGTAGATTTTTTAGTGGTCATTCTAACCACTAGATTATAGATAGATAGCCATCACAGTCTGTTGCTATTGTCATTTACCAGTTTGAAGTGTAGAAACTTTCTCCTTTCATGTTAAAATATAATTCTTAGACATTTCTTCTATATACATGTAAAAAACACATCAAATAGTGTTAAATATTTTTGCTTTAATCATTAAACAGTTTTAAAACTGCATAGGAGAAGGGAAATCATTTGTTCTTCATATTTTTGATTCCTAGTCATTTAAGATGTTTTTTTATTGTTTCTTCTTTATTTGGAGAAATTTTGTAGTCATTTTTATTTAAATTTTTTTTATTTTTAATTTTTTTTTCTGAAAATATGTTGACTTCATCTTCCTTGTTGAAGGATATTTTCACTGTGTGCAGGGTTTTGAATTGTCAATTTGTTTCTTTCAGCATTAAAAAATGTTTTATGGCCTCTGTGGTTTCTAATGAGAAATTTTCTAGCATTTGAATTGTTTTCCCCTGTACCTAAGGTATGTTTTTCTCTCACTGCTTTCAAGACTTGTTCTTCGTGTTTGGTTTTCTCTAATGTATTTAGAGTAGATCTAGGGTAGGCCTAGAGAGTCTGGAAGGTCTCAGAAACCTAGGTCTGCTATAAGAGCAGGCGCATCAGGAAACCAGCACAAACTTTTGTGGTGTCCATGAACAGGACATGATCGAAGAATAAGTCAAATATGCAGGATATCTATAGGACCAAAAACACTTATGTACTTGCACCTTATGAGTCCTGAACCAAAACAAAGTTTATGATAAATTACCTTCTAACTTAAAGAATTTAAATAAAAGCCAAACTTTCTCTCAGATGAGCACAATAAGATATAGTGTATGTAGGAAGAAACGTGATTTTATGCCTCATTTGATCATTTGAAACTTCTATTAGAAGTGGTGTTTACAATACATCATAAACTTCTCTTGTTCATTTTGCTAACTGTCCCATGTGGTCCTTTGACCAGGAGCCCTTAAACCAATTTAGGACAGTGGCTAGTTTCTAGTGAGTCTGTTCTTATTTTCTCTGCTGTTGTTGCTAATAGAAATGACAAAACTTGTAATATTTGGCCAAGTAAGAACGTTTGTTCTGTATCTTGGTGTTTCTCCATGCCAGAGCCAAGATGGAGGTGAAATGGGGTAGATTGCTGTGTTGTTTTCTATAGTTTAGCAGTTTTGTGGAGATAAGGTTTTAAATCTCTGAAGTTGACAGATTGGAAAGTTTCACCAGACATGAATTGACATCAAGTAAAATATGAGTACCTGTATTTGGATGTTTTACCGCACACCCCAGAGACAGACAGCGGATCAGAACCCTTTCATTTGTTGGGTCATGTGGGCTCCATCCATAGACCAGCATGTTGTTTCAGCGTCTGAGACAAACCACAGAGGATAGCCGTACTTTTCAATGTTGTTCTTCATTTTAACCTGTGTGTTTCCTGTGGTCGGGCCGGGTGGGAAAACTCTTAACTCATTGTGGTGTGTCCAGATATTACCAGTGGGTGGCAGTAGACATGGCAGAGTTCTAAAAGTATAGCTACCAATCCCAGATGGAGTGTAAGAGCAGTACATTGGAAGGCTTTTTTGCTTATGTGTTTAAACATGCAACTGATTATTTTTTCACACATTTTCCTTATTTTAGCAGGAATACTGAAGGGTAATTTTTGAAAAACAATAATAAAAACTGACATATATAATTCTTAGTATGCACCAGACACTGTTTTAAGTGGTTTACATATATTAATTTAAAACCAATACATTTGATTGTTTTTGAGGTATTTTGGCTAATGTAGGGTCATTATTATTCATTTATTTTATTTACTTTTAGTAGTGTAATAGAATAGGAAGAAAATGTATTGACAAATATCACATTAAGATGAGGGACTACTCAACTGTCATTCATTTAATGAAAACTTTTGAGATTTGTGTGTGTGTGTGTGAGAGAGAGAGATATTCTGTATGTTGTGTATTGAACACAGCTTGCCAAAAACAACTGCTTTTTCAAGTGTCTAAATATTTGCTTTTCATCAAAACCAACTGGTTTTTAGAGCCAGAAAGGAAGGGGAAAGAGAGCGAGAGAGACACTGATTTGTTGTTCCACATATTTGTGTATCCTTTGGTTGATTCCTGTATGTGTCCCGACCCTCCCTGCAACCTTGGCATATTGGGAGGACGCTCTACCCAGGGCGATCAGAGCCACGTCTTTTGATGTTGTCTCCCAGAGTTGAGGCACTTCATTATGGCAGCCAGTAACTTCTCACAGATGGCCGATGCTACACAAGTGCTTCAGCAACGTTTCCTTTAGGTTTGAGGAGGCGTCAGAAATGTGTAGACATCAATGAAGAGGTTGGAATACTACGTCATTTCAATGCAAATATTAAAAGGCAAAGAAGGGGCATCAGTGTTATGTAAAATGTATTGACAGCTGTCCAGTTTAGAAGCCCTAGGCTCAGGTTCGTGCACTTCTGTTCACTGTGTGGCATTGACAGTGACTTTTGACCTACCAGAGCTCAGTCCTCATCTATAAAATGGGAGGAGGTTGGATTAGATCAGTGATTTTCAGTCAGCATACTTTGGAGTCTTGTGGCCCCACCATGACACCACAGGGTTGAGCCCAGGGTGGGAGGGAAGTCCACCAGGCTGGGCCGCACACCCTGCACTTTTGCTTCCACCAAAGCAGCTTCCTTTCAACTTTCTAAGTTACGTGTTTATTATATACATGTGAAAGTGTGTATGATGTTACTTATAAGACAAAATTCTACTTTTTTTAAAGAAATGTAAAAACCCTGATCCCCACAGTCCCTTCTGTCCTTAAAATGTCAATGTTTCTACTAACTGGGGAGCCAAGGAAGAAAAAGAGAAATTGACCACAGTCTTCAGCGTGCAGTGAGTGTCTCGAGTATCTAGTATACAAGTGTGGGAGGCTAGGACCGTTCAGAACCTCTTTAGGGTTGTAGTACACAGTTTAATTCAATCAATCTTAATACAGCACAACTGCCACCCACAGAAGAATAGCTCACATTTACTTTTTAAAAAGTATTGAATTCTTTTGAGAATTTACATTATCTGTCATTTTAGTTAAATGTCAGGACACACAGAGTAACACTCAACAGGAGTACTGAATTATTAAGTGAGGTACAGAAGCCAGAAGCTAAATGCTTTTCCCTAAATTGCTATCATCAATTCACCACATTCTGCTGCCAGTGCTTCTCTCTCCAGTGCTGTTGTTGCAAATGTTGCTGTGTTTGAGGCTCTGTCTCTACGACTTCTTCTCTGTTACCAGATGGGTTGACTTACAGTATGGAATGTGTGTGTGTGTGTGTGTGTGTGTGTGTGTGTGTGTGTGAATTTCAATAAATATGTTTCAGTAAATATATATAATCATATATGATTATATATGTATATGTATTTCACATATGTGAAATATATATTTATTAAATTGAGAGAGAGAGAGAGGAAGGGAGTGACAGAGATAGAAAGAAACATCAATTTGTTGTTCCACCTATTTCTGCATCCACTGGTTGCTTCTTGTATGTGCCCTGACTGGGGATTGAACCCACAACCTTGGTGTATCAGGACAACACTCTAACCAACTGAGCTACTCAGCCAGGGCCTAGGTGAGATTGTTTAATAGTAATGATTAAAGGAAAACAAAATATTTCTAAACTTGATCTCCAACCTTCCTGTGAAGGGTCAAATTGCTAGATGGGTGTGTTGCTCATGCACACCTGGAAGTGATTATCCTTTTAAAAGTAAATCAACCTGGCTGGCGTAGCTCAGTGGATTGAGCGCGGGCTGTGCACCAAAGCATCGCAGGTTTGATTCCCAGTCAGGGCACATGCCTGGGTTGCAGGCCATGTCCCCAGTGGGGGCCACGTGACAGGCAACCACATGCTGATGTTTCTCTCTCTCTCTTTTCTCCCTCCCTTCCCTTCTCTAAAAATAAATAAATAAAATCTTAAAAAAAAAGTAAATCAACTAACCAACAACCTATCTGGTTCCTTGGCTACCAGGAACCAGAATCAACATTTTAAAAATAGGGGCAAGCTTCCTTGAACAGTCAGACCACTAGTTGTAAAGGCTGCAAAGAAGTGGTACAAGACTGTCTTGGCCAAAAATATGGTCGTGATCTGTTACCCTGAGTGTTCCAGACAAATGCAAAGTGGAAGAAAAACAGACTAAATCGATCCTCCAATTCTCATTCATGGTGTCCTTTTTAAAATGGGATTTCCCCCTTCCTTCTTAATGACTATGTATCATAATGAGTTAGTATCAGCTCTTTAAAGAGTTGGAGCCAGTCCAAAGAAAGGACACAGGACTGCTGCCCTTTTCACCAAAAAAATCTTTCATTAACTAATGTTGATGGAAGCACATTTCGACACATCAATTTGTATGGCAGTTGAATTGCTGCTTGTATTGAACAGCAAACCAGAAAACAATAAAGCAAAACATGAACATGCCAGTGGTGAGCAAGGGGGCAGAGTGGCTCTTTAGTTTTTCCATGCCTATCATTTGTGCTAAAGTTGGTCAGAGACAAACAGCAAGATTGCTTGTTACAACAACTAATCACACTCACTTTTTGTCAAAGCATTAGGTCACTTCAGCTTCCTGGAGGTTTCATCCATATTCTCTCATCTTGTGTCCATTTGCAGTAGAGTAGTCACTTCTCAGCAGTGCCCAATAGTCATATTTCATCAGCACAGGTTAATAACTTTGTTTATCATTCCAAATGCATGTACTTGAACAGTGCACCTAAGAAGTGAGCAATTGCACAGAGCAGTGATATAGACAGGAGAGGAAATTTGGGGGATGTAAGCCAAGTAGCAGTGCTAGAGAAATAGTAGATAAGAAGGGTAGATGACATCAGAGAACTCCTGAAGGAAGTGAAAGAAACAAAAACATGTGCATTTTTTAGAATGAGAGTACAGAAAAGGGTACAATTAAGTCCTGAGTGATACAGATGAGAACATGACATCGTAGATGGAGCAGGAAGTAGAGGAGCTGAACTCTAGCCATGGCTCTAGCACCATCCAGGTAATCTCAGGCAAACCACTGGCCGCCTTTGAGCCTCGTGTCTCCCTCTGTTTATGGTAGAATGAAACGTTTCACTAAATAGAAACGTTTCACTAAATTTCACAGAATAGAAAGTTCTTGCCCACTCTAAGTTCTCCAAGTCTCTGAATAGAGAAAAAGGTTCAATAATACCACATCCCTAGAAATGTTTAAAAATGACAGCAATCCAAGTAAAGCTAATTTAAGTAAAAGAAAGTAACGTGTTACAAGTCCAGGAGTTAGGTGTGCTTCAGGCAGGAGTGATCTGTCCTCAGCCAGTTCTCTCTGTCTCTTGGCTCTGCTTTCTTCTTTGCCAGCTTCACTATTGTACAGGTTTCTTTTACATCATAGAAAATACAGGCTACTATAAACTAGTAGCTTCAGGAGGAGAGGGATTCTCTCTCAGTTTCCAAAGGAATTCTGCTGGCATTGCTTAGTTTATATGCTGTAGGAGGTAAGGTGTTCTGACTGGCCAGCCTGAGTCATGACCCACTTTTGTGGCAGAAGAGGTTCATTGGGCCCCTTGATTGAATGTTTCACAGGAATGTCATGCACGAAAGGGACAGGGAGTTCTCACAGGGAAGGGATGTGGCACAGAGAAACACAGAAACACAAGATGTCCATGCCTGCTCTTGACATAAGCTGGGATGACAGCTGGCGGAGCTGAACAGGAGGGGGGTTCTATATTTTAAACACCAATTGTAAGAATTCTTTTGTAGCTGTTTTTGTTCAGCCATCCAAAATCAAGCATTCTTACTAGTGTCAGCTTTGTTGGAAGACCAACGTGACCTTTACGTACCTGGAGAAAACTGGGAACCTAATTTTTAATTGCAGTAACTCTACTACAAAATTCTGTAGGTAAACTGAACTTAAATCTATTTTTTATCAGCTGTGTGAGTCGATTTGGGCTATGTAAGTGATCCATTATTCATTATTTGTCCAGTAAGTTTTAGCTAAGGTGTGTGATGTTTGCCATACCAAGTTGACTCCAGAGGAACAGGATCAGTTTCCTTTAATGGTTGATGGACTCCACCATCCAACTGTACAATTCCATTGTACCATTCAACAGTGTAGTCATTACAAGGAGCCCAGGTCTGAGAACCCCCTGATATCCTTAGGTTGTGTAGCAAAATGGCTACATCACGTAGGAACAGAACAGTGATCTTACAAACATTGAAGAGAGGTGTGTTGAGGACATAATTTACTGAAATCAGTTGGAGCCGGCATCTATTGCTTTGGCCTGTCCACTCTGCCTTCTTCTGTTAACAGCACCCTGATTTTGCTTTGGCTACTGTTCCTTCTGTCCTTTATCCAGTCCTTTGGGGATTATCAGTGAAAGCACTCCGTGCTTTCCCCTAGCCAAGCAGTAGGCACGAGACCTAAGCTAGGCTCATTAGCTCTTCTCTTTATGGAATTTCACCTTGAGTGGAATGACACAAAGATTAGAGGCACCCAGGATAAAGTGCCCATTAGTTCACGCCCCCTGCATCCCTACCCACCCAGACCCAGTTGTCATCTTTCCCAAGCCTGGATCCTTTTCCCCCACATCTCTATTAGTTACTCCTATAGCCTTCTCATTGATTCCAAAGGCTTTCTGTTCAGTTAGCAACTGGTTGCTGTCAGTTAGCAAGCAGTAGGCACCAAACTACCTCCAAATTCCATTTATTTAGGTCTCGATTCTGTGAGTTGGCACTGGGCTCAGCTGGACTCCCACCTGTGTCATCTGTGGTCATCTTCAGTTCAGCTGGGCATCTCTGCTTCTGGGCATTTGCTGGCTGCCAGTGGGGGCAACCTGCAGGGTGTCAGGGGTGGGAAGAGTCCTGGACCATGTGTCTCTTGTCATCTCTGCAAGCTGGGTTCATTCAGATGGCAGTGACAGAGTTCGAAGTGGAAAAGTGAAAATGTGTGACCTCTTGAACCCTCAATGCAGATTTACACAAAGTTGCTTTTGCTGTGTTCTACTTACAAAATCAAGTCAGGAAGCAGCCCAGATGCAAGATGTGGAAAGTAGTGCTTGTGGCCCCTTCACGGAAGTAGCTACAATGTCACAATGCGAATGAGTAGGGACACAAGAAGAATAATTGAGGGCACTTAATCTACCACATTCACTTTGGTTTCTGCACGATACAGCTAAAAAATCTTATATGCCCACCAAAAAACCCTTTAAAAATCCACTCTAATGCATTTCCATGCTCCTTTAACTTTATCATAACTGATTATGAGAGGTGTGGGAGCAGAATTCAGCTCCCCTCTGAGATACAGAGCAAAACTACCTCTAATCCTTAATCCCAGTGCATTTTGTCTTGAGAGGCTTGCTTGCCATCCAGTCTCAAGGCGCCATCACCATCCATTATATCATCCGCTAGGTCTCCTGAAGTGTCAGTGTATTGCCCACCCAGCTGCGAGATGTACCAGTGTGACTTGGCTTTCCACTATATTATTGCTTCCTGCTGCATCTAGTGTAACCCTTGCTAAACACATTTGCATTTGCCTTCCTGGGATGTATATATATATAATTTCTGTAAGTTATATTTTCCTTTTATGCAGCAAGGCCCCTTGTAAGCTATATCCATCACAGAGTAAGGTAAATGCTAATATTAATGTGCGCTGCGGTAGGTGTTTATTGCCAGTTGTCATCCAAGTTCTGACTCAGCCCAGCCCTCTCTAGGTTTGTGAGATCTAATAAGATCATAGCACCGGGTGGTATAGCTGCAGGCAGAAAATCCTACTTGCCAAATATATGCATATATATTTTTACAAGTTCGTAAATTAATGGAGGGCACTAAGACAGCATGGCTGTGCACAGGCATTTAGGCAGAGCTCTCTTCAGTTGACTGCCTCCCCGTCCAGCCACTGAGTTCTCTGAGACGGTGCCAAACTCTTGGTCGGGTGCAGCTTCAATGCTTCCCACCCTTTCAGTGTGAAATGATAATTAATGTGACTTCACAGTTAAGGTGGTGTTCTACTTCCATTAATAACACCCATTATTCCAGGGTATTTTAATACGGTTATAAAAACCAACTCTGGAGGTGGAACTTGGCTTGGGAATTTAAGAGCAAATGGTTTGTTTCTAATTTTTCTTTCAAAAGAAAAACTTTTTTTTTTAAGGAAAACTTTGTGTTACTGTTGAGTTATACAAGCACTGGACCCAATTTCTAAAATGCTGGTGTGATTTTGGATTTGTGATGGACTTGGTCTCCTTCTCCGGTATCTCCACCCTCAGAGCTAGGACCTCCCAGGGCTTCCCAGCCGGCGTAGGTCTGGCTGGGCCCTGCGCTCTGCCACATCTCATCCATTGGGACGAGGGGCTTTCCGTTCACAGTGCTTCTCACACTTGACAACGAATTCTATTTCCTGGCAGTAGTTCATACAAGCCACTGGCTGAATTGGGTTTGATAATAAGATGCAACCAATTCTTACATCATATTTTAATGGCTGTTTTACTTTCTTATTATAGATCTGCTGGAGGAGAGCCACAGAAAAGACGAAGAAATGGAGTCTCTGCAGGTAAACTAAATTCTGCTGTAGGGCAGGTATCCTGGGGATAAAAACATTTTTTTTTTGCTCTGTTAGGCTTTAATATTGCCCCATTCAGACCACTGTGGCAAATGGAGTAAAAATATATATTAGAACTTTAAAGCCCACGTTGGACTTTGCTTCCTGTAGAAGTGTTTAAGAGCATTTATAATCTCCTAAAGCAAGAAGCCAACTCAGCCTTCATGCTGCTCGTGAAAGGAGCCTTTATTCCTTGGTGTAACTTCATAGGAGCTGTAGCATTAGGAAATGAAAGCAACATCTTTGCGATGTCATTTTCCCCAAAACAGGGCTGATGAATGAGGATGGATTCATGGCTTCTACATACTCAGGTGAAAGTTAAAAGTGTTCTGACTCCATGAATGGCATCTACCAGTGACCAACCCAGAATATTAACACATATATGGACCTTAGACTTAGCCTGTCTAAGGCTCTCAGTTCACTATGCATTTATCCACATTTCCTGAATTGGGAAATTGAGTTTGAAAAGTTACACTAGAATTTTAATTGACATTTTCAAGGAACAAGCAATTGATATTAACTTGGCATTTGACCAGAAGTTCTCTTTCTTTTATCTTGGGCTGACTTACAAATGGGTAACTCAAGTGTCTGTCTTTATTAAGGGGAACATAATCAGTTACACTCACATGACAGCAGCAATTCACTTTGAGTCAACATGGCAGATTAAGAACAGAAAATACTTTGGACATTTAAAGTTCTTCTTGGGCCTGGAGGTACGAGACAGGACCGGGGAGTGATGTCATAAGTGGCTTGAATGCTTTAGGGGTAAAGTTATTTCCTCTGGCAAATGAAGGATGGGTTAGGCAAAGCCCAGAGAGCAAGGGAAATGGTCTGTAATTAGGGATTCTTCTATGCGATGCTGTAGCTGTAAAGCGAAAATTGTATAATCGATCTGAAAATAATCAAGAAGATCTACATATCTAACAAAATTGGCTTGTGTTAGCCACAGTTTTGTACAGATTAAATTCTTCAACATCTTGTGCTTTATTCAGGTATAAAAGAAGGAGCTTTGTTTGGTCTAGTCTGGGGCTAGGAAAATCTCAAGTGCATACTCACCCTGTATATCTCAGAGAAACTGTTATCAGCACAGCTGTTGTTATAAAAAAGCAAAGCTTTTATGTACACTAAATGTGTATACTGGGAAGGTAATGAAGGCTTTCTGAGACATTTTGGTTATGCATCATGTTTGCCATTGGCCCCCGAACACCACATATCAACATACTTATCGAGTACCTAGTACATATCTGCCCTTTTGAAATGGCAGCACAAACCTTTTTGTGTTTATTTCTCTCACAATATGAATGTTGGAACAGTAATCCTGTTAAATTTAATAGCCTATGATGCTTCTCAAATATTTATTAAGTACTGGCAGCATTTTCTACCAAAATGTCCACCGAGTGCAATAGAATGTGCCAGCCAACTAACTATGCACATTTTAAATGTAGGGCACCATCCAATATGATGTCCAATGGCAGAAAAGTTCAATGTTGGCACTTGGTAGAGGCAGCGAGTGCCTAAGACTAACACTCCGTTAAGACCGAAGAAGGAACTGACACTCTCTGCATTCACAAGAGCACGGAGACACATCACAGGAAACCTTTCATGCTACAGACTAGAGGAAAACCTATCAAAAGGTGCCAACATTCCTGACTTTCCACATCCGAGTATCAATACCACAGGTGATAGTTTGAGAAATGTATTAAAATTTGTCGGTTGAAATTCTGCAGTCCCACAATAGAACTTTGGGGAGAAAAAAGACATAGCAATTTTTTAAAAAATGATAGCCCCAAGGACTGGAGATTGACAACTGTGAGTTTTAAGTCTTGTCTCTGCTTCTGATTCACTGGGTAACCTTGAGTAACTCAATTAACTTTGCTGTGCCTATTTTCTCATCTGTAATATGAAATCATAAAACCATCTTCCAGAAGTGTTTAGTGTGGATTAGATTATCCCAGAAGGGAGAGCTAAATATTTAATTCCAATTTACAGTGCTAGCAAATCCCCATGTATCCAAATTGGAGTCGATTTTATTTACTCATTATCATCATATAATTATGTGTAACAGACATTCTGCGCTGAATGTTATCCTCCTTCGGGGTAATGGGTGTTTATCTCTAAACCCTTTCCAGTTCCCTGTAAGTAAACAATGCTCCATATACTCATTGAACAAATATTTATTGAGCACCAGTTCTGTGTGAGGCATGGTACTAGGTCCTGCAGATACCAAGACAAGATGCGTACACTGGAAAGCTTCTTGTCTTTTACACCACAATTAGTGGAAAAGAATGCTAAGTAGGAGTTTATAATAAAATATTTTTAAAATGCTACTAGAGGGTTATTATAAGTCACATGGGAACATATAATCAGAAGATCTGTCTTTGTTTGGTGGAGGTATTGGTAGGTTGGGTGTACGTGTAGGGAGTTAAAGGTGAGAAGGGTGAGCTGGGGTAGAGGGGCAATCCAGTAGACTTCCCAAAGGAAGCCAGTGTTTAAATGATAACCAGGAGTTAGCATTGATGAGTCTGGAGTCAAGATCAAAGCTTTAGGCAATGTCATGGCTATGGTAAGGCTTCAGGTGAAAGAGAGCATCAGTATCATGTTTAAGGACCTGAGAAAAGTTGTGGGTGGTGGAATGTAGTAACTGAGGGAGCAGAGGCAGGATAGGAGTTTGGAGGGCAAGCAGAGGTCTGAAGGACCCCTAAAGGAGTCAGGCTTTCACCTTAGTGTATGGGAGAAGAGGGAAGGGTTTGAAACAAGGGTAAAATGTGATCAAATTTTCATTTTTAATGTGTGACTGGCTGTAAAATCAGTGGAGGCAGGCGAGATTGAAATCAGGAGGACCGATTATGCAGATATTTGTGAGAAGGTTCACACGGACTGATAGTGACCTGGACTGAGTAATAGCAAAGAGCGTGAAGATGAGTGGGTGACTTCTTAAGGTGTTTTAGTGTATAAAAATCTACAGAACATTGAGATTGGTTGTTAGGAAGTAAAAGGAAGGAGTTAAGAATGATTGTTAGGTTTCTTGATTGGGAAACTTCAAGGATGGTTGTTATTTGGTAAAATAAGGAGAAGTTGATTAGTTCAATTTATATTTTGAGTTTGGGTGTCTTGAAACATCAGGTGTCAGTGTTCAGAGAGGGGTTTATATATGAGCTGAGAAGAGTTTTAACTGGACATACTGAATCTGGTGTCCTTAGATCTGGTTTTCACATCATATACATGATACCACAAGTCACAGGAGCAAGGAGAACTCCCAGGGAAATATGCAGAACAAACTGATGAAGACTCCAGAGAACACCAACACATAAATGACAGGCTAAGGATAAAAATCCTGCAAAGAAGTCTAAGATGTAAGGAAAATAATTTCAGGAGAGCATAGTGCCATAAAGCTTAGCCAAGAATATTTCAAGAGGAAAATAATCAATAAAACAGAATAAATGTTTGTTAAATCCCTGAATTCACTTAGCTAAGGGGTTTAGGTTTTAAAATAAAAGTTTACCATATGATGGGTTGTAGTTCCCTATCCTACCTATGAAGCAACTCTCAGGTCTTTCATTTTCCGAAATACCCACCACCCAGCTCAGAGCCTCACCATAGTAGGGACTCAGTAAATCTCTGTTGACTAAGTGAGCAAATAAATGCCACCATATCAGTGTATTGTTTATTCCTGGCTCTCTTGAAGGTCTGCCTATTAGGAAAACAACCACCTCTGTCCCAGAGTTTATTTTTTGTTTAAAAATCTGGGGGGCGATTTCCAAGTTCCGTCATCGCTGTGCACACACACACACACCTCACTCCCTTCTTCTCTCCAGCCCTCTTTGGCCTTCCTCCGTGAGTGTATTGAAGCACAAGGTCAAGGAGTGAGCAACGCAGCAGCAGTACAAGTAGTGGAAATGGAAGAGGATAAAATGGTAAAGGGGGTAGGTGGCAGAGAGCACAGCTTTTTCAATCTTCTGGGAATCACACACAATAGAATCAAACATATTTGGAGGTGATTTGCACAAGGCAGCTGGGAATTCCCAAGATTCTTCACTGGAGCTTAACATTGTCTGCCTCCATTTCTTGTGTGTGTGTGTGTGTGTCTGATGTGACATTCATTTGCAGTTATATTGTGGGTGCTACTCTTCTTAGAAACAAAATATTGTCTTTGACTAGAAATGTGTGGTGCAGGAAGAGCCTCATTTGTGTATGGGTTTGAGGTACACTGAACAAGCAGATCCTGTCTTTAATCCTCTGGAGATCAGCTGAAACATTTTAAATTATATACAAGGTAATTGGTTTTTTCTCAATTTAGTTGAAAAGTACTCAGTGATTGACACCTTGCTAGTGATGGCTGATGGTGGTAGGTGCTGCTGTTGCTTTCTGTTTTCATTTAAAAATTACCAAACTACTTCTCATTGATTACTTGCTTTTTCCCACTGTTGTTCTGTGATTTCCCAGAATGCAAATCACACTGAAAGAATATCAGTGAAGAAAAGCTTCAACGTGCTACTTAAGACAGTCACTAAAAAGAGGAGCTTTCCGGAAAACATGCATGACCCTTCTCTCATGTAAACTTACAGTCATCTCACTCTTCATTTTGTTTTAAATGAGATAAAACTAGGTGGTTCTGAACATAACTTTTCTTTTTCATTTCCTCTTTTACTAGGCCATCTTTAAGTCACTTTGAGGCAATAACCGTATCTATAAATTGGGGACAATAATAACACTGACTTCATAGGAGAGGATCAACTTGAATAAGAAATGTGCAAACTTCTGTGCCTGGCAGCACCTCTGTAAACGCTGATTCCCCATGCTGACGATTTGCTTGCATCTACTGTGTACCAGACATGGTTGGTGCTACCCCCTGGGGAGAAAGGAAATGCCCCTGCCCTCTTGGAGCCCCTTCTTCCCTCCTTCTCCACCCTTCTCCAGCTTTAGCCTCTCCTTCTCTCTTACTCTCCCTCCCTTTCATGGGCAACCATGATTTTAAGGTCAGATGTGGTCAGATTGTGCTAAAGGAATTGTTACATCTTTGGATAACTACTAAATATAATGACAATGTCCCAGTGTGGCAATAATTAAATTGATTATATGGGCTACATATGAGTAACAATTACTTACTTTAAGAGAAAAAGGGAGCATTTTAACTGTAGGATTTATGATCTAAATATCACAAATACTTCTGGCCACTTCATTCAGTATTAGTATTTTCACTAGAAATGAATTAAGTTATTTGTTTAATTAAAAAGTGGTTTTATGGTTTTTAAAAAAGTAATATATTTTTCTCTAAGACATTCCAGAAGCTATGCCCATGAAGGATATTAAATGACATTATAAACATGTTGTTTTTCAGATGACCCATAATTATATTTAATTTCTCTCCCAGATAGCTTTTAAAATAGTCTGGAACCTGCCACTTAAAGGATTTTATTTATTTTTGGGAAATGTTTTGGGAGTGGAGGGCACATACTTGATTTTGCTTTTGTCACCTAAATAGCACTTAGGCATAAGCACTTGGAGGAGCAGAGAGGAGAAGATAACCTTTTTCTCGGCCATTACTTCATGTCCGCTGCTATGGTGTTGCCAGCATGTGGCAGTATGTTGTTTTTAAGAAAAAAAAATAGAACTCAAATTTCTCAGTTCTCTTGGAACAAGTCTAATAAATATTAATATAAGGGTATTATAATTGGAAAAGAATTCTAGTGTGGAGTTGGCAGACACATCTTTGGAGATTAACTAGACAAGAAAAACCACCAAAGACAAAAAACTAACATGGGCAAATAAATCGCCCTGGCAGAGGCTGACAGCAGAGCACGGTAACATCTCAATAGTCCCAGTGGATGGCCAGTTCTCCTGGTAGCCAACCGTGTGACGAGCTGGACTAGTGACAGACCAAATGGGGAATTTCTGTGGCTTTGCTGTCAGTCACATCTGCCTGACTGTAGAATGCCCATAACGTATAGTTTCAAATCCCATTGTGGTTTGGAGATTTTAAAGTTTGTGGGGAGAAATGCCAGGACAGGGTGGCTAAGAGTCCCTGAGTCACTTTCGAAGGGAACATGAGGGTAAAGTGGGTGCTGTGTCCTAACACCAGGCCTCTGGAAGGTGTTAAAGCAGTTCTTAAATTTCCGCAGAAATTCTGATTTTCTTGGGAGATACTAAAGTACATTTTATAAGTCCTAATTTAAATAAGTGGATAAATTAGAATTGACAATTAAAGGCTTTGTTAAACTAAAAGGTAAATTCAGTATTCTGTTCATTCTGAGGATGACTCATAAGATTTATAAACAGACTCATATAATTCTAGAAGCCCAAATGTCAAAGTGTAATGCATACCTACTCATTCTTCCCAAAATGCATTCCTCAGAACATAGGCAAATCACTGCGTATGTGTTTCTCTTTTTTTATAAAAACTATTCTGAACAATAACATAAATAAAACAAAACATGGGTGATCATGGAGGATGGGAGGGTTGGGCAACCCTTTGCCACTTTCAGGGAGTGGTGACCTAATGCTTCATTCAAATATCTCTTTTGTCAAAAGATGAGGAGGCTTACTAAGACTTAAATTCAATGTGAGGCCTCAAAAGAGACGAAGCTTCAGAAGTTTGTGAGGGTCAGCAGGGCCTCAGCCAACGGGATCAGCACACTTACGCTGACTGCGTCAAGGAGCCTCAGGAGAGCAGGCAACCAAGCTCAGTAAAATAGATTCCACTTGAAATGTCTGCGTTCATTAAATTTTATCACCCTATTTTACCTGAAATTTGCAATTTAATTATAATTCCAAATTTATGACAGAATTAAACTGGGAAATTGAAAGCCCCAAGAGGAAAGTATTCATGTGTCTGAATATACGGAAGTTGATCGACTAGGTCATTTTCTTTGGAAGATAAAAACATAAAAACGTGGCCAGTTCTGTTTGTCCAGAGGGACGGAAAACACACGTGTTCAGGGTTGAGCTGTCTCCTTGCATCCAGCTTTTTAAAAAGCCTCTGAAAGAATAGATGCCATTTGGAAACATTTAAAAATGCAAAGACATAGTGTAGTCTTTGAGCTCAAAAGGCCCAAATTTTACTCAGTGACAGAAAGTTTCAAAAACTTGGTAGTGCAAATGAATAAAGTATGTGTTACAGATTTTAAAAATTGCTCTCCCAAGGAGGGAAATTATTTTATCTGTCTCTGTACACCAGGCCCTTTGCAGCTGACTCCATGAAAAGCCACATTTCCATAAAACGTCCCTTGGTGCCTTTGTCAGAGTCAGAGTTCTGGGCTCCCTGGGCACTGGGACTAATATGAAGAGCAGCGTGCATTTTCTTTTGAAAAATGAAAATGATCAAGCACGTCATGATGTTTTGCAGTGTTGAGCTTATCTGAGAGTTTTGCCATTGTCTCCATGAGTCCACTGTGGGTTGCAGATTAAGTGATCACTTCAAAACTGTTTTCTATAATGTGTATCTGCTTGTTCTTCTCCCATCACATTCCCAGACTGGCCTTAAACTTTGTACTGATAACTGTGTGTCTTAGTTCATTCAGGCTGCTACAACAAAAAACACCTTAGACTGGGTAGCTTAAACTAAACATTTATTCCTCAGAGTTGAACAGGTTGAGAAGTCCACCTAGAGGCTGAGAAGTCCAAGATCAAGGCAAATGCGCTATCTGTATTTAGTATTCATATCCATAGATTTAGTAGGTGGTGAGGACCCACCTTCCTGATTCACAGATAGCCATCTTCTTGCTCTGTCCTTATGTGGCAGAGAACAGAGAGAACACCCTGAGTTCCTTTTATGAGGGCTCAACCCTCATGACCTAATCACTCCCAAAAGTTCCTACCTCTGAATATCATCTGTCAGGGGTTAGGATTTCAGCCTATGAATTTGGGGGGCATGCAGACATCCGGCCATAACATCGTGTTCTCCGTTTGGTCTTCCACCTCCTGATAACACTGACAGCTGTGAAAAGCAGTATTTTAAGTAATGAAACAGTTGTGCACAACAAATTTAGAAATAAATGCTCAGTAAGAGTACGTTTCTGGTTGAAACTGCCTCCATTGACTCACAAAACAAATCTCCGAGGTTTGAAGCATTAACAGAACATCACTGGAAGGAGTTCAAGTTCTCGCTTCAGGGCTTTCACCCATCCCCGCTTCTGGCTGATTTTCCAGAATATAAAGAAATGCTGCAGACAAGTTCCCCAAGCCGGAGCCCTGAAAACTCACTAAGATTATGTTTCACTCTATTAACAAATACTTATTTAGCACGTCTTAATTCCTGTCAAGATTGGGCCAAATTGACCCCAGAGGGTGATGGTCTGTGCGTCCAAGGAGAAGAAAAGAAAAACCCTCTGACTTGTTAAGGAATGATATTAATAGCTCATGAGCAGTTCTTATGTGTCATGCACTTGTGCTCAAGCTTCTAAATATAGGTCATCTGTCTATTGTTACAACAATCCTGTACGGTAGATACTGGTATTCTCATTGTACAGGTAAAGAAGTTACGGAGGCTCATCACTTGTGCATCCAGGAAGTGGCCAGGCTAGGATTTGCATTAGAATCTGGCTTCCATACCACTGTACTTAATGCCTCATGAGCTGGCTTGTGGCGAACCGAATGTCTACACTTTGTTTGTTTAAGTTCCTGGCCTTTCTTTCTTTTAATTTATTCCTTTTTTTCTACAAAGATGATTTTTTAGCAAACAAAGCAAGCATTTAGTGTGAAAAAATACCAACTGACTCTCCCATCTCCTCAAAAAAGAGACCATAAAAAGCTAAATAATTGTTAGTAAATGCCTTATTTAAGGCAATACTGGGGACTTAAAATTGGTGAAACTTCTTACTGCCTTTCTATAACTTTGAAACTACTATAAATCCTTGGGCTCTAAGCTTATACACACACGGCAACTGAGACACTATCATGTAAATATATATTTGGCCCTTGGCATGTGAGGAAGATTTTAATCCCTGGTACGAGATTAGGAACAATCCAGTGATCTCAAGCACTTCTAGGAAGGAGAAGGGATCATTTTTCTTTTTCCATTCTGCACCTTTTCTTTTTGCTTGTTCATCATGTTTTAAATAAACAGACTGAAGAAAGTTGTTATTAAAGCCCTCCTCGGGCTTCTTCGATTTCAGTTTGAAACCAGGTTCAAAATATTCTGGCAAAAATTAAAGGCAACACTGAAAATGTTTGCATAAATTTTAAATTGTACAAAAAGTGATAAAACTAAAATGAACTGCAAGAATGACTAATAAGCATCTCCTCTTATACCTTTGTCTGTTCATCATAATCAGTGATTCTTTTGTTTTCAAAAAATTGATTCTGAAGTGCTTTTCTATTCTAGAATGTCTTCATTACACTTACTATTCTAAATGTAATTTGTTTGAAGTTTAATGTTTACCGTTAGAAGTATGAAGGCTTATTAGGATGCTAATAAATAACATTAACTGTCTGTTAACATTATTTCTATATTTGCTCATAAAATGAAGTAGAAAATTATTACCTAGAAGAGACTCCATGTCTTTAGTACATTCTGGTTGTAACTGAAATCCTAAGTTCTCATTTCACCGTTCGAAAGAACTAACAAATTTGTGACAAATGGGACAGGCTTGGGGGAAGAGGCCCTTTTGAGCCAGTGACGAATCTAAACTCCTGCAGCCGGATCTGAAAGACTGGGGGGAGCAGCACGGTCGTGCCTGCCGTTGCCCCGCAGAACAGCACAGCTAGCTGCGTTCAGATCCCTGCTCTCCTCCGTCCTTCCTTCGGGCGGTCCCTGCGGTGTTGACTGTGTGTGCTTCAGCTGGCCTCGGGTCAGGCCCGGGAGTAAGAAGGACTTGCCACTTCCTTAAGAAAGGCAGATGGCAAGAATATAATCCCTTTTATTATATAGTAAGTAAATATAAAAATATGTACCAATAATGGTTTTTATTTGAACATTAAATTTTATTGTGTTTTGTTATACTGATAACTGACATCTGTTGAAAATAAAATTCTGGAATGCGGTTCTGGCATGTGTACTTTTGAGAAAGAGGCTCTGGAGCAGTTTTCCAGTCTGTCCCCTAATCTCCACACACACACACACACACACACACACACACACACAAAATAGCCCCGATGGTAATAAAAAGGCATTTATTGTCTATTTGCTCATAAAACTACATTGTTAGCTATGGTATTTCCATTAGCTTCATTTCACGGAGCTATTAAATATATATATTAAAAGGTGACCTTTAATTTGTTTTTGAGAGTTAGTATGGACTCTTTTAATTCAGGTGGACCTGGATTATAGTCTAAACTCCAACATTAAATCACAGTGTGGAATTCAATACATTTAATATCTTTGAGTCTGTTTCTTTGACTTTAAGTGAACAAAATTAATAATGTTCGCCTACTGAGACTTTTTGTTAGCATTAAATGAGAACATATGTGAAAGCACCCGATACAATTTTTGGCAAATAATAACCTCTCAATAAATAAGGTTGCTTTTTATGATCCTGGTAATTTAAACGGATGTTTTCATTAATAGCCACAACACGCATACCAGTCCCTTTGTTCCTGAAATTAAACGAACCCTTTAGTGTTCCAGGAGCTTTGAGTGTGCTGCTCCTTCTCTCGTGCTTTTCCCATAGGTCTTTCCCTAAGGGTTCATTTTGTCCTTGTTTTTTTTTTTTTTTTTGGCTCAAATGTCAGCTCTTTGTAGGAACTTAACCTGACCCACCTGTCTACAGTAAACCTCTGCCCCTACCCTGCACTGCAGTTTCTTTATCTATCTCCATATATTTATTCAAAGGATACCGACACCCTTGAACAGAGGGTGGTCATTTTTCCTGTAAAGGGCAAAGTCTACATCTTTTCGATCTTGCAAGCAGTGTACTACCTCACAACAATTCAGTTCTGCCATTATGGAATAAAAGCAGCTGTAGACCATATATAAACAGAGGACTAGGCTAGGTTCCAACAGTACTTTATTTATGGAAACTGAAATTTGAATTTCATGTAATTTTTACATGTCATGAAATGGTACTTTGATATTATTTTCAGCCAAATATTGGGTTGGCCAAAAAGTCCGTTTAGTTTTTTCTGTAAAATAAAGACACAGTTTTCATTTATACCAATAACTTTATTGATTCGGATATTTTGAGTATGTTGGCTCTATCCTGCTATTGGCTTCTAGTCTTGTGGGTCGAAGCCAGGGGTGCTGCTAAACATCTTCCAATGCATAAGACAGCCCCATAGCAAGGAATTATTTGGCCAAAATGTCAATAGTACCAAGAAACTTTGGAAACCACTTTTGACACATTTGATCAGTCACAGCACCTTCTCCATACACTGCACAAATCTTTTGCATTTCAGTTGCATTATTACCTTTCTTGAAATCATAAAGCACAATACCCCAAAATGTGTGTTTTCTTCCATCTTCAATATTAAAATGGCTACACAAAAAATTCCTCAATTTTGATAAGTTTTTTAAGTGTATACTGATATGACAGCTGTCCCAATACAATCTAATAAAATTATTTCAATTGAAGTTAAAGGTAACTAAGCACTTCTAGAGCCATTGTACGGAAAAAAACTAACAAAATTTTTAGCCAACCCAATAAAAATGTAAAAACCCTTCTTAGCTCATGGACCTATAAAAACAGTCAGTGGGCTGAATTTGACCCACTGTCCTACTCTGATGACCCCTGTCTTGGAATGAACTAGTTTAATGGTTTTTGATCTCACAGATGTTTGCCTTTTAAAAAACTAACTGGGATGTGGGCAAAGAATAAATTTTTGAGTTCTTCCTCAAAGAATACATTTGCACTGGTAGAATTTTAAATAATTTTGCATATGGAAGGAAAGTATAATTTTGAGTAATTAGACCTTTCTGAACTTTTAAAATCATACACATCAGTGCTTCATTATCCACAGGTAAGGTTGTCAGTATTAAAAGTAGATTTCATTACTGACTAAAACTGCCCAGGTGTGCCTAACAAGCTCTTAGCTTATTTATTCTTTCATTTCATAGACTTTGGAATTTAGGATCAGTGCCTTCCAGGAATGATTTTGAAAACAAGACAATTGACGATGCTTTGAATTAAATCACTACTCTTTATTTCTAATCCTAAGGAGTAAAATGTTTTACATTTCAAGTAATGATTTTCCTAAAATTCGTGAGTTTAAGTTGGGTAAGGAGTTATTTGGGGGATTATTTTAAAAGTACAACGTGAGCCCTGACTAGGTAGCTCAATTGGTTAGAGCATTGTCCCAATACACCAGGGTTGTAGGTTCAATCCCCAGTCAGGGCACATACAAGAATCAACCGATGAAATAATAAATAAGTGGGACAACAAATTGATCTCTCTCTCTCTCTCTCTTTCCTTTCTCTCTCTCTAAAATCAGTAAATAAAATTTTTAAGTGTATATGATATTTTTTCCAAATGCGAGTATTAAAATGTTTTGAAATTATTATGGTCCTATCAGTGTTATTTTTATAGTTACTACTATTTATAGTGCTTTCAATGATTTTAAGACAGTAGCACTTTCCAACTCTTTTTCTTTACTCACATCTCTCTCAAACAGCCAAAGCTACAGTTTAACCTTCCACCCTGGGAAGATGATAGTCAGACTGCAGTGAAAAATCAGAGTGAAGCTCGAATGGAAGAAAAAGCAGTTAAGTATTTCATAGGTAGAAATATTTAGGATGTTTAAAACTAATAGTCAAAATACATTTACTGTATTTTACTGTAAGTCAGCCTTCAGATATGCTTTCCAGAAGTGCAACAAAAGACTAAGTTTGTTGGGTTTTTCCTTGATTTTTCTTATGTATTAATAATCACCATTGATTGTCAGAGTGTAGATAATCTAAGGTTAGTTTTAAATCCCTCAACTACCTTTCCCTTTGTACCTGTGTTTGTATATTAGGAAATGGAGATTAATAATAGCTTTAATCATAGTCAAACTAAAGTAGGAAATAAGAAAAACTTAACTCATTAGCCAAATATATTATTTAAAACTATCTGCTTATGTCTTGATTATCCTTATCAATAGCCTCTTTCTTTAGTATAGAACAGTGAGAGGTACCTGTACTCAGAAGCCCGCAGAAGGAATATGGAAATGGGAGTGAGAGTCTCTAATATAATGTTACTTGTGCTTAGTTCCTGAGATGAATTGAGTAAATGACTCTGCATCTAAATTAGGATGTGGATTATTGAAATTGCTCAAAGGTAAGCAGTTTAATTCCAAATGCAGACTGAGTGCCTGCACCATTTAATGACTCAACTGTGTGACATGCATGATAGCCAGCAATCAAGAGCTGTGATTCAAATATTCAGGAGGAAGGAGCTGGGGACATAGGGTTCTATGGTTATGTATGTTTCCTTGTGAACGTTCTTCACCTGGAAGCCGGGAGATATTTGCCCTTGAGGGCAACAAAGGAAATGTCAGCCTCACGGAGTCTCATTAGACCAGCTCTGTTCGGTGACAGTCATATGCACACCTTGAAAAAAAAGCACACCCTATTGTTTCCACAAGTTCTGTATGACATGAACCTACTCATAAATTATGCCTTAATCACCACTGCACTATGATTTGCATAAGAGTTCAGAGCACATTCAGCTGATGTATGACTAACCTCACAACGGGAGACATGCACTTTATTTCTTAAAATGTAAATCCTTGGAAAAAAAAATCACATGGTGTGTTGGCTTCTAGGCTGTTGGCTTTCTCCCCCTACTACTCAACTCCAGTTCCTACGTCTCTCTTGAGGGACAGTCAATCTTTAAAATTACATTGGTTGTCATTTGCATTGCCCCTAACCACCATCATAGCCTTTATATTACCTGCAAATAAATTTTAGTTGTTCCCCAGTCCAAATGTCATTCACTAAACTCTTGATACCTGGTTCTAGCAGTTTCACTGCGGAACTGAAACCACTTCCAAGGGTAAGATAATTCTGTGTCTCCTGCCCTTCATTTGGTTTGTAGTTTTATCCTGTAGGCCCCTGCCTATGCATCACATTGCATTTGTGCTTCAAAGAATCTTAAAGCAATTCTCCATTTTCAAGGAAAAAAGATTAAACCTCACTGCATTGCTTTGTGGTCTGAAATATAAAGGGTGAATCTGAGATTTTTTGGTATTAGTTTCATACAGTTGACTGGAAGTGTTTGAAGGGACTTTCAGCAAACCCGTACCTAACTTCTGGCTACATGTTCCAGCATGAAATCTCTTGAAAGAAACCAACAGAGCCACGTTTGCCTGTCTTTCTCTTCCACCTCATTTGCATTCCCACCCTGCGAGCCCAGGCACTCATCCCACTTCAGTGTCAGTGCAAAGTCAGCCTTTCCTGAAGGGTGTCAGACTGAAGTATAATGGTCCGTAATGGCCTCATAACAAACAAGATCGCAAACCAGAAATGCCAGCTTGGGAACACAGCAGAAGGACAGAACAGCTGAGCGCCGCTGGGCTCGGTCAGGGCAATAGTGGCGGATGGGCAGACAGATCAGAAGTGTGGAGCACACACTCTGACTCTGTTCTTAAGTCTTGTGATTGTTCTTGCTTCTGATTTTCTACTTTCTGGGTGAAAAACAGATAGCAAAGAACATTACCGGCCTCTGTGCAAGGAAATGTATCTTTTTAAACAGGCTTTTTTTTTTTGATAAGTCAAAACATCCAGGAATTCATATTGACAACATTTTAGACAAAATCTTGATGCTGTGGTTTCCTTTTCAATATTTTGTTATTTTGGACCCTTAAGTAGATTATTTGAAAAGGGCTCATAAGCAGCGAGTGAAGTGAGTTTACGAAGACTGACTACCAGTACTTAATGATGGCTAACTCCAACACTGGGGCTTGGGAAACCACGGCCAGCTGGGTAGCAGCACCCACCCTAAAGTTTCTCACAAGTATAGAGTAACGTGGTCTGACTTTTAATAGACCAAATACAATTTTATGTGTAGATTGCTTATTCATTTGGTAATTCAGAGCCAACTTATGCTATATTCTGTATCTTTTTTGATGTGGCAATGTTCAGGTCGTTTGTGATTTTTTATCTCTATTTTGTTTTCCTTTGCTTTAAATCACCACACAATGATCTTTTTCTGTGGTGGTTAATAACAGCCTTTTCTTTCTTTTAATATTTTGAAGTTTGGAAAGGAATACATTTGAAATTATTTCTAGCTCTTTTATTTATTAAAAAATGATTGGCAGTTTGTTAAGTGTAATGGATTGCTACGTGGAAATGCGTCAAGAAGAAACAGTACATATTTGCATTTAATTTTATATCGTTCATATAGGAAGTAGCAGGTAAAATGTGAGTGTTGACGAAACAGAGTTAGCACGGACAGGGAAAATGCCATGCAGTGGTCTCTCTGGAAGAAGCCAGGTGGACCTTTCTTCCAGAAGAGAGGCTTTGTGCTTTTCCAGCAGTGATGGGAGGGAGTCCCCATTGTGGGTTTTTCTTGTTTAAAATTATCTGTCTGCCATAAGCCTTCAGTGTCAGAGAAATTTCCAAAATCATTCTGTACTGTACTCTTAAAGCCTCTTAGCCTTGGAAGGGATAGAAATGGTTGGTATATTTTTATGCCAGTATCATGTTTTTTCATGTGCTACTGGATATATTTAAAGTATTCTTGGAAAATGCTGCATTATTGTGATAAAATGAAGCCACTGGACTTGTTCGCCTATGCTTAGCAAAGACAGAAGAACTCTGATTATTTAGACCTATTAGGCCTCCAATTCATGGCTTAGATGGATTGTGTGAATCAATGTGTCCAATTGATTGGCTCAGCTGAATCAAATAAACTGTTAATGATCAGGGATTCAGATACTAAAGATCCATTTAGTGCCCATATCCTAACTTAGCCTACAAATTTTTGCCCATTTCCAATGATACTAATGAATTTGCCTTTGTTCAGTTATAAATTCCAGTGTATACCCTGTTATGACCAAGTAGCAAAGGAATATATACAGCTCAAGGCAAGTTACTAACCTCATCATAAAAAGATAAAATACATATTTAAAGAATTTTTTAATAGAATACATATTTCTGTAGTAAATATGCTATAGGCTTCCCCCACTTGATCTGTCAAATAGACATAACATGTTGAGTGTAGCAGCATTGCTTTCCCTTGGAAATAAGGGTAATATTCACATTGGTGAGACCAGCTGGCTCCGTTATAACTCAGTGACAATGCAGTGACTACATTTATAATCTTTAAGAGTAAACAGTAAAATAATTGTTGCTATTTTATGTGTTAGACTTTTCCTTTCTTAGAAATAAACAGTAGTGGAAAAGAGAATAATATCCAATCCCCAAAAAAGCAATAGCAACAAAACAGGTTGTTTTCCCCAAGAACTTTTTGTTCAGAATACTTGAAGGAAATTTTTCCTTTGATTTTTGTTGCACCTTCCACTCCCAATTGGCATTTTCCCCTTTGTTTTTGCTATTATTTATCTAGAAATATTTCATACAGGAGAAATAGATTTGATTTAATGAAATAATTTATTTACATAATATTCTTACATCTTATTTCACATCTTATTTAGAGTAAAAGGACTTGAGGGCCCATGGGTGGGCTTCAGAGAGTCTGCAGTTCCCCTGAAAGTGTGTGCAGAATTATGTGTGTGGGGTGGGCAATGTACAGTCCTGGGGAGAAGATCAAGTTTCGTTAGACTGTCCAAGTCCATGACTACACAAATGAGAGCCACTGTCTTACTGAGCCCACCTGAAATATGATTATAGTGAGAGTGCCTATAGTTCATTACTTTGGGGGGCATCTCACTCTTCCCACCTCCTAACCCCACTCTCAGAGT
This sequence comes from Phyllostomus hastatus, assembly GCF_019186645.2. NCBI lineage: Eukaryota > Metazoa > Chordata > Mammalia > Chiroptera > Phyllostomidae > Phyllostomus > Phyllostomus hastatus. Next base: position 55,589,737 of record NW_025334033.1, on the reverse strand, counting down.
CCTAACAGTCCTTTTCAGGACCCAGGCTCGAGCCAGGGGGGGAGGTGTTTGTGAAGGAGGAGCTGGGAAAGTGTTGAACCAGAAGGTTGATTTGAGCTTGACGGTCAAATCTGTGGAAATGGAGATTAGACTTCAACAACCAAACACTCCAACTGCAGTTCTAGTAAGAGTGGGAGAGGTTAAGAAGAATAGAGTTTATTCTGCTATAATTGCATGTTAATTCTAGGACATATACGGGCATTTTTATAGATTGTATTAATGCCACAGAATTGGCTTAAGTTACCTCTGTTTTAAGAATAAGAACAAGAGAGAAAGTATGCAGATATTTTATTTGAGAATAAGGGTGTGCAGTAGCCTAATTCCTTTACGTACAGAATTATAATAACCAACATTGTCTGCCAAAAAGGAAGTTGGCTATAAATATTTAAATTACAAAATATATTTCTTAAATTTTAAAAGCAAATTAATAAGTTTATAAAGACTAGGTGTAGGTTCTTTTTACTTAAAGTCTTAAAATTAAGACCAAAAAACTACATTTAGACAGAGCTCACTAATTGGCTTCAATGGCTGGTATCCTGTTAGTTATTGATTGGCAAATTGGATTATTTAAGTTTAGGTTAATACACTGAATGTTTCTATTTCCTGAATTTTCTTTTTCTGAATATGTACTTTTTTATGGAAAGCTGTCTTAGTACCATATTGGAATGAAGTCAGTTAAAGACATAAGTAAATTGCATCAAAATAATTATTGATTGGGAATGAAGTAGGTTATAGACAAATACACGTAAGTAAATTGTATCAATATCAAAATCATTTATTGACCTTTATAATTTAACAAAATGGAGGTTTTTTTTTTTTACCATTTCTCAACAGTCTTACAGACCAGGCACAGGTCTTCTCAGTCAGCTTGGACTGTAATAACAAATTACAGGGCCATTGACTGGGTGACTCACACAGCAAACACTTATTTCTTACAGTTCTGGAGGCTGGAAAGTCCAGGATTAAGGTGCTGGCAGATCTGGTTCTTGGAGAAGGCCATCTTCTCATTATGTTGTTGCATGGCAGAGAGCAGAAAGAGCAGCAAGTGTCTTCATGTGTCTTCCTATAAGGACACTAGTTCCATCTTGAGGGCTCTGTCCTTACGACCTAATTATCTTCCAAAGGCCACGTGTTCATATGCCATCACACTTGGGGGTTTCAGCATGTGAATTTCATTAGGATAAAATGTGTAGTCCACAACGGTACATGTTTCTTTTAAAATCCTGTAACAAATATTCAAGTTTATTTTTGCCAAACACTTGAGTTATGAATTTAGACATATTTTAATTCAATTCTGCTTTGACATCATATGAAATTACTTATTACATACCAGCTGCATATGTGCTTTTTAAAATATGCAAATCTCTAATAATATGTGCCCATAAATACATGTTATGGGAAAAACTTAAGGCCCAAACAGTGGCTCTGAAAATATTGAGCCTTCTGAGATGGCTCATATAAACGTGATGTGGTACAAAGGCTGTTTCTGTCTCCTTGAGGCATCTAATGAGGTTCTGTTCAGTCTGCCAAGGATGATAAAGTATTGCCAAATGGTTTTGTCCCAGATACACTGTGAATAAGATGCCTGGCAACAACATATCAAAGCCCACTTGAGACATTAGGTGCATTTATCATGAAGCACTCAAATGTGACAGCCCACAAGTCACCAGCAAAATAGCAGTTACTTCATGAAACTCTGGGTTCGAGGGTGAGGTCCTCTCAAGTGTGCCAACAAAATGTAGTTGAACAGAGTATATTGCTAAAAACCATCTGCTGTGGGCTGATTTTGCATAATTTGTTCACTTAACTTGTACCCACACAGCCAAATGTTTAAGGGTAGAAATGTGCAACCCAAGTCCCCCAGTTTGAGGCTCGGAGGCTGGGTTGCAGAAGTCCTCAGACTGGGGCCGGGAGCTGTGTTCGGTGAGGCTGAGGGAGCGGAGATGTGGGCCACGTTCTTCCTGCCCCCGCATGGCGTGGGTCTGTGGTGGTCCCCGTGTTGCTGCGAGGCCCCTGATCTGAGTGGCTCTCTGCACCATACCTGCCCCTTTTCCTTGTGGGACTCAATGATTAGTTTGATTAAACAAATTAACAAAAAAAAAAAAAAAAAAAAGATTTCACATACCTCATCCAACTGCTTAAAATGAAAGGAAAGGAAGAAAAATGGCCTTGCCCTTCCCGGAAAGGATGGCTTTCCACTTTCTTAAATCTTGATTCTCCTCCCACTCAGATTCAGCCTTCTGTCTTTGGGAAAACTCCCGGGGGGTAGCTGTCAGCTCTGAGAAGAGTTGAGAATACAACTGCTGGATGGAGAATGCAAATGTTTTCTTGATTCTTTATTTTTTTAAGCATTACTCTCAGTAATCCTTTTACAGACCAATATTTCTGTAAAATCTTCTAAGCCATGAAGACCTGTCTGGATTGGTTGCAAGTAACATGTATTTCTCATTTATCTTTCTTGCCTTGTTTTAATGAACAATTTACTTATTAATTTTATTTGATAAAGTATTCTTTTTTTTCTCCTTATGTCTGAACTTGACCTTCCTGTGAGATCAAACTCTGCTGTACACCTAATTGAGAACTGATATATTGCTAAATTCCTTTTTCGTATCGCTACTGTGATCTATGTGTGGTTGATGTATTTAAATGTATCTAATATTATATATTCTTCAGTAGACAAATACATTTGCCAGTGTGAAAGTAGTAAAATCTATTCCATTTTGTAACTATATATGGACCTGTGGTATTTGCTGTGCACTTAAACCCTGTAGTCCTAACGCTTGCACAGGTGAGAAAAGGTATAGTGGTGCTCTTGTGTTCATCCTATTGCGGAGATCATCCTGAATCCTCATTTTTTACATCTTAAAACTAAGTGATCACTAGCTGAGAATAAAAAGGAAATCTATTACATAAACTTGAAATTATTTTAATGGCTTTGTTTTTATAATTGTATGCTATGCTTTATTTGCAGGACCGTGTGAATGTGTTAGAAACGGTAAGTGGGGCCATTTTCTTTGTCCTTTTGTCGGGGTTGCTGTCGTGTCCTGGGGTGGGTTTCAGAGCGCTCCCCACAGGAAGCAGTTCCAGGGAGCATTTCCAAAACTGCATCTGGAACTCAAAGGTTAAAACAAGCTAAATTGTATGTGAACAGTATGTGGATACAGACTTTTAAAATGAAAAAAAAAAAAAACAAAACAAAAATGTGCACATGTAAGTGGACACTGCTCTCTTTATTCTGATGATGCGAAGATATATTAATTTATGGAAAATATAATTAGTTTAAATGTAATCAATACCCTGTATATTTGTTTCTGTATTCCTCAGTCACTAAAAGGACTGGCTGATAAAAAACTGAGATCAGGATGCTATATGTATTTTGGAGTCCAGATATTCAACTTTAATATTTTTACAGCATTTTTACTAATACAAAAAATAACGATAAACACTGGTCAGCTTTTTTTCAATAATATTACTTGCAGGGATCTAGTAGTATTAAGAAATATTTTTTAAGTACATGAATGTAAAGACTACATACCAGTAGTATTAACTGAAAAATGATTTATTTTAGATGACTTCAGAATAAAAAGGGGACGTGGCTTTTTGTTTGATAATAAAGTAATGGTTAGATGTAGTGTAGGGTTTCCTCCCACTTTGCCACAACAGTTATGGAAAAGACATATAATACAATGTTAAATGGAAACAAATTCAATGCATAAAATCATGTGTACTTTCATAATAACATTAAATGAGAGATATGTGAGAAAAGAATACAAGAGAATGAGCAAAACTCATAAAAGTGACTTGTTAGACAAGAATTAGGGCTGTGATTTCATTTATCCTGTTTTTAAAGTTTTGTATTACTTTTATAAAGAAACATTTTTATAATAAAAGCCATATGAATTGAAAGAACAGTTAAATAAATTATGGTACCACCTTATGATGAAATATTATTCAGCCATAAAAAGTCATATTTTTAAAAAGTAAGTATTAGCATGCTGTTACGTGAGGGGACAGTGGTATATAAAGGTATAATGGAGAGTACGATACAAGTATTAAATATACATATTTTGTGTTAAAAAAGACTTTAAGAAAAGACACAAAAATATTAAGAGTGTCTTGGGCCTAGTGATGATTTTCATATATTTAAGGAACAGGAAAAAATAAGGAACTTTTAAACAATTAGGCTAATGAAGAATGAAATATTTATTTTGTGAGAGTGAGGAATGGAAAGATGCTAATTGAGCACATTTTAGTCCTGTGTAAACAAGTGACTTTGATTGACAGTGTCCAGACCCTCGTCGGTAAATAATCTATTCCTTAGATTTAACTGGGCCATTTGGAAAGTACACTGACCTTCTCAGTTTCAGCATGATGACATTGTAGGGGAATAAAATGTTTAGTGTTCCTCCACATATATTTTACTTAACCTTAGGGAGTGTCTTGCCAACAGGATTTGGCTTATGAACTAAATGCTCTTTTAAAAAGTATGAACAAGAACAGAAATTTTGAGTTTGAGGATTTAAGCTCAGCATACAAAATGCCACTTATATGACGTTTTAGCAGATTGCTTGTCCCTTGATTTCTTCATCTGTAAACATGATTATAAGTAAACTTATTATATTAAATTGTGAGCATTAAGAGAGAAAGTATATGTGAAAATATTTAGAACCAACCAAATGTTAGCTTATCATTATCATTATGTGATTGTTTATTGTTTCTTATTTAAACATTTTAGTTATACCAGTATGCCACATGAAGCTGAAAATTATATCAACAATAACAAAAAGCCTATAACATTCATTAGTACTTGTTAGTCTTTTTTTATTTATATAATCTCTTTACTAAAACTACTGTGGAGTAGAATTATAAGTGCCTTATTCTAAGGATTCCTTTAGGAATAAAGGTAAAAATAAAAAGTTGTCATGAGAAAAATAAAAATTGATTAAATGGAATAGGATTTTTATAGTGCCAATTTTCTCAAGATGGGTTTAATTTGAAGTAATTAAGTAAAACCATAAAAATGAATGTGCTCAAGTAATAATGTTAATGCTCAAATATTATGAAGTCCTTTGACTTTACATGCACTGGTAGACCACTCAACTGCTAAAGCATTTTACAGTTCATAAGGTCAGATATGCTGAAAGTGATCTTAAGATCATCTGTTATTCCCTCATTACTCAGCACTTAAACCATAAGAAAGTGTTGGTGGTCTACATTTGGCTGGGTTGGTGGTTAAGGGCACATAAGGCATTGAATGGGGGTGTATATTATGGTGATTGGAATCTGCCAAAGTCTGGCATTCCATTGTTTCATTAGTATTTACAGTAGATTGATTTTAAAACTTCAGTAGTTATAATAGATTATGAAACATAAGATGGTCTTTTCATCGTAATGAGCACCCTGGTTGGTCTTGTCACCAGTTATCTGAATGCTTAGGCCACACCCCTGTGTCCATTTTTCCTCCTCTTCCTCCATTTGCCCCTTTCCTCCTTCACTAGCAGGTAAGCTTCTTGGATTAAAAATGACAAATTACTTGCAAATGCATCCCAGGGCCTGTCAAAAATTTCTGTGTAGTGGACAATAAATGTCTGTAGCATGAAATGATGAATCCTGAATTGAACGTGTTTGACCTTCACATAAGAAGGGTACGTAAGAGCACTTAGGGGTAAAGGTTTGTAGAGTATCAGTATATACGAGTCCATTAGTTAGGGGGAAAATTCTCCCAGAGGTAGATTAATGTATTCCTTTTCCTTCCTAGCATTTCTGATCAGCACTGTACTTTATGGGGTGTTTCACAGAAACTAACAATTTTCATTAAAGTTTAGTGTGAATTTTGCTAAGAAGAAACCACCTTCATCCAAAATATAGCAGGTGATTTCCCAAATAAAGACTAAGCGATAGCCTGAAAAAGATCTTGCTGGAGAGCCCAGATCATGGGCCATGAATGGCATTCACAGCAGGTGTTTATTGGGCACTGTGTAAAGCAGTGCATTGTCTCTGAAGAGGAGGAAAAACAAATCGTGATCGGTTCTCTCCAGGAGCTTACACTTTAATTTAGAAGAGAAGTTACTTATATATAAATCAGTTAATGATGTCAGATAAAAATACACTATGGTGCATGAATGAAACGGGTAATACATATTGTAGAAGCCATTATGAATAAAAAATAATTGAAAAATAAATTAAGACACCATTGGCAGTGTAGGTTCGTTATGAAAAATAATAGATTTTGTAGTTTGAGGACATGATTAGATTAGTTTTAGGGGACCAGAAGCATCTCTGAAATGAGAAGAATCTGTAGTGTGGGGTAGAAAGAGCCAGGGAAGTCATTCCATAGTGAGGATACAGACTTGGAAGGTAGTAGTGAACAAAGACTTTGTTAAAAGGATGCTTTTAAAGGGTAAAATCACAAAATCATGACTCATACATATTAAAAAATGAGCTAATGACAAATGAGTTTGCTTAACTTGTTAATTAATGGGAGAATGAGTAAGTGTTATAAATGACTGAATGGAACAGTGAACCGCACATACCTAGGCACTAAAGAGCACTGAAGAATTTAAAATAGATGCAAAGCTGGCTTTTCCACAGTGGAGGGAGGAAATCAACTGGACCTCCCTGGACAAAATTTATTTGTGTATCTATGAACAAGAATTGTTTGCATCGCCATCGGTTATCTACAATTCAGAGTTACAAAGAGCTCAAAGACACCGACAGGTACAGAGATCCCATAGGACAGGGTACCAAACTCATTTTCACCCGGGGCCACATCAGCCTCACTGTTACCTTCAGAGGGCCGAATGTAATTTCAGGACTGTGTAAATGTAACTACTCCTTAAGCGAGAGCTTGGTGCTGCCGCTGGGTAGAAACAAGGTGCCGGCCAGATAAAACAAGGTGGAGGGTGGGATTTGGCCCTAGGGCCTTGTGTTTGCCACCTGTGCTTTAGAAGAATCAGAATACCAAGAAGAGTGTGTTAGGCAAAAACTAGGGTTTTTTTTTTTCATTTTAATTAGTATTTTATTGTTGTTCAAGTACAATTGTTTGCATTTTCCTCCCACCACTCCCCCCACCCCCACCATCCCCACCTCCCTCCCCTGGTTCTGGCCTCCCTTGGTTGTGTCCATGTGTCCTTTCTAGTTGTTCCTAAAAACCCTTCCCCCATTTATCGGAGACACTTAATAAGTTTTTATTCCATTTCAAAGTCTTTCACATATTTTTTGGTAGGTTCTAACAAGATAGCACTCCAAGAACATAATCAGGTATTTTGGAGTTTTGAAATACAGACCAAGTACTTTAGACTTGATATTTTGCATTAGGGATACAAAGGGATTTCTTCCTGAGTGCCAGTTCCTCCTTGTCAGAACTCAATATTAAAACATTCTGTTGGGCAGGATTCTGGCTGCTGTTTTGGAAAGAGTGCCGTGATCAGCTTGCATTCTCTGTCATGTGCATTGCAAGGTTAGCAGGTGAAAGGTAGTAGCACCACTATTTAGCCAGTAGTGAACCATTAATGGTTTTTAACTGGGCTGTGGCTTGTTAAACGTGGTATGTAGCAACACAAATGTAGTAGGGTGCAGGATAGAGCAGCGTGGGGGAAGACTGCAGGTAGGAGTGAGGAAAGTACACATTGGAGGTAATCCAGCTTTAGGAACGTGTTTGGAAAATTAGGGATTGGGACAGTTCACACCAGAAAGGTGGGGATAAACTGGATGTCCTTGACTAGAGAGAACTAGCGAATTTACAAAGTGGGAGGCCAGGGGAGAAGAATTATAGACAGGACATTAAGAGTCATTTTAGGAAGTTTAAAGGGAATGTAAGGCAGTTCAGCTTGGAGATGATATAAATTCAATTTTTCATATCACCTCTCAAATCTGCCTTATTTTCATTTCCATTAAGATCATGGTAGTTTTGATTCTTGTATATTTGTGTTAGAGTTAAGTATGACTTCAGTTAACAGAGAAATCCAGAAATAACAGTGGGTTATGTAAGATAGAAATGAATTTTTCTCTTATGTAACAATCTAAATATATGGTGTCCATAGCAGGTATGGTGTCTGAAACCCAGGCCCCAAGACTTTTGGTTTCACTGTCCTTGATATACTGCTTCCCCATTGTGATTCAAGATGCCCATTCTATTTGTCTCCAGCCCTTAAGTCTGCACTGTAACTACATGAAAGAGAGGGAGAGCATGGAACTTCCCTTTGGTGAAAACCAGAGGTTGCACATACCATTTCTGTTCATTCCTATGAGCTGGAAGTTAGTGACATGATTATATGTATCTCTAAGATTCAAAAAGAGAACAAGATAAGCCATAGACTTTTGGGAATTTCAAAGTAAATTTCTAAATATCTCAAGGTAAAAATAAATTATAGTGGAAATTATAAAATATGTAGAACTGAATGAAAATAAAAATATTATTTATTAAAATGTGTATGACACAGCAAAAATAGTATTTATGGGGAAACATAAAGGCTTAAATGTTTATGTTGCAAAAGAGGGATAAAAGTTAATGAACTTATTACCCAAACTAAGATATTAAAAGGATGGTACAATGGATTTTTTTTAAAAAGCAAAGGAAAGAAAAAAATAGAGAAAAGACTCTAAAAAATGAATAGAAAATATACATGCATAGATAAGTCCAAGAAAGTGAAGTTGGTTATTTAAAAAATAAAAAGACCAATGTCTAACATGACTGATGAAGAATAAAAGAGAGAATGTATAAATGAGCAATATAATGAGGGAAAAAAGAATATAACTACAGTTATTGGAGAACTTAACCACATACAAGAGTACTGTGAATAATTTTGTAATTATGCATTTGAAAACTAGGAGAAATAACCAAATTCATAGAAAATATAATTTGTCAAAACTAAGACAAATAACGTGAATAGTACCATAACTAAATTTTAGAAAAGAATACAACGTTTTATCAACAATTTTTTATAAATTAAGAACTTTTTTAAAGATATTTATTTGTTTATTTATTTATGTATTTATAGAGGAGGGGGAGGGAAGGAGAAAGAGAGGGAGAGAAATATCAATGTGTGGTTGCCTCTTGTGCATCCCCTACTAGGGATCTGGCCTGCAACCCAGACATGTGCCTTGACTGGGAATCGAACCAGTGACACTTTGGTTCACACGCCTGCAGTCAATCCACTAAGCTTTACCAGCCAGTGCTCGAGAATTTTCAATCAATTAAACCTTTCTCCAGAAAGGACCACCACAGCCAAATAATTTTCTGGATAGTTCTATCAGATGTTCTAGGAACAGATCATTTTACCTTACAAAAACTCCTCCAGAAACTAGAAAAAGAGGGAACATGCCTAACTCATTACGAGCTGAGTAACTTTCAAGACAAAACCAGACATAGAAAGTATAACGGGGAAAGTAAGGGACTTTTCACATTAACGTGATGCAAAAATATTATACATAAAATATTAGCAAAATAAAACCAGGAATACATTAGTAAAAGGATAGCTCACAATGAATAAGTTAAGTTTATTCCAGCAATTCAGAGTTGTTTTAATAGAGAAAAGCAACCCTTATAATTCACCAAAGTGAAAGATTAAGGAAAAATAATAAGGTCATCTCAATAAATGGATAAGAAACATTTATTCCCATGATATCATTATCATCATCATAAATGTCTTAGCAAACTAAGAATTGAAAGGAACTTCATTTAATCTAATAAAAGTCATATGAAAAAACATATGGCAGATATTACCTTAGCATTTTTTAAATAGTTTTAAATTTTATTGTTGTTAAGTACAGTTTTCTGCCTTTTCCCCACACCTCCCCCCTCCACCCCAGCCATCCCCACCTCTTCCCCTGATTCCACCCACCCTTGGTTTTGTCCATATGTCCTTTATAGTTGTTCCTGAAAACCCTTCCCCCTTTACCCCCATTATCCCCTCCCATCTCCCCTCTGGTTACTGTCCGTTTGTTCTTAATTTCAAAGTCTCTGATTATATTTTGCTTGCTTGTTTGTTTTGTTGATTAGGTTCCAATTAAAGTGAGATCATATGTATTTGTCTTTCACTGCTTGGCTTATTTCACTTAGAATAATGCTATCTAGTTCCATCCATGCTGTTGCACAGGGTAGGAGCTCCTTCTTTCTTTCCACTGCATAGACTTCCATTGTGTAAACATACCACAGTTTTTTGATCTACTCATTTACTGGTGGGCACTTAAGTTGCTTCCAGCACCTTAGCATTTGAAAGTCCATCTTTCAGGCCAGGAAAAGCAAAAGATGACCCATGCCACAACTTCTATTAGATGCTAACAAGTGGTCTTACTCAGCACAGTAAAAGTATCATTAATGCAAATAATGTTGTCTGTAAAATGATATAGGAATCTAGAGTTAAATTATGAAAAATAAAGAGAGTTTAACAAGTTTGTTTGATAAAAAACCAGTGTGTGAAAGTCTCTTTTACTTTTCACTCCAGCACTGGCACTGAGAAAATGTAACTAAAAGTATATCAATACGAAAATAACAAAAATGTAAAGTACATAGGAAAAAATGTAATGACAAAAAATGCAAGTCCTTGATAAAGACTACACTCTAGAGTAGCAAAGACAGTTCTGAAGAAGAAAAAGGTAGGGGAGTTTTCCTAAAAAATTCCAACCCCTATGAAAGCTGTGGAAATTAAGATAGGGTAGGCTTGCCACAGGAATATATAAATAGGCCAGTCGAGAACCCTTCTGTTCAGAAACAGAAATGCGTGCACGTGGAATCCTGATGCCTGTTACTACACACATTTTCTCCTAAAATGGCTCTGTTGGAAGAGGCCACGGCAACATTTCGTAATCTGCTCTCACCTTACAAAAGGCCTGCTTCTCCTCTATCCTGGACCCGTGGTGGCAGCTCCCCTAGGCACGTCAGGTGCCAGACTAGAGGCAGTTTAAGATTTTGGTGCCTTCATGCCCTCCTTTAATTAAGTCACTCAGGTAAGGCTTCTTGCCCCTTAGTTGTACATATTTTTTATATATTTCCTTTTTTTAGCTCTTTTTATTTTTGTTATTTTTATTGTATTCTTTTTCCCATTACCATTTGTCTCCCTTATACAGGGTTTGGTGCAAATAACACCTCTTTTTTTTTATCACAAAATCTTTTATTACAGAATCATAAGCATGCAATTCTGTAACATACCAGTATCACACTCAAGCACACTATATGACATTTGAGGTGAAATGTTCACATTAAAACTATAAATTATTAAACCCATATCATTACCTTACCAACTACACTCAAGCAGGCCTTACTTCTGCTGGACCTTGTGTATTTTTGATAAGACAATTATATTAGACATATGGGCATTTGGCAGTGGGGTGTTCTGAAATTGACATGTATCATTAATTGGTGTTGAGGAGGAGTAATGACAGTTTTCTGTAATGACCCAATATCTTCTGCCGTCCTCTTATAATCAGAGAATGTATAGCTCCAGAAACAGAACCAGGAAGTGTAGGGAAGATGTAATTGAAAGCAGCAGTGTTTTATTTCATCCAGGTGACAAACCCTGATCTGGCCCATGTCTTATCTAGTTATCTGTCTTAGAATTATAATTGAAAAGTGAGACAGTTGTCACAGAGACACATCAACACATTTCATCAAATTGAAAAATGAAGTTGAGACTATTTTCTGCTGAAAAATAAAACTGATTTGGCTGGTTGATGTGACCATGAGAATTGGCTTTGTCAATCTGCAGCTCTAAGATTTTGATGAAAATGTATTTAATGTTAAGATAAAATAAATGTATTAAAATTTTTATACTCGTAGAATGGTATTAAAATTACCAAAGTTTTTATTTTCCTAAATTCCTTTTGCCTATGTTGAGTTTAATGAAATACCAGCAAAAGAGGAACAGTTTTGGTCATTTGATAGGTCTTATAAATAAAGTCTTGTTGATATACTTTCCAGAAACAGAAAGTGAACGGCCTTAATAACAACATTACAATCCTTTGGCAAGTCAAGTGGTTTCTAATGCTGTGCTTTCAACAAAATTGAAGGGAGGATGTAATTGAGCTAATAGATCATTAAAATTAATTTTTGATGACAGATCACTATGTAATCTTTGCATAAAACTAGGAAGGCATTCAAGAAATTGAGTGATATTGTTATGACAAAACTATTTCCATTCTCATGTACTTTTTTTATGTGAATAAGATTTCTCAGTGATTGAACCTATAGAAATAACATATATAGGTGAAATTGACCCCTGTCATCACTAAACAAAAATTAGCATTTGCCCAGGGATATATGAGCTACTTGAGTGTGGGAGAATAGGAAGATATATCCATCCCATTAACAAATACACTTTTGGAACATTTAGGTTGTTTTTTTTTACATTTACATTTTTAGTATACTCAATTTTAATAATTCAATCCACAAAAATATATAACACTTAGAGCATTATTGCCACAAGCAGTTTTAAAAATCAGTTTTTCTCTATATATGTGTTTTATTTTATTTTTTTTTACAGAGAAGTATGGCCTATCTTCTCTGTATGATAGTAGTATGATAGGCTAGCCAATAAAAGGTCTTGCAAGCATAAATATAGTTTATATTAGAATAAAAGTCTGTAAGAGAAAAAGATTGGAAATAAATTCAAAGGGAAGAGGAACAATATAAAATTAAAAATGATCTCAGTTATTTTCTAAGTGGCTAAATGGTGGAATCAACATAGTTCAACAAATTATTGAACTATTTAAAATTCACTGGGTAAGTTTATATGAATAATAAAGTTTCCTTTGAATATGTCAATATTTACAATATTATAGAAATTTCATCCTTTACAACTATTTAAACATATGATGGAAACGTTTAGACAGCTTAAAAATGGGGGGGGGGGGGGTACAATGGAGATATGTGGTTTAAAATTTATTTAGGGAATATCTACTCAAATTTTGAAAACTATTGCCATAAAGCCAATATGTAATTATATATTTGAAATTTGTCAGCATTTAATCAGCTTCTCAAAACCCTGTTATTTAAAACAATCTAATCTCCCTTATCTTCAATAAGGTATACTTACAGAGATAATATTACTTAGAGGATAAATGCTAACCTGTAGCTATATGGAGAAAAGCATATATACATTTTCCTGTGTTAAGAAAAATTACAGAACACTGGAAAACTTTTAGAAATATGATTTTTATCTTTCGAGTCGTGTTAGAGTCTTTCTCACAACTCTAAAGGATTCATTCAGCTAATACTAGTGGTAACAGGTTTGAACTGGGCATGCCAGTTATCTTCACGATCTTGGTGTCCAAGGACAGGAATATGCCCGTATGTCTCTATGGAGATGACTGAGCGATGCTTTGTACTCTTAATTCACATGTCTGCTGTTAGAATAGACAATGGCTGTTAGAGTTTTTATGTTTAATTTCCTTTTCTTCCCACCCTGCATCTAGCTATCAACTGTGCGTCATCCTACTACATGTGCAGTTTACTCTACAGGGACATGAGTTGTTGAAGAAGAGTCATTGTTCTTTGTCACAACGCTAACTGTTGCTCTAGGGTACTTAGGAGAACATGGACCCAATAGAGTTAATGTACTTACTCCAGTGTCCCCATTAAGCTCAGGAAAGAACTGACTTGAGTACATAAATCTGGCCAAATAACTGTTAATTATTTGCAGTGCTTCTTCTAACTATTTGTAAGAATCTTAAAGCTAAGTAAAACTTGCATTTATCACTTTATAAAGCCAGAACTTACTGTTTCAAAACCAAAGATCAAGTTAGGTTCATTTTTGGTTTTGCCAAGGCTACTTGCCTCTTCATTGAGGTTGCCTGGAAGGTTCCGTCAAATTGGCTTGCCACCAAATAAAACGCAGTGTGCTCTGTACAGTTTTGACCCAGAATCAGGTGAATCTCAGCAGTCTTGGCTGAGCTACATTGTAAAATTTTGGATTTGTTCAAACTTGACACTTCCTGGGAACCCATTCAAACTGAAACCGGAAAAAGGTTTTGCACAAACCCTGTGCTGCCCGTTCTGCCAAGTTTCCCACTGCTCTAATGTTCGCCTACCTTCTGTATATTCGCATCGAGGGCAAGCGGAAATGTCCTCATGAATCTCTCATGAGGGATCTTGGTTGCAACAATCTAGACATTCTCCTTTCGCTACCTTGTCCCAAAACACAGAGCCAGTATTCTGTGTTAGCCAGCTTCAAAATATGTATGTTTTCCAATAATGGGGTCATCTTCAGAGGATTGCATTTCTACAACATGACCATGCTTATGGTCAAATGAAGAAAATGCTATGAAAACAAATAGGCTCTTTATTCAGAGTTGCAACTTTGTGGCAAAAGGCGATGGCCAAATAAAAAACGTAAGACTTACTTCAACTTGCAGTAATGGTTTCTTACAGCCCTGTCAGTTTTTTCATAAACACGGTGACACAGGGAACGTATCACTGAGAAACTATATAATGAATGTTAACTTCACCAGCAGATGAATTTAGTATTATTGAATTGCTCAGTGTTTGGAGTTCAGACCGACAGCTTCATATTTGATGCTGATGAGTAGTTATACCGCCTCTCTAAGGACCTTCTTTGATCATGTATTTTAATAGTCATGTTCTAAACACTATCAATAACATAATAAAAATCTCTTGCTTTATATCATGAGGATAGTATGAGGGTATATTATAAAACATAATAAAAGTATTTTTGAAAAATATTTTATATATATGAAATGCTTTCTGTTCTAAGAGACAATATTTGGGTGAAATCTCAGAGTAATTGTGTATTAAGTTGGTTTTTAAGATCCTAACAACTATAAAACAAAATATAAGTATTATACCCTCATTGTACATACAGTTGGTGTGAATACTGTATGTTATACACGTTTTTGAAGTATCCTTTAAATAAAAAGCTGATTGGGGAGTTTTCGTATTGTGCATCTAATTTCAATCAATTACATATAAATTTCAGTTGAACATTATTTTATGCCTAGTTTAAAAAATGGTGGTATGATACAAATAATATCTGACTGAGAGTCAGAAAAGCTAGGTTCTGGCCAGTTCTATACCATAGCCAGGCACATGACCCTGGGCAAGTTGCTTAAACTCTACATTTTAATTTTCTTATTTTTTAATGAGTAGACTGGATTAGGTAGTATTTAAAAGGTCCTGCCCCCAATTGGCCATTGTCTAGTGTAGGAAGACTTATTCTGATCTTCACAAGATTTCCACTTTGCCAATAGTTGCTATCAACCAATTTGGTCATATGATATTATACAACAGATACTTGTTTAATCCCTATGTGTCTCAATAGCATCCTAGGGCACCTAGCAGAGTAGGTCCCTGCTGCCACGGGTCTCACTTTTTAGTTACTGTCACAATCGGAAGGATTTTTAGAGAATCTTGTGAAACCCCTCACCCTACAGGTGAGAAGTCTAGAGGCCAGAGTAGTTTGTAAATTGCCAAATATAGTAAAACTTGGGCTGGAATTCAAGTGTTCTCATTAGTGACACAGTGTTCTTTTCATTGTACATATTCCACTCATGACCGGTGAGGGTGATGAAGACATAATCAAAGAACACTTTGCAATGTCTAGTGAATGCCACAAAGTGAAAGGAAGATAGTTAATAACCAGATTCCATATTTACCTTGAGCAGGACAAGAAGTAGACTCATAAATGGGACACTGTCATTCTTGGGCCCTATTTAGAATTGTCAGAACGTGCCCTCCACTTCATGGTAAATGGAGTTTCATAAAGCCACTTTGATCTGGTTTTCTTCATTTTAAAG
The DNA here is from genome assembly GCF_019186645.2 of Phyllostomus hastatus. NCBI lineage: Eukaryota > Metazoa > Chordata > Mammalia > Chiroptera > Phyllostomidae > Phyllostomus > Phyllostomus hastatus. The sequence continues at coordinate 55,573,951 of NW_025334033.1, read as the reverse complement.
AAAAGAGTTGGCATGCCCCGAGGTTGCATTACTAGTTGAGCTTGCTCAGTGATATCAAATGCCTCGGTCCATCTTTTTTTTTTTTTTAATGCATCTGCATACCACCTCTAATTCTACTTACACAGGTGTTTAAAAAGTTTAAGGGCTTTTAATAAACTTTGATCTGAGATGAAAGGCTACAGAGAATATAAATTGTCACTATTAGCACTATTAATATAAATATCCAAAGTAGTCTTATGTTAATTATTTAACATTAGTAAACAATTTCAACCTATCATTGCCCCCAATTACATTGTATTTAAACATCAAAGAGTTTAATTGGCAAAACCATCAAAATAGACCTTCCCTTCCCATTATTCTCTTTAGGCTCTTTTCTTAATTATTTGGATAGCTGGTGTTCCATGAGTGATTTTCTAGAATTTCTTCAATGATTTTCTCTGCTAGGGTCTCCCTACAGCTGCAGCAAAGCCCATTGGAACATCCTCGACTTGCTTGTTTTATTGTCTGCACACATTAACCAGACAGGCACAGTAACTGCGGACTCACTGACTTAAAGCACTTGGATTCTATCAAGTACTCCCTTACATATTTTTAGAGAACTTTCTGTATCTATTTTTATTCCTTATTTCTCAGAATTTGTTCTCTGTAGTACCTCAAAGTAACGAGGAGCTCATTAGACTTTAGTTTTTCCCTGAAGAAGAATGTGTTTCTTCCCAGACAAGTAGGAGTTGAGTGAGAGGGTAAGGAAGAAGCTGGTGAACTCCAAATTTCTTAAGAGAATATCTGGACTTGTGGACTGGGAGTTAGAAGACCTGGTTGTGAGTCCTGGCACTTTGACATGGGCAACTCGCTTAATCTCTCTGAGCCTAATTTATGTCCTCTGTGGGATGCAGTAGGCCCACTACTTCTCTTGTGTATCTTACAGGTTTGCTGTGAAGATTAAGTGAGAAAGTGGACGGGAAAGTCCTTTTCCCATTTTTAAAAACACTACCCCCACTATGTGTACATTACCATCACCAGTCTCAAGAGCAGTACATGGACTCGGAAGTTTTGGCTCATCACTTAGGACATTTGAATTTTCATCCCGGTTTTGCCCTGCCAGTTGTGTGTCTTGGCATTCTATGTTATGCAGATTTTACCTCCAAAATTCAATTCAGGTGTTTCAAGTTTGAGCTCTGAGAAATTTAAATTTATAGCTCATATTTAATAATCCTAATAATTTTAGTTTGACACACGCCCACCCCAAATTCAGTTGACCTGGACTAACTCCCTGTACTTTTTAAAGCCTCTCAGATAGTCCTAATGAGATATCATGGTTGAGAATTACTGAGCTTGGCCATCTTCATTGTGCCCTTTGAGAATGCCCATCCCCTGGAGCCTGCTGTTACTCTGCCTTCGTGTCTACTGAGTTTAGTGCTGTTTATTTCCACCAAATTAAGTTCCTGCCTTTTCGGCTGAGAACATGGTGTATTCTGTCCCCAGCAATTTTTTTCTGATCTACCGAAACAACAATTGTGAGATTCTTTCTCAACATTTTCTTTAATTTTCTTAAGCGTTCAAAAATCTAGGGTGCTTAATTTTAGCATCTTACTAAAACTTAAATTTGTTAGAACTAATTTTGAGAGCAAATTTGCCCAGTTATGAATTCACCACATCACTAATTCACTGATTTTAACAAATTGGCCAATCTACAAAAACGGTATCTTTGGACACTGTGTGAACAGTTAGAAAAACAAGTAAGTCATTTTGTAAATCAGTACTATATTAGATAAATTGGCTACCTAGTCAGTTTGCTTTGAACGGTTAACTGAGATTATGTAAACCACCTGCCTCCTTTATCTCTTCTTTCTAGTTTCCCCTCTTATGCTTGTGGGTTAATCCCCTCATTCCATCATACTTATACCTTTTACTCCTCTCTCCTTTCCACGTGTGACAACCGACTACTCCATGCAAAGGACAATTGGACACAGTTCATCTTGCAAGGTCAAGTAGGACAAATACTTCGTGAACTCTCAGGCTTCACATCAGACCCCACAGAGGAGGTTTAGGAAGGCTCAGGGGTGAGGAATTTGGCATGAAAGGATGGAGAGGAGGCGACCATAAAAGGCTTTTCGGGGTGGTTTCATCTTCAGTAAACCACCAGGGTCAAGTGAACGCAGTCTTGGTTTTTTAATTTCTTTTGGTAAAGAATGATTTTTTTTTCTACTTTTATTTTTTTTAAAGAGATCTTCCAAAGAACAAAGAAAAATTTTTCTTTCTAAAAATAGGAAAAAACTCATTCTGTCTTGCAAAATCCATGTGGGTCTATTAACCTTGTTATAAATCTAAGATACATAACGAATTTTGTTGATCTTATTTTCTTGTAACATTTTCTTATTTTATCATCCTAGAAATTATTTTATTGTTATCCATTAGTTGTTTTGAACTATGCTAAAAAAAGATAAATTATATGAAAATGAAGGAATAATGGAATCACGCAGAAGGATGTTACAATAAGTGAACTATTATATAAGATTTGAGGTTTCTTATTGTGTTGTCCAATCATTGGAGGAGTCTGAGATTTTACTCTACCTGCAAGTTACCGAGTTAGCTGACCACACTTGCACAGATGCTGGAGAAGACATGATAAAGACTTCATTGTTCATAGTACAGCAGGCCCCATGAGCTGCATGTTTTCATTGGTCCCCTTTGTTCCTCAGGTCCTGTAGGGAGAATATGGAGATGGGTCCAGGTGGGTGTTGCACACGCAGTGAATTTGTGTCACATGTGAGGAGCCCTGAGCTTATGCAACCCCTGATTTTATAAAGGGAGCTGCAGAAAATCCTACCCAAGCTTTGTCGCAGACAGAGTCACTATCTCTATTTTCAACTCTGTTCTCTGTATAAACATCCTTGAGCAGCTATCACAAAGCATCATGCAATGCCACGGAGCAGTACCTTCCAACAAAACATTGTATTGTCATTCAAGAACAAGTTTTTAAATTTTTTATTAGTATTATTACATTTATTGAACTTAGATTGAAAATTCAGAATTTCTCATTTGCTCTCTTGACAAAGAAAACTGACAGAAAGACATTTCATAGTTATTAGATGAATCAAAGGATGAATATAAAGAGACAGACAGTGGTAATATCTAGATAATAATGGTGATGGTGATATTGATTATATAAGCAAAAAGTCATGTGTTCTCAAATGACAATATCCTATATGAATTTTTGCAAATTCAGGAATCAATAAATGAACAATATATTTCTGAGGACAAAAGAGAAATTGAGTGCCCTCATCCAGTTAGGTATTCAACAAGCAGGGCTTCATTATGTAATGTTTTGCCACAAGAACCTGAATTTACCCATTTTGCTGAAAGAATGTTTGACAGTATTCTTCCATCTTTTATTATCTTTGCGCACCAAAATTAACTTCATGTGGCTTCTAAGTGAGCAAATGTTGAAATCAGATTGTATAAAAATGTGATGGGAAGGAAGAGATGTTACAGCAATGAAAATTTTCATTGAATCAATCATGCTTATAAATCTGAAAAATGAAAAAATTGCAATTATGTAGTAAAGAAGATGATGACCTTGTCAACTTAAAAATATTAGGAGCTGTCACAGTTTAGAAATACTGTGTTTTGAAGATGCAAGTCCAAGAAGAGCAGACCAGAAGTTACAATAAGCTGGAACACATTAGAAATAGATTTGAAGTCTGGAGTCCGTGTTTCTACAATAAGATGGGCGTTTTCTGGGACTGTGGATGACAGTCATTCAGCAGTCCATTGCATTCATACCTTCAAAACCGGGAGAATGTGTAATAATATACTTAAATCCTCAGTAAAATTTCTAATCAAGTTGTTTTTCACTCTCTATTTTCCTCTAAATTACTTATCAGCAACTAAAATATGTTTTTAAAAAAACTTCCATCCATTGGCCCAGAATAATAAATGGTGACCACACCACTAATTTTTTTTAATATATTAAGGATTAAACAAAAGCACATCATCGTGTTACAGGATCTGGGAGCAAATTGCCATCTGTATTCCCACCTTTCTGTCTGTTGTTTGTTGTTGGTTTGTTACACATGAAGTCCTTTGGTTCACACAGTGTGCAAGTTACAATTAACTCCGAGTGACAGAACTATAAATGTCATAGACCCAGTTTTCACTGTCATTAGGCATCTTGTTGGCATGTCCAGAAAGTTCTTTAAACCACTGAGTTTCCTCTAGGTTTAAGAGGGAGAGAGAACATATATACTTTAAGTAGGGCTCACCATGACTTTGAGATAGCACCTATGTCTTCATCCTCTTAGGAATAACAGAGATCAAAGCTCTCACCTGTGGCCTCCAGCTAAAGTTTGGTGGTGGAGGTGGAAACAGTATAAAATACTTAGATATTAGTCTTTCTAATTGGTACTTCTCATGGGTGTTTTGTCCTAGACTATCCCAAGAAAATGAGGGGAGCAGGAATCATCACATAATTTAATCTTTTTGTTGCAACTTCATTATTTCATCTAGAGTGTGTCTTAGAACTTACACACCCAGATTCACTTGACAGCATATGGGATTGTCCCCCAAGCAAATGGAAGTTACCTGATTTTTCACATTAGCAAGTTTTTAAAATATCACTGAATATATAAAGTTACTAGATGACTGAGAAGCAGTTGTAGTACCGAATATAATATTTATTAAACAGCTATTATGTATTAACACCATAGGTACAAACACAGCAAGGCATAGTTCCTATACTTAAAATTTCCCAAATGAATGGGGAAAGAGTCAGTTAATGAAAAATTACAATATACGTATCTCTTGCAGTGGCCCTAAGTATTTTCGTTAAGGAACCCAAAGAATATACTTGCTCTAAATCTGGTCAGCATTTGCAGAATGAAGTCTGTTGTAGTGATGTTATAGTTTGATTTGCACATAGCAGGTGCTTTGTAAGTGCTTGTCGGATAAAGGAAAGACTGAGTATCCTATGCAGTTTCTGTATAAGTGTGGTGTAGTCCTGCCCAATTTCCAGAGTATTGCATGTTTTCTAGTTTTCATAATGTATCTTAAATGTCCGAAGTCATATGGTTTTGCCTACTTACTACTTATTTTCCTTAATGTGTCTAGTAAAGGCTACAGAACTTGTTCCTTTCAGTTGAGATGTTAAAATGAAGTGGGGCAGGGAGTGGGGGCGGGGAACCTAAGTTCAAAATATCAGATTGCTTTGGCAAGACTAACTCCTTTTCGTACTAACCACCAGGGCACAAAGCTTCATTGTTGTCCAGCTGAATGAATGTGTGGCTTTCATTTATAAAAAAGAAAAAAGTAACCTTTCTAGCAATTGAAGTTTCAGGAAAACAATTGGTTGTGGCAAATGTCAGGTGAATTTGCTCACCGAATGATACTGTCAGCTGGATTTTGCCCACTGGCTTTCATGGTCCATCTTTCACAGCCAGTGGCTACACATTTAGAAACTGACTTTAAATATCTATACAGCTGACCTCATATATTCACATGTCCCCTCTTACCCTTCTCTTTAGCCATTCAGGTTATACCTTAGCAGAACATATCCTATATACTTCGAGTTCAACTTTAGTGAGCTATCTACCAAGATATATTGCTGTGACTTCAAATTATTGGTACTGGGAGCTAAGTATGGCCTGGCAGTTGGGGTACCTTCAGAGATAGTTCAGGTGAAATTTCGATGGCTTTAAAGAATTCTGGAGAGTCACTCCTTTGGCGATAGTCGGCCAGGAAAATTCTTTGTAAAAAGCCCCAAAAAGTGTTTCTAAGTGCTCAAAAAAGGATCAATTATGAAAGCCATGTTTAAAAGCATGGGCAGAGTTAATCTCAGTTATTTTTGAATGAAATCTCAAAGCCACGACAATGAAAATAAAATACTTTGCCTGATTTCTATTTAGATCCGATCTGCCTGTCACCAGAAATTCATCCATATGGAGGGATTAACCGTTCACATGCTCTTTCAGCGTCCCTGTGCAGTGTGTGGAGTAATGGAAAATGATTAATTTGTTCTGTCATTCCCTTTGAGAATGCAGGGCATCTCTTAAAAAGAAAATAGCCCTTTATTTTGGGAACAGAAAAGGTTAATTATGTTCACCTCACCAAGGTGCTTTTAAGTAAATTAGCCTGGACCCTACCTCAGCCAGAACAGTTATAATTCCTTATCCGTGTTCCTTATCAGGACCCCCATTCCCTGTTAGCTATGGAAGGGGCAAATGCGATTGCCTGCTGGAGCATGTCCTGACACCTTGCGAGCAGGGCTTTGCGATGTTTGGGAAATGATGAGCACTTTCAGCGTCGGCCCTGTTTCCCGTGTCCCCATCATCTCATCCACAGGAGGCAGCTTGCTCTTCACATCACACGTTTCCTCTTTATCTTATCAAATCTGCACAAAGATTTTGTTCTCATCTTCCTCTCTTTAACTGTCTAGACCATTTGACACAGTTTGACTGTCCCTCATTTTTCTTCCAGTTTTTTAAAATTATTATTTTTTTATTTTTGAGTCTATTTGGAAACCTTCTCTGACTCTCCAAGTCATTTTTTCAAATTCTACCTTCAAAAGTAACTTGTGCTATATTCTTCTTTTCACATTTCTAACTTCTAAGTGTGTCTTTATTGTTCTTTGGAGAAGGTTTTATTGATAACACTAAAATCTATTTTATGTAATACAAGTACTCAGCAGTGGAAATATGCGAAAAAATATAGTCCAACCGCTAAGGAATTTGCTGTCCACTGAAAGGGGCAAGTAAACCTACAGAGGGGAAATGGTTAGGCCTGTGATGAGAGACATGTTTGTGGGTAGGAAGCACTGAGGATGGGCAACTCACCCAGACCTTGGGGGAGAAGTTTGCAGAACAACAACTAGTGTTGTCATTGTGATCATTGCCAGTGTTCATTGCTGACTAGTGCCCTGCCCTCACTGAGTGAGTATATTTCATGGTAATATACATGTAAAGTGTATATTAACACTTTACATATGTTAATATATTTGATCTTCACAATAGCTCTTCACTATGGGTATTATTATTACTCCTCCTTATAGATGAGAAAACTGACTCCCACTGCAGAGATCTCTAGGAATTTTTGTAGGGACACATAGCCAGTAGGTGACTAAATTAGGATTTCAACTCAGGCTTAACTCCTCCAGAGCCTATCCCTCTAACTGTCATGTTAGAGGAGGTAGTGACCAAGCCAGGTCTTGCGGAAGGGGCATCAGTGAGCTGATGGCAGTGTGCAGAGGATATTTTAACAGATGGGCCTTCATTTGCAAAGTCACGATGGCACAGAGCTTGAGGAGAGAAGCAACATTATGGAATAACACTTATGGTAATAGAACCAAAATCTATTTAGTAAGCCATATTTAGAAGAGGGAAAAACTGTAAAATCTTAATATTTGTTTTGTTAGGACAATTATAAAGTGAAAAAATAAGCAAGTTCTTTGTCTACTTTTGGAAGTTTCTGTTCTAAAAACACAAAATGAGAATATCTGGAGTTGGTCATTTGATGGGGCAAGCACCCGAGAAGACAAAAAATGTCTTTCCTCCTGTTTTTCTCATGCAACCGTTAGCTTTGCAGAGTGAAGATGTCTCCACCTCACCAGTGTTCTGGGGTAAACATTAACCCCTAGAATCCCATGCATGTTTTTGTCTTTATTTTACTTCCTCTCTATAAAAACATTTTCTATTGTCTGTCCAACTTTTGAAGCTTAAAAATCAGATTCAATCCTACTTTGGAAAGATGCTAAAGCTACAGTGGACTAAATCTAGAGCCCGAAGGGCCCTTAGACATCTTCAGACCCTACTTTCCTATTTTCCTCATTTGGAAACTGAATCCCACGGGTTAAATGAGTTTCCCGGGTTCATACAACTGAGATATAACTTTGTATCTCTGGATTTCTAACCACTGATCTTAATCACTATGTCTTGCCGCCTGTCCTCAAACAGATATACCTATCTATTACAAATAAAAATCTTATCTAATTAATATAAATAATCTAATGTTATACATGTTCTTATTATGTTTTGTGATAGTATTTGGGGTAAATCCAGAGTTTTGGCTGTGGCACCATTGGCCTTCTTGGGATTCAGTATGTTCTCCCAATAACTGTCTCACGGAGCTCCACCCAGATGGCCCCTCTGAGGAAGGTCTTGGAACTTCTGCTACTCAGCAGGCCCCCAGCCTGGGAGTGAGGTGCCTGTCTCATTTTCTATCAGGACTCCCAAACTTCCTTTGTTCTCTTGATTGGGGATGGGGGGTTAGGAATCTGCAGGAAATATTTGAGGAGTTCTTTTGGCTATAAATGCAAGCATGTCACTCTTCTGCTCAACACTGTCAGAAGACCTTCTGTCTCATTTAGAATTAAGTACAAAAATTTTTCTGTGGCCTAAAATGCTCTCTAGGAACTTGCCCCAGGCACCTCTGTTCTCATGCTATGCTCTTTCTCAGCTCAGTTGTAGAACATAGAGTAGGCGTTCAATAAATGTTTGCCGATTGAATAAATGAATGAAAGCATTTCCTTCATTGAGTGACTTGTTTGTTCATTCAAGAAGCAATACATCTTTTATGGAGGCACTGTAATAAGGTGCTGGGGGACACTGGTGAGCAGCAAGACAGACACTTCCTACCCTCCTGATGCTTACCACCCAGTGTCAGCACAAACAATAATCAAACAACCACACAAACCAATGTAACATTAGCATTCTAATAAGTTATAAAGAGAAGGCTCATGGCTCATTGTTTGACGTTTGCCTTCACTGAAGAAGTGATGAGAGATTGGAAAGACAATGAAAGTTAACCAAACACTTAAGATTTATACACTTCATTAGATGTAAATTTTACATTAAAAATAAATATTCAAATGGAGTTAATGGTATGCATGCTAAGGTCTTTAGGGGACAGTGTACCAATGTATGCAAAAAATGAGTCAGCCTTGGCTGGTGTGGCTCAATGGATTGAGTGTTGACCTGCAAACCAAAGGGTTGCCAGTTCGATTTCCGGTCAGAGCACATGTCTGGTTTGTGGGCCATGTTCCCAGTAGGGGGTACACAAGAGGCAACCACACATTGATGTTTCTCTCCCTCTCTTTCTCCTTCCCTTCCCCTCTGTCTAAAAATAAATAAATAAAATCTTTAAAAAAAAACAAAAAATAAGTTGATTAATGAATAGAAGTAGGGATAGATAGATGGATTCATGTGTGATAGAGCAAATATAAGAAAATATCGATAGCAGAATCTAGGTGGTAGGTGTATGGGTGATCTCTATCAATTTTTTTCAGATTTGCTGTATGCTTGAAAATGCTCGTAATGTTGGGGAAGGGAGTTTTAACCAGATAAGGAGACTGGAGGGAGCATTCTCCGCTGAGGGTACAGTATGTACAAAAGTGATTTATATGCTATTACTCTTATTTTTATGTTTTGGATGAGTCTGTAGAGCAACAGATATATTTCTAAATATTGGGTACAGTGCTAATTAAGTTTGCCTTGTTCACACTTTATACTCTGTTGACTAATTTTTATTAGCTCTTATTTTAAATTATCACTGACCTCCCCTTCTATAATTTCAGAGTTACTAGAGTTGATAGCCCCTCGCAGAATCAGCATTTGTTTTTAAATACCTGCTATTTGGAGAGTACTTGCCAATTTTCAGTGCACTCTCCCATCCATGGGCTCACTTGATAATGACAGCTATCCTGTGGGTGCGAAATAATGAAGACCATCACGATTTATCCTCATTTTGTGAGTGAATGGTTGAATGAATGAACGAGGCTGAGGCTTGGGAGGGCAGGGAAAAGTGGTATACCCCAAAGCACAAAGTACAAGAAAGTGACATTACTGGAACCATGCCTACCCACAAGCAGGTGTGCTGATTTCCAGTTCAGCACGCCTTCCACCTCGCCACTGTTCCTCGGACAGCGTGACACGCACATCTGGGACCAGTAAATCCAAAAGCAGTTTCTTTACCTCCCGCTTTCACAGAAATTGCTAAACTCAGTCTCTTCCAGGAAACCTTTGCTTGTACTATTTGCCCATTATGAACAGGCAATCACATTTTGGGGACAAATATCTTTAATTTTCTTTGTAAGTATATTTTATTTTCAGTTTTGAGAAATTTCTGTGAGTTATTTTACGGAATTAGTTTATGGATCTCAAGACCCTCCTCTTTGCACACCCGTTGCAAGGGTCTAATTCATTGTTCAGCATACAGAGATCACTCAGCTAGTCCTTGTTTTTCTTGTGTGTGGTTTTTCCTTTATGTCAGAGAGGCAGGAACAATCTCATGGGGAAGAGATATGTTTCCTTATTCCCTCTCTATTCCTTTCTCCTTCAACTCATTCATTTTTTAAAAATCCCAAAATTAAACTAACAATAAGGTCATGGGTTGACTGGAACTTATAATTTGTTTATATATAAAAGTAAGAAAGCAATAATCTGGAATGGCAGGTTCTGTGGATTCATGTAGTTCATCATTTAAAAAAATTATTATAAATAAGAGAAAATACCTAGAAAGCCTTTTTCATCCAACTTTTCCAGTAAAGATTACTAATTATTGTCCAATTGTATACATTTTTACTTTTTAAAGGAGACCTGCCACTTTTGATTAGAACAGTGTTGTATGAAGTCAAATAGAATTTGTTGACAAAAATTCTTTGGGATATTAGCTCAAATATAGTCACTGATGTCATTGCCACATTAACTGGTGTTTTTATTGAATGAACCTCACGCACCTCTTACCCCAAGACACATGCAAACACCTCTAAGAGGGTGTCTGATCTTTAGGCCTCTCTCAGTGTGCACAGTGTAGAAATTGGAGGTTTTCCTCACACTCCAGGAAATCCACACACCTCCGAGCACAGGGGTGCTCTGAAGGACGTGCATCAACGAGGGCCCTGCCGTCCTGTGCTCTGCTACTGTGCAGCTCGGCTCCAGCGAGCGCCTTCCACAGTCTGGATGGAAAGAAGGCCCCGGGAAGCCAGTACAGCTGTGCTGGATGCAGCCACCACAAGCGAAAAGTCAGACAGTCTGTCCTTTTTATGATCTCACCCTTCCTCTCCTTGAAACTTGTTTACTCAGGTCCTTTTACCATCTTTCAGCCATTTGTCAAAGGTTTGCAGTGGAGCCCTTTCCAAATGAAATAGAATTGCATTTTTGAACCCAAATAAGCTGCTCCATAACCTTGTTTATTTAATATCTGTGTAGTGCCAAAAATGCACACACTTACTTTAAAATAAAATAAAATTATAGACAGCATCTTCTTTATTTATCGCCTGAGCCTCAAAACATGTGATTCCAATAGCACTCTAAGAAAATTGCAATTGTTGTATGTTAATAAGAAAATAAGCACATGCATTTTTATAAAAAGAAGTGTATTTATTAAAATATTCCTATGGTTAAATTTGTTTCTTAAGCTTTCTCTACAGGAAACAAGAATCTAAGAACTGCAGTGAAACCCCATCCTTATTCCTAAGTGCTACTACTTACATTATCATGCTATCCCACTCAGTATCTCTGGTCTTCTGAAACAAGGGGATGACTGAAGAAAAATGTTCTGTGGACTCAGTACAAAGTGCTCAGATCTACACAGTTTGGTGTGCGCTGAAGATTTGGGGATAGTAAACTTTCTAGCTCATTCTTTGCCTTTTCAACAGACATCTAAACACACGTGTAGGTGCAAGAGCCACAGGGCCTAATAGACTGGATTTCTGAATGTCACTGTTGTTTCTATCACTTGGTCTGGCCCTTATGCTAGAGAAAATAAATGCAACAGCAAATTTTGCTTTTGGGTTTTTAATAAAGAGGCCAAGAGTCAGAGGGCTAATTAGAACATGGTACCTCTGCCTTTGGCTTTATTCAACCAAAATTTATTGAAGCCCCTCTTGTGGCCAGATAGTGTGCTATGCTAGTGCTCAATGTCACCAAAATAGAAGATGTTAATATCATACAACTCCGATCTCATGCTTCCTCTCACCAACATAAAGAGTATCCTAACCCCTTGTGTGCGTATATGCCTGAATGCATAGTCTGGAGGACAGATTCTTTAACACTGGCAAATTGAAATTCTTCCTGGGTTCAAAGAACTTCTCTCCCAGAAATAAGTCTATCAAGGACATATCTCCAAAACTGTAGCTGCTAAGAGTTAATACCTAGAGAGGAATTAGGAATTACATAACGTACTCACTGTTACACCTTCTGATTGCTCTCCTTTTCATCTGGTGATTTACTGCAAAAAATTATAAGAAAATTGCCACATTATAACAGAGAACTTGGATTTGCATCAGCCTTTTGCTAACAGAAGACTGTGAGGAGGTTATTCAGTTGCTTCATCTGTATAATGGGGATAACAATAGTATCTACATCATAGGGCAAAGTGAGGATGAAGAAATTTTTCAAAATTGAATGACATTTTTATGGCTTAGTTTTCATTATGCTGCTTAACAGTGTTAGGAACAATTGCTCATTTGCTTTGCCACCTCTCCTAGACCAGTGGGAGGTCAGCTCTTTAAGCCTCTGAGACAAACCGAGGATTATACACACCATCAGTCCTTTATGAAATAAGCCTTAATTTTGTGGATTTTTCTTTGTTTTCAGACTTCACATGAAATTTAAGATCTTGTAACATTTTCGAAAGAGAAACAGTTTTTGACCCCCTAGTTCTTCTAGAAAATTGATTTAAGAATATTAAAGACAGGTTAAGCACCTTTCACTTGCTGGTGTCATCATTAAATAAACTTGAGAAATTGTTCCCTTAATTCTAACAGTGGGGATTTGTCTATAAGTTAATCAATTTAAAATATAAACAGTTTCCCTGACTCTAGGTGAGGTATTTTGTTCTTATGGCATCTCTAAATTTTAGCATGTTCCTTTTTTAGATTACGCATCTGGTACTGGTTGTTGCCTCTCTAGTGCTTGAGGAAAAGCACTTGTTAGCTCTTGAGGAAAAGTCAGATCGCTTCCCTTAGCATCATGCTCTCCAGGTCCTTCCTTACTGTCACAAAGGGTAAAATCTTCTTCCTTATTATGGCCAAGTAGTATTCTGTGTAAATGTCCCATCAGAGAAAGACAAATACCATATGATTCCATTCATATGTGGAATCCAGTGAACAAACTAACAAGGAAAAACGGGGACAGACTCAGGTGGAGAGCAGGATGAGAGCTTGCGGGGGCAGGGAGAGTGAGCAGAAAGGGAAAAGCACTTGTGGACAGAGACTGCAGTACGGTGATTACTGGGGAAAAGGGAATGTAAGGGGATCAAATGGCAATGGAAAAAGACAATAAAGATTAAATAAAAAATAAAACTTCAGTCAAAAAAAGTCAGCTTGCAATGACATGTAATGTGACAAGAGCCAATCTCACATTTTAAAAAAAGAAAAGTTTGGGTATACTATTGACACTCTTAAATCTCTATGCCCAAGTGGTGGTTGTAAGCACCCTTATATGCATACAGAGAGGGATGGACAGTCGGAAAATAAATGTGCCCCAACATACCTCTTCATCATGAAATTATGAGACCTAAGATGCTTGAAGGCCCAGACTCCACTGCCCTCACTAGTTTGCCTCTTATTGTTGCAGATGGCTTAGAAGTCTTAGCATCTGTACGTGTAATTTCCTTAGAGTAAATGCAGTTGGCTTTTTTCTTTGTGTAATTCTTACGTCTTTTGCATATGTATATTCTTCCTCCTGTTAACTTAAAAGAATAGGAACTGCACTAACTGTGCTTTATGAGTCTTTCTATGTTATCTAGATGTACATTTGATGTTAATTGACTGGTGAGAATATAAGGATGAAGAGAAAGGTATGTGTACCAGAGAGCATTTGTGATGGTGAGGAAGATATTTAGAAATAACACATAAATTAAAATAAGCCACAACTAAAATTGGATAATAAGAAAGTATAAAAAGATATTAGTGAAGAGTGTAAAGTGTATAGAGATGAGTATATAGATACGAAAGTATATAGATATGAGAGTGGGAGTGAGGAGTAGAAAAATAACTGCATTTAAAAAGAAGGAGCCAACACATTTTTTATGATTCACTCAAAAAAGGGAGCCATTTGAATATGCATCCAAATGCATAATCAAATAGTCAAAATAAACTAGTATGTGAAACATGTAAGAAAAAAATGTCTCATGCAGCACTTGGGCGATTGAAAATTTTAAGCAAAACTGTATACATAACATGTTAGATTTTACACTAGGGAAAGAGATTATTGCTTATGTAAATAACAAAGTGGGTTTAACATATTTAACCCAGATTCAGAGGGTCACTTCTAAATGTGAAAAATTATAGGATAAAAAAGGGAAATATGGTTTTAAAACTACAAGTCTGTTGGAATCATTTTTTATGAAAACTTTATTCAAAGCATAACATTTTGCTTGAAAATCACCATGGCATTCATTTGTATTGTATTGTTTAAGGGCCAATATAATTCTTGAGGAAATTTATAACTTTGCTATTTAAATGCATATAGCACATATGAACTACTTGCTCTCTTCAACTCTGTGTTGCACCTGTATCGAGAAACATGCCATTTTGATGAATGTGTCCTACACATGAAGAAATTAAATGAAGCCATTTACAGTGCCAGCGGTGCAAGTGAGCACTTGTGGGTAAAAAAGTGTAACAAGCATATGAATCAGCCAGTGTGCTGCAAGAAGTACACTGGGCCCTGCAAGAATTGTTAAAGCATGCAGTTCCTTGCTATTTAGTAAGGGGCACTGGCCTCTTTTCCCGTGGATTGTCAAATAAAAAAATATGACAACAGTCAACACAACAATAGCCGTCCAGTATGAATGAATCAAAATTATTTTTGTCAGATTGGCAAAAAATATATATTTTTAGCATGCTGCAGAATTTTAGTAATTAGTTTATGTGTGCCATGATAGGCAAAAGGTTGAAACTCACTGCTATAAATGTTAACCAGAAGGAGCAAAATACTGAATCCTTTACATGGAACTTGGAAAGGAAGACTCTGTGAACTTGAATACAAAGCACATATGACTTCCAACTTCAAAATGGTGAGCTAAGGGTGTTGCTGCTCTTCTCTCAAAGATTAACATTAGAAAAATAAGAATATGGAGAAATAGAAACACTGATTTATAAGTTGACAACTAGAAGACATACATAACTTAAAGTTGAAGAACATTAAAAGAAAAATGGTCAAATGACTCAGAACAGAGAAAGTGAAAACCAGGTGCCTGCCCATGGGACAGCAATGGAGAGCTAGTCTCACTCATGCAGAATTTCACAGAGGCTTTTGAACGGGACGTACTAATTACTGCAGAAGGAGAGGGTGGAAATGAGTACACTGAAAGTATCTGCCAGGAGGAGTTACACCCTCAGCTCTGCCTCCACCCTGGTCCCCACACAAACCCTGCGGAGACATAGGAATATTCTCTGGAGCAACTCTGGATTGGACATGAAGACAGAGAACAGCACTGGAGTGAAAAAAGGATTTAAAATAGGAAGATTAAGTGAAAGTGGTTATACCAAATGATGAGGACACCAGTTCCTAACCTCCTCTAGTTCCAGAAAAACTGAACTTCCCCTAAGGGGGGAAAAAACTTTCATATACTCCTAATTTGGAGCCTCCACCCTACTCCCCCAGAAAAAAAGCCAGTGGCCGACCATCTGATGGGTCCACATTTAATTACGTAAATCTCAGGCATTATTTGCAATGATTAATGCTATGCTGTGGATTGGTGTTAAACTGTCCCTGAAACCTCATGGCTTAATGCAATAGAGGTCGTCTCCTTCATATGAAGTCCAATACAATCAGTGATCCTCCTCTGTCTTGCAGCCATGCCATCTAGAGCATGAGCCTCCACAGTCCTTATGGTAGAGAGTAGGATGGAAGAGCCTGGCACACTTAGCTGTCTCATCCCAGAAGTGACCCGTGTCATTTGCAGTCAAAGTGTAGTGTTCGTAACTTCGCCTGGGGGATGTGGGAGAGCACGTGGAACATTGTGTGGTCACTAACTCTCTACAACAATGTGCCAAGTTGTGTCCAGGTTCTCGTGAGACTCTTCCCTTCCTTCTCACGTACCAGCCATGGGGTTGGTCATCTATTTCATCGAATAGTTATGACTCACTTCAAGTTTAAAAGCTAATACCTGTTGCCTGCCTGTTCCGTACATGTGGTGCAGTCTCCAGTCTCAGGATTATTCTAACATTTAAACTCCTAGTTCACATTGGCTTTGAAATAATGTTTAGAAGATCATTTCCTCATAGTGTTTATACTGGTAGGTGTAAATCAGCGACCAGCTAATCAAAAGACTGTGTGAGCAATTGATTCATATAATTAACAGTATCTAGTATTCTTGTTGTAAATATTTAATTTCAGATATTTCTCCCAAGTCTAGAAAACTGTTCTCTTTTCCTTTTTAACTAAAATAATCGTTGAGAACTTTTTTCTTTATTATAATGGCAACATGTGAGGATCTCTGATATGCTTCACAGATAAATAACTGCAAATTCACCTATTTCTTGGTATTACCTTGCGGCTTATTCTTGATATTCATTGAAGCAGTTTTGCAAATGAATATTAATATGAAATGCTGTATGAGAAAGTTTCATAGAATATCAGTTGATAGCACTTGTCCTGGAAGAGTTTTTATTTCTGAGTCTGTCTTGCAAATGAGTCTCATATGCTTTGTAAAGGGAAAGCATTCTTCTGATTTAAAAAGTTATATTTATCCTAGAAGTACTATTGTATGTGTTCTTATCTGATTCTGTAAGTCTACCACTTGAACTGCTCATACCAGTGGTACAACTGAATTTTAGTAGCTGGGCTCCGAGAGTATTGATAAACTGTTTATAACGTTTGGTTGCCTAATGTGTTCTTTCCCAGAGCACCCGAGTGGCCTTGGACCATCTGGAGTCAGTGCCCGAGAAACTGAGCCTGCTAGAAGACTTCAAAGGCTTCCGAGTGAGAAAGAGTTGGCTTGTCTCTTTCAGTATCTTCATCTTAGTGAGAACACTTGGCATCTTCCTGATGTGCAAAGAAAATTGTAGGGGAGAAGGGAAGACCAAAAAACATTGGGGACTTCTAACATTCCATGTTGTCAGAGTTTATTGACATCTGTGATGTCAGGATGGAAAATAATGGAACTTACATGTTAGCACGATATAGGAAAATAGAGGCTTTTATTCTACTGCTAGGAGGTCATTTGGCCTTCTAAAGCTTTAACTATGGTTTAGAAATACCTAAGAATTAAAAGAGGTTGTACAATGTATCGATAAACTTATTTGATAAACAATTTCAATTTCTGAATTATCTTCCTTTAATTACAAATTTCCAGAGTATTGTTTGCTTTAGAGAGATGACAGTGCACAGGCTATCTCTATACTGATGTGTAAATTGAAATCCACTCAGAGTGTTAGATTTTATATCCCATGCCAATGATTGATAGAACTCAAACCACAAAGCATTTCATTAAAAATCCAATTAATATATGTGTGGCTTTACCTTGTATAATATTTCAAAGCTCCTCACAGAGAGAAAAAGATGCAAAGCAAACAACCCTGCCACCCAGTTCTGTCAGACCAGGTCCAGGCCAAGAGCATCCTCACATACCCGCTTAGGGATGCATGCACAGTGGACAATGTTAGTGATTTCTCATTTCTTCACCCTGTATGGCTGAAGTTAACAATGGTGAAAATTCACTTGAAAAGCTTTTAACCTCTTGTTTCACACTGTCTTTAAAATATAACTCATGTTATATTCTGTTTAAATGTAGTATATTATTTGAGGATATATGAATAGGAAATACAGTTCGATTGTGCCCTATTGTTTTATTGCAGGCACTGGTGTGATGAGCCTCCCCACATCCGTACTGTCCCACCTTTCACAAAGCGTGTTTTGGTATTTCATTCACTAAACACTTTTGGGTGGCATCAAGGGTTGAGATGACACATCCAGAAATCTAGACTGTCACAAAGACGACAAAAGCAAGTGCTTAAAGTTTTGGTTCTTTTTCATGATTTGATTATATATTTGCAGTCTAAGACCCTACCCAAGTTTTATGAAACCAGCGTCCGAGAAGATGTGGTTTTGACCCACCCTTATTACCCGATGTGGACAGCAGGCAATGTGTTACACCCATATCCTTTCTACCTTTTTCTTTGCAGCGACCACAAGTCATCTACATGAAGGAAGGGCAGACAAGAGAGGGCACTGGAAACAGGTGGCATGTGTCACTGATGCCTGTGACAGATGCCTGTGTTACGCCAGCATAAAAATATAAAGTTTAATCTTTAGTGACAGTTCACTTTTTCCCCAGCGGTCCACGTAGAACAGAATATTCATAAGTACAATTTAAAAGTTCTGTTTTCTACTATTACCAAAAGGTTTTTTAATTATTTTTATCATATAGGCTAGTGAATATACACAAGTCTAGATTATATATACATATACTAACATCTGAAGATGCCTATATAGTGAAATTTTGGGGAGGAATATTTTTCAAAGTTCATAATTGTACTTTCCAATATTGCTGATAAAAATTGAAACCTTTCACTGTAAAATGGAAAGGAATTTGTTAGCAAGTATTATGCACTGCTACATGGCAGGCACTGAGTACGCAACGTCACATTACATTTTTTGAGGGTCTCCCTGTCCCCCATCTTACACCTGAGGGCACTGAAGCTTGGACTGTGTAAATTAGTTGGAACTGGGATGTAATTCTTGGTATTAACAGCAAAGCCCTTCCACTTTGCCCTGTTGCCTCTAGCTTGAAGCCCAGTCTATATGTATTGTAAAGCCATCTATGTGGTTAAAAAGAGCTTGTTTAATAAATTTAATTAGAACTAGATGTAGCCTTAAATAAAGACACATAAGACCTTCAGATCATTAGATGTAGATTGTTGTAGATTATAATTTTCAAACTTCTAAAACTTTCTAAACATCAGCGTGCTGTGAACAAGAGTCCAAAGAAGTAGGTTCTAATCTGCGCTCGCGTGCCAGACAAAATCACTTACATCTCAGTGGATATTCTTCATCCATAAGATGAGGAGCTTGAGTAACTTGATCTGTATGCTCCTACTTCATGCCGGAGTCACTAGCAGTTATCTCATATAACACTGTAGTCTATGACTCTGAGTGTGAATACGAACCACATCCTGTTTCTATAGTCTTGACTTGATTGTTCTTTAAATGTGTCATACTCTCTCATTTTTTTAAGCCCATTTCAAAAGAAGTGGTTCAGCTCTACAATCCCACGTTTCAATGTCCACCACAAATTGCCTAGCCTTGGACAGCTCATTCTTTGCTTCCCAGGCATCATAGCTTTTCTTACAGAAAAAAATGAGAACTTTGGAATTTTAATATTTCTAGTTTGGTACTATTTGGGGAACTAAATGCCATGGATGATTTTTCTTACACGTGAAAATCAGTTGCCCTCACTCTAATTTTCTAATTTCTCTCTAATTCATAATGTTAATGTCTAAATAAATGGCTGTAGTGACTGCTGTGTTTTATCCTGTTGTCCCAAAATGAAGGAAAGGAAGGAAGGAAGGGAGGGAGGGAGGCCCACCAGCCCTGGGAATTTTTGCTTTTAAAATTCTTCATTACCAGAATATTTTATGCTTTTAAGGTCAGATGAGATATCCTAAAATTTAAAAAAAGCCTATGTGCTATGATATTTAAAGAGTAAAATGTTGTTTAAGAATTAGTGAAGAAAAAGGGCTCTAGTTTTAAAGGTAACCTTTTTTATGCCAAGTACGAGGACAGTACACACACCCAAAGGTGGCATGATGTCATTAATGACCATCTTCAGACAATTTACTTGAAATGTTTTCCGCTTAACTAAAGGGTGTCGATCATTTCAGATTATCAAGGGACTAGTTGTAAAAAGAGTGCAAAT
The DNA here is from genome assembly GCF_019186645.2 of Phyllostomus hastatus. Lineage (NCBI taxonomy): Eukaryota > Metazoa > Chordata > Mammalia > Chiroptera > Phyllostomidae > Phyllostomus > Phyllostomus hastatus. Next base: position 55,554,097 of record NW_025334033.1, on the reverse strand, counting down.
AACCAATGTGGGCCCGTTTTATTTTCATGGTATCATCCAAAGTGACCATTTCCTTTTTATCCTTTTAGGGACAAATGATTCCCCTAAGTATCTCTCTAAACTTCTGTAATTATTTATTTTGTACATACCAATACTTTCTCATTCTAACTTCATGTACTGAGCTTTCTTTCATCTAGCAGCTCAGACACTTTGTTGTTTTTCCAGGATTCCCACAGTTTATCCGAGAGAATTGGTGGGAGATACTCCAAATACAGAGGTCACAGAGAGTCTCTTCAGCAGCACCGAGATGACCCCAAGTACAGAATCAGAAGCTCCAAAGTAAGGTCCATTACATACACTTCAGCCTTTGGGCACTATTCATGTTTATGGCTGCGACCTTTCAGCAGCTCTTTCAGGTTTCGTGCAAGAGTACCTGTAAAGGAAAAGATTCTATTTGATGCATAAAATAGATTTTCCATTTTGTGGGAGTAGAGAACCGAAAGACAGTGCTTTCAATTTTTACATGGGAACTAATCTTTACTTTTATGCTATTGTTGCCTGATATGTCATTTGTCCGTGGGAATTTATGTTGCTTAAGAAATCCCAGACCCAGAAACCCTTAGCCTCCTGGTTGGTTAAAGGCTAAGTGTGGATGGTTGCTGTCATTCGTGCAGAAGTGCAGCTGCTCTCAATGCTGAAGTCCCTGGTAAGTAAAGTAGGTGTAGTACTTTGTAAACTACGATCTTGGCATTTACAGTCATTTGCCAGTCTTTTCCTGAGGATACGGACTCCATACTTCTACTCAAGCTGCTGGTTCATTAGGGCGGAACCAGCATATAGGACTGGAAAGATTTGACCATGTTGACAAAAAGTCCACCATTCCCTAGGTTCTCCTCAAGACCCGCCTGGGCTGTGGGTGATTTTAGAACCATTTGACTCTCAACAGTGATTAGCAAGAGCAGGGTTTCTCGTCCTTGGCATGATTAACATTTGAGTCAGAGAACTCTGTTGCAGAGGCTGTCCCATGCATTGCAGGATATGTAGCAGCAGCCCCAGAGGGCACTCACTAGATGCCAATGACATCCCCCACCCCAAGCTGCAGCATCAAAAACTGTCTCCAGACCCTGCCACATGGCCCCTGTGGCAGGGCGACACTGACCCCCATTGAGAACACTGACCTGGAGGGAATCCATCTACATTTGAATGTACGCTTCAAGTCAATTTAGGGGGAAAAAAAGCTAAAGGCTCTTTGGCCTTTTGTATATTCTTACAGACTTAAGTATGTATGAATACTCATTACACTGTATATGTTTACTTATTATAGCCAAAAGTAATTACTTCTAAGAAGCTTCTGTCTCCTCTGAATGTAATATGATAGAATACACAGTAGACACAAAAACAGTGCTCCTTTCTATATTCCTCCCTAGTGTGCTTAAAATGAGCACTCCGTTACTCAGTCCCCCCAAGACTTAACACTGTTATGCCGTATTACTGATGCCCTTATTGTGAAGAGGGAATCCTATGACTTTCTACCGTTTTACTTTTGTGTTTTTATGGATTGGCATTATGGACTATAGTGGGGACCTTGTTATTTTTTACAGCAAATTTTAAGTTTGCTAAATCATTTTCCAGGATTCCCATTAGGCTCCCATATCCTCAAGCATCTCTCCACCATTTATTTACAATGTGCTGCTGACCATAAACAGAAATACAAGGTGTAGACATCAATAGCTAATGATAACTACTCATTATTGGGCCAATCACATGAAATTACTCTTCTCGTAGGTGTCGCATGCTTTATATGCATTATTTCATTTAATCTTCGTTGCCACCCTGTTAGGTTGGCATCTTTTTTTTTTTTGTCTTTTACCATTTTACCATTGAAGAAAGCAAGGTTTTAAAGCAATCCAATGGCTGAATCAGTTAAAACCTGATTACTAGCTTCAGTAATCTATGCCCTTAACTAGCAGGTTATTATTATATAAATTTGGACTTTTATACATCTCAATTTTTCTAGCAGTCACCAAGTATAGAACTGTGTTTTTAATATGTAAAAGTCAGTTGTCTCCACAAATTTATAAATACAATACATTCTTCTTAATTCAACAAAAGTTGAGATGCAAATATAACATTTTAAAAGTTATTTCTTTTTTAAAGTGTTTTATTTGCATTTAAAAATTATTTCTTGCTATCCGGTGAAATCAGTGCTATCTAGCTGCACCCAAATTGATATGAATCAGTGCAATTTGAATAACAGCATATGAATGTTTAACATGTTCAGCAAGTAATCTCATTGGAGTTCTCTTTTAAATTAAATTTGCAGCTAAAGAGGAAATCAGGCCTGGTTCGTAAGTGAGGCCAACACTTAGCAAAATGAGAAATATGTTTTGCAGATAGGTGGTGCAAGTATAAAAAAGGGCCACATTAATATGATGACATTGTTCCACATTAGTACTACTTAAACATTGTAAAACATTGATTCTTTTTCAGTGATGAATATGTAGACTTTCACCATATGGAACACATGTCTGGCCTGAAATAGTACAGCAATCTAACAAAACTTACGCAAATACCACATTTTTTGTAGTCATTAGAGAAGGAAATGTGGGAGGACATTTTTGCCCATCGTAGATACCAATGATCATTCACTTAGATGCTTTTTATGAAAATAATTTATTTAAAAAGACTGAGAGGAGAGGCAGCTTCAAAGGAAGCATGAGCTCAAATGGGCAGAGAGAACGTTGTTAATCATTTCTGGGCTTCTGGATAATCAGGAGAGCTACTTCTGGTTAATCACTGACATCCTGCAGAAAATGCTTCAAATGAGAGGCACTGGGACTCTTTCTATCAAGAGAGAACATGCCCCGCTTTTATAAGACACTATTTCAGCAGCTATTAACTTCCCACATGTTTTGCAAGGACAGAGTTCAAAGAAAAGGCACGTTGCAAGGGCTGACTTTATTGCTTCAACTGAAAAGTGGTTCTAGGAAATCAGTTACAGAAGGGTTTAGTTTAAATCAACGAACATGTATTGTGCAACTACCAAATTGCAAAGCACTGCGCCACCTGTTAGAGATGGGCATGTGGTATGTGTAAAGATGCAGAAAGTATTGTCTTCTGGGAGGGAATAGTTATCAATTTGTCTTAATCCTTATGGATTAGAGCAGGAGTCAGCAAACTGTCATCCATGGGCCAAATCTTGCCTGCCACCTGCTTTTGTAAATAAAGTTTTATTAAAACACAGCCACACTCATTTGTTCTCATAATGTATATGGCTGCCTTCACACTCAACAGTAGACTTGAGTAGCTGCAAGAGAAACTGTATGGTCCAAAAAGTCTAATATATTTATTCTCTGGCTCTCTAGAAAAAAGTTTGCCACCCCCTTGTCCAGAGAAAGGAGAAATTACCAATCTAGCCTTTCTTCTTTTGCACATATAGAAATTATTCCTTTTTCCTTATTTACCAATCAAATAAAATACTGCTTAAGCTCTTTGGAAAATCATAACACTTATCCATTCATTTGACAAATATTCATTGAATGTCAGCTATGTGCCAGGAACTTACTAGATGCATGGGGCTCACATCATTAAACTAAATAGACAAAAATCCCCACCTTCTTGGAGCTTCCATTCTAATTGTAGAATATTCATGTTTGTTGTTGTTGTTGTTTAAATATAACATTCAACTGAGTTTCCACTGTATACAGGCACTCCGCCAGGGCTAAAGAGAATGGCATAATAGGAAAAATCATGACCAAAGCCTCAGGAATTCAAAGCCTCCCCACAAATAACTGTCATGCAAAGGAGAAAGGGATAAATGCTATTGCAGAGACCTCGACCGACCGCAGTGGGAGTTCAAAGAAAAGAAAGGAGCTCCAAAGTCTTTTTTAAAAACAGTTTGTGATGACAAGGTACAGGGAAATATTTTATCCCCATCTCTTTGGAAGAGAGTGGCCATTAGCATTACAGCTGTACAACCCTGACTGTATTACTGTTGACAGACAAATAACTCTCGGAATAGGAGAACCATGTTGGGAACTGGCTTCTCACGTTGCTGCCGATGTAGGAAGGCAGTGAGATGTCCACTCTGACCACACTGCTGGTGGAGGGAGGGGTTAGCAGGAAGTCAGGTTCTCTTGCAACCCACGCGAGAGCTGTGTCCTTCGATTTGCTCTCATGGAAATGAGCAGAACAGAAATTATCAGATTTCTAGAAACCTATTGGGCTTCTCAGCAGGACCAAGGTCCACAATAGCTGAGAGCATCATATAATACTGTTCTTTCTTTTTTAAGATCTTATTTATTTATTTTTAGAGAGAGACAAAAGGAAGGAGAAAGAGAGGGAGAAAAACATCAATGTGTGAGAGAAACATCGATTGGCTGCCTGTCGCATAGCCCCAGTCAGGGACCTGGCCCACAACCCAGGCATATACTCTGACCGGGAATCGAACCAGCAACCTTTCCCTTTGCTGGACGATGCCCAACCCACTGAGTTACACCAGTCAGGTCAGTGTAATGTAATGTTGTTCTAAGCTGACTGAGTAACTGGACAAAGTCTAATCTAAAAGTTTATATTTAGGATTTAATTTAAAGCCGAGCCTGACACATTGTGTCTGTCTTTGTGTCCACAGCAGAAGCATGTCATGGCCTCCCTTTCGTCAGGCCCAACCAAGTCTCTGTGGAACAGTTTCCCTTGCTGTCCCAGCTGTTTCCAAAGTCAGCCCATAGTGTGGCATCACTAATCTGAATTCACGGAGGAGATGGTTTTGTTTAAGAAATCCCCATTTGCTACCTGCATGTTGTGCTCGCTACCCATACGAAATATATGGTCTTAATTAGCAGGGGGTTTTAGTAAAATCACAGAAGGCATGTTTTGTTCCCATCCTTCCTCCTCCTGAAGGGAAACTCATGATTTTCAATTTTTAGTTGAAGAGTTGGTACGTAAGTTCTTTTTAAAGAAGCAGATGTTTTATAGGACGAGATGAGGCGGGCGAGGAAGTGTTGATAATGTCTTTCAGCAGCAGTTTATGAAAGCGCAGTTTGCCAAAGCCCTTTGTCATGTTTGTTCAGCGCAAGCATGTGTCTGGTATTAAGTACGCTTTGCTCCTGGGAGCTGTTTCGCCCTCTTTGAGGCTCTTCCTGAGTTGTTTATACTTTGCTCAGAGCAATTAATGGCCGTTACACTTTCTCTCTCAGGTCAACTACTTCTGTACATACCTTAAATCTTGACAATAGTAACTTCTAACGCATGGTGTACATAACTCCTGATGCAGGTCAAGATTGTAGGTGCTTTTTATTTAATAACTATTAAAATACGTCACTAGCGTGTTATTCAGGTAACTTTACAAACATTGCTTGGGAATAACAGTGGCAACATGGTGGGATTTGAGGGAGAGTTAACCGCACAACACCCAGATTACCTCATTTATAACCACCTCTCTCCTTGCTGCGATAAGAAATCGTATGTCAACTGCTGTGCAAATATAGCTGTATGCTTCCCCCAGCCTCAGCCAATTTGCCATTCTTTAAGCCTCTCACCTAGAGACTTAGGGTGCAAAGCTATTCTGTAAGTTAACTTAAAGGAAATAGTAAGTATGACTACAGATGAGTGCTGAAATTGGGAAATGCTGTTCTATAAGATGGTACGGCTTTTGAGGGCAGAGAGTGTCTGGCTAGTCTTTGACTCCAGAATACGCAGAAAACACACACCTGATAATTGGTGATTAAACATTCTTTTCCAGCTTTAGGCTTTCTGAAATTCTAACAAAAATTTCACACATATGAAACCTGGTAGGCAATGAAATCATGCTAAAATCTGAAGAGATTTTTATTCTTTTGAAGTGACCAAGGCTGACTTGCCAGCCATAATATTTAGCGGGTTGATTTCATTTTGCTCTTTAAAAGTTAAACAAAAGGTTGCCAGATGAGTGGGATTTTCCTTTATTGTAAAATTTGAAAATAGCAATGGATCAAAAGTGCTTATTTGGGAAATCAGTATGGGTTCTTAGATGAGTGCATTAATTTTTTAACCTCCCTGAGCCCCGCCCTACCAAACCCAGGTCCCTTAACAAGCCACCTGCTTTCACTCTGTCCATTAGTTTACTCAAAAGCATTAAGAAAGGATTCTGAAGAAATTCATCTATAAAGATACCATGTTTAATAATCTCAAGTTCAAAATCCTAGATACTAAAGGCACAAGAAATACCAAGTAAATGTCTTCCTAGTTTATGTTCATGTGATAACATATTCATGTAAACAATCAATGTTTCCTTTAAAATTGTGACTTTAAGAGAATAAGCACCAAGTCCAATGCAGCACCGTCGTTAAAACATATTTGGACCTTTGCCTTTGTCAGGTCAGTGGCACATTCTTCTGAGCATCCTTGTTGATGGCAAATTTGTACCCACTCTGAGTAGATATGGTTTCTGAGTGTGGATTAAAGCCATGCAGAGCTGTGTCTGAAGTAGACTTAAAAAAATAAAAATAAATTAAAAAATAACTGAGTAGGATCCTTTTCATTAGTGAGTTGCTAGGATTATTAAATTTTATATTAGAAGATATTAACCAGATAAAGGTAAATTTATCCAATGGCCTGATCTAGCACAGTATGTTCATGAGTCTGTTTGTGAATGAGTGTGGCTTTGGGTTTATAGTATCATGGTATGCATTTGGATTTCTTGTGGTAAAGGTAGTTTGCATAGTTAGAAGTACTGGTGGTTTAGTGGTTCTGCTCAGATAGGTTGGAATCATAAAATGTTAGTGCCGAGAAGACTTAGAGAGGACCTGGTCCAGCATCCTGATTTCTTTACATGCGGAGACAGAGAAGGTGAGAGTGGAAGTCTTCTATTTCCCGGCTTTCACTGCAGCAAACTTTCATTTCTGTACTTTGGTCAAGAAAAATGAACATCTGTGAATCTGACCATTTTGAGTTCCTCAGTGCCAATAGCCCTGGGCCAAACTGTGGGCTATAGGATGGGTAGATGAGAACAAACAGACAGTGAAAGCCTCGCTCGCCCTCATGGAGGTTAGAAGCTAAAATGGCAGCCATGCACGTGCAGATAGGGAGGGCAGGCTCGGAGTAAACCGTCTGCCCAGATTTATCTTTCAAACAGGAATAAAATTTACTGAGGAGGAGGGTAAGCTTTTTCAAGCACTGATGGGGAACTGGGAATAAAGAATGGGGAAGAGATGGAGGGACAGTATCTTGTTAGTGTGGAGACAAATTCTGGAAAACATTTCTGCCACAGACTCAGAAACACATAAATGTTTTTTCCTTCTCTCCAGGGGAAGGGTTGGATAAATTGAATTTTCTTAAAAAATTAAATGTATCATTTGTCTTATAAACTTTGAACTTATAATATTCCTGAGAGAAAAGTCCTTGGTGGGCGTCATTAAATATTAATCATTAGAGATCAGTTTAGCAAAGACATTTTAGTCAGGTTGGAACAGCTTTTAAGAAACCAATTACAATGTGGGTTATGAAAGAGAAGTGGAAGAAACCCAGGGAAAATATTAGAAAATGCAAGTCCCTTCACCCAGTGGAATTTTTGCAGAGAACTCTGGCTAACTAGCTTGTTGAGACTTAAGACAGCAATAAAAATAGGTCCTTGTACTAAGGATATAAGAATTGGTAAAAAGCAAAAGCTAGGATTGCTAAAATTGCAAAAAATCTTCATTTTTAAGAAATACTTTCTTTTTAATATTTAAGTATTTGATTAAAGGGTAGGTAAGAACTACAAAAAAACCCACTTTATGATCACCTTACAAAATTTACTTTTATAGAAATTCCACAAATTGAACAACATTTTATAATTGGAAGACATGAAGGTATTTTTTTTCACCTTCCAGTATATTGATTGTTCAAAGAATTGTGAAATATTTTTCTTTTAGAGTATCCATTTAGGTTTCATTTCATTAGTTGCATTTCAGGGTAATATGTTGGATTCTGGCAGTCTTTTTAAGACTGATAAAATGTTGGAACTTAAAGATATATCAGAGGTAAGCCTCATTTTGTATATGTGAAAAAAAATGTGACTGGTGGAATAAGTCAACGATTTTAAGGGGAAGACACAACAGTTGTAAATTTTATGTACCTATGAATAGAATGTCAAAATATATGTAGCAAACAATGATAGAACTATAAGGAAAAAATAAATAAATTCATAATTACAGCTAGAGATGTCAGCATTCCTCTTTCAGTACATAATAGAACAATGGGAGGAAATCACTGACGCTATAGAAGACTTGACCAACACTATCGGCCAACTCGACCTGACGTTTGTAGAACACTCCACCCAAAAACAGCCGATCACACACACTCAAGTGCACGTCAAACATTCTCCAAAACAGACTACATCTGGGCGATAAAACAAATCTCAATAAGTTTATGACGATGGAAATTATACAAAGTATGTTGTCTAACCACGATGGAATGAGACTAGAAATCAATAACAGAAAGATATCTGGAAAATTCTCAAATATTTAGAAACTGAATAACATACTTCTAAATAACCCATGGGTGGGTCAAAGCAGAACCCAAAAAGAAAAATTAGAAAATATTTTAACTATATGAAAATAAAAGTGCTGTTTATTAAAACTTATGAGATTCAGATAAAGAGTACTCAGAGGGAAATTTATTACATTAAATTATATATTACAAAAGAAGAAATTCTCATATAGATAATATAAGTTTCCACCTTAAGACACTAGAAAGTTGCCCTGACTGGTGTGGCTCAGTGGATTGAGTACCAGCCTGCAAACCAAAGGGTCGCTGGTTCAATTCCCAGTCTAGGGCACATGCCTGGGTTGCAGGTGGAATCCCTGGTAGGGGGTATATGAGAGGCAACCACACACTGCTGTTTCTCTCCCTCTCTTTCTACCCCCTCACCTGTGTCTAAAAATAAATAAATAAAATCTTTAAAAACAAAAAAAGATACCAGAAAGTTAAGAGCAAATCAAGCCTAAATTAGGTAAAAAGAAGAAAATATTAAAGAGCAGAGATTAATGAAATAGAAACTATAAAAAGAGGGAAATAAATCAAAACTGGAATTTTTGAAAAGATTGATAATATTAAAAGCCTCTATCCAGATTAGGAAAAAAGAGAGAGAAGATACAAATTTTCAATAAAGGGATGAAAAGGCATTACTAGAATTTCTACAGACATTAATGGGATAATTAGGAAATACATATAAACAGCTCTGCCAATAAAGTTAATAACTTAGATGAGACAGATGCAAAGAAACAGCCTAACAATGTGCCACCCAATAGCTCTACTTCCAGGAACATGTGCTGAGATAACAAATTTAATATATGGACAAAGCTTCATGCCCCAGTATGTTTATTAAGTGATTATGTATAATAGAAAAGTGAAATCAACCTTAAGTTTCCAACAATAGGAGATTAGTAAAATAAAACTATGGTTAACTATAATGGTGATAATGATAACAGAAAATTTCCATATATAATGTTATACCAAAAAAGAAAAAAAAATTGTCAACAAATGGTGATCTCAATTTATAAAGTTATTTATGAGAACTAGAAAAAATTTACCTTTAACCTAGGCTATAATAGGTTTATTTCTAATTTGCTGTATTATTTACTCTCTTCTCAATTTTCTGTGTATTTTCCAAATTTGCTAAAAATGAAATATCAGTGCCATATTTCAACTGTCATATGCCAAGAAACTGTTTTTTTTTATATATTCCACTTTTTAAAAGATTTTATTTATTTATTTTTAGAGAGGGAAGGCAGGGAGAAAGAGAGAGAGAGAGAGAGAGAAACATCAATGTGCGGTTGCTGGGGGCCATGGCCTGCAGCCCAGGCATGTGCCCTGACTAGGAATCGAACCTGTGATGCTTTGTTTTGCAGCCCACACTCAATCCACTGAGCTATGCCAGCCAGGGCCAAGAAACTGGTTTTATAATTAAAACTATAAATTAATTCTTTTTCTGTGAACAGGAAAGTTGTAACTTGTGCTTGCATTCCAGTTGATTTTGCTTTAGAAATTTAAAACCATGCCTTTTGAGTAGGGTTCTACATCTTTGTGTAGTGTCCCCTTCCTCGGCCAGTGTGCTGTGAGGCTGTCTTTGCCCCGTCTGCTTCCTGCAGCCCCCACCTGCGTGTCTCACTGCCTTTCCCAGCCTGCATGTCAGTGGGCAAAATGTGAGTGTGTTTGTGTCCCCTTAAGTTTTCCTTTCTCTTATTGTCTCATAATCGCTAAAGCAGCTTTTACCAGGAACCCCATTCCTTATGCTTTTCTCTTTCATGCTTCATATAAAAGCCACGATTAAATGGAGATTGAGAGCACTGGTTAATAAAGTAACTCTCTTTTCATTTGTGCATCTTCCAGCTCTGCCCAGGCCGTTGGAACTCCACATCCGAACTGTGAGAGCCAGGCCCACTGCCCTGCCTCCAGTTGCCCAGGCCCAGCTCCTTCCACAGTCGCTGGGACACAGTGTACATCCCCTCCTTTTCAAAAGTCCTGTCGCTGGGACACAGTGTATATCCCCTCCTTTTCAAAAGTCCTGTAGCGAATGGCTTCTGGTTTCTTGTGAAATCCCCGTAAATCACTTGGTTAAAAACCTGAGGGCCACCTTCTTAAATAGACTTGAACTCCCTTTTTGGTACATGAAGGATAACGATCGTAAACCGTATGAGAGCAGAGTAAAGGGGCTTTTTGCAAATGTATATCAACATGTCCTTTTTGGTCTTCCTTTTGCATTTGCATAATACAAAACAAACAAGCAAGCAAAATATAACCAGAGACACTGAAATAAAGAACCAACTGACAGTACCCAGAGGAGAGGGAGGAAGGGGATAATGGGAGAAAGAAGGGGAAGGGTCGTCAGGGAACACGTATAAAGGACCCCTGGACAAAGCCAAAGGGGGGTAGGATTGAGGGTGGGAGGTGGGGTGGGAGGGGCAGGGGAAAGTGGTGGTGAGAAAATGGAGCCCACTGTACTTGAACAATAATAAAAATAAATAAGATTTTAGCCCACAAAAAAATAAAATACAATATAAACTTGGTACTTGGTATGGAGAACACCGCCTACCTCAGCAGCTTGTCCTGTTGCTCGAGGCTCTGCTGGACATGGGGCCGTGCTTGAGGAATCCGTTTGGGCCCCCCCGACCCGCAGTTGTCACACCTGGAATCTTTGGCAGCGTTCTTGATCCCCGCCCCTCCCTTGACCCCACAGTTATCCTCGACTGCAGTCTTCTAGCTGCTGTTCCCATGCCAGCGCCTGTGCCGCTCCAGGCTGTCCTCCTCCGAGACCAGCGGAATCTTTGAGAAATATAAATCGGAGCACGTCATTCCTCTCCCTAAAACCCCGACTTTCTGATTTATGTAAGAATGAAAGTCCCAAATCCAAATTTCACCTTGGGATCTCATTGTAACCTCTTTCCCCAGGTTCAGTCTTCCTGAGCCGTGGGGCCTGCCTTCGGTGTTTCAAACCCACCACACTTTCTTACCTCAGCACTCTCACGTGTGTCTGGGTCACCGTTCCCTGACCTCTGTCTTCCGCTCCCCTTACTTCCAACTTTCCCACCATCCACCCATAAGTTGTCACCTGGCTGATTTATTGATTTATACTCAGCATTCAAATACGGCTTTAAATGTCACCTCCCAGAGGGGCCTTCTGGACCACAATTCTAAATGTAGTTTCCTACTATTTTCTATTCTTCTTCTCATAGCACTTACAGTTTTTCATTTTATTGTCATTTATTTTATTATGTTTAAGGCCATTCTTTTCTGCAAGCTGGAAAATTTCATGACCATATACCTCAGTGTTTTGTTTATGGTTTGATCAGCACATAGTAGGTACCCAATAAATTATTGCTGAATGAATGAATGACTAAAAGAAAGAAAAAAATGAATTATGTAAACAATTAGAAAACATTCAAGAGAAAAAAAGTTACAACTTTACTGTCACAGAAAAATATATTAAAGCATCTAATTTTAATCATATTAGTAAAATTATTTGAAGTTATAATTCCAATTTTCAGCTAAGATTTGGGGAAAAGGACACATTCATGTAATCCATGAGGAAAGGCACCTTCTCTGTGTTCATTTTTGTTTATGTATTAAATATTTATTGAATGAGTAAGAGAAGTAATATAATCATGGGAAGCAGTCTAGCTCACTGTATTTAAAACATTGAATTGTTTTTATTGACCCAGATTTCCACCTAAGAATTTGTCACAAGGAATAGTCCTAAATATGGAAAAGGTTATATATTTAGACATATTTTTCACAGTGTTATTTACAGGAATAAAACATTGGAAACCACCTAAATGCTCAGTAAAGAATGCTATGCTAGCTAAATATAGTAAATATACCCACTAGATAGTATATGAGTAATCCAAATAGTAAAGATTAGGATAATATGATGACTTCAGAAATGTTCATATTATGAATGTAAATAAATGGACACTGAGTTTTATGACAATTTTTACAAATCCTACCCACAGGGAAAAAAAGACTGGAAAGAAATATGTCATGCTGTTAATGGCTATGGGTGATGTCCTTCTCTTTAAAAAAATTTTCTTGTACATGCACAGATTTTATTTTTTTTACAGGGGTTATAATTATATTAAATTATGGTATAGCCTAGCTGGTATATTGAGGTCTAATTTCATTTTCAGTAGGTTTAAGTGAATCTCAGTTCTTACACTTGTAATCAGTGAACTGAAATGCTGCACTGTTCTGTTTTTCGTTAGGACGACCAGACCTTCGCCGACAGTTCCCATGCTCATCATGGCTTAGATCACTCTTCCTCCTGGCAGGACCGCGGTCACTTCCTGTCTAGTCCACGATTTTCACACTTTAACTGTGAGTAATTAAGTCCTGTACCCGTTTTTAAATTGGATTGAAAAAGGAAATGCAGCTAATGGAAAGATTGAAATGCAAGGTTAGCACATGATAGTAATAATCACGTTGTGTGTTTGAAAGAGATACAAATAATGCCCCCCCAAGTACATTTACAATATTACTCAGTTTAGTACGGATACATATGAGATCCCCTTTGTGTAGACCTTACCCTTATCAGAAAAACTTGAAACAAATCCCCCAAGGTAATAATCTTAAGCAAAATTTTTGTGTGGAGATCACTGGTAACTGTGGATGAGTGGGCAAAGGAAGTTAGAGGATATCATAATAAAATCCAGATCATCAAAAAGTAGAAAACCTTTGCATAGAACTGTTCAGAAATACATAATCTTTCGCAATGAATAAGGATGTTAATATGATTACAGGCTACATTTCACGCTGTGAATACAGTATAAATGTTGATAAAACGTCATCCACACCAACAAGATGTGAGTGGTCTGTTGCCCCACAACAGCACCTCCCACCACCCACTCCCGCCCCTTCCCTACTCGACTTACCCTTCAAGTTTCAGCTTGTGTTTAATGCCCTTAAAGAAGCCATGGAACTTAAAGTTTTAAGTATGGTTTCTGTTATGAGTGTCCACGATGGACATTACCATTTTTCTTTAAAACCCTTCTGAGAATAATTATGGAGTTATTTGTTGTTTGGGTGACTTATTATTATTATTTTCTTTTTTTTACTGACTCCTCTGTTCTCCAGAGTTGAATCCATGATGACAGGTGCAATGTCTGCTCTGTTCACCACTGTTTCTTCTGCATCTTGCTTAGTACTGGGCACATAGTGAATGCTCAGTTAACGTTAGATGAATGAGTATATGAGTTGGTGTTTTGTTTTTTTAGTTCACTTTTATCCAAACCATTGGGACTCAACTGTTATTTAGTGGGTTATTTAAATAATCACTTAGCTCTTTGATTTACTATGAGCGTAGAGTTTGTCCATTCAATCTGACAATGTTCTTATTTTTAAAAAAATCTAGGTTGCTGTGAAATAAAATACCAAAATATACCAGAAGGAAGTAGGTCAAATCCAAAAGTGGTCTCTCATTTTTTGCTGATTTATATTTTTGGATTCATTGAATAAATATTTATCAGTTTCTGATAATGTTTTGGTTTTCATTACATCATGATTATGTTATTCCAAAAGCTAAGCATTTCCTTTCTCCTGCCTTAACCATTTTTAGCAAGTGATTTTATATATCTGCATAAACCCTCTGGTCTTCCATTCAGACAGCCACCCCTTACTGTGGATTGTTTCTCAGGCTGGTTCTGGTACCTCCGGATCTGATATACATAGGCCCTTAAGAAAGTTGTTCATATTAAGAAACGGAACATTTTCTCAGATCTGCGTGATATATGTAAACGTGGAGGAGGAGGTGGGGGCAGAGCACCGTCAGACGTGCTGTCCCGGCTGGGAAGGTAGCCAAGCGCGGGAAGCCAACAGCACCCCGGTGTGAGCACACCAGCCGTTGCTCCGCTCCTGTTGAGCTGTGCCGCTGTGACTCCAAAAAGGCACCTGGAAGAAAGTGGTTAGAAGGCATTAGGGGGGAACAATCAAGACTTCTAGAATTTTATTTACCATTATGACAGGCAGTGAGACAAACTGTATTCAGCTTTCCACTCAGCAGCATTTCGTGAGCAGCTGTGGTCATTTCTCAGAGATCTGTTCCTCACAGGCAGCCATTCGTTCCTCTAGAACACAGTTAAATGAGAATAGGAAGAAAACATCACTGGGAACATAACTAGGATAAAAAATGGCTGTTGCCTATATTGTAAAAAATAGCTTCAAAAGTAAATCTCCTTCTTAGTTTACTTTATCGATACACTATTTAATTCATTATTAATTCATAGCCTTGTTTTAAACTTCTTTTTGACAAGTTTGTTTATGATTTTTCTCACATACCTACCTAAATGTTTCCCAGGATACTTCTAAAATTTAATCATAGACACCTTATTCTTAACATTTTATGTTATTGAATTAAACTTATTTATAGAAGTCACATTTATTCTTATTTGCTTTTCTAATGAAACTTTAATTTTCTATATATTTTTCATAACGTGGTGTTTTATAAGTGGATTAGAATCACCCTGAATACATCTCCATTTGTGTATCACAAACAATGTCGGCTTATTTATAGAAATTGTTCTGTAATTTTTCTTTAACCTCCTTTTAAACTTCTAAAATCACAAAGGAGAGATGTCAACTCCAACAAAGAGAAAAACAGTGCCTTCAGTAAATTCATGATACAGAGAATTGAAGTTGTCTTTAAAAGTGTCATTAATGCCCTCATAGGTATAAGAGAAAATATTACATCCATTAAAAATAAAAGCAGGATGCTAAGAAAAAGGAACACAAGATAAGAAGTCTCATAAACTTAAAATGTTAAACTAGAAAGGTGAAAAACAAAGTTGAAAAAATCACAAAGAAAGTAGACAAAAAAAAAAATAAAGAATGGGGCAATTGGAGAGAAAAGATAAGATACTGAGTTGGCCAAAAAGTCCATTATGTTCTTTTCCATAAAAGACACATTTTTCATTTTCACCAATTATTCTACTGATTTGGATATTTTGGGTATGTTGGCTATCTTCTGTGTGGTATAATGTTGATTGTTCTCAATTAATGACTCGATTTTATCACTATCAGCTTCAACTGGTCTACCTACCGGACCATGGACCATTGCCCATCGAGAAATCACCAGCATGCAACTTCACAAACCACTTTTGACACATTTGATCAGTCATAACACCTTCTCCATACACTTTACAAATCTTTCTTTGCATTTCAGTTGCATTTTTAGCCTTCTTGAAATAGTAAAGCATAATATGTCAAAAATGTTGCATACTTTCTTTCCTCTTCACTATTAAAATGGCTACACAAAAATTCACCAATTTTGATAAGTTTCTTTTAAATGCACATTGATATGACATCTCTCACAATACAATCTAACAAAATTGTTTCAAATGAAGTTAAAGACAACTAAGCACTACCAGAGCCATCACAGGGGGAAGAAAAACAAACCAATGAACTTTTTGGCCAACCCAATATTTAGAAAATCAGTTCAAGAGAGATTATACCTGATTAGTGAGGGCCTTAGGATAAGAGAACAGAGAAGGCAGAACAAAGGCCAGAAGAGGGCAGGTTCACAAGGCCCACCCAGCAAGACCTGTTGCCCTGCTGTCTTCCAGAGACTTTCCTTCCCCCTCTTCCTATGTTGATGCCCATGGATCCCAGACCCTGTGCCTTTCTCTGCTTGTTTCAATGAAAGGGGCTCTGGCTGCTGTGGCTCAGTGGATTGAGTGCCAGCCTGTGAACCAAAGGGTCACTGGTTTGATTCCCAGTCAGGACACCTGCCTGGGTTATAGGCCAGGTCCTGGTGGGCGGCACACGAGAGGCAACCACACACCGATGTTTCTCTCCCTCTCTTTCTCCCTCCTTTCCCCTCTCTCTAAAAGTAAATAAATAAAATGTTAAAAAAAAAGACAGGGAGATGATTGTTTTGTCTTTGTATTTCTAAAAATGGATTTCTTTTCCACCTAGTGAAAACTTTGAGTGATTATAAAATTTTAGGTTGAAAATGACTTCTGAAGTGATTGCACTATTATTTTTCAAAATCCAATGTTACTGTTGAAAACTTTTTGTCTTTATTGTTTGACTCCTACTCCTTTGAAGTAATCTTCTCCATCACCACTAACTGCTTACTCAGCCCTGGGAACTTCTAGGATCTTTTTAATCCCAGAGTTTTGTAATGATATGCCTCCCAGTGGGTCTTGTCTTATTTACTTTACAAGCTACTTACTTGGTGGGCCCTTTTAATCTGGGCACTCATCTTCTGTTCTATCACATTGAAGGAAGAAAAAAAAGATTCTATCGGGAAAATCTTTGAGAAATAAACACAGAGAAGAATTGATAGATTATTTGCTTCAGTTGAGCACTTCAGAAACAAACTACTAATAGAAATACAGCAGATCTAATTGAGCTATTAGAAACAATTAAGGGTGGTCATGGAGAAAGAGCAAATAAAAAAAACAAAAATAAAACATGAGTCAATTAATAATTCCAGGGAAGAAATTGAGCAAGAAAAGAAACATTTTTATAGTATACCTACTAAGTTTGTGTGAGCTGTGTTTACATAGTCGTAGTAATATAAATACTCACTATTGACATAACTTGAAGTTCAGATGTAACTATATAGGGAGAATGGGGCGAGGAGAAATGGGTGGGTGTGGAGAGGTCTAAAAATGATAAATCAGAAAATAGCAATATAAGCTTCCTTTGTTTACAAAAAGTGAAGTAAATACAGAAAAATAAGTCTAAAAGAGTTGGTTGTGGTTGACTCTAGGGAGCGGGATTGTGGGATTGGGAGGGATGGGGCGAGAGACTGCGGTCTTTCCACAACGTGTAGCCCTTTGGTGCTATTTGATATATTTATGATGTATACCAAGGGTAAAGAAGGAATCTTATTAAAATAAAATGCTATTAAGAAAATCCCAGCTTTTATGTGTGACTAGCAAGCATTTGATTTCCTTGTTAACTTCCGAACACGGAAGCCCGGGGCTGGAGTTTGGAGCAGCTGGACCTGTATGGAGACGTGAGGCGTGGACCACTGTAGGGGCTGAGGCGGGCATGATGAGTCCATGGGTCCGCAGGACGGGCTCCTTGTCACTCGGTTGGGGTCCGTACTGGGCGAGACCCTTTTGTCTATGCTGCACACGCTGAGGCATTCATTCTGCTGACTGCAGTGCCCTGTCAAACTGTGACCAAACTGAAGCGTAGAATCACTGACCATGGAAAAAAACAAAGGAAATGGGAAAATACTGCGTAATTTGTGGTCTCTGAAATGACCCAGCATTAATGAAAGTTTGTTTTAAATAGTAATTTATGTCAGCTTTGTGTAGTTCAGGTCGATTCAAGAAAAGGTAGATTCCTTCTGCCAGGAGGAAGGGGAGAAATGTATAAATTGTAAATTCATATTACCATTGGAAATGGGAACACAGAAATCCATTATTTCGGGCCATGATTACCACCAAATTTATCCTGGCTGGCTAGAAGTCATGGCCGTGACTCAGGACACTCTTTCAGAAGACTTGGATTCCATTCCCTTCAGCCTGCAGACAGTGGGAGCTTAGTAAGAGAGACTCATTATGCCAGCTGTTGAAACCGTCATTTTTACTTTTTATAAGTAGTGACTGACCACTGGTCTCCCACGTATAGCTCCTTTTAGGCTAAAGGAACACACTTCAGGACAGGCCTCAAGACCAGACTCGAGTGAGGCCTGCAGTGATGTGATGACGTCTCCAATTCTCGAGTCCTTTGAGATGAACATGCCTAATGGTTGTGGAGTTGGTACCTCTAAACTGAGTTGTAAGAAGACATGCTGATGGCAAATCTTCTGTAATTCTCAAACTGTTGTAAATGATGTTTATTGTAGTAAATAAATGATCCCCAAAAGACAGGATGATTTTTCATAGGGGAAAAATGTTATCTGAGGATTATTATAGACATTGGAAGTGAATCATGCCTATTAATTTAGCTTGATAGTCTCAGAAAAGTGAATCAATGAAAGTTGCTAAAAAAAGAACTCTATTTCACTTCCTCACCTCAGTTTTCATTGCTATAAAAGGAAAAGAAAAGCTAAGTGTTCTCAGTTCGCGTGATGAGGTGCCTGTCGTGGGAGTTGAAGTCCCTCGGATGAAAACCACCTTCTCCCCAGGAACAGCACTCCCTTCTCCCTCCTGCGTTGTGCTTCAGGACCCACGCAGCTGACGCTGAGTGGACGCTTCACACGTGGCCTGTCCTCGAACGTGTAGAATAAAATGCCAAGGCTTTATGACAGGAAAAGTGTCACAGTACTGATAAGAAAAAAAAATATTTTGTTTTATTTTGGGGGAATGATTTTATTTCACGACAGCACAGCCTTTCTGTCTCTCCATTTTATAGGTTCATTTTACATGATAGGGATTTTTTTGTGTGACTATCTTTTCCCTGACCAGTTAGGTGCCAGAGATTTTTAAATAATTGGGTTCATTGGGATTAAATAATTGGGATTATTGCAGTTTGACAAGGTACTTTGTAGAAAGCAACTGGAAATTTCCCAATGGGCTAACTCTTACAAATTCCTTTATATTCATTTGTTCAGGTGACATTTACTAAGAGGCTATGCATGAGGCTCTCTGTTTGGCTCAGGGGGTTACAGCAGTGAACTGGACAGGCAGGGTCACCTCATCTCATGGAAGGAATAGGTAGTAAACAAGTAAACAATTTAACATGGTGATTGGTGGAATCAAGACAAAATGGTAGAAGATACCTGGAACAGGACCGCTACTTTAAATTAGTGATCCGGAGATGTCTTTCGGAGGAGGTTACCATTGAGTTGATTGAGACCTGAATGGCAAGAAGCAGCAGCTGCAGCAGCTGAGTTAAAACAGAACTGGAAGAGGGAGCAGTGCAAGCGCAAAGGACCCAGAGAAGAAAGGGACATGCTCTAGAGAGAGGGGACACTGAGCAAGTGAGTGAGAGAGAGAAGAGGAGAGAGAGAGGAGGTCCCAGTGGAGCTCAAGTCAGATGTTTGGATTTTATTCTAAGTTTGCTGGGATGCCATTGGGGTAAGGTAGGGTAGGGGGTGTGGATAAGGAGGAGAATGACCTAGTCTGATTTAGCTCTGACAAGTGTGGAGAAAGGGGCAAGATGAAACAGGGAAAGGGAAAATGGTGGCTTGGGCTGGGGTGATGGTGTAAAGCAGAAGAACTCGGGTGAATTTGGAGGCATAACCATCAGAACTTACTCCTAGATTGGATGGGTGGAACAGGCAGGACAAAGGAAGGAAGGAGCCCAGATCTGAGAAACTACGCGATTGAGTATGTCATTTTCTGAGATGGAGAAGAGTACAGGACGGGCAGGCATCAGAGATGAGAAATCACGCAGGAAGATCTCACATAGTTGGAACTCACAAGAGATGGTAAGAGGTGGTAGAAAACAAGTAAATGAAGATTCCAAATCTAGTCTCAATTTCCTTTCGTGTAACCAAGTATATTCTGTAAAAAGGAGTTGCTTAAGATTTCTCCCTCCAAAAGTCTGTGTGCTTTATATCATTATGTCCTGACCACGCACATCTTCCACTCTCGACACTTCAAATCCACCTCCCCCAAATTAAACCACATGAATGTTTTTTGAAAATATAGTACACTGATTAAATTTATTCCTACATTTGAAGGTCTGTTAGGCCATGTAAAATTTAGAGGAAACTAGATGAAATCAATGGTTTCATGTAGTTATTCAGCCTGGGGATTGCATTCAGCTGGGCTTATTTCTCTTTCTCTCTCTCTCTTTTTTTACCTCACCAGCATTTACCACAAGAATGTCTACTCCCAATTCACCTTCAATCAAGGAAGATGCGACAAGATTACCAATGGATGGAACAAGTCTACAATCCAAAAAGGAGGAATACGAAAGCAAAAAAAGCAAAATGTAATTAGTTGCTTTACATGAGTGTTTTACAAACAATAGCATATCCACCCTTGCTGCAACCTGGCCCACATTATCAGGCAGACATGTCTGAAGTTTATGCTCTTCAGCATTGCCAAACATCAACTAAGATAACAATACAGTTGGTCCTTGTGAAAGATACAATTAAACCAATCCAAATAATGTCAGCTTGTGGATGACTTACAACTAACTTATTGGCAACTTGCACCAGCAAAGAAAGTGATATTTTTCACTTTGCATTTTCTTTTTCAGGTGTGCTCAGCCACATCTTTCCAACCAAAATTCAGATTTATAATTGAAGTCTTTCAAAAATGGCTGGCTAAACAGGAGGAAAATGAATTCCCCTTGAGGCTGAATTTGCCAGCACTTTAGATTCAGGGAATATTTATATACAATTGATTTTTTTAAAGTGCTTTCTTTCTAATAAATTATCATGTGTTGTAGCATGCCATGGAAATATGCAAATATTATATTAGCTCACTTTATAAATGCACAGGATTGTTAAATTCATCATCTCAGCAGTCTGCTACTACATGCAGTATCTCAACATTATTTCCAATGACCCATATTAAGTAGCAATAAAGAATTTAATTTACAATGCTATCTGAATTGTAGAGCACTGTAGAGAATTCATTGCACAGTTTATTTATTTGTCTTTTTGTGGCCAAATATCCCACTGTGATCACTTCAGTTGTGTCCTGGACCATCTTTGGTTTACTCTGACCAAAATCATAGTACCAAACTCCCGTGTCTATGAGATTGCTCTGCGAGAGTCCTCATATGATTTGGTACTATCTGTCTACTTTCAGCATCTCAGCTTTTCCAACATCAAGGTGTCTTTAAGAACTTATCGTCATTACATGCCGACGTACCAGTGGAGAAAGATTTCTATTCAATGCTAAATAATGGTAAACATCGAGGCACTAAATCGTCATTGGGTCATGGTGGGAAAATTCTGCACAGAGGCAAGGACAACAAAGCAATCCCTTCCTAATGTGCATCACATTTTGTGTTTGTTAGATTTCTCATCTATCATAAAGAGGCTTCCATTGCCACTCAAGATATGTCTTCCTAACTTAGAATATTTGGATATGCAGAAGATGTGATACTCTCATTCCATGAACATAAATGCTACAGTTACCACAGAAGGTGAAGCTGTTTTATGCCCCCAAATTACATAATGCAAACTACATGACCCCTGAGAGTACAGGCATGCATGTTATCATTTATTCATTCCCTAAAGCTTGTATTGAGTTCTTACTAGAGGCCAGTCATTGTGCTAGGAAGGAAAAAAAAAAGAAACAAAACATAAAAGGAGGTGTTTATGTCCCAAATTTAGTTTGGCATGAGGAATTACATGGAAAAGGGGTGTTGTGCCCAGGCTAGCTGGCAAAATTCTGGATTACAGAACATTAAAGAGGTTTGGTTTGGTTTTGTCTAATCTCAGGACTTCAGGCTGTTAATGTGCTAATGAGCACTATGGGGTTTTGGCAAGAATAGTCTTTTTTTGAAGGAACAGCTCACACCCTGGTGCAGCACATAACCTCTGTCACTCTCCGGTAATATCTGGGCTATTAAGAAATTGTGTCAGTATTGTCATTGCTGTTTTGACCAATATCACAATATGTTGTCACCTTGGATCTGGGAAGAAAATTAACAGGTTTATTCAAACCCTACAGATAACAGTTGAAAACTTTACCCTAATGTATTAGTAGGAACTTCACGCAGTATATTCTGTTTAATAGGAACTAATTTAAACCATTATTAGCACATCTGTGGTCATTTAAAAAAAATTATGTCAAAACAGTGAGACCTGAAAGTTTAAGGTAACTCAGATTATTTACTTGGCAAACCCTTGAAAACATATTAGCTGATGGTTTTATAACAGAATGGAGAGAGACCTTATGAAAGACCTTTTTAAATCTGAAAAATAAAATAAAGCCACTATGTCACATTATTGCAGGTCTTACACTACTTACTGTTGGGTGAATGGAGGTGTCTGACTTTAAATATGAAACACACAAGAACTTCAAAGGCAAAGTCAACTTTTTGAGAGCAATGTGTTGTCGAAATTCTTTGGCCCTCTGTTTATATGGAATTAAATCCAAGGACCTGTCGGAAGATTTTTCCTGTCTCTTGCAGTCCCATAAGCTGGAGTTAGAAATCAAAAAGAATGCTAAGAAAACACTAATAGCCTGATTTGTACATCTCAACGTCAGCAGCTGTTCCTCCCTTACTTACCCCTCTGGCAGCAGAGCAGGTGATACCAGCGCCATCTGAGCTGAGGCTGGTCAGCCATATTGCTTGTAGCCCTGGGACACTGGATGGGATAATAAGCCTTATCCTTACAATGAGCCTGGTCCAAGACTTAATTTGGAGATTGACTTTTTTGGTTTAATAACTTTGAATCTTCTGACCATCTTTCTCTCTAAACTTACTAAGCTTCCAATGAAGTCACTGAAGGCCACAGAGGGGAGAAACAGCTGGGAGAAATCTGGCGTGATGTTTTTCCCATGGGCTAAGGTCTTCATTACTTTGTAGTGCAGTAGTGTCTGCTTTGAAGGTGGGAAACAGATTGAATAACATCTTACACGGCCAGTTTCCCAGAACCAATGACTTGTCTTCTTAGTGTTATACAGTAGTTTACACATTTTTTACTAATGAAGAGATAAAATCTGTAGCTTAACCAAACAGTGTAAGGCATTTGGATTTAAAGGTTACATGGATAAAAAATGCCTATCTACTTAGCTAAGAAAACAATTAAGCCTATTTTTCTTCATTTTTCTCCTTTCAACTGTGGTAAATACATTTTCCATTTTGAGGCTTGGGTCAGTGATATGTAAAGTGCATTTAGAGTCACAGTAATTGTTACATTTTTTCTAATCTGCATTGAACCTTATAGTTAAATAACAAATGCTGTTTTAAGTGGGACCAAATTCTTACGTAAAGTTATGTGGTAAATTTTTCAGCAGACTCTTTTTGTAGGAAGGAGCAAATATCTCGAATTGTTTTACTCGGGATTTATACTGTAACCCCAGCTACACGTGATACGGTAGCCAAGAACGCAAATGATCATTTGGTGATTCCTTTTCTTAGATTCTTCCACTGCTCCACAAACAAACTGTCCCAGTGTTTTCTCTCCATTCAAAACAAAACAGAAAATTTGTGATTTTCATGGCCTTATAGTGAAGAAGCTGTCCTCACGAAAGCATCTGGTTTTCTTGGATCAAAACTAAACCATGAACCTTAAGCTGGAAAGTAAATTTGGGAAAGTTTGTATATAAAGACATTTCATGCACTAAAGTTCAATATAAAAATAGTTACATCTTTCAACTTTCAAGTTCTCAAATATTTAGCAATAAAAACATATCAACTTATCCCTATTTGAGAAAAGAAATTTAAGCCATGAAAGATTCCATTTAGTTTCACTTCCGTACTAAACACGACACATCTACTTTAAGGCCAGGAAAAATGCTTACGTCTAGAAGCAGAACTGTACATTCCAAGCCCCCAAACAAATTTCACAGAAGTCTCCCGTGATTTTGATTAGTAACAAAGTAAACTAATCTGCTCTGCTCTGGTGAAACCAGCTGACCTTCAAGTTCTAACCTGGCCTGCCCTCATCTGAGTCTCTCCTGCTCAGTCCATGCCTATGCTCACATCCTACCTAAATCAAAAGCCACCCCAGCTCACTCGGCGTTCTACCAGGTCAACCCCTACTGTTGACCTCCAAAGTTTAATAGTTCTAGAACCACAACAAAAAGGTAGACTGGGGCATCTGCATATCTGTCAGGACCAGCCAATTAGAAAAGGGTTTAAGTGTCACATGTCTTTTACTACTCTCACGGTTGAAACTCTAAGAATAATACCTTTGTAGCTGGGGGTATCTTTTCTTTGTAACATAGCTGGACTCTGATGTAGTACAAAGTCATGTGACAACCATGGGTGTTGAACTTGCTGCCTTGCTCTCTCTAGGAATATACTGAGTGTCTAAACATAGTTTGTTAGTTCCCTTTCAGGAGGATAGTTAAAGCAATATATAATCCAGTGAACTCTTCCTTTGAAAAGGTAGACTCCTATGCTGTTGAGCATAGAAGGGAGAAATGGGAAAAAAATGCCACTACAGCCAAAATAAAGCCATGCCACATCGATCTTAATAGAATAGCGATTCTAATAGGAATGTGCTATGTTTTAAAAAGTCGCATTTGCACTACTTGCCATTCCCTGTTTTTCTCGAACTGGCAGATGCAGGACTTTCATGCCCACGCTGTCTCCTATCATCTCTCAGTGGATTCCCACAGCTTGACACCCACTCATTTTTTATTCTTCAGTAAAGCATTTTGACTGAATATTTAAGTAAAAACAAAAGTCACAATTTAGCCTCAGATATTGGCACAGTGTGTCATCTTAGCTGTATACTTCACTGGAAATAAAAGATCATAAAACTGGCTTGAAGCAATATTTTTTAGAATAAAATTAGTGGATGTTAAATTACCAACAGTTCAGATGTTGTAATTTAAAAGTAAGAAAATATCATTCTGAGGGAAAGGAGGGTAATATTATGTTCTCATTAGTCACTAATTGACAGTCTGCTTTAAATTCTATTTAGTATTTTCTTAAAATCATATTTTTTTAAATAAAAAGGATGTCTTATTTTTATAGTATTAGGTTTTCCATCCAATTAGAGTTTCCTTTTGTTTGTTTCCTTAGAAATTTTTCAGTTTGGAGGCAGGTGTATTTTTGAGTCATTGAAGCCACCAAGAGTTCAAATGGCTTTTAAAGGCCCCAAACAGCTGGGCCCACGATGCAAAAACTTGCGCTTCAAGAGCTTGCATCTCTCTTTGTTTTTGAAATACTGTATTTTAATTGCAAATGTTTCCCTCTAGTGTCTCTCCTTTATTTCTTTCTCTGGGCTTCACAGTTGAATGCTCAAGGGTCTTTGGAAGCAACTTTGTGTCCTTGGTTTGGGCCAGCCCGTGGCCTGGAGTCCTGCTTGCTTGTCCTGTGCGTTCATTTTAAGCCATCAGGGTGAGGGCAACCCTAGAGACTTAGTGAGATTAATAGACGAAACACAATTTTTTCCTCCTGGTGTGGGCTGCTCTGTTACCCAGGTGTGAAAGGCTACTTACTCTTGGTAAAACAAGCGTGTTTCTCTTCATCCCTGTGTCCTGGCTCTCAGCTAATTTTTAGAGCAGTTTTTTTATGTGCTTCATTTATCTGGAGAACCTATTTAGTCACCTTCTCTATCTTATTCTGAAAATGTGTGTCATGTTGTACATATGATTTAAAATCTAAATGTCTAATATACCCCTTTAGCAAGCTTTTTTTTCTCTTTTCGGTTCTTGGAGCTAGCTATTATCAGGTCATTCTGCATAACTCATATTCAGGGTTATCCCTAGGGCAGTGGTAGTGCTAGTTTAGATTTTGTTTGTCCCTTGTCGCTGAGCACTTAGCTGGATAAGGAAATGAAGGATGGCAGGAGTTCTGTAAAATGATATGAACACAGAGGAAGCTGGGTTGCCTTCAATAACGTACATTTTAAACAGCACACTTGAAAGAAAAAGCTGCAGTAGCACTCCATCCTGTATCTGCTGTGGGGTCCTGGAAGGCAGTGTTGTGAGACGTCCTGCTGAACTTGGTTTGTACTGCAAAGTCCTATCCCTGATGAAAGACTCACTGAACCTTCCTGTTCTTTGTGGACTTCGGCTAGCGTTATGGGCGTGGATGCAAAGTGGCCTCCCTTCAGAGAGTTTTCAGTCTGCGTGCCCTGTGCTTGTCTGTCATTGTGGATTTCCGTCTCATTTGTGCCATCACTAAACCCGCTGTAATGTGGAGATTCAGGCTTGATTTATGGCTTAGCATTTTGAAAACTTCCCATCAAACAGAAGCTCAGGTTGTCCATGACCGGTAGTCAAATAGCCATCTAACATGGTGGCTTTGGGGAAGTTGGGCAGTTAAAAAAGTTTGGAGAAACCTAGGAATTTTTGCCCCTTTCTTTTTTTCTGAGCTGAGTAAAATAGATGCATCAGTTCTAACGAGGCACTTCCTGCCCCAAGTCACTGGCAGAGCTGCCTCCTCCCAACAGCTGCAAGCTTGAGAGACCTCACGCTGCTGGCCAAGGTTCGTTCTGTGCTTTGAGTAAGACCACAGCCAATAAAGCCAATGTGTACCATGGAAAGAGTTTCCCATTTTTTCCATTGGAGAAGTCTTTCGTGAGGTTAGTTTGAGTGTTCCAAATTAACAGTGGTGGTCAGTGCTAAATTTTTAATTTTAACTGCATGTAAACCTGCTCACTAGATTTCATTGAGAATAAATCAGTGTTCTGTGAGGAAGTGACATATCCTTTTGTGTAGTATTCTTTAGAGCACTGGTTCTCAAAAGTGTAGCCCCCAAACCGGTGGCGGCGGCGGCAGCAGCAGCAGCAGCAGCAGCAGCAGCAGCAGCAGCAGCAGCAGCAGCAGCAGCAGCAGCACCTGGAAGCTGGTTAACTTCGAGATTCTCTGGCCATCTCCAGGCCTAGTGATTCAGAAACCCTGGGGCTGGAGCCATTTAGTATGTGTTGTAACAAGTCCTCCCGTGACTCTGATGAATGCTCAAGTTCAAGTGACCTTCATTTGATTATAACATCCTCTGAGTTTTAGTCTATCACAAAAGAAAAGAACATGGTTTATTTTCCAGGTGATGTGCAAGGGCACCCTTTTAAAATTTGGTTTTTAATAGCATGTATTCTCCCAGGGGTCCAAGTTATGAGTCCAGTCTGAGGGTGACTCGGGTGAAGAACTTAAAGCTGCTTCCAAAGATAGTTCATTTACTACCAGAAGTCTCTTCCCTACCTGCTCTGCCCAGGCGACTTCGATTAACCAGAACTTTCCGCCTAGATTACCATCGAGGCATTCAATTAAATCAGGACCTATAGGTGTAGCTCCTCTTTCTGGTTTCAAGAGTAGAACAAATATTTGATTATCAAAAGGATATGAACTTCTGTGGGGCTGAGTTCCTAGCCTCTTTTTCCTCCCTCCCTGGTATTTGAGGACAACCTGATTTAGGGCCTTAGTTATGTGTTACCATTTCACATACGACTTTGTTCTTTCCTTTCTGTACCAGCCATTCACAGTCATCCATCAGAGTAACGTTTCCAGATTCCAACACTGTCATGTAAAGATTTTGATTTGATGACCAGCGAACATTCAAATCTCAACCAGCTTTTCCTCACTGTCTACAACTGAGATCAGGGATTTGTTGTATCATTCCATCTCTTTGTTCTGGAAAGACCAATAAAAATTTGTTTTGGCTTTTTATCATTTTATACCCCTCAATTTTATATAATTAATAATTTGAAATGTTTGTGTCAAATCACACTGCTCCTTTTTACCCTTATTTGCTTAGGAATGGACTAAATAAGAAATCTACACAGAATTCTCCTATTCTAAAGTATCTTTACCTAAATCTTTTCAATAATTCTCAATTTCTGAATACTTGATTTAAACATAAAAAAATAAATAAATGTTACACTATGTTATACATTAAAGAAAGTGTGTTTTTCTGGAAGAATGCTTATTTATTAAGCAATCACCCTGTGACAGGTCCCATTCACAGTGTTTGCCAAGGACAGCCCCTTCGCCCAGTCAGTCCCAGGGATAAAAGTTTAGGCTTTACACAAGTAACAACACCACGTGACTCTAGCCAACAGCATAACCACTCAAACTGTGTTTAAAATGTCTTCAAATATTTTGAGGTTTGGAATTTGTACCAAATGGTTATGTAGGTAATTTGTAACATTTAAAACAGGCTACATGAATCTGGAAATGCGTTTCGTTACACGTGCTGCTACCTGCTTTGGAGGGATTTCCCACCTCTGAGCAGGGGCCCTCTCGGCAACATGCTCACATCCAGCAGTCACTGGGCAGTGGAGGCCGTCCTGCCAAGGAAGCAGTATTGTTATTAATCAAGTGGTTTACCATTTATTTATTCATCAATAAATTAATGTAAGCCTGGTCTGTCTTGCTTAATTGGCTAAAAAAGTCTGTATATATTACCAGACTCAACCTTGTAATTTCTAAGAACTTAAATATATTTCCTTTGTTTGGTGCGCTGATAAAGTTGATGAGGTGGGCATATATATGTTTAAATGTGTGTATACTTCATAATTCCTAGTTACCAACTATAGTAATTAATATAATACATCATTTGAAATTGATAACAACTAGAATTGCATATGCTAAACTTTCATTATCCATCCACATCTTGCTACTTGTTGCTCTTTTTAGAAGAGGGAATGAAACTGAGCTTTTAAAAAGCAGATAAAAAGTTATGTACGTATTTACATAATAGCATCAATAATACAGGAAGATAGCCACAACTCTTACATAATCTTGATCTTTTTTTTAGTATAAACACTAAAGGTGAAGGGCCAGTTTGGATATAGTCATATAACCCAAAAATGATACTTCTTGGCTTAACATTTTTCTTTGGGGCAACCTGTACGTCCCAGAAACAAGAATCTTTTGTGTACATGTGAAATGTATCATTTGTTGGGCACTCCATGAAGACTAGACACAAATTCTCAGAACCACGACCGAGGATGGGCTGAGCTCCTCGGACAGACCTCATGTGAGAACAATCCAGTCCTGGAGCCACCGGGATGCAGATGTCCAACTGAACAGCTGCCATCCTCTGCGGTAACAACCTCGAGATCACTGCTTTTGAGTTGTGACCATGTGTTATGCATTTCTTATCCCGACGCCCATGATTGAGGTCAGATGTTTTGCCCTTTGGGACTCTTTATATTTCTCAGTGGGATGTACAGCCTCAGACATTGGTACCAGAGAGCAGCTGAGATAAACTTTCCCATGCAACGTTCACGCACGTAGATATTCAGGCTAAATTTTCATTACCCTTCAATACTTAATATTTATTGTTTTTTTTTTCAGAGAGTGATAACAAGTGAACTGGAAACAAAATAGGCATCTAAAAGAGAATAAGTTAACATTTCCTGGAGTCTGTAACCCAGGTGTTAGAAATATGCGGAAAGCATGAATGTCAGAGGAATCCTCTTCTGTCCTGCCACATGTGCAGACAGTACATTTGAAACCCACCAACTGTCCTATCGCGATAACTGATGCTCATCACAGTGGCAGGCACCAGAGAGAGGGAGACCCATGCTTATTTTGGTACTGATTTCAACCTGATACAAATGTTTATACAAATGTTTGATTTTACAAAAGCAACATTGTCTTTTACCAACAGATTAATTATTTACCTTTTGCTGGTAGCATCATGGGAGCTAATTTTCAAGTTACCCATACCTCATGCAAAGAGCGACTTGGTAATGTTTGGAATCCAGGAAGGACTTGGGAAGGTCAGACCAAAATAAATCACCACCACTGTAGTATTGGATTTACGGTGCATTTTTCTAGTTATAAGTCAAAAGTTCCAAAATAAAGAAAAATGTGTGTAATAGGAACCAAGATTTCATTTTAAAAAATTATTTTGATATCATCTTAGACTGAACATCTTAATTCTTTCAATCAGCATTGGATCCGGAATCAGAAACTTTGAAAGCTATATAGAAAATTGCCAAATGCAACCAAAGGTATCTAGAAAGCATCTTTATTTGATGCATTATGTGTAGTGTCTCTAAATAAAATTACCATACTTCTAAATTGCAAGATACCTTACTAGACAGTAAGCTGTTTGAAGAAAGGCACTGCGTTTAGCCTGGCACAGTGGCTGGAATCTTTTAAGTGTTCAAAATGCATTTGCTAACAGAGCTAACTGCACCTACACTCAACCATTTTTCCCTACTATAGTGAGCAAAAGATGTTTATTAACTGATCTTGATGGCCAAATTTGCAATGTCTTTTTACACTTAGCAGATCAATTGCCTGACTGTGTTCATGTAAACTCAAATCACAGTGTTCTTGGAATTCCTGCCAAGGGGTTTAAACCCTGCCGTCAATGCCATGAATGGCATGGAAATCACACGGATCAGATAATATCCCTCCATCACTAACATCAATGGCTAATTTAGTGAACATGCACTGTGCTGATTTTCCCATAATGGCTATCAGTAAAGTATCTGTGTTACATTTGCATGCACCATCTCCCTGTGTTTATGTGAGTATACGGTTGTGGCCTGAGTATGTGTGGGCCATCAGATTTGTTGAGTTTTACAAAGATTCCTATCATCATCACATAGTTCACCAGGGCTTTTGCACTGGATAGTTAATGTGGAACAAAACAGCTGAAGGTGCACCGTTAGTCCCTTAAATCCCAAGTTGACTTTACAGCATGCTGTTTTAAGGAAAGTGGAGAGAGACCCATATGATGAATTAATGTTAATTGCTCATCATTGTTGACTTTTCACTATCACCATCAGGAAGTTGTGCTTCAGCCCCTATACACTATGAGAAGTCAACCTTTGCAGGGCCTCAGAGGCCTGCCAATATCCAGCTAATTTGTGGCTGATTGTAGTTTCATTGCCTGTTCATTTCACCAGCATCCCTTTGTTCCAGGACATTTGGCTTGAGAAACCTGCTGAGTTCATATGCCAATTTCTTGTCAGTTGGCAATTTATTTGCTGACTTGGGCTAAGGGTCTGCTATAAAAATCACTTAGAACTGTATACTTCTAGCCTTCTTTGCCTTTACCTTTAGTGCTTCCTCTCTACACTGTTATTTCAACCTAAAACCCTTTCCACCAAAATGATGTTTTGCCTCTTTTGAAGTTTAACATTAAAAAGTTTGAGGTCCCCAAGGTCTGGCATTTTCAACTGTTTTATTATGTTTGTAATAATGCAGTATGCTGAAGCAGTGGATAATGTGCATTTCACATTATAACTATCTTTTATAATTCACATTAGCAAAGCTTCCTAGGTCCTATGAGCTAGTTGTGTATGTACTGTGATATAGATAGATGGTCCAGTTTTTTCAGTGTGGTGCTGTCATGCAGCTTGATGCTTGTCAACCTAAGAGGAGGTGGTGCTATTGATGATAAACTTCTGATACGTGCACAGTGGAAGAAGCTGTAAGCCTTTATATTAATGTTACTAATGATATTATGAGCGCACGCTCTACTGCATAGTTAAGTACAAAGCAAGCATTGGAAAAGTCAACAGCCATCTCCTTCTCCAGCCTCCATGATGAGGACATCAAGAGTAGCTGATGTAATTCCAGTGACTTCTGTCCTGAAGTCATCACTATGCTGAACTATAAACACCAGTCAATCAAATGACTACCCAAAACCCAGCCCTGCAATGAGTGCTGTGAAATAGGCACACAGGGCAGGATTCCTGCTAGTGCTGCTGTTTGGGTCTCTGTAACTATTTGGTGAGTGAATGCAATCTAACAAAAATAGTTACAATTCCTTTGAATTCTCTGCATGTAGGAAAGCAGTGCTTTTCCTTTAAAAGGCTGTTCTCCCACACAGGTAATACTTAATTTCTATTCTCATTTGGCAGGGTATATGCCAGAATTTGGGGGAAGTTTTAAAAATAGAGGCTCCTAAATATAAACTCTATTTGCTTATTCCTAGAGAATATTCTTATTTATTATACTTCCCCAAAGAATTTAAAGAATCACCTTAAAAGTTTATTTAGGTTTAGATGCTAAAGTAGGATATAATAGGGTATTATAAATGAACTCAAATTTACAGACATCTAAATGGATGGACTTAAAACCATGGTATCCCAGTTGGGTATCCTGCCTGCTGAAAGGGAGAGAGTGTTGGGTCCAGAGGGATCCTGGCTGCTTCTGTGGCTCCGTGCCTGCACCGCATGGAGCCTGGCACTTCGCTCCTGATGTCTCTTAGCTGTTAACAGAGGAGGGTGGACCAACAGTCTTCTGGGTGGCCTTCCATGCCTGATAGTCTGTAATTCTGCCATTAAAATGCACAATGGCATTCTTCCCAGGATTAGAAGTGAACAGTATGCAGTCTAAATTTCTACTTCAAAGCTAATTCTAAGAAATACCAGGCCATCTTTGAATTATGATCCTTGTTTGTCAGTGCTCTGTTTGATAATGACCCCTCTGTAAGGTCACTTCACCAGCATAGCCCACCTTTCTCCTTTTTCTGTTTTACTGAAAAATGGTGTAGGCTTAGAATTCTACCTCCACCACTAGTTTCTGGCTGTGAAAAATTTACTTAACACTCCTGAACTCGTTTGTCTCATTTGCGCAGTGAAATTTATTGTGTCTACCTTAAGGGCTGTTTAGAGACTTGTATAAGGCTCAGAACACCGTACACTGTGGTTCTCCGTAAATGTCCCTTACTTTTAACGACCATCTGGGCCTGATCCACTTCATAAAAATTTCAACTGAGCTCTGAGATTCTTGTCTTCATTTACTAAACAGCAACAAATCACCCAAAATATGCATCAGTCAGTGACAGAGCTACGTGGACTCTAGAATTAACCTGTTTATTCTGTTAGATTGTATTAATTCACCAAGCATTTACTGAGTGCTAGTTCATTAGATGGATAGATAGAGATGGATGGATGGATAGATATGCACTATATTGCTATGAACATTTTTATATCTTCAAATGTTATCTTCAAGTCATCAGATGTGTTTGGGAATGAGATGTAGGTACTTTATACCTAGAACATATTGTGTCTTGTGTTCAACCACTATTCTAAAGTACTTTGCATATTTTAACTCATTTAATTCTCACAGCAACACTTTTCATTCGAGGCTATATCTCAAATGCAGAAAATGAGGCACAGAGAGACTGAATCACTTAAGGTCACATAAGTCTGGAGCCCACAGTTGAATGTTCATGCGCTTTGCCGTTTGGCCACATGTGCAGACAGCCATCTCGAGGTCATTGTAAAGAATCATTGGCATTAAAGAGTTTCTTTCAGCAAGTCCTTTAAACAGAAAAGGAAGGATAGGTCAACTCTTTCCACTGCTGAAATCTCACTGAGGCTTGATGCTGCCTTAGGTTTGTTTCCATGTGCCTCTCCTCTAACCCACGGGCAGGGAGCGGGGCAGCCAGGTGGAGTTGGAACCTGGGGACCCAACAGACTCCTGTTCCTGCCTCTGCGCTCTGGCCAGTGCCAGGTAAGTTTTTTTCTTTATAACTTAAATACTTTTCTGCCCTAATAAATAAATACGAAGTATACTCTCCCTCCAGAAGAGTCTCTGCTAGTAAAAGTGCCTGTTGGTTCAGCAGGAAATAAAACAAAAGAAGTGGGCGTGGGTGTCAGGAGCAGCTGAGGGGAAGTGTGAAGAAAGGGTGGTTGGGATGGCGCTGGTCTTATTAAAATGTGTGAGTGGAAGTTGGGGGTGGATTTCGTGAGTAAATATGGAATTTTGCCACCAAATTCTTTCCTCCAGAGCTAATATTCTCATGGGATATAAATATTAATACAAGGAAAAAGGCCCTGGGTGAAGAAAACTATTTTCCCCTTAAGGGACAGAGTTCTCTCAGGACGACTGAAGTTTTAAGAGTTTCAGAAAGTGCTAGTAGAATATTAAGCACTTTATTATTATCAACCCGGAAAGTGGCTACCACCTATACTTCTCTTTGGAAAGAGGAAAGACATCTCTGGTAATGTCAGCCTAGTCAAGGACCCTTCTCTCCACTTAAAAACTTCTAAACTTTTCATGGTGTGTGGGCCTTTTGATCCTAGTCATTATACTGGACTAGTTAAGGTCATCAAAATAGACATCTGTGTACCTATGAGTGATATGACTATACCATGCATTGTCTACACATATACCACACTAGCTGGAGTGGGGGGTACATCTACATTTTTCATAATTTCATCATTATGAATTAATTCTTGTGATTTTTCTAAATCATTCTTTTGGAACAATCTAAAAGAGCTAGGGGGAAAAAAATGAAAGCTTTCCTCAGGCAGCTGACTTAATGGATAGCTGAATGTCCAGTTTCAAAAGCTGCTACTTATAAAAGGCCAAAAAAATGTTAATATGGGCCACATAACTGTAACATATTTTTCCAAGGTGGGAAAAGCAATAAATTACAAAATACCGCACTCATGGAACATATGGCTTTTAATAAGAGCGGCTGTTATTTCGCTAAGGTGTACAGTGTTTTAAGTCTTGGTTTTCTGTTTGGGAAGTGTTAATGAGTTTACTTGTTTTATTTAATTTATTTCCATTCTCTGTGTGTTTGTGATTCTTAATTGCATGATGCGGTTTGTGTTCACTGCTTTTACATGATGGAAATGCCACAGTGTGCCTTTGGTCTTTTAATGCTTAGAACTAAAAACAAAACGTAAAATGTGGGACCCTGAGGGACGCTCACAGACAGTTGTCTGCCGTTGACTGGGTTCTTCAGTCTTGTGTGTGTAACAGTTTGCACGTGGGCAGTTATCTGATTACTTACTGTAGGATAGTTTGCTGAACTGAACTTAAATTTCAGCTACACTGGATGCAAATGAGAAATACAAAAAAAAAATAGAAGCATGCCCCAAAATACAGACCTTCCTTTGGGAAATTTTAAGCCAGGAACTTATAATCAATTAAAAATCGGCTTCGTTTATACTAAGACTTGCCACCTTGAGAGATCAACACTAGAAAGCAGGTAACTTCGATATTTTAGGGCAAACCTGTAACTCTTCTGGTGATAAAGTAAAATCTTCAGATGCTGTGAATATTTGGGACCTGAGGGATTGCTGTTTATTGCATTTCGGGGGTAAATTAAGATGAATGCGAAATGCTTTCTGGCTTCAACTCTTCCGGTTGGAAACCTTTCTAAAATACATGAGTAGATTTTCTTAACCAGCAAGACAATGAATTGTGTCAGTCTATTTTTTTGTGATTTAGACCTAGCATGCCTCAGGGACATAATTCTCAGTATGAGTCATCATTGCACAATATGATGAGTAGGGGGAAATGAAGCCAATGAAACCATCTGTATTATTGCCCTCAGAAAAGTAGGTAGTCAGTCACCACAGACTCTACCAGTCCTGTGAAAATTGTTGAAGGGAATATTAAAAATATCATCATTCTTTGTTGCAGGGGTTGTCTTCTACATTTTAGCATGTTTAGCAGCATTCCAGGCTGCTTTTTGGAGGGGCAGAAATAACAGATATGATTCCTGTGAGTGTAGCAGGAAATTCAGAAAAGGTTAAGGGTGATTTCACAGAGGAAGTGGGTTAGTGGGGTCCTAAAGGATGATTAGGGTTGGCATAACAGGTCAAAAAGCTTGGTGATTAAGGGGTTACTGTTTTGTTGTTGTTGTTGCTGCTGTTGTTGTTTTACCAAAAGATCATTGGTAACCTTGATAAGGAACATTTCAGTAAGTTACATTATAATCACTGGATAAGTTATGAAGATGTTTTGAAGACAAATTTCCCTTATGCCCCAGGCCTAGGCATAGCCTTAAAGTCCACCCTATAAGTAGAAGTGGAATTTAGAGGCCAAGTGTACTTCTCACCAGTATGATTCACATGTGACCTATAACATTCAGTGAAATATTTTTCCTTCACTTTTTTCTCATTCTTCTTCTCTCTTCTCTTCCTCCTCTTCTCCAATCTTCTTTTATCTATTGTTTGCCTTCTGCCTCTTCATTGTTCTCCCTCTTCCTCCCCTTTCCCTCTTAAATTAGACAAATGGAGGCCTCTAAGAAGAGAGTCCACAGTCATGCCCAGTGTATCAGTTTCCCGTAGCTGCTGAAACAAATTTCTACAAACTGGTGGTTGAAACAATAGAAACGTATCCTCTCTCAGTTCTGGGAGCCAGAAGTGCCAGGTCATTTTTACTGGATAGAAATCAAGGGCTGTGCTTTACTTTGGAGACTCTAGAACAAAACCCATTCCTTGACCCTTCTAAGTTCTGGTAGCTGCCAGCATCCCTAAGCTTGTGGCTGGACCCCTTTTCTCCAGTCTCTGCCACCAAAGTCGTGCGGCCTATTCTGTGTGTCAGATCTTCTGCCTCCCTCTCTTAAGGACGCTCATGATTACATATAAGATCCGCTCTGCTAATCCAAGGTAATTTCTCTGTGTCAAGATCCTTAATTTAATTAAATCTGCAAAGATCCCTTTTCCAAAAAAGGTAATATTTACACGTTCCAGGGATTAGAACTGGATATATTTGCACACCATTATTCAGCCCACTCTGGTCAGAATAATACAGAGTCCTTCCTTGACACATAGCAGGCAACACTGAGTCCATCCTAAACACATATGAGCCTCTACAGTGGATCTCACAGGCAAGCATGAGGAAGGAATCATACCTCTTTATGTGCCATCTGTTCATTGGAACAGTGTTCTGTGTTTGAGCAATACTCCCTACCAGGCATTGAAGAAAGGAAAAGGGAACTCATTTTAACTGTCCAGTTACTCGAGTACCAATCATCAAGTCCTAAGTAATGAAGGTTAAGAACAAGAGTGTGTTCCTCATGGAGAGCTCTCTGTTTTCCTCCTCAGACTTCAAAACCTACTTTTCAGTAAGGAAAAACCATCCCCTAGGCTTGTAAGTTCTAGTTCAAGTTACCCTCTTCAACTCAAGCTGGAGTAAATACAGAGAAGCTCAAAGAGGGGACTGGTAAGGAATCCTCCCAGCTAAAGATCCTGCTATAGTCACACAAGACATTGAGACCACGAGAGAAGAGATGCTTTAGGTCCTTCACGTTTAGTTTTCCTTAAACAATCCCATCACCCACAAGGATGAGAAGGGTGAAAATATAAAGGAGTATGAAAATTAATGGCACTCTTGATTATAGGCAGACAATTTTCTCTTGCTAGGTCCTTTGGGGAAAGGACCCCAGATAAATTTGCAAGCATTATTTTTTATGGGACCCACATTCTCTAAAGCCCTCATGCATCCCTGCATCGTTTACTCTCAGAATTCTTATTCAGTGAATTTTAGAATAGTGATTCTAATGAGAAATAAACATTACTCTTTTCAAAGGGCATTTAAACATTATTCTAAGACATACTGAGTTGTTATAGTCCCATACATCCAACAAGCATTTTGACTTTTTCCACAGTAGCTTACTTGATGTTAAATACAGTGCAGTTTCTATAAGGATGCTTGATTTTCCAGCAATATTTGATTACTGACCTCTTATACACCATGGAAAAATTATCTCAGAATCTCTGTTGGCCAGGAGTGGCTTTTCTCAGCTCAGTATTTCTCAACCTTGGCATTATTGACATTTTGACTAGGTAACCAGTGTTGTGGAGTGGTCTTGTGTATATTAGAATGTTTAACAGTGTTCCGCCCTCCTCCCTCTAGATGCAACCCCGTTGCCAAACTGCAGCAACAAAGAAATGTCTCCAAACATTGACAAATGTCCCTTGAGAGGGCAAGATCATCCCCAATCAAGAATCACTGTTCTAGCTCTATTACTTAGTTAATAATAGTAGCTAGCATTTGTGGAGCACTTTCTAAGAGCCAGTAACTAAGTGGGCATATACTAAGCACTTCACTCACATTACTAAATTAGAATCTAATAAAATCTCACAAGGTAAGTGCTGTTATTAGCCATATTTTACAGATAATAAAACTGAGGCCATGAGTGTGTTCCTCATTAAGAGCTCCCTGTTTTCCATGAGAAATGTTGAAAAAATGTGCTAAGATTATGCGACTTTTGTAGAGTAGAGCCAGGATTTGAACCAGCAGTTAGGATTCAGAATTTATGTTCCTTTCAAAGGTGTAGCTGCTGACCAGTGCTCACTTAAGAATATGTTGTGACAGATTTGAAAAGCACCTTTCTTTGCAGCTATTTAAAGGCTGTAAGTAAACTATAGCAATGGGTGAAAATATTAGGAAGAGTCATTGATTGAAAGCATACTATGAGTGGGATACTCATCGTGAGACTTACATACAAGTTATTTTCTTTAATCCTCACAGTAGCCCAATTAAAAAGATATTGCTACATTCAATTTTTGTATGGGAGAACTTGGCTCCAAAAAACCCTAAGTAATTTTATGCAAGGTAAGAGGCAGTATAATAATTGGCAGAAACAGAATTTGACCCAGTGTTTTCTGACTTTTAAGCCCATGCTCTCTTTACTTTACTCTTGTACCTTTCTTAGGTTTCAAAAAGATGCAGGGAGGGACAGTTTTAGGTTCTTCAACTGTATCTTCTGGTCTAATCTCCTTTTCTGTTTAAATTCCAAATTATCTGGAGCTGATACTTAGAGGTTTTGAACTCTCACTTATCCTTCCCTGAAGTCTTCTGACAGAGTTTAGTAAAATGTGCAGGCATTGATGGGTGAGTGTGGGTGTCCATAGACCTGGTGTGGATCCTGGCTCTGCCACTCTGCTGCTGTCTGACCTTGGGCAAACCACAGAACAACTGGGAGCTTCAGTTTCCTTATTCGTAAACATGAGGCTAATAATAATAATGCTTACCCTGCAGGGTAAAGATTGGAAATAATGTGTGAAAATACTATTATTAGTTGGTGCAAATTTTCCCATTAAAATTGCAAGCTATGTATTTTGCCACTTTCCTTTTACTTTCTTCCTTTGAAATCACTGGCAATGCTTCCACTCCAATTCTTCCTATCCCCATGAAGGATATCTGGAACCCTGCCATATAGAAATTCGTTACAGTTCATTATCGATTAAAACAAAGATATCTTGGGAGTAGACAGAACATTTGAAGACTTTGTTAGCTAAACACACTTCTGAAGATCCTTCTGGGTACCTGGAGAGGGAAGGTGAAGACAAGGAAGCGATGACATCATAATATCTTTTTAGACCATGAGAAAAAGATTATTTTGAAAGATGGCATCCTTGATTTGTATTCCCAGGGAGCAATAATGAATATTAAGAGCTTAATAATTTTTTTCTTTTTTTATTGGAAAATAATTTTTATTGAGGTATAATTGGCATATAACATTATTATTAGTTTCAGGTGTACAGTATAACAATTCAATACTTATACACATGGCAAAATGATCACCACAATAAGTTTGCATTCATTCCCATTCATAGTTACAAATTTTTTTCCTTGTGATTGGGTCTTTTAAGACCTATTCTCTTGGCAACTTTCAAATACACCATAGTATTATTAACTCTAGTCACTACACTGTACGTTACATTCCTATGATATTTTTTATTTTACTTTTAAAATTTTTTAAAATTGTTTTGAGAAAGATGGGGAATGGAGGGAGAAAGAGAAAGAGAAAGAGAGAAACATGGCTTGCTTTTCACATGCCCCCAACTGGGGACCTGGCCTGCAACCCAGGCATGTGCCCTGGCTGGGAATCAAACCAGTAGTAATCTTTTGGTTCACTGGCTGGTACTCAATCCACTGAGCCACACCAGCCAGGACCTGTGATATTTATTTTATAACTGGAAGTTTGTACCATTAGACCCCCTAAAAAATAATTTTCTTTTACCAAAGTCTGAATTGTGATTTAGATAGGAGGGAATTAACCAAGAACTTTTTAAAACCATAGATATATTAGCATGCATTTGCATGCACACTACATAATTGAAGTGCAAGATGGGAAGAAAGTACAAGAAATAATGAAGAATGTAATTCTCTAGGACAATAGCATGAACTTCACAACTCAAATATGTAGGAAAATATTAATAGAGTTCTTGGTACTTGTAAATTGAGCAAAAACTATGTCTACAACTCACAGGAA
Source organism: Phyllostomus hastatus (assembly GCF_019186645.2). Taxonomy (NCBI): domain Eukaryota; kingdom Metazoa; phylum Chordata; class Mammalia; order Chiroptera; family Phyllostomidae; genus Phyllostomus; species Phyllostomus hastatus. Next base: position 55,514,185 of record NW_025334033.1, on the reverse strand, counting down.
GATGTATCACATGTACCAAACTCAATGGGTTGGGACCTTGCAGGGTGACCAGTTACTCAAGGGAAATGTCATTTTAAAAAAAGCCAATGGAGAAGAAGGTGTTTATATCTTAGTTGCCTCGCTGAGAATGTGGGTCACAGTTTACAGAGATTCCAAAGGTAATGTGATAATATGGCGTGTCCACTCAAGGGCAACCAGTGGAAATGTTCTGAATCAAAAATAACTCAGCATTTGAGAATTCTGAGAGGACATTCAGAATATCTTCATCCGGAGAAATTGGGAAGGAGGAATTTGTTTGAAGATTTCATGTGATTATGTTAGCAATTAATTTGTTGAAAATTAACATCTCATTACTAATTAGATCTCACCAAAAGAAAGACTTCAGGGAAAGCTCATATTGATCTATAGGGGAAAAAAACAACCAAAAAACAAAAAAAACAGGTAAATGCAATTAAACTAGATTTTAAAAAGATGTTTTTTGCAGTCATTCTGTAGACCAAGGCAATGAAATTCTGTTACGTTATTATGTTCAGGCAATCATGCTATCACATCCTGGTTATTGGAAATGGTCATGGTGAAAATCAACTATGATATATTGGCTATTTGCCATCTCAGCAAAAAAACACATTATAATAGCAAAGCCTACACATAGCTGAATGATTATAAAGCTTCTCTTCTGTTTTCACTCAATAATGGGTTCAATAAAATTTCACCTCTAACAAAAAACTTGAAAACAGCTCCCTTGTTCTATTATGAGAGAATTTGACCTGAACATTCATTTTTAAAGTCAAGAAATGAAGATGAAATGACAAACACAATGATTTCAATTGTTACTCTTTGGAAGTCACATGTGTTGATTCTATAAAGCCAGGAATATAGAACTTTTTTTCAGGAAAACAGTCTATAGCTTCAAATGTGTCAGTAGAAACTTTATAAAGAAAACTCCATAAAAAATGAAACAGGAAAAAGTCACATTAAGAATGAAAAATATTGTTAATCTGGATAGGGAAATGACAAAGAGAAAGACAATAATGGGCTCATAAATTTTTGGAGGTACTTGATTTGGAAGATCAGGTAGGGAGGGGTTTAAATATGGAAGCTGAGTTTTCCTTCTTCTAGTCATGCAGAACATCCTTCTAAAACAGAACCACAGTATGGTTTATAACCTTTAGGCAAAGAGAATAGATAACCTCCCTTAGCCTTTCAGAAGAGCCAAGACAAGCTATTCAAGGGAAAGAAGTAACAAGAAGCTACCTCCCACTAACTGTCACTTCAGGTCAATGGAAATATGCATAGGTGTCCAGGACGTGTACAGATACTTTGGGGAAGTTGGAGACACCCTGAGTGCTGCTGAATGGAAAACATTTCAAAGGCAAGTGGCAGTGAGAGAACCAAAGCCAATCAGAGCAAAGAGGAAGTTTGAACAGAGAGAAGGGGTGGGTATATAAAGACTAAGGGTTTGGGGCCTCTCTGTCTCTCTGTCTCTCTCCACTGTCTCTGTCCTAGCCAACTTCCAGGCAGGTATTTACCACTCCAAGAAGACAAGAAGAATCAGGTGAGTCCAGGTTGAACTAGACCACATTTATTTGTATACATATTGCAGTTGCTCTGGGAGACTGTCTAAATTCTAGTCAAAAGGACCAGCATTCCCAATGTCTTCGTACTTGTTTACTCGGCACCTGTTTAAGGAGTCTGCCATTGGCATGTGAGCTCACAAATGCACATTCAAGAAATGAGTGGACTCTGTGACTGTGATTACTTCCTCTCATCCTCTCTGCTTGGGCAAGGTCGGGATGACACTCGGTCCTCCAACTGTAAAACAGGTCCGTGAGCCTGCAGCTGACTTGGCAAATACACTACAATACTAAATGAGTCTCTGCTTTCGGACAATCTCCTTTGGGAGAGAGGCAAATTATGGCTCTAAGGTATCACACTTTGAATACATTGCTGCAGACTTTTTTCTAGGAACTGTTTCTTGTAAATATAAAAAACTATAAATATTACTCTAGAGAAGAAATTCCAACTTCTAGAAGACCTGTGTCTCAGTTGTGAGCATTTTCTAACGTCTGATGATGTTCCTAGAGTGATGTTTTGGTTAAGTGATGAGGCCAACCACAGCAGCAGAACCACGTATGGTAACGGTATCCAATGGTTAGTTCTAACTCTTTGTTTCCCTGCCATCTGTGCAGAGATTCTAACCATTTTACATGTTACCATATTTTTTAGGGCAGAAGGTTGCAGGGGTAGGGGAACCATCTCAAATGCCATTCTTTGCTAGTCCCAATGTTAATTTAGTGATTACCCTGAGAATTTCAGCTTGAGATAGATGACCGTCAATATGAATCTGTAAATTAAAATACAGTCTAATATATCTGTTGTTCAAGTTGAAGACTGAGACCATAAGATGCAAAGCTTTGCTTTGGATTGCTCTAAAATAAAAGTCAAAGGGAATTGATGGGTAGTTTCAAAATACAATGGTGTCATTGGAGCTGATGATCAAAGGTGTTTGTATTACCCTCCACCTCACAATAAAATTAACTCCTAATTTATTTACAACTAGAGTGAATGGAGCTCACTTAAAATTATTTTAGGAGAGAAGATTATTGGGGCCTCAATAACTACTAGGTTATTAGGACTTAGTAAAAGAAAGATTAGTTATTTTCATAATTGTTACCGTATTCCTTAATCTCATGGTTGAAGGTGATCACTAAGAAAAAAGTTCGAAAGAATGTGACAATTCCAATCCTGACTTTAGGGAGCAAGCCTAATGTGCACCTTGTATTCCACTATGGGAACTTGACACCTCCCAGATATTACTTCCTGAAAACTCTGGCAGAGCTGACCTATTAACTTTATCACCCCCAGGGGAAGGCACAGAAATGGGATAGGGGTGAAAGCCTATGGTTAGATGTGCGTCATTGTCAAGATTATGACTTTTATTTGGAGGGGGGTAGTTCACAAGTGTTCCGTGCGATATTTGTAGCCCATTATTATTCCTACAAAATCTCCTTATCTGTTTTGCATTCAGCCATCAATGAGGAGCAGGAGGACTCCATGCAAATATTTCTTAAACGTCAAGAACATGGATTTCATTTTGTCTCAAATCTTCTCAATACACCATTGCATTGTGTGTTACTCTACAACTGCTTTGATTCATTTTAGAAGCAGCCAGGACAAAAACTCTAAATAGTAAAAGCTTTTAATGTAGCAGATTGTGCATGTTCGTATGTATATATGAACAAATATATGTGTAGGTGGGTTTAGTTGTTAATGTTACTTTCTCTTGCATAATACACACATATACATACTGTTGTACACTTGTATAAAGCTTTGTGTTTTCCAAAGTACTTCTCAGAGGTGGTCTTACCCTGAACTTCATAATCACTCTGTAGGAAGGTTAAAGGGCCTGCCCAGACTCACACTTAGTAAGCGGGAAGGACAGTGCCACAGTGAAGTTTCCTGATTCCTAGCCAGGAGTTCTTTCCACTACGACAGCTGTCACTGGTTTCTGGGAAAGCAAGGGGGAGATGCTGATTGAGCTTCTTTAAAGCTGGGAATTATTGATAGTGTTGGAAAGATCAGCAGCGCTGTTATTTTCTAAGCCAGCTGATCGAAGACAGTCCTGTGTATAATTGAGGTAAGTTGTGTAGCAGCCATGAATGATAACTTTGATGTGTTCTGTCTGTATGATGTTTTATTCCATCATCACCTGGCACTCTAATTCTTTTGTTACCTATCTTTTCAATTGCTTTTTTGACAACTAAACCATCTAATAGCTATTAATTACACTAGTAATAAAAACACTGATGCCAGATTCCCCATTACTGAAAATATGCAAAACTAGAATCTTAAATCACATTTACCCCAATTGCCAAAAAAAGACAATATAATAAAATTCTATTTCCAATACGTCCCTTTAGTCAAGAAAATTTTTAATGGAGGTTGGTATTCATGGTACACAAATGTACACTATTATTTCAAAGTTAAATGTGGTAAACCATGCTTTAGACATTCTCTTTTGAGACCCCCATTTATCTAATTTATGGTTAAGTCTAATAACAGAGATAAGGCAACTTGAAAGGTCTTTAGTTTATTCAACCAGCGCTCACTGGCAGGATTAGTAAAAGAAATGGAACACTTCTACCACATTACAAACAACAGGATAATCATAATCAAAATCAACCACATTGACAATTAACTATTCTCTATTTGAACTCAAAATACCATTAGCAAATCAGGAGCAATGGAAAAACCCTGGTTAATAAACTTGGTGTGATAATAAATATTCAGAAAGTTCAACCTGATCCATTTGACTTTTGTAATTAAAAATCTATTTGTCCTGTAAGATTTTAAAGGCAATTTTCACAATTGAAACACTTTTTCTTCAGAAAAAAAAGTAAAAACCCTGTATTCCATGAAATACCGGTTAAGCTGTAATAACAACAACAATAACAAAAAAACAAAGCAGAACAAAAAACCCCAAATGTAGTGGCTTATGTAAATAGAGATATATTACTCATATTATGTTTCCATTGGTCCAGGTGGCACTGTAGATTGACTATTTAGGTCACTAAAGGACACAGGTTTCTTCCTTTCTGCTGCATCACCATCCCCCAGTATTGTGCTCGCTGTTAGCAGAGCTGGTCTCTATCACATCTCTGCTGCAGCCCATAGAACAAGGGATAGAGGAGAATCCAGGACAAGTGTCTTTAAGGAGATGACTCAGAAGTGACAGATATCTTATCTGGGACACTCTTTATGTCCTTCCATTCTAAATGATAGCTTTGCTGGGTAGAGTAATCTTGGTTGTAGGTCCTTCCTTTACATCACTTTGGATATTTCTTGCCAATCTCTTCTGGCCTTCAAAGTTTTTGTTGAGAAATCAGTTGGCAATCTTATGGGAGCTCCCTTGTAGGTAACTAACTTCTCTTCTCTGGGGTGTACACCTGAAACTAATATAATATTGTATATGTCAACTGTAACTGAAAATTAAAAAACGGATTTACCTTAAAAAAAAAGAAATGACAGGTATCAATTCCACTCCTCTCTCATTGACTGGAACTTCAGCACATAAACTAAATTAGCTTCACGGGGTACTGGGAAATGTAGTCTGCAGCAGAGAGGCCATGTCTCTATAAAATGAAGTGGAGAAGGATTGTTGCAGGGCAGAAGAGTGGGTTCAGTTCTTAACAGAACATGGACAAGAAGCAATACTGGAGAACATCTAGCAGTATCTACCACAGCCAGTGTACATAAAGTAAAATGCATTTATCTAATAGGAATAATGTATTATCAAAGACATTCAAACAACTAAAATTGAATTAATGCTGGTAGTACTTGGGTTATTTGAAAATAGTGGTTCTCGAATTTTCTCAGTCTGTGTACTACATTATTGAGGGAAAAGTTGTACAGATCACCTATGCTCTGCCCAAAGATTGAGCTGTGTACCTGGCGTTGTTTTTAATGAGAAGATATGAAGTAGTTCCTAGTTCTTGTATAACGTGAGTAAATTAGAGAGGCATGCCATTCTTTTGTATATTATTGAAAAATGAACTTTCCTTTCAAGACCTGCCTTTACTTCTATTTTATGAAGTCAGTACTCCCATTGGGCTTCTAACTTAAACACAGTGCAGACTTGGTTTATCTCCCTTGTCTCTATATTTTTCATCTACTGACTATTCATATTCTGTCGACACTATTGCAGAAAAATATCTCCAATTCACCCTCCAGCCTAGCAAGGCCTTTATCATTGTGGGCCTGAACTATTGCCTAACTGATCTTTCTACAACCAAGTTATCTTTACTTATTCAAGTTGCCACATTGTCAACAGGTGGCCACCCCCAAATAAATAAAAGCCTCTAGTCATAATTCTTCCATCCTTAAAACATTCCATTTGTTCTTTGATCTCTATAGAATAATATCTCGGTTCACTAGTTTGGCATACAAAGCTCTTTTCAGTTCAGCTGTGGCTTCATCTCTCATCACTCAGCTCCCACCCAACCCAAATTCTATCCATACTTCATGCTTTGCTAATCTCCAAACCCAACTGCTTTTTCATGTCTCTGCACTTTTGTACATGATGTTCTTGTGACCTAGAGTAGCCTTTTCCATTTCTTTCTGCCTGAAAGACTTCTACACTTCAAAGATCTAATTATAATTAAAAAGTTACTTCCCCAAATGACATTGGTCACCTTTCTTTGCTCCTATAGTATTCTTGGTTATCTTAACTGCTATCATAATTATGTGTGTACATGCCAATCTCACTCAAACTATGCTCTCCTTAACAACCCAGAACCACCTGGGCCTAGCACAATGGCTGGCATAAAATAGCCACTCAGCAAATGTTTGATTGGGAGCAATGGCCTAAAGACTCAGTTGCTAGACATAGCACAAAGGCAGCTGTGGTGCAGTAGTGACTGAACAATGTAACAGTCAACTGTTTATTGAAAAATTACTCTAAAAATGTTCTACTACTATAAGGGGATCAAGAAAGAGTAAAATAGTCCTTGCGCTTAACTCTTTGCCCTTAAGCTTAAAATTTAATTAGCCATCTCAGATTGGTATTTTGGGAATTAGAGCATTCAAATTTTTTTATTGTTCTATTTTGAACCTATTAGACTATAAAGTCTGTGTTCATCATTGTCCCCCCTCCAGCTTCTGGCATTGTTCCCACAGTAGGTGTTCAAAAAGCTTTGTTGAAAAAGAATGCATAAAATGTTTTCAAAAATACACAGAGTGACTGATTTTAAATTTGGTGGCATAATGTCTATAGATGCTTTTAGAGATAAAATAAAGATACAGATACTGAAAGATTTGGGTCGATATGAAACATCTTAAAGATTTAAGTTTGAGTGGTAAACACACAATGTAATGTGCAAATAATGTATTAATAGAATTGTACACTTGAAACCTATAATTTTATTAACCAATGTCACCCAATAATTTTAATTTAAAAAATAAAATAAAAAGTATAAGAAGATCAAGGAAATGTAGAAGTTGTGTCAAGGATATAAGAAAAATATTAAAAATGCATTGTATTAATCAGCTAGTGCCATGTAAATGCTACCTAATCAGCCTCCCCAAAACTCAGTGCCTTAGAACAGCCAACATTTGTTTTTACACTTGTAGGCAGGCTGGGTTAGGCTGGCTCAGCCAAATAGCTCTGTGTCAAGCTGCAGGGCACTTAAGTGGGGATTGGCTCCAGCCTTTGGTTGGGTTCAGGTCTGATCCACGTCTCCATGCTTGTGTTGTCTTAGGGAGCTATATGCATAACATAGGTATGAGAAGGATATGAAAAATGTTGGCGAGGCTTCATTTATTGATTTATTCATTGTTCACAATTATTCATGTTAGAATTATACATGCATACCATATAATTTTACAATATCTCCTGCTAGAATGAATGGAGTATATCTCCCAGCCTCACTGATGTTAGCATCGGCCAGTTTTAGGCTAAGACAAGACCTCAGGAGACATTGTGATTTTCTGTTCACCCTCTTGTGCTTCTGCCCTTTGCCATGAAAAGAACTTGCCCCCAAATACATGCTGATAGAAAGAGACTAGGCTTCAGTATACACAATAGAGTATACAGATGTCGTATTATAATGTTGTACATTGAAATTAACATATGAGGTCTGTCCAGAAAAAGCCCAGCCATTGTTAATATAATGAGAATGGTTTGGGTGACATCAATGTAACCTGGCAGCCAAGGAGAGTGCACTAGAATGTGCATGCATGAACAATGATGATTTCATTGTACTAATCAGTGGGGGTGGTGGTCGTGGTTGAGTTGAACATATGTACTCTGTGGCCAGCACACTCAAAATGACTCAGCAAGCAGAACAATGAATCTGCATCAAATTTTGTGTTAACCTTGAACATTCCTCCACGGAAATAATTTGGATGATTCAGAAGGCTACAGCTGTGGGCAACTGGTGTTTGGCCACTTCACTATGACAATGCACCTGCTCACGCATTAGGCCTTGTGCAGAGTTTTTGGTGAAATATCAAATCACCCAGGTGACTCAGCCCCACTTTAGCCTAGATTTTGTGCCCTGCAACTTTTGGCTTTTCCCAAAATTAAAATTACCTTTTAAAGGAAAGAGATTTCACATCATCAGTGAAATTCAGGAAAATATGACTGGGCAGCTAGTGGTGATTGGGAAAATTGTGTGAGGTCCCAAGGTGCCAGCTTTGAAGGGGACTGAGGCATCATCATCCTACATACAATGTCTCTTGTATTGTGTCTCTCCTTCAATAAAGGTTTCTATTTTTCATTATTACATGGCTGGATACTTTCTGGACAGAGCTTGTACATTATCTCAATAGACTAAAATGCTTAAAAGAATTGCAATAACTTTCCACCAAATAGCTGCTGGTCCAAAAGGATGACAGATATAGGATGTCAATTTGTTTCTGATCCAAAACTTGGAGCCCAGTCATTACAGAATGAAGCAAATCTGCCCCTGATATCTCTCAAACCACTGAGCAAGAAAAATATACCCTATTGTCGTAAGACCCTAAGTTTGTAGCAGTAGTTGATGAACACATGTGTGAAAGTATGCAAAGACAAGGACAGTTCAGAAGTTCTGTTAGCTAAGTATTTTTGGATGGTAGAATGAATGGGATGTGGTGACTGACAGAGGCAATAAGGGAGAAGCAATGGGTCAAAGCTGACTGAGGGGTCAAGTCCATGTTGAATGTTGGCACCATGGGCTAAAATTGGGGAATTAACATGGACTAGTTCAGTAACCATAGAATATTAAAGCTGAAGGAGATTTTGAAATTATCTTGGAGATTGCACTCTCCAAGGCAGAACTGCTCTGCATAATAGTTTTGTTTGGCCAGTGTAGATTTTTTAAAATTTGAATTTGAATGTATTAGGTTAAGTCATATACTCTCAGGTTCTTTACCTTCCTAATCTCTCCTTTTTCACACGCCATATCTTTGAATGCCTTTAAGTTTATGTTCTCTAACAATGCCATCATTGCTCATCCACAGATACATCAATTTTAAGATGAATATGAGATCTATGAATTATGGTGATAGCCAGTATGAATTGAACCTTTATTATGGGTTCAGAGCTGTCTTATCTCATAAATCTCCATTTCATAGATAAGGCAAAATTAAGTTAAGTAACTTGCCAAAGGTTAACAGCTGCAAGTGGAAGAGCCGTGATTTGACAACTGCAGTTTATTGAACAGTTTCCATTGAGTCAGCTCAAACAGGAGACAGGGATTATTTTTGTGTAAACACTTTCCCCAGCTGTCCTATCTGGACTCCTCCTTCCATTCCTGGTAGCAAATCTCTTTGCCACATCTTAACCAGATTTATAACTTCCTAGACACTTCTAGGTATTAACCAACTATCCATTTTATAACTTCAATCTTGACTCCACCTCAAATCTTTCTCTTATTGATGAACAGCTTGGCCTAGGGCTCAAGGGGACTGAAGGGAAAGAGTGGTGGCTTTCTCTCATTCCTCTCCCACTCCTGTACTGGGCAACGTGGAACATTGGAGGGTATATTTGGAGGGGGGATTGAAGCCATGATCTTGTTCTTTTATTTTCTTTTCAAAATCTGTGACCTCTGTAATCGAGGAATTGTTGGGTGAAACAGTAGAGAAATGCCAGATGGCTCTTGATTCAAGTGCCCAGGTTGTCCTTCTCTTTCTGTAGATTGTCTTTGTTTCTCGGGCCAACACCAACTGGCCTGCTATGCTGTCTGTATAACAGGTGTCCAAATGACAATTCTATAGAATGTCACATGTATAATAAGTTCTTTATAAATAGTCTGGGATGATGCAGACCCCACCCTGCAGGGTCTGTGTGTTGTAGATGTGATGAACAAATTCACACGGACTGCAGAAATCCTGTGGAGAAAAAGGGACAGCATGGCCACTCTCTGAGTGAGAGAGAGGGCCCTGACCCCTGCCTGGACAGGCTTTTATTGCTTTTCTGGGCACATTACATCAAGGATGGTCCTCATTTATTACCCACAGGTTTGCTTTAGGTGGTTACCTTTTACAGATAACAAAGGAGAGGAAATTGCTAATTACTACAAAGAAAAAGGATATTTGCAAATGCAAAGGGAAAAGTGGTTGAACTGGTTACACTAGTCATTGGGAGGTTTAGCATGGATTTTAGGAAGTTACTTTAAAGTTATACAGTGAACATTTGCTGCCTCAATTCAGGGTGAGGGAATTTTAGCAAAAGCAAGCCTCATAGCAGCCTAGCTACAATGCAGGCCTGATTCCCCACGAGAAAATCTATCCGTGGGCATGGGTCCCGTGTGCTGACCTTGCTCCCTGTCAGTTTTCTGAGTCAGGGGCTGGGCTACATTCCCCATTGCCACTCGGAACGGCCCCCTATACTGGGAGAAGGACTCTCTGCCATCTTATACCTGAGTTGGGAGTTACAGCTCTGGCTCCACCTTGCCCACCCAGCTCCCACCCCAAACATGATACATTATAGCTCTTGATCCTGGGCCCCCTTGGCTGGGGTACCAGCAAGAAAAGCTCTAGCCCAAGTTAATACTTCCAAGAATAGCTCCAGCCCAGCTAGACGCCCCAGGGGAAACTCAGCATCCTTGCCACACCATAAAGTAGGGTTCCAAGAGCTCCTCTGCCACCTATGTTCTCCAATCTAACCTCTCTCACCAATTCTTTTATTTAAGAAAGCATAATATAGACCAATAAATCAGCTACCTAGGCAGCCCTCCAAATAGGGAATAAGCCTCTTCTTTCTCCATCAAGAGCAGGTCTTTTCTCTCTTGGCTGTGGTATGGTTAAGAGGTGGTAGGGTGGCTACAGTTTCCCTCAGGCCAACAACTCAGAGCCAGCACTCTAGACTCACTGTGCAATCTGCCAGCAGAGAGCGAGGTGAGTTTGACCATGTTGACTTTTAGCTGCCTGGAGCTGGAGTTGAAGCTGTAAGGATGGGTGAACTCTCCGAGAAAAAGAATGTGGAGAGAAGAGTTGAGTGCTAGAGAGTAACACATTGGAAGGATGGGCAGTGGAGAGAAAGGGTCTGAGGAAAACGGGCCCTGTCCAAACACCTCATTTTCTATATCAGAAAGAAGAAGGAAAAAAGAGGCTGGAGATTTGCTGAAGGTCACACAGCTGATCAGCAGCAGGCCCTTAACCAGATCCCCCTGTTGGCTAGTGTTACTGAATTTTCAGAGAAGTAGGATTTTCAGAGTTTAGGATTGCCCTCAACTGGGAAGTCAGAGAACTGAGCTTATAAGGTGAATTGAATTAGTTTTACCCAGAATACCAGGCCCCCACTTTTTCCTGAGGATGTGTCTACAAAGATAAAAGCAGCCTGGTTTTGGAACAGCTGTTCACTGGGGACCTGTGCCCTGTTCAGGTTGGATGGCCCGGGTCACCAACTGTCTGGTTACCAGGTAGGTGAAGTTGTGATGCAGATCAGTTGGAGCTTGACTCGGAGATGCACTAGCTCAATGAATTGGAACAATGGCTGATGGAAGGAAAGGATTCTCATGCAGCAAAAATTATTTCAGAGGAAAACTTAGAGTGTGTGACTCTTTAAAGCATGGATTAGAACTGTCTCTTATACTCTTTGTTGCATGTTTTAGGTAGAAAAACTACAGGCGAAACTGCTATGAAATATTTTTGTAGTACTTAAAAAATAACTATTCTGATTTATTTTCTCTCTAATAGCTGGAGTAGACAGCAGTTCTTTGGTAACACACTGTTAGAAAATCTGTGGGAAAACAGGTATTATGATTCCTGGGTATATCATTCAAATGTACATGAGCCTCTGAGAAGGGCAGTTTATCAATATTTATCACATTTCAAGTGCACAATCCCCTTTGACCTGGAAGCACATTTCTAGAAATTTATCCTCCTAAAATATGGCTTAGCTATCAACTGATATTACTTAAAAGGGGTTTTTTGAACAGCAAAAGATTGGAAATGACCTAAATGTCAGTCATTTGGGAAAAGGTTAAATAAATTATGGTACAGTCATAGAATGGAATATTATATACTTATAAAAATAAAAACTAATACAGTTCTTTAATGATGTGGAAAATTGATAAGATATCTTGTTTAGAAAAAAACAAGATGTACAAGAGTTTGTAGGGTATGATCCCTTAGGTGTTAGAAAAAGGAAAAATGTATTTGTATTTGTATCTGTAAGAAGTGGATAGATGTGTTTGCCTAAGGATAGAGAGGGTAGTGATACAGGTGTGGGAGAATGACCTTTCATTGCATATTTTTATAAATTCTTGAGCTGTGTGAATGTATTTCCTTTTAAAATATTTAAAAACAAAGTGATCACTTTTAGGCACTTTTGTTTTTTCCATTAGAGATAGTCTGTAATCAATTACTATATAATTAGTCATTTGCTTGTGGATTATTGATTAAAATTGCTGGTGTTTGGAGAAAATCATCAGATGTAAGCACCAGCCATTTTGAATCCAGGTCCATCGATTACTAATTGTATGATCTCAGATCAGTTTCTGCCCTTCGGAATTCAGTTTTCTCATTATTAAAATGACACATCAGATAGTTTCAGTTCTAGTTCTGAGCCGCTCTTTCCTTTCCTTTAGCAAATGACTAGGGAATACAACATTAGCTTGGCATTTCCCTGCTGCATTTTGGCATCAGGATTCTTTGGCTGTAAGCAACTGGAACTGACCCTAGTTAGCTTAGGTGCAGAGTAGCTCACAGTTGAGGAAGAGCTGGAAAAACCAAAGAATCCATTTGTAGATATTCCCCAGGGCCTATCTGTGGGATTACTCCTTCCAACTTGCTTATGTGACTGTGTTTCTGATCAATGTTCAAATTCCCGGGAGAAATAATATCTGTCTGAAGTCAAGGGAGCAGGGTCCTGCCTTGCAGCCAGTTCAGGACCTCATGCCATGGGGCATAAGTGATTCCCCAATGAAGGGATGCTGGACAAACAAAAGCAGTGTTCAGAAAGGCGTTCTTCATAGTGTTGCTTTTCAACCACATAGCTGATTGGAGCTGATGGGCTCTATCTCATGCCTCTCCCCACGACTCAATGTCAACAAAATGGTTTGTGTGGAAACAGTTAAAACTAGGGGAGATGGTGTAACTGCTGTGAGAAGAAATTATATCTTAAGTCCCTATGCCATTGTTGTAACCTAAGACTGAGGGAAAACAAAGGATTGGAGGATAATTCCTAAAATTGGCAGAAACTGAACATTCACAGGGGCTCAAAATCATGGCCATAGCATTTATCTTGTAATAATTTAATATTCCTGAAGTTCATCACTAGTCACTTTTGCAAGGGATTACCGTGTAACACAAAGATTTTTATGCTGAAGTTGTCCATCCGTACAGCAGTCGACTTTTTTCACTGGAACTTGCCCTGTTTGCTGCTTCATGTCCTTCCTTGCAGTAGTTACTGTTCCAGTTCTTGCTAGAGGCCCCTATGGAACTGTTTTCTGAATTGGAAGCCATCTCTCTGGTCAGTCAATATAATTCCCGCCTCATAAAGATGAGAAAACTGAATCTCAGAGAGGTAGTCTAAGTTGCTTAAGGTCACACAACTGATCGCTCATAGAAATGGTACTAGACAATGGACATCTTGGATGTGAGATGGTCTTTCTCACTACCCCATGCCAGATACTGAGTCCCGTTCTAACTTTAGGTGGATCAAGCCAGGGCACAGAGACATGGGCATTTCTGGCTCATTCTCTGACAACCGGCTGCGTGCATCTCACAGTCTTTGTGCTATTTTAAATATTTTCTTTCATCTTGGTCTTAAAAACTGTACTTTCCAGTTTTAAAAGCTTGACCAAGTTTGCAGACATGTGATCCTCCAGTCCATCCCTGGCTACTCTTCTGTACCCTTTTAGCACGGTGTGGAAGCTCGTGTGGCCTGCTGACTGTCTTCCTGCGCACCACTTGGGGGTACCCCTGCATTTCAGCCTTCACAGCTCCTGCAATGAGGCTACTTCAGTAGACCCAAATCCTAATAGGAACAGTGGTCCTCTCTTCCAGAACAAACATTTATGAAATAGGCTATATTCCTTGTTAATTTTCATACAAATATTTATAGTGAGGAAAGCATGCTTCACTGTTTAGTTTTACCTTTATTTTTGGCACTTCCTTCAGAGCAGAATTGTATGTCGTGGAATACAGCCAGGTCTCAGGAGTCGATGTAAATATTGTGATGTCAATTTTTCTTCTTTTGTTCCTTCCTTCCTTCCTTCCTTCCTTCCTTCCTTGCTTCCTTGCTTCCTTGCTTCCTTCCTTCCTTCCTCAATCCCTTCCTTCCTCCCTTTCTTATTTTCTTTTCCCTTCTCTCTTTCTTTTTCCTTTTGTATTTTATTTACCTTGAAAGAAAGGATTCTCGTCTTCTCTGGCAAGCAAAATTACTTCTTTTGTTTGTCTAAACTATGCCCCAGGCATATGCAGGATATCTTCAAATGCTTAGACTTCTGTGTTTTTACATCCTCTCTGGTGTTAGACATTGTTACAGCCACTTGAGATCTCTGGTGCATTTTATGCAGTCATTCCTGTTGCTAGTCCATTGTTTTTCTGAAGGGTCCTCTTGAGATCTTCACACCTTCATCTTCCTCTTCTGTTTGTGGTCTTTTGGCTTGCCTTAATTTTGTTTGATCTTTGTCATTACCAATTATTCCAGAATCATCTCTCCCTTCTTCTCTCTCCTTCCTTCCTTCCTACTCTATCTTATTGCTATCTCTCCTTTCTTCTTTCTTTACTTCCTGTGAATCTTTCTCACTCATTCCCTAATTAATTCGTTTGAGTCATTATTCTCAATCTTAAGATTAAATCTTGAAGTCTACCAATTCCCAGATCCTGTGAAGTCTGAGATGAGTACTTTTTCATCTCATAAAATGGGGACAGAAGTGAACCTACTTTATAGTATTATGCGAGATAAGATACTACATGTAAAGTGTTTAAAACAGTGTCTTGTTTCCAGTAAGTACTAAGAATGTTTAGCTGTTATTATTATTTTAGCCAAGTGTTTTACAAGATAGAAAGAAATGCACATTTTCAAGGCTGCACAGCCTGGGGCAGAGCCCTCCTTGTCCCCTGCTCACAGTTCAGTCTCCGGCCCGCAGGATACGCAGGACCCTTTCTCCAGGTGACTGGGTTCAGGGGCCTTCGGTCAGCACAGAAGGCGTTATTATTTTCCTCTCTTCTTATTTCTGCCAGGGAAGCCCATTCTTCTGATACTTTTGAAGACCTGTTATTAATATATTTTGTCCTTGATCTGTTTATAATCATGCTGCTGTCCTTAAGAACAGACTTTTATGTAACAATAGAGTCATGAGTTCCAGTTGGGGCCCAACTATTCTGAAAAAAAAAAAAAAAAACAAACATTGTTAAATTCCTTAAACCTACTTCAGTTTTTCTGTATTTCTTGCAGTCAGGTAGAATTTTACTTTTTTTCTTCTGTCTTTGCAACTGCTTATGTAGATGGCGATCTCTCTGTGTTTTAAAGCATTTGCATTTACTCTGCATTAATAATTTTTTTTTGGTATTTTGAATACATATTACAAAGTTCTCACACCTTGCTCCTTTCTTCAAGCATGTTTTAACTACTTCCTCTTATGCCTGACACTTTTATTTCACTGTTGTATAACCGTCTAATTTCCCAGCTTTGGAAGACTGCTGTCCCATGAACAGAAGAGATAGCTCTTTACAGTTCCTATGGCTCCAGATCTCTTTCCTTGTAGATCCTGTTCATTTCCCTGATCCACATATTTCTCTATGTTTATTCCACAGAGCATGTCATCCAAATACTATGTAAAGAGGTGCCACTTAAAGGTTGTGCTCCTGCTATGTTTTCATATTCCTCCAAATTTTCATATCTTTCCTAGAAAGCTCTTTTATCTTTTTTTAATATTTCAATTTTGTTTTTACCTGAAAGAAGGGAGGAAATATGGCAATTCAAAACTTTATTTTTGACCACCTACAATTAAATTTATACCTGGGGGGTATTCCAACTTAGGTCACAGGTACTTTTGACTTGATGGGCTGGGGGTGTCACCTCCCCTCGGGACCTAGCCACTGTCCTCCTCTTCACATTCAGGTGGTTGTTGTACTTCAGTAACAGCCATTTTGTTTTTCTCAGAGCTAGACATCTAGCCATTGGCATTTGTAGCCATTTGTTTTATAGTACATGTTTCTATTTGTGCTTTTTCTGTTTTAATTAGCCTATTAAGACTACTTTTGAGTATTGATTTTGCTCTCTGTTCTGTCTATTTATCTCAGGCTGAGCTGGCCCTATCCTGACAGCAGTTCGGTCTTCCGTTCAGTAGGTAGTGTCCGCCAAGCGTGGTGCAAGGCCTTGGGGGTACAAGGGTGAACGAGGCAGACAGGGTCTCTGCTCTCAGGAAGGTTCCCTATTAGTGCAGAAGACAGACAAATCAAGTAGACAAATAATAATGAATTTCAGATAGTGACATATATTATGAAGAAAGTAATACAGCATAATGAAGTAGAGGGCTGAGTTTAGGTGAGTATGCAAACTATTTTTTTTTTAATAAGAAGATTAAAGTATCTCTGAGAAGGTGACGTTGAGCTGAGAACACCGTAATATAAGAACTGGGAGAAGAAGGCTCAAGGCAGACAGAGGAGTAAGAGTGAGGTGAAGACCAGCTGTACAGGAAACAAAGAGAAGGGCACATGGCTATAGCGGAGCCAGCGAGGGTGAAGTGGGTAAGAGATGACCCCCTGGAGAGGTGGAGAGGGGTCAGATCACATTGGATGCTGTTGTCTCTCCTTCTGGAAGCCCCTATAATATTGCTTATAGAAGGCTATAACTGATACTGGTACTGATTTGGGATATTATTCTGAGGGTTATAGGAGGCCACTGGGTAGTTTTCAGCAAAGGAATGAGAAGATATGACTTAAAAAGATCACTTGGGCTACTGTGTTGGAAATAGACTGTGAGGGGAAGGAGTGGAAGCCAGAGGACCAGTAGGAGGCTACTTTCTTTAGTAAGGATGGTGTTTGACTTGTTAAGTCCAAGTGACCGAGACTGACTGACACAAGGGTGTGGCTTATTTCTATATAAGAAGACCAGTAGCAAGGTGAACTCCAGGGTTTGTTGTTTCATCAAACCCTTAAAGATGTTGTCAGGAGTGACCTCTGCCATCCTTGGATTTTGTGTCTTCTTGCTACTTTAAGAGAGCTGCCATAGCTCTAAGCATTATGCCCTAAAATGACCCAGTCTGGAGGGAAATTATTACATAACATGGAAGTGTCTTAACAAGTGTCTTCTCTTCTAAGACCTTTTTGACCAGAACTGGTTACTTTTGAACCCTTCACTTATGGCAGCTATGGAATTATCAGTATTTCCTTGGGTCAGTGAATGGAGTCAGCCCCACTGTTATAAGTCCAGGGAGAAATAAATGGCCCAATGCCTAGCATAATGTGGTGTGCACAGTAGGACCTCAAATACAACTAAACCAAAACCAAAGCCAAACAAACAAGAAACCCTCCTTCTTTGGAAACTTCAGAAAAACTGGTATCCCCTGGAGGCATTTCTGTTTCCAAATAAGGGCTTCCTCTCCAATAACACAAGAGGATATTCAATAACTTTCCAAATTTGCTTATAAAAACAGTGAGTATCTGAATATCTCTTAAATGACAGATAATACTCTGGGAAGTTTAGGCAGACAACTGTGTGAGACTGCAACCATTTTATGAAGTGTGTATTTCTTTTTTTAATGTATTTTATTGATTATGCTATTACAATTGTCCCATTTCCCCCCTTCACTTCCCTCCACCCTGTACACCCTCTCCCACCCACATTCCCCCCCTTTAGTTCATGTCCATGTATCATAAGTTCTTTAGCTTTTACATTTCTCATACTATTCTTGCCCTCCTCCTGTCTATTTTCTACCTACCATCTATGCTACTTATTCTCTGTACCTTTTCCTATTCTCTCCTCCTCCCGCTCCCCTCTTGCTAACCCTCCATGTGCCCTCCATTTCTGTGGTTCTCTTCCTGTTCTAGTTGTTTGCTTAGTTTATTTTGGTTTTGTTTTAGGTGTGTTTTTTAATAATTGTGAGTTTGCTGTCATTTTACTATACATATTTTTTTATCTTCTTTTCTTAGATAAGTCCCTTTAACATTTCATATAATGAGGGCTTGGTGATGAGGAACTCCTTTAACTTGGCCTTATCTGAGAAGCACTTTATCTGCCCTTCCATTGTAAATGAAAGCTTAGCTGGATAGAGCAATCTAGGAGGTAGGTCCTTGCCTTTCATAACTTGGAATACTTCTTCCCAGCCCCTTCTTGCCTGTAAGGTCTCTTTTGAGAAATCAGCTGACAGTCTGATGGGAACTCCTTTGTAGGTAACTGTCTCCTTATCTCTTGCTGCTTCTAGGATTCTCTCCTTCATTTTTACCTTGGCTAATGTAATTATGATGTGCCTTGGTATGTTCCTTCTTGGGTCCAACTTCTTTGGGACTCTTTGAGCTTCCTGGACTTCCTGGAAGTCTATTTCCTTTGCCAGAATAGGGAAGTTCTTCTTTATTATTTGTTCAAATAAGTTTTCAATTTCTGGCTCTTCTCCTTCTGGTACCCCTATAATTCAGATGTTGGAACGTTTAAAGATGTCCTGGAAGTTCCTAAGCTTCTCCTCGTTTTTCTGAATTCTTATTTCTCCATTCTTTCCTGTTTGGTTGTTTCTTTCTTCCTTCTGGTCCACTCTATTGTTTTGAGTCCCAGTTTCCTTCCCATCACTATTGGTTCCCTGCGCATTTTCCTTCATTTCTCCTATCGTAGCCTGCATTTGTTCATCTAATTTGTGACCAAAATCAACCAATTCTGTGAGCATCCTGATCACCAGTGCTTTGAACTGTGCATCTGATAGGTTAGCTCTCTCTCAATCGCTTAAAAGGATGGGTTCTGGGGCTTTGATTTGCTCTTCTGTTTGAGCCATCTCTCTCTCTCTCTCTCTCTCTCTCTCTCTCTTTTTTTTTTTTTTGGTCTGGTCGCACCTTTTACAGTAAGGGGCGGAGCCTTAGGTGTTCACCAGGGCAGGGCACCCCAGTTGCTGGGTTGTGACGTTGTATGTGGGAGCGGGGTCGAGAGGGAACAATGGTGGTTGCTCTGTTCTCCATGGGAACTCAGTCCCCTCTGCTGCTTCCCCCGAGCAAACTGGGCCCCTCTAGTGCCAATTCCCATGTGAGTGAGCTTGTGCTTGAGTCTTGAGACTTGAGTCTAAAAGACTTGAGTCTTTTAAAAAATTTCTGAATGGATAGCTTGTCTACATCTAGATAACTGGATCTTGTTTTTAGCTTCCAAGGGCTCACAGGCAATATATGAAAAGCAAAAAAGTTCAAATTGAACAAATAAAGATCAGAAGTGATGTATCAGCTAGAAGCAGGCTCCTCAGGCATACATCTTCCATTTGACAACTCACATGTAATGAACGCAGTGACTAACTATTTTAAAAATATTTTGGTGGTAGGAGGGTGTTGGTTTGTGGATGCTGAGGTGCTGATCTTTTTTGAAAGAGGCATTATGAAAGACAAACTAGACAAAATACAGACTCTCTCTACCTGAAGACAAGTTATTTATTCCACTCAGTTTGGGGCTCTGTCTTTGAGTTTGTAACCTCTGCCTCAGTGTGTATTTTGCACAGATATTGACCAAACCATAGCTGCTGAGATGTAAAATTAGGTGATTTAAAGATTCATTTCTGATTCCAAGATATGCTCCAGGGCATACTATAATGTGCTTTAGGGCATAAAATTATCTCAAAGTGGGGTTAAGGGGGAAGAATATCTTTGCAGGAGCAATAAATATTGCATGATGGTGAGGTAGTTAGAAAGTAATGTTTTTAACTTTTTCTGAACAACTGCTTTGCAGAAAATCAGGTTATAAGGCAGGAAACTAAACTATATCAATTGTTGACTTTATTATAAATGGAAACTCTCTAAGTTATTCAATATGCTGGAAATTGTTCTTCCCAGTTCAAAGATAAAATTCACTTTGTATATTTCTAAACTTATTTTGGATCAGCATGTGGACTTAAATAAATATAAAACTTCTGGGGGAGTTTTGGTATACCCAATTTTAATTTTTCCATGGTAACGAGGGAAAAAGGAGATTGTGGCCCTTGAATGTCCAGTTCTAAAGAATGGAGTATTGGTGTAGAAAAGATAATTCGACCAGGGCTTTGATTGATCTGTCATTTGCATAATCAGGAGTAAAGGACAGTCTTAGGGTAGAGTCTTCCAAATAACTTTTATCTGTGTTACCAGAAAACAATGAAACATTGACTCAATGCTTCCTGAACATATTCCTTTCTACCCTCTGGCAGAGCTTCTAATAAGTGAACTGATCAGAAAACAGTGGAGGAAAGTAAGCACAAAGAGAAACAGGAATCTGGGTTAATTTCCAAACTGAATAATCAGCTTCCTACTGAAAAAAAGAGAATTGGCAAGGCTGTATAGAAGGTTCCAGGATTCCTTCATTCCCATTGTGGCCACAGTATGTGAGTTGGCAAGAGAGCCCTCTAAATACTATGGATAAATCTAATCATTCCTCAAAGGCTCCCATTTACTCACTATAATTTAAGATTACAGAGCCCTACTTGCCCTGCATACATCCTCTTCTGTGTTGAGTTTACCACTTTACTTGAGAACCTAACAACCATAGCTCTGAATGGTGTGTTAGCATGGAGTGCTTTGTAGTTGGTGACATACTTGGGGATTTTTGCAAGCTTGGCCAAGGGGGCAGGGGGAATCTGTCCTTCCTCCCTAAATCTTGGAAAAACTTGGCCACTATCCAAGTGGTCCATATTCCAACCTTCTTTTTATGATTAAAGCTTTTTTTTTTCTCATTTGTGTTGCTCCAGCTTGGTGCAGAGCAAAGACCTGGGTGGGACTCACAGGGTTGTGTCTCAAAGAGCTTAGCTAGTGCCCAACAAGATTAATGACTCAGTGATTTGAATCCTGCAGAGCTACTTTAACATACTGATTTTACATATAAGGATATGGGAGTCAGAGTTTAAATGACTTCCCCAACTTCACACAGGGAGGGACAGCACCAGGGACTGGGCACAGGTTGGTCTGATGCCGAACATCATGCTTTTCCACTGGATTATGCTGTCTTCCAGATTTACATGAGGGGAAGGAAGTAAGCACTAAGGGGTAAAGTGGAAAGCTGTCTTCAAGTAAAATGGTATGTGGCATGTTGTAAACATTTACTAAATGTTTTTTGAATGGGAAACAAAAGGAATTAGCTAGCAACTGGTTTCTGGATTTTTCCCCCCTCCTTTATGTCACTACTTGCTAAATTAAAAAAATGAGCATTCATTACTTTTACAATTACTAAAAGAAGAAAAAATAGAAAAGAAAAAGAGTTGCTCTTTTCCACAGATGCAGAAAATGATTCCAGGAATAAAAAATGCCTGTAAAGAAGTTTTGGATATGCAATGTTCTTCAGAGTTCAAATTATCACTGTGAGCACTGGGTCAGTTATTACTGGTTTAGTGGAGTCAGCTCATAGAATGGTCAGTGTCACACAGCGACCTTGAAATTCTCTTCCCTTTGGTCTCTCCATCTGTGAGCAGATTTAACCCCTGTCATCCATCCAGGAGTATATGTTCTAATAAGTACAGAGATGTAAAGTACTTTCAGAGATGTGAACAAAAATCCCTGGGTATAGAGGACAGAGGAATAAGTAAAGCAGCAAGCCAATATACATTCAACAATTAGTCGATTGCTAGGCCACATGTCTTAAAACATATCACAGAGAAGTAGAGGAGGGAAATAAATGATTGCCAATGTGTATCCACAAACCTTAATATAGCATAATTGCATAATAAGTATTATACTCTGTGAAAAACCAGGCTTTGAGTTTCTAATGTGATATAAAGAGCCACATCTAATTTTTGGATCTCAAGCATAAGGTAAGAGAGATACCCATAGCATCATGAAATTTAGGAAACAATTTTGGAAGGCAAATCTCCTCTCCCAATTGTTTCTAAATTTAGAGATGTGTTGTCACAGAAATCACTGGAACCAGGAGCTTAGATTAACAAAGCATGCAGCTGATGGAGGGTATAAATGCCCCCTCCCCTACCATACCACCAACTACATAAAGGAGCTGTTCTGTCTAGAGCAGTACTTTTCAATAGAAGTTTTTATGATGATGGAAATGATCTATTCTGAGCTTCTGAAACAGGAGCCAATAGCCAATTATTGTTGAACACTTGATTATATGGCTAGTGTGGTTGAGGAACTATAATATTAATCTTATTTACTTTTAAACAATTTGAATATTCATTTAAATAGCTTCATGTGGCTAGTGGCACAAGTCTAGAGATAAGTTACTCTACCAGAAGTTTCTGTTTAATGGCCCCTGCTGTAAGCATGGCTAATTCTAGTGGTCATGCTGGCTCGTTGAATTCAAAGGGTCAGGAAAGCTCTCTCGGAAACCAGACTTGAGTGGGAGAAGATTCTTTCCCCACTATTCTATGATTCTAGAAATTCTTAAGCCAGGGCACCTCCCTACAATCAAAACCCTAGAGCCCCCTTCAAGTTATTATTGGCTTCTTCTTTATAAGTAAAGGCAAGGGACAGACTGATACAGGACTTTGTAAGAACACTGGTTCCATGTGGATCCCTCTGTATGCATTCATATTCATGTATGCATTTATTCACTAAAAAAATACTGAGCGTCTCTCATGGGCCAGATGCTGTTCTCTCCAAGACGATTTTCCACTGTTAACATTTTGATGTGCTGCCTCTCACCTCCACCCCACTTGCACATGGGGATAGCATGGCATAGAGGAAGGACCCTTGGAATCAGACCAACCTCAAATAGCACTGTTTCCCAGAACAGGGATTAGCAGATTTTTTATTGTAAAGGGTCACATAATAAATCTTTTAGGTTCTGTGAGCCATATAATTCCATCACAACTATTCAAGTCCACAGTTGTAGGTGCCAAATAAACCATAGACAATACATAACCATATGAGCTTGGCTGTGTTCCAATAAAACTTTATTTATAGAGACTGGAATTTGAATTTTATTTATTTTCCCTGTTCACAAAATATTTTTCTTTTAATTTTTTTCAATCATTAAAAAATGTAAAAGCTATTTCTTAGCACATGGGCCATACAAACACAGATGGTAGAATACATTTGACCCACCAGCTATCAGAGTTTGTTGACTTCTGACCTAGGACGTAAATCAGTAGTCCTCACTTAAATGTGGTTTTGGTTTCTGCAACTTCACTTACTTGAGATCAATTCTAGTCTGAAAATAATAAATGGAAAATTCCAGAAGTAAACAATTCCTAAGTTTTAAGTTGCAAGCCATTTTAAGTCATGTGATGAAATCTCAGAGTCCTCCTCCATCCCACCTGGGGTGTAAATCATCCCTTTGTCCACTGAATCTAAGCCCTATACACCACCTGCTCATTAGCCACTCAGTAGCCATCTTGGTTATCAGATTCACAGTCCCAGTATCACAGTGCTTGTGTTCGAGTAACTTTGTTTTACTAACTAATGGCCCCAAAGCGAAATAGGAGTACTACTGGCAATTCAGACATGTCAAAGAGAAGCCAGAAAATGCTTCCTTTAAGTAAAAAGGAGAAAGTTCTTGACTTAATGAGGAAAGAAAAAGGCATATTCTGAGATTGCTAAGATCTCCAGTAAGAACAGATTTTCTAGTCACGAAATTGTGAAGAAGAAAAAAGAAATCCATACTAGTTTTGCTGTCGCACTTCTCAGAGTGCAAAAGTTATGGCCACAGTGAACGATAAATGCATAGTTAAAATGGAAAAGAAAAACATTACATTTCTGGGTGGAAGACATGAACAGGAAATGTGTCCAATTCATGGCAATGTGTTGCACCAGAAAGCCTTAGTCTATAAGCAGAGTTCAGCAAGGGATCCCCTGAAGTGAATGACATCAAGCCGTTTATTGCAAGAAAAGGACAGCCACACAGATCCGGGAATATGTTTGAGCTAAAAAGTAAAAAAAGTACTGAAGAGACAGAGAGAGGCCACATTCATATAAATATCAGTGCAGAATATTATTTTAATTTTTCTGTCTTATTATTAGTTGTTGTTAATATCTTACTGTGTCTAATTTATAAGTTAAATATCATCACAGGCATGTATGTATAGGAAAAAACAATATATATACGGTTCCGTACAATATATATATAGGCATCCATTGGGAGTCTGGGAACATATTCCTCGCAAAGGGGGATTACTGTAAATGGGAAATGTCTATACTACCATGTGATTAAAAACAACTTATACGTACTTCAGCAATTCTATAGTACTCCATTGTGTGTGTGTGTGTGTGTGTGTGTAGTGCGTATGTTGGTTTTCTTTATTTTTGGATTTTTAAGATTTTTCCAAGTTTTAATCATTAAAATTAAGATAAACATCTTTGTTCATAAAACTTTTATTATGGATTATTATGCAAGTTGGAAAGTATAAATATTTAAAGAGTTTCATGATGGTGTTACCAGCTTTCCAAAAAAGTTTTACAAGCTGTGTTCCACAGCAGCTAGCTCTGTCTCCTTTTTCAAATTTTCTGTCCGCGGCACCATGGCTTCATTACCTAGGGTCTTAATCTCATATTTTAAAAAGTGCTTTAAACTTACTGTAAAGACAAGTAGACTGAAATATTCCAGTTGGAATTTTCCCAAACAACTGAAAAGTGGGTAAATATTTATTAAATTAAAAAAACCTACTAGGAATCATACTTTTCTGCCATTAAAACACTAGAAATGTGTTTACTTGAAAGTCCAGGAAAAGTTACATCTATGTAGGGCATGTAGATTTGGATGTGCAGTGAAACACAAGACAGAACTGGACCTGAATGACTTAGACACTCAATTGTCCAAAATTCAAAGCTTAGAACACGTTCAGGCTCAAGTCATATTTGTGAAATACCTACTTTAGCATGGTCTCCAAAGCTAGCCCACATGCCAGTAATAATCTGAGATCAAGTTTTCATCCTTCCATAGAAAATGCGTAACATAAGTTAAATGAGTTTGATTTAAATGTAAAGATCTACTTTTTTGTTTTAAAAATGTCTTTTGGGAAAATAATGGTGTTCTATATATTATTTTTTTACAATGATGTTTGACAAAATAATCAACATCACATCCTGTGGGTCTTACCTGAACCAAGATATGTATATTTGAATATATATATATCACTTTTATATTTTATATATTATATTTATGCAAATATATTTTATATATAATGTACATAGTTTTAAGTGTAAAATTTCCATGAAATTTACAAGTTTTGGATTGCTGTGTTTAATATTAACAATCTGTGCTAGTTGCTTCAAAAATATCATAATTTACTTTTTACAGCCTTTTGAGTTAGATATTTTTATCTTTTTTTTACAGATTAAGAAATGCAGACTAAAGGAGGTTAAATAATTTACCTGAAATCACAGAGCTAGTAGGTGGCATAGACAAGACAAAATTTAAAGACTTTTCCACTGTCTTACTCTGCTTCTTTATATACCAGCACATCAATTTCCTAAAAATTATTAGTAATATTTTGAAGTCTCTTCCAACCTCATGATTCCACTCACTAAAAAAAAAAGATTGTTTATCATTACATTATAAACATAACAGAAGAAACAAATATAAAATGTCATTGAAATATTAACTTTTATGATATGGCTATTTTTTCACGAGCTTACTTATGATCTGTTTTTATGGGTGTGTGCGTAGTCCTATTATGCACATTAATTCTACCGCCTGACAAATGATATAAAATTGTTAGAACAATAAGTCATTTGAGTTATGCCATGTTTCTCAGGGTGAATTTCTCTTTCTTTTATTATATAGTCGTTCTGGTGGAAATAGGGCTGCCTGGAATTGCAGGACCCCATAGTTACTTTCTTTCTTATATTGGTAATGGTGTGTTAATGTACCAGTTGGGACTGGAAGTGATGGCTAATATTAATTAATGTAAATATTAAATAAAAGTTGTGGTAAGTGCCTGGAGGGAAAAGGACAGGGTGTTAAAGAAGAGTGCATAATGTTAAGATGTCTTACTTGGAGCACTGGGAAGGGAAGTTTAGTCTGAGGCTGTGGGCTGTGCTCAGTCAACCAGGTGGAGACAGAAGACAAGAAAGGGGGATCCCCTGGAACGAAAGCAACACCCAAGGGCTCTGAGACTGACGATCAAGGGAAGAAAGATTCAAGTGGAGACTGGCATGGTGGTTAGAAGCCAGGCTACGTGGGACATTTAAAATTTTTGTCCCCACAGTAATGAGAAGCAAAGTGAAGGCTTAATCAGCAGTCACGTGGTAAGATTTGCATTTTAATAAGGTCACTTTGGCTGCATCTAGGAGAATAGATTAGAAGAAGAAAAAAATATGCAAAGCAGTCATTTTAATAATCTTGTCGAGCCTAGATGGAGGCTTAAAGTAAGGCAGTGACAGTAAAGATGGAGTAAAATTGATGTTTATGAGCATTATCCAGAAGACAAAATTAATGTTTGAGCTTCTAGAGACAGTAATTTATCCTCTTTCTCTATCCCCTGAGTTTGGAATAAATTGAAGAAAGTTGACCCATGAGACAATTACATCATTCAAGGGAAGCTTATGTGTGTGACCAGTTTTTTCCTAATGCATTCTGTCCAAGTCTGGAATGTGCAGTGACCCACGAAGGGAGTGTTTCAGCCCATGGACCCACATTTCCAGGGTTGTTATCTCACGTCTGTGCAGGTCTTGTCACAGACATGGAAATGCATGGGCTTCCAAACTGCCTCAGGAACCCAAACCTGGGCCTTGACCCTGCTGTGCATCCTCCTGGGGACAAGAGAGCAGAATGCATCTACTCTAAAAAAACAAACAAATAAACAAAGCATATTTGTTGAGATATAATTTACATAGCATGGTAGGCAAAATAATAGCCTCCCAAAGATATCCATAACTTAACCTTGGAACCTGTGACTGTTACGCTTTGTGATGAAAGAAACTTTGCAGATGTAATTAAGTTTAGGGACTTTGAGATGGGGATACCCATCCAGGGTTATTCAGGTGGACTCAATTTCATGACATGAGTTCTTAAAAGTGGAAAACATTTTCTGGTTGAGTTAGAAAGAAAGATTTGACAGGGTATGAAGGCTCAGAGAGATGTGACTTTGCTAACTTTGAAGATGGATAGGAAAGTAATACACAAACCATAAAACTACCTGTTTAAAGTGAAAAATTCAGTGGTTAGCATTATTACACATGTTGTGTTTGTGTCTCTATAGATTTGCCTGTCCTGAACATTTAATATAAATGAAGTCATACAATATGTGGTCTTTTGTGATTGGCTTCTTTCATGT
Source organism: Phyllostomus hastatus (assembly GCF_019186645.2). NCBI lineage: Eukaryota > Metazoa > Chordata > Mammalia > Chiroptera > Phyllostomidae > Phyllostomus > Phyllostomus hastatus. The sequence continues at coordinate 55,486,874 of NW_025334033.1, read as the reverse complement.
AATCCAATGTTTTGGGAGGTCATCCATGGAGTAGCATGTATTAGTGCTTCATTCCTTTTTATTGCTGAATACTGTTGCATGGTATAGGTATCCCAAGTTTTGTTTATCTGTTCATCAGTTGAAGATCATTTGGGTTGTTTTCACTTTTGATCTATTATGAATTATACTGCTAAGGAATTTGTGTACAAGTTTTTGTGTGGACACAGGTTTTCGTGTCTCTTAGACATAATTAGGAATTGAATTTCTGGATCACATGGTAACTCTTTGTTTAATGTTTTGGAGCTTCATGATGGCTTCCAAAGTGGCTGCACTGTTTCACATTTCTACTAGCAGCGTGTTAGGGATCCAGTGTCTGCACATTCTCACCAACACTTGTTGTCTTTCTTTTTTCTATTAAATTCATTCTAGTGTGAAGTAGTATCTCACTGTGATTTTAATTTGCATTTCTCTGATGACTAATGATGCTGAGCACCTTTGCATCTGCTTATTGATGATTTGTGTAATTGATTTGGAGAACTATTCAGATTCTTAGCCCATTTTTTAAATTGGGTTATTTATCTTTTTATTGCTGAGTTGTAAGAGATTATCTATCTATACATTTGAGATAAAAGTCCCTTGTAATACGAATAATTTTTAATTATTTTCTTCCATTCTATGAGTTGTCTTTTTCATTTTCTTGATGGTGTCCTTTGAAGTATGAAAGTTTTTGATTGTGACAAAGTCCAACTTATCCAATCTTTTTTTCTCTGCTTGTGCTTTTGAGGTAATACCTAACAAATCATTGCTAACCCTAGGTCATAGAGGTTTATGCTTTTGTGTTCTTCTAATAGTTGCATCATTTAATAAACCCATTTTTAAATTGTCAATTAAATTTAGGTCTCTGATCCAGTTTGAGTTACTTTTCATACACGATATAACATAGGTGTTCAATTTTATTCTTTTGCATGAAGATATCCAATTGTCCCAGAATCATCTATGTGAAAACTCCATCAATTGCTGATGCCATGGAGCAGAAGGAGCAGGGAAAGGCAAGAAGCAGCGGAGATGTCTGTGGTGGGAGGGGGCAGAAGATTGGAGTGTCCTGAAATCAAAAGTAGAGAGTTCTTCAAGCTGGAAGGAGTGTGTCGAACACTATAGAGAAGTCAGGTAAACAGAGCTAGACCAAATTTGGTGACATTGAGGTCATTGTTGAGCTTGGCAAGAACTGTTTTAGGGGATTTGTGGTAAGGTGGAACACAAAATTCTGAGAAGCTAATAAAACATATAAAGGGACCAAAATAGAAGTAGTAACTGCGAATAAAATCAGAGAGAGAAAGGAAGCCGGTAGGGGAAATACAGTTTGAAGGAAATTTTTTTTCTTTTTAAGAGAAGAGAAATTTGAGAATGGTTAAATTTCGATGGCCAAGAGGCCACAGAAAGGAAACAGATGAAGATGAATTAATGAGTTGGGGCAGTTCACAGGCATAGGTTCTTAAGAAGGCAGCACTGTCAGAGGATTCAGAGTACAGTTGGATAGGTTATCCTTTTAAATAACGAGTTTACACATTCATCACTGTGGAAGAAGACAACATGTGTTGATGTGTGTACCTTTTAGGTTTGCTTTTGTGAAAGCTTCAATTTTCCCTGTTAAGTAGGAGGATGAGGTCACTGGCAGAAGGATTGGGGGAGGCTGATTTAAGGAGAGTAGAGAGGGGGGTATACTACTTACAATGAGTGGAGGAGTGAGTCAACAGAAAAGACATCACAGTACTGCTGGGTGGTATTGAGGGTCCTGTGCTCGTTGTGTGTAGGAGCAGGCATGACGGAGGGAGAGACAGTCAAGTGATGTGATGGGTCTTAAAAGCAGTGACTGGGGCCATAAACCCAAAATGAAGACACGGTGTGTCTAGACTGAGGCTCCTTCGAACTCTTTCTTGTTTCCCAGAAAAGGTTAAAATTAGTAAAATCATATTCCATGTAGATATTTGAAAAGGACTTCATGGTTATGAGCAACAGTAGCTGAGTGCTCCCCTTTATTTCCCCACAAGGCTAGACAGTGCTTCCAATTGTGCTCTGTTGGAAAAAAAAAAAAAAAAAACAAGGACAGCCGTGCAGACAAGGACGCCTTCCTTGGTTTCCTCCTCCAGCTGCCTGGTGCTAGCAGCCCAGAGTATTCTCTTACAGTCATATGATTGGTAACTACAATTCAGAATAAGATTCCAGACAGGAATGTGTGACATCCCATTAGAAAAGGTCATTGCACTAAATTCTGAGCTGGAATGGGGAGGATGCAAATGACAAGACTAATTTTGTTACGTGAAGTGCAAGGGCATGTGCCAAGCTGGTGGTTTGCACCTTAGTTCAGCTCAGAGCCCATTACCATGGGTTTCGATCGGATGTACAGGGAAGAAAGCACTTACACAAATAGTTACCATTAGGTTAACTTATTCAATAACAAGCCTTCAAGTTTCTCTAGCCATAAAGAATTCTAGAATGCCACGACAGCCTTGCTCTATTACCCTCCTCCTCATCTCCTCCTGGTGAGACTTTTATGTGTGTGTGCCTTGGCAACCTCACAGTTACCCTGGGAGGCACATGGCAATGGAAACATTTATCACATTATGTGCTGAAAAAAGTAAAAGAAATGGGAGTTGGCTGAACGGAACAAGTAAAGCAGGGACTGTTGATCAAGGAGTCAAATGAACTCTCAGATAATATCCCTGTGGTGAACACATTTGTCATTGGACTAAAATATTAGGTGTGTTTCTCTCTGAATGTGTTTTAAAGAAAATTAGTTGTCTTGAAAGGTTGTAAGGAAACACAGTTAATGACAGGGTCTAAATCAACTTTTGGTGGAAAATCAGAATGCCTTTTAATTAATATTAATCTCTTACGCTTCTTAAATGTTCAGTATTTACAAGTGACATAAGCTCATTTTGATGAGGTCATTTGGAAACATTTTACTTTCAAGCAATTGACTCAGGGCAGTAACAGTTGAAAGTATCACTGCATGGCCGTGGCATTAATAATGACTATGATAATAAATATTCCAGCTACCATTTATTACTTACTTTGTGCCAGGCCCTCTGCTGAGCACTTGGCATGCATTACATCATCTGAGCTACACAACAACCTTGTGGGTTGTTACTGTTATTTTAAGGTATTTATTTTATAAAAGTCTATTTAACCAGGAAAAAACTGGGCACTGCTAGGATGTCAGGGCTGGAATTCACACCCAGGCATACCTGTCTCCAGAACTCATGATCTGTTGTGTTCTGCCACTTGCTCTGTGACCACACTGTCTCCATGCCTCAGTTTTCTTTGCATAAGCTGAAAATAATTAATAGCACCAACCTCATTGGAGTTTAAGGTTTAAATGACACCATACATGTAAAGCTCTGATAACAATGCTAAGTACGTAGAGTATTCAAGTACATGTTTGTTGTGTGAGTACATTAGAGTAAACAATGTATTAGACGTTTTTCTACTTGTGTTGTCTCTGCTGGTAATCAGCCCCTTGCTCTTTGAACTGCTTGTCTTGCAGTAGCCTGAATACCGGCTGACCGATTCACACACTTTTTCTTGGGATCAAAAGCTAATGTCAGCTTGCTGGTGCAGGAGGCTATAATTCGTAGAGATAGAATAAAGTCATGGCTTTATGTCCCACAGGGAAACCACATGCACAGCTGCAATTTTGTAACAATATGCTGTATTCAACTAAACCATGTCTAGGAAAAGGAAAGGTGGTGTTCAGCAACAGGCTCTGGGAGTAGAATGTGGGTCTTGAAGACCACAGCTTTCTAAAGGTGGGCAGCAGAATCAGGACCAGCATAAGAAAATTTGTGAAGCCGGAATGTGAGCTCATCTACAAGTCAAAGAAGCCAGACAAAGAGAGAACATTAAGAAATATAAATGGCAATAGCTTATTTTCTTCTTACTCTTTGTTCTTAATATGAAAAGAAACAATTTTAATACTTCATCACTAAGTATGAGTTTACTTTGTAATAAGATTGCAAACCACAGATTCAGTTTTTGAAAACAGTTATAGGACTACTAATTTTCTGTTTCATCATTGGTCAATTTTACTAACTTACATTTTCTTAGAATCTGTTTTTAAATCTGTGGCCATAAAGTAGTTTGTGATATTCTTTTATTATCTTTGAAATATCTACCACATTTTTTGTTATGTCTTCTATTTTATTTCTAATTTCACTTATGAAAGCATTCTCTTCTTGATAAAGCTTTCCAGTGTTTTATCAATTTATGTATATAAGCACCATTTACTTATGTTAATGGCTTATAAGTTTATAAGAATTTACCAAATTAAGTTTACAAGAATTTTATAATTTTATAAACCCCACTATTTTAGTTGCAGGTTATTTCTATTCTATATATGTCCTTAATACATACTATTATTTTTTACCTTTTCTCCTATTATTGTGTGTAAACTCGCTGTGCTCACAGTCAAGTCTAATCCCTTTGTGTATTAAACTTGTTCCTTTCTGCTACTCAAAGATATTGATCTGACAATTCTCCTTTCCCTCCCTGCATCTTCATACCCCTGCCTTTTTACCTGAACATTTCCATCTGCATGCAATATACTTTGATTCATTTTACAGCAGCAACAAGGACAGCATGCAATGTTCTCTGGACTTCACTACATCTCCCAGCTGCTGCCCTCTTCCTCTTTTCTTCTACAGCAAACTCCCGGGAACAGTTGTCTGCACTTGCTGTTTCCAATGTGTCCTCTCATTTTTTTCCTTGAACCCACTCTCATCAGACTTCTGCACCAAGCTCTGCTCTGAAACTCCTTTCCCCCTCGTCATCAGCATCGCTAAAGTCCTGTTGCCATCTCTTGGTCCTTTTCCTGTGTGTCTGATCAGTAGGATTTGATGCAATTTTTCGTTCTCTTTTCTCCCCCTGGCTTCTAGTACCCCACACTCACCTGGTAGCCCTACTCGGCTTCCTCCAGGTCTCTTTTGCTAGTTCCTTTTCATCTCATCATCTAAATGTGACGGCTTAATCCTTGGACTTCCTTTCTCTATCTATGCCTCTTTTTGGTGATATCATTTCCTATTATTGCTCTAAATATTTATCTATGTTCTAATATACTCCACAATTACATCTCCATCTTGTATCTTTCTCAGCACACCACTATTAACTCCATTTGCTATATGGTCACCATAAACCTCAATACGGCTGATGGACCTGGTGGCATTTAGGGTTCCTAGAAGTCAGAGTCAGATCAAAGCCAGTGCCTTGTAATTCTCAAGGGGTATGGGTATTTCTTTTTCCCATAACACAGTCATACTAATAAAAGCCTGCAATTCCCTTGGGAAGAAGTTTGAAGGAAGATTTGTAGTGTGATATATACACTTGTCAGTGCAGCAGGCTCTACTTTCAAATGAACCTGCCTCTCCCCTTTAATCAAGGTGTTCTAGGCTTATTTATAGAAACTGGGTCAGAGGCTATAACACTGCATTGTGTCAGCTCATGCCTGGTTTCTATCAGACTTAGGATTTTCTTATTTTATAGATCAGGTAACATTTTAGTAACTAATGTATCTATTTCAGTCCGGTGACACTAATTAATTTGCCACTGCCAAAGATATCTGTAAGTCCACTGATTTCCAGTCGACTCCTTGTGTCCGTGATGGTAAATGCATCCATAATGTTTTTGTGGGTTAAATGCTGACACTCAGTCCCTGCAACTGCAGGTTCACATTGACCATCAGGGAGACCATCGCAATGGCAGTATCTCCCACTTTTGTCCCTACAAAGGATAACGACCAGAGAGCTTTCCCAGGATTGCGGTTCTCCCCTCACCAAGGCGAGGGGAATATGTCTTCAGAGCTCTCTCAGTGACTGCAGTACGTCTGTGGGTCGGGGGTGGGAGTTCAGGTCGCATGTGATACATCTGCTCCAACACTCTTTATCTCCACAAACCTTTGGTTGTGCTCTCTCCTACATTTTCCCAGGAATCTTCTGGCATCTCAATCTCATTAAATACATCATATCAGAGTCAAGTATCACTCAACCAAAATAAACTATTAGAACCAACTTCAATGAACACTATTGATCCAGAAACACTCATAAATATATCAGCAGCAAGAAACTTCGGTTCCTTCCAGAACTCTATTCCGTCCTCCTTGGTCTAACGCCCTCAGAATCTGCTCACAGTACTTCACTTCCCATTTTCTCCCTGTAAATGTTCCTATGCACTCAGTCTACATCACGGTCCTCGTGACCTTTATTGCCACAGTGCTGAAGGACAGTGGCCATTTGGTTTCCCAAGGACCTGCTTCAGTCGGCATTTCACCGCAATCAATCATGAGAGATGCTTTGATTAATCACATGCCAGTGAATGTCATGGATCACTAACAATCCATTTCCCATCAATAAGTAGCTCCACACTCATGCCAACCCATGACATGACCCAGTGAATGATAATGTACCTCGTTGATTGTCTGTTTTATGGGGCTCTTCCCAATGCCAATAGCTTTATCAGCCAGCTTTCATCAAGACCAGATCAGGTCAGTTTTTAAAACAGAAATTATCTAATTTAATAAACTGTTAACTATCTCTAAAGTTATTATTTATGTAACAAAGCAGTGGTGGGGGAGAGGAAAGAAACACTACGGTGTCACAAAGGTAGTGAGTGGAGGAAGCAGCTACCCCCCTTAGTGCTGGGTTTTGGGGAGAGGTTGGGAATTTTAAACCCTGTAAGCTGGGAAGATGGGCTGGGTGCTGAGAGTCAGGCTTCTGGCGAAGCAGCTTTACTTAGCTTGTGTGTGGGGATGGTGGGTGGTGAGGATGGTTCTACCAGCATTGGAGAGATAAAAGACTGGGTCAGCTGCTGCTACTGACAGGGACTGCCACTACCAAAGAGAACAGCATGCTAGGGGGATGCTCAGGGGAACAAGAACACGTGGGAAGCAACAGAAATCCTACAGCAAACAACTGGCAATACTTGGGGGCTTGCTCTTATCTTGCAATCAAGCTACACTGAAAAAGTCTTACAGGCTACAAAGTCACTGTTAAGACAAAAGAAAGAATAAATTATTTAAAACAAGTAAAAGTCACACACACCCAACAGAGGCAGAAGAGCGATACATGCTACCTTCGCATTCCGCTCATTTTGTGTGCATTTGCATGCAAGCAAAATATTTTGGGTTCACCCACACAGCCATACAATTTGTATTTGTTTCCATATGATACTTCTTAACTAGAAAACAGTTGTTTCAAGAAAATTAGTGAGTATGTAATGTCAAAATATCACCTGTTATTATATTTTTATAGTAAAAAAATGTTTTTTGGGGGGAGAAAAGAGTTGAAATGTGGTTTAACTTTTCAAGAGCTGTAATGGTAAGGAGTTGCTCAATGAATATTTATTATATAAAGTAAGTCTTCACTTGAGGTTTAACTGTAACTCCTGGGAAGGAAGAAGTAAAGCTGCTTTATTTTCAGACCACAAATACATTTATCTTGAAAATCTTAAGGAAAATCCTTTAAAATTGTGGATTAATAGGAACATAGCAAAGTTGCAGGATGCATGGTTGGTGCACAAAAATCAATTGTGTGTCTACATATAAGCAATAAACAACTGGGAATTTTTATTTTAAAAGTACCATTTTTAATAGTGGTAAAAGTGTGAAATTCTTAGGAATGAGTTTATAAAATATGTGAAAGAGATATACATTTCAAACTCTAAGACAATGTAAACTAATATGTGCTGAAAAAGATTAAATAGAATAATAATACTAAATTAATTTTATTATTAGGTTGATTGAACCTATTAATTAAATCAATATAAACATGAATGTTAACATATTAAATGGTTGCATTCTTTAATATGAAATATCACGTCTCATGAAAACATTATTAGTTATCATAATGTAATAGGAATGCAAAGTAAAACCACAAATAAGCACTATACAGGTACAATATAATGGCTAAAAAAAAGAAGTCACTGTCAGAAGCAAGTGTTGGTGAGGATGCAGAATGATGCAAACACTCACCGTTTGCTGTGGAAATGAGCACAACATGGTACAGCCACACTGGCACAGTTTTGCAGTGCCTTAGAATGTTAAACATACACCTACCATATGAATTGTACTGAAGTGTTCATAAGAACTCTGTCCATAACAGCCAGGAAATGCAAACAAATAAGACACCATCAAACATATTATGCCAAATAAAAGAAGCCAAATACACAAGACTCTCTGATTTCATTTATGTGAAATTCTAGAAAAGTCAAAACTAGAGTGATAGAAAGCAGCCCAGTATGTAGGTGTTAAGGTCTGGAGCTTGGGGCAGAGGATTAACTGCAGGGGAGAAAGACGTTTTGGATATGATGGCAGAACTCTGCACCATGATGGTGTGGTGTTTATACAGCCGTGTGCCTGACTAAACAATGCCATCACATTGCTCGTTTAAGACTAGTGAATGTCATTTTAGGTAAATTATACCTCAAAAGGCTGATTTTAAAATATTTGCAAAAGTAAGTTGTCTGTCCTGAAAGGGAAAATAATTTATTCTTTCTCTAGGAACGTAGCTTGATGCCTCTGGTCACTTTCTGAGGGAGCAGAGTGAGAAGACAAAGGGAGGGGAGTTAAACTCTCCAACTTTCCCTCAGCTCAGGAGAATATAACCAAAAATGTGATTTCATGCATTCCTTCGCCAAGGAAGAAAGACTCTCTTAAAGCATATTTTTGGGGGTTTTTGGAACATATCTCAAGACTCTTAAGTAAAATCCCTTATTCAAAATATTATTTTGTTTTGTTTTCACTTAATATTTTAATAATTGGAGTGTTAAGATGAATACTCCTTACTAGTGAATATGAACATATTCTGTGTGTTATGTCACTGAGGAAAACGTTCTCTAAAAGAAAAAAATCTGTGAGCTTCAGAATTCGGATCTGCTCCGTGGGCTGAGGAAAACTAGAAGTTGTGAGACTTAGCCCTAAGCATTCTGGTGTTAGAAAACACCAGTGTTTATGCAGCGCAAATGAAGTCAGGCTCCTGGAGGATAGACCAAGGACTGATACATGTGTATGTACCTACGAGCTCTGTCCAGAAAGTATCCAGCCATGCGCTGTGAAAAATAGACATTTATTAAAGAAGACACGAGATACAAGAAACATTGCACATAGGACAATGACACCTCAGTCCTCTTCAAAGTAGGCACCTTGGGACCTCACACAGTTTGAATTGCCATCAGCTGCCCCATTGTATTTTCCTGAATCTCAGATCTCCTGAGTCCGAAATCTCTTCCCTTTCAAAGGTGATTTTAGTTTTGGGAAGAGTCAGAAGTCACAAGGCACCAAATCTGGGTTGTAGAGGAGCTGAGTCACCTGGGTGATTTGATGTTTCACCAAAAATTTCTGCATGAGACGTGATTCATGAGTGGGCGTGTTCTCATGATGAAGCTGTCAATCACCAGTTGCCCATAGCTGCAGCCTTCTGAATTGTCCAAATAGTTTCCACAGAGGAATGTTCAAGCTTAATGCAAAATCTGATGCAGATTTGTTGCTCTAGTCACTCAGTCATTTTGAATGCGATAGCTACACAGTACACATGCTCACTCAGTGGCGTCTACTGCCCCTGCTGATTAGTATAGTGAAGTCATCATCGTTCACACATGTGCATTCCAGTCCACTCTCCTTGGCTGCCAGGTTACACTGGTGTCATACAAATTGTTCTCTTTATATTAACAATGGTTGGACAGAAAAAAAAACTGGAGGTGAAGACCTGGATTCTGGAGTAATGTCAAACTGGGAACTCTGTTTCAACCAAGATGAAACAAAAAGAAGGTAAAAGGATTGCATGAGAAAAAACATTGATGATTTCTCAGGGACACCTAAATGGTGCTTTAACTTTATGAAGAGAGAAGGTTTGAACATGAGGACATGAACGAAACTTGCCCCCAAACTTCCAGCAGCCTATGGGAATCAGATTTTGGGATTTCATTCTTACGTTATCAATCTTCAAAAGACTTACAGTTTTGAGCTGTCCCAAATCACCAATATGGATGAGGTGTGCTCACACTTGATGTGCCATCCAACAGAACTGTGGGCATCAAAGGAGCAAAGACCGTGGTGGTTAAAGCTAGTCTAGTGGTCATGAGAAACACATTTCATTGTTGTTCTAGCCTGTTGTGCAGATGGTACAAAGCTACCACCTATGATCATCTTTAACAGAATGTTTCTGAAAGAAAAAACTCTATGGTCCACGTGCATGAAAAAGGATGGATGAATGAAGGGGGCATGAAAAGCTGGTTTAACTAAATCTGATGACGAAGGCCTGAAGGGTTACTTAAAACACCAGCTTTGCTTGTTTTTGATCACTTCAAAGACTATTTACACAAACTGCAAAAGCAATCACAGGAGACCCGAAAACCCAACTTGCTGTGATACCTGGTGGGCTAACCAGCCAACAGCAACCTCTTGATGCGTCGAGCCCATTTAGGCCGTAATGAAGAAAGAGTGGACGTCATGGATGCAGTCATCTGGGAATGATTTAACATCTCCAGGCAGGACCAAGAAAGCCTCCTTTGCCCAGGTTTGTGACTAGATCCTCAGATTGTGGAACCGTGTCAAGAAGGAAATGGTTGTGAAATCGTTTAAAAAATGAGGCATCAGCAATGCTATGGATGGAAGTAAGGACGACGAGATTTCCTGGGATGAGGAAAGTGACCCTTCAAAAGACACTGGTAATGTAGAAATCGAGGAAGACAACACTGATGTGGACAGTGACGAAGAGTTCTTGGCTTTCTATGATGTATAAATACTGTAAATTTGTTAACGGTACATAAAATTTCTTGTACCTTGTATCTGTTCTTGTGTTTTGTAATTATTTGTTATACAAAATTTCTTGTACCATAATATGTTCAGAACTAAATTCTAAAATTCCTTTGTAATACAAAACAAGTATCTACATGTAAATAAATAAAAAATTGAAGAAAAAAATAAAACAAATTTTTTTCCTGAAAGTTTGGGCCAAAAACATGGGAGTGCATTATGCATGGCAAAATATGGTAGCTATTACAGAATTATCGACTATAGTCCCTATAGGATTTGGAGAATGGGTAAAAAAGTGAAAAAGATGAAGTACAAATTGTCAGTATAAAAAGTCACCAGCATATTTTTTCCTCTTCTTCTAAAGATATAATACCCATCATGGAGGTGGGGAGGTGGGTTCCACCCTCATGGACCCACTTCAACTGAATTAGCTATGATGACCCCACCTCCAAGAATCAACACATTAAGGATTAGGCTTCAACATAGGAATTTGTGGGGGACACAACATTCAGTCCATGACACACACATACACACCAGGCAATTCTAACATGCAGTTGAGTTTGAGAATCATTGCTTCAGGACAGTTGCTCTCAACCTTTGTTGCACATCAAAACTCCTTAGAGAACTTGCTAATAAATATACTGATGGGCACCACTGCCAGGGTTTCTGACTCACGCTAGGTCTGCAATGGGGCTCCAGAGTTTGCACTTTTAACACATCTTCAGGTGATGCTGACTTCGAGAACTGTTTTTGGAGTTGCTGCCTTCTGATGTGTACAAGCTAGTAGAAATTAATTTTAATTAACTCTTGATTTCAGAAATTCAGTCCAACAAATCCTTTTATATAGTCACAGGAATTCACTGAGTACCCGGTAAAGACTAGGCCCTCCGTCAGGTTCAGGGGAAACACTAGAATAAGGCTGACAGAAACCCTCTGTCTTGGGTTGTCTTGGAACCCAAGACTGAGCAAGTCACTCCTTTGTATTTCTATTGCACTACTCACTTTGTTCTGTTTGTATTTGTCTGTCTCCTCATTTATAATGGAATTTCCTTGTGGAATTATATGTTCATTCGTTCATTCATTCATCAGTTTACCAGACAATGTGCTTGCAAATAAGGTCCAGAGTACAAACTATAATCCTGGTCCTCAGGAAACTCCCTGTGTAGCAGTGAAGACAACACGTGGACAGGAGACAGAGGAATAAATGTGAACGAGGATGTAGGTAATGCTGCGGTTACCTTGTCTCCGCTCCCTGGCTAGTACACCCTTTCCTCTGCTGCTGCCCATGCTAAGCTGCTGCCTTACACCTGTCGCCTCTTTTGGAGACTGACCTTTGACTGATGGAAACCACCTTCCCTGGAGATGGCTGAGAGGTTACTAGCTACCCACAACTTCTTGGAGCTAAGAATAGATTTTAGCCAGCAGAAGAAAATGGGAGGAGCAATGAAGTCAGAGGAACCTGTGCAAAGGATCTCTTAAGTGGCTACTGGGGCAGGAGCATATAGGGAGGACGTTTGCTCTGGGGTATGAGCCCGAATGGTGCAGGCGATGGACATGTTCAGACACAGGAAGCCCGTTAGTGCTACTTTGAGACTGCAGGGATTTTAAATGGGTGAGTGGCATGATCCTATTTCCGTTTTATAAAAGGCATCACTGTGGCCTGAGGGGGGATCAGAGATGAGCAGGAATGAAGGTGTGTTTGGAGACAACAGGATAGTTAGTGGTTAACCGTCCTGGCTCTGGAGCTGGATTTCCTGGGTTTGAATCCCTGACCTCCCTCTTCCTAATGTAATGCTTTGGGCAAAACAGTTTTCTCAGTGCCTGCAGTTTCCTAACCTGTGCAATAGGGATAAAAGTACAATTAATTTACCTTTGAAGGCTGTATGAGGAAAGTTAAATTAATCAAATCACGTTAAGCACTTAGAACAGTGCTTGGCTCCTAGAAAGTGCTCAATGTATGTTGGTTACTATTATTGTTTCATTATTAGTAGCATCAGTAGCAGCAGTATATTTAATTTTTTAAAGATCTTATTCATTTATTTTGAGAGAGAGGGAGAAAGAGATAGAGAGAGAGAAAAACATCAATGTGATAGAGTAACACTGGTCAGTTGCCTCTAGCACACACCCCTAAGGGGGACTGGCCCCTAACCCAGGCATGTGCCTGCCCAGGAATCAAACTGGCGAACTTGCACTTTGCAGGCCATGCTGGTTGAAACAGTAGTAGCATGTTTAGATACTACTACTACGTGTTTAGATACTACTACTACATGTTTAGATGCTACATTTAGAGAAATGACTGGAAGTTAAACTAAGGAAATAGCAGTGGGGAAGAAGGGGGGAAAATTTTTGCACGATTTTGAGATTTTTAGTCTTGGTAACAGTTTGCTTCAGGAGGAGGCGGGGAGATAGCTTGAGCGCCAGGCTAGATGGGCAATAGTGCTGCCACTTTCTGGGATGGGACCACAAGAGGAGATGCTGATTTTAATGGGAAAGTGGGAATTCAGTTTTGCATACACTAAGTTTGAGATATTTTCACTACATCCCTGGGGAGATTCCTAGATGTAGTAGAAGTTATAGGGTCTGACACTGGGGAGACAGAGACAGACTTAGCCTCCAGATAAATATCTGAAAGTCAGGAGTATATTTACAACTATAGCATCTTTTGGCTGCCCCACATTTTTAACATTAATATTTGAGGAAAATAATTGGAAACAAAATGAGAGCAAAAAAGAGCTTAAAATACTTTAAACAGAAGAGGAGAATGGAGGTCTCAGGGGGACCCAGCAACAAGCAATAGAAAATACAGCCTTCAGAGGAGAGGGCACACAGAAACCTCAGGCCGAACCAACACTGTCCACTGTGTCTGCGAAACTACAAAAGTAGATTCACATTGTCCAGGAAATGCCTGCCTGTCCAGACCACAGAAGGGACAGAGAGCAGAAAAGGAGGAATTTTTACCTCTGAAGTCACAGCTGACATTCCAGGGCAAGGTGAGAAAAACATCACCCTTAAAACCCAAGTTCCCTTTGATGAATTTCTTTTCGACAGGGGGGCTGCAGTAGTGGTTCTTCAGTGCATAACAGTAGCTTTGTAAGAAAAGCTGACTTATTTTGGGGTGTTTAAAACAAAAACAAAACCCAGGGGCATACAGTTACTATAGAGGGGCTATGGTGATCTGGAAGTTAAATGGACAAATTAGAAAATATAAAAAAAGAAGGGGTAAATATAATTGTCCTGGGACCAGAGTTCTTGTTCTCCTGCCAAAATAAAAACTATACAGTATAAGAGGCTTACATTTTTTTTACAAAGCTAAGTGTGTAAGGCATATAATATTATTGTATTTCTTTTAAATCAAATTAAATTTGACCGTAAGCTGCAGTACAGCAGAGATAGTGGTATATTTACTCTGGGTTACTATAGGGACTCACTCCCTGTTTACAAGTGGAACACTATTTTTGGCCAAGTAGGTTTCTCAGGGCTTCATTCCATGATCCTTTAAAAGCAGTGGTTTTCAACCTTTTTCATCTCACAGCACACATAAACTAATAATGAATTCTGTGGCACACACAAACATAAATTTTTTTTGCCAGTATGACAAAAGATAGGTAAAATTTTGGTTCATTAACACCAGATGGCTATTGTTTTGTTGGCTATTGTCATTTTTGTATTAGGTTGACCAAAACTTTTTTCCATAAGATGGTTCTAGTAGTGCTTAGTTGTCTTTCACTTCATTTAAAACAATTTTGTTAGATTATATTGTGACAGCTGTCATATCAGTGTGCACTTAAAAAAAAAGCTTATCAAAACTGATGAATTTTTGTGTAGCCATTTTAATATTGAAGATGAAAGGAAATATGCAACTTTTTGGAATATTATGCTTTATTATTTCAAGAAAGGAAAAAACACAACTGAAATGCAAAAAAAAAAAGTTGTGCAGTGCATGGAGAAGGGATTGTGACTAATCGAACATGTCAAAGTGGTTTGCAAAGATTCATGCTGGAGATTTCTCACTGGACGATGCTCCATGGTCTGGTAGACCACTTGAAGTTGATAGCAGTCAAATCATGACATTAATTGAGAATAACCAATGTTATACTACATGGGAGATAGCTGACATACTTAAAATGTCCTGATCAATAAAATTATTTGTGAAAATAAAAAATGTGTTTTTTATTTTGTGCAAAATCTAAATGAACTTTTTGGCCAACTCAATATTTGACAGTCTATGGGAAAAGAGGTCACTGCTCCTGACTAAATAGTCAGGTATTGCACATTTTAAAAATTCTTGCAGCACACCAGTTGAAAATCACTGCTTGAAAGTCCTGGGATGTTGTTGTTCTTTGCTGTGTAACTCTCAGAGCCTAGGGATCTGAATCATCTGCCCAAAAATCACATACCTGAAGAACACATACTTCAAGAACAAAGAGGAAATCAAAAGATTTATAAAATGAAAGAAAACTATGAGAATTTGTTGCTAGCAGATCTACCTTAAATGACTACCTAAAATGACTAAAAGAAGTTTTAAAATCAGAAAATTTGCTTTATGGTTGAAACAAAATTTTAATACTGTGTAATATAGCTCTAAATATATGTAAAGAACATATTTATTACAATTATAAATGCAGAGGGCAAAGGGACATAAAAGCAGATGAGGTGTCTCTATGTCATTTAGACTATTAGAATGACAATCCAACTAGACTGTGATAAGTCACGTATATATAATGTAATGCCTGGAACCATCACTAAAAAAGCTGGAGAATGAGAGAAACTAAAAAAATGCTAAAGATAAATTAAAATGGAATTTTAATAATGGTTACCAAAAAAATCACAGAAAGATAAGAAAAAGAAAAGAGAAACCGAAAAAAAAACAACAAAACAATGACAGATGTTCCGTTTATCTATTTTATCGTCATTGCTTGTGTTATTGGTGTAATAACTATGAAACTATTGTCTAATCTAAGTTCATAAAGATTTACACTTATGTTTTCTTTTAAGAGTTTTATAGTTTAGGTTTTGCATTTAGATCTTTGATCCATTTTGAGCTGATTTTTGTATATGGTACAAAGTAAGAATTTAACTCATGGCACTCTTGTTGAAAGTGAATTGACCATTAATATAGGAGTTTATTTCAAAATTCTTAATTTTATTTCATTTGTCTATGTTTATGCTTACATAGGTACCATGATGCTTGATCACTGTGGCATCACAGGAGGTTGTGAATGGGAAATGTGAATACTTCAAATTTGTTTTTCTGTTTCTAAATTGTTTTGGCTACTCCATGTCTCCTGCATTTCCTTGTGAATTTTAGGATCAGCCTATTTATTTCTGCAAAATGATTAGCAGGTGTATTGATAGTGTGGCTGTAAAAGGGGCCACACACCAAACCTGACAAGCTAAGAAGAGGTCTGCGTGGTGGCCTTACAAACTCTGAGACCTGCAGATGTAACCACATGGGACGGTGTGAAATTGAAACTTCCTCACTGAAAGCAGTTGGTGGAGGGTAGTCATGTCCTAGGCTGGTATTTTCCCCTAACAATAGTCAATCTTTGCCTTAACTGAACTTGTCTTTTTCTTTTCCTTCCTTCCTTTCTTTCATCTTTCTTTCTTTCTTCCTTCCTTCTCTTTCTTTCTTTCGCATGTAGGATAACATACCCGATAACATATCTTTGGAATATCAAAGTAACTTGTTTTTCCATAACAAAAGTCAGTCTTTGTCTTACCTGAGCCTGCCTGTTGTTTGTTGTTGTTGTTGTTGTTGTTGTTGTTGTTGTTTTGGCAGCCAGGATAACATATCTGATAACATACCTTTGGAATATCAAAGTAAGTTTTGTTCCAGTCTCCTCAAAGCACAACCACCACACCAGAGCAGAGACAACAAAACCCTCTTTGTTATTATTATGTTCATTGTTAACTGTTAACTATCCTATACCCACCTATGTAAAAGAAGTATATGCGCATTCATTTTACTTTTTATTCAATCCTAGAGATATCCCCACTTTGCTTTCTCCTACCTCCCTAATCTATCACCAATGGATTTCATGTAACCCACTTATGTCAACTTAAGACAGCAAAAATGGAATTCTTTTTTGGTATCTAAATTAATTTTCTGCATGCAAAATTAGAAAATGCCAGTTCTACAACTAAACTGAATGAATGGGAAGCATATCTTGACTGAAAGTTAGAAGTTCCTAGGAGCACAGGTAAACTCTTTTTTAAAAAATAAGTTAGTAAGAAATTTTAGAGACCATTCTGAACTAAAGAAGGCTTCTGAAGTGAATGAGCACCAACACCCCTTTTATAGTTCCTGCACTATATCCCTTGCTTTCTGAACTCCTTTGCTTGGACTTGCCCTCCCCTCCTTCCTTCTCCCCCACCCCCATCTATCTCCTCTTTATCTCCTCCACGATCGCTCCCTACAACCTAGGGGAAAATGAGAGTAAGAATTCAGACAAGGATAATCCAGCAATTCTAAGAATTAAGGAATCTACCTAAAATCTTCCCTGGGACCCCAGTGGGTTCCCGAAGGAATGCAACAGCTAGAACATGTGATCCTGGCTATTCTGACCTATTCCAGTTAATGTACCTACTGGTTTCTGAGAACAGAAGCAACAGAATTACTAACTAGAGTTTGCTGGGAAATTGTTATAGAGGAGTCTCTCTTTTTATTGTAGAAAGCCAGGTCATCTTAAGAAGGATTCTAGAAAACTGAAGTGGGATTTAGAAAGACACAAGAAACAGAAGCAAGCTGAGGACTATGAGAAGGCATTTCCCCTTTCCCCTACTAATAGTTTAGGAGGAATTAAAATTACTGCGAAAAGGGGAAGTTCCTAAAGCCCTGGTTGATTCTGGAGCTACTTTACCTGTTCTTAACCGTATCCAACTAAGTTGCCTTTTCCCTCAGAGTGAAGCTTCTGTGTAAATGATAGGGCTGTCTAACCAACCGATGACTGTTTTTAATCCAGAACTGGATCCCTCCCCACTGGGATGTTTTGGGAAAATAAATATTTTTCCTAATCAAATCTGTTCCAATTCACCTGGGGTGAGATTTTCTTGAACCCGACGACGCCCACGTTCTCTTTTTCCAGAAAAGGGAATCGTATTTAGAAATGAATAAATTAGATACTGAACCAATTGGGAAAATAATGATTTTAAAGGAACTTGCACAAGAGGATCTGACTGAACATTTGTTACAGAATGTTCCAGTGCAACTTCAGGCCTTCTCTGGTCACCAGTGTCCGTTGTGCACCAGCTGGAATTAGTCCATTACACAAGATTACTTTTAAGAGGGCGCTTGCAATTCTGTGCACGGGCCCCTGCAATTCTCTTATCCTTCCAGTAAAGAAACTCATTGGGAAAGGATAGAGATGTGTACTAAATCTCATAGCTATAAATAAAGGTAGTTATTCCAAAACATCCTGTGGTTCCAAGTGCACATAATCTATTAGCTATTCCTATGGACTGCCGATATTTTTCAGTGATAGATTTACATAGTGTATTGTTCAACATTTCCATAAAAAATTAAAAAGACAAATACGTCTTTACTTTCACTTGGGAAGATTACAAGTTTACTTGGACAGTAATGGCCCAGGGTATACAGAGAGTCCCACCCATCGTCTTAGATACCAAAAGGTGATTTGAATGGTGTTGAGTTTTCTACAGCTCTAACTCTAATCCAATATGTAGATGTCTGACCTTTATGCCCTAGGGCAGACTAGACTCCCAGCAAGCCATATAGGGACATAGGATAACAAAAGATAAGCTCTGATTCTATTTACCTCAGGTAAAATATTTTGGTTATCTAATATCTAAAGATGGGCTACTAATCACCCTTAAAGGACTCAGAGGAATAATATCCTTTTCTCTTCCAAAAATGAACAGCAACAACAAAAAACTAGCTTAGAGGGTTCCAGGATTTCATTGGATATTGTCACAATTGAATTCTACATTTTTACTAATGACCCAGACTCTATATGTCTCATTAAAATCAAAGTGACCTGATCTAATTCAGTGGAACCCAGAAGAGAAACACACCATAAAATCTCTAAAGAATCATCTAAAGCTCCCACTAATAAAAATAAAAGAAATACTTTTAGAAGTTTTAACTCAGAAACATGGCGATCATCACAGACCTATAAGCTGTTATTATAGTCAGCAACTAGACTCAGTAGCCAAGGCCCCCCCGCCACCGCATGACAGCCATCTCTGCTGCAGACATGCTGTGTAAGCAAACAGAAAAGATAGTTATAGGCTCCTCTTTGTTTATGCTCCTCATTCTGTTGAGTCTCTGCTGAATTCTCATCACATTCAACACTTCTGTCAGTCCACTGGCTTTTGCCTTCTGCACCTAATATTATTTGAACTTGATGTAACAGTCTTAGCCCTGCAATTTTGTTACTTTTTTTTTTTGCATGATGAAGCTATCCAGGATTGCATTTTGCTTACTGACCACCTTCTTGTCCCTAGGAATAGTTTACAGGAAACTTATTGATAATGCTCACTTAATTGGTTTACAGATGGATCCATGAAAGATGAACAGGGGTGTTATTGATCTGGATATGCAGTAACTTCCATGGTGGGCATAATTGAAGGTTCTTATTTATCTGAATAAGATCTGCCCAACAAGCTGATTAATTTTTTCTAACTTGGGCTTGTCACTTGGCAGAAAACCAAGTAGCCAATATTTACACTGAAAGTAGGTATGCCCTTGGTGTAGCTCAGAACTCTGGGAGGTTGTGGAAGTAGCGAGGCTTCTAACTTCCTCAGGGAAGCCTATAAAGAATGGAAAATACGTTTCAGAATTCCTTGAGGCCATACAGAAATGGAAACAGTTGGCTATTATCAGAATTCCAGGACATCCTAAACCTGCCACCATGGATGCTGCAGCTAGACAGGCAACATTAAACAGTCAAATTACCCAGACCCAGGAATGCTTCTTGATTCCCTTTAAATCAATAGAAGACACTCTTTTACAGTTCTGATGGACAGCTGTAGAGAAAAAGAGGAGATGAAAACAAAAAGGGGGAATCTTTGTTCTAGACAAACAGACATGATCCCAATCAGAAACCAATGTTATCTATTAGGTCTCAGTTACTTGTGCTGTAACATGTACATTAGCTAGTGCAGTAGGATCCTAGAAAGATGATTTCATGAAGTAAACAGTATTACTGCCTTGTCACTCATAGAATCTATAGTAGATGTTCTGTCTGTCCAAAATGTAACGCTGGAAAATCATTTCATGGGCCCCAAGGACATCTCTGACTTCCTTTAGATCCTGTTGAGGCATAGTGATTGGACTGTATTCAAATGTCACCATCACAAAGATATAAATATATGTGTCAGTAATGATTTGTATGGGTTGAAACATACCCTTACAGGTGAGCAACTACCTGAATGATAGGTAAATTCTCATGGGAAAAAGTTAACTCCCTCTTGGGGAATTCCCTCTGAGCTAGTGACTGAGGGACTCATTTTACTGGACAAATAATGCAATCCATCTGTAACATTTAGCTTGTTCTATAGTATTTCATTGTGCCTATCACCCCAGTCCTCTGGGTTGGGGGAACATGCAAATGGTACAGTCAATACCCAACTCAGTAAATTTTCAGATGCTGTTAATATCCCTTGGCCAAAAGCTCTCCTTATACTGCTCCTCAACATGAAATATACTTCTTTTTGTAAACACAGTTTTTCTCTTGATGAAATAGTCAGCAGTTGCCCTATGGATCTGGATGAAAGAACATATGAATCACTTTTACTAAAAGGGCTAGTTAACCAGCTTACAGGGGCTGATAAATTACTGGCATTTATTTCACAAGTTCACTTTGGGGAAGTGAAGACTTCCAAGACCATGACTTATGACCAGGAGATTTTGTCCATTGGAAAAGACAACAATCAAAGACTCTCTCCAATATTGTTGGAAGGGGCCTTATCTGGTGCCTAACCATGCAAGTAGACATCTGCCTCTCTCTCAGAGACTTGCCTCCGCCTGCAGTAGAGATTGAAGACTTTTCAAGGATGAGAAGCCACCAACATCAGAGATAGACAGCTATCTGAAGACATCGACAAGACCTGTATACGTATAAATTGATGTTAAACTTTATTAGTTTGATTATCTTTACCTGTCTGCTAATATTAATCATAGTAATAATAGTTATACTCATTCTTTAGGCTTTTCTCAAACCTTGTGTTTATAGCCCAACTGTTAATAATTATTGCAGATGTGTAAGATGACTTTTGTGTTGTCAGAAATACTCTTTTTATAGTTTTTCTTTTGAAATTTAAAAAATGCTATTGCAAAAGGAAGGAAAGGGATGTGTATATTTTTAAGAGAAGTTAAAAAGAAGTGGTTTGTCCTAATAAGTTCATTATTTCTGAATGTGTAAAAAAAGACAAACTAAAAACAAGGGAAGTTGTAGAAAATTAGTGGAAAAGGAATATTGATATAGGAATTTTAAGTGCTAAAACCCAGTTATGGGAATGAGCTTATCCCCTTATCCAACAAGGACTTCTAACTGTATTAACTCAGATGGAAGCTGAACTGTCTATGAAAACATGGCCTTCCATAAGCACTGCTGAGGCACAGGAAATTTATTGTACTTATGAAACTCTTACTGTCCTCATGGCCTCCAGAAGTTTTAGATAGTACTTATAATTTACAGCATTGTGTTCTTAGAGCCTTGGCCCTGATTAAATCTTAAGGTTATAGTTTCCAAAAGCACAACTAGTGGGAATCAAATTAATAACAATATTGGAGTGCTTCCAGTGGGAGTAGATGGGTCATAGTAAGTGGGAACCCCTCTGTGGTCAGATTATGAAAACTGAAAAGGTATATGCTGTGCACTCAAACTATAGGCAAATGTTATACTAGATGAAAAATACATAAAAGATAGACAGCAAAATTTGGATGTTAGCTTATGAACTAGAAAAGATCCAGTGTTTTACTTAATAAAGACCTTGACTTCCATCCAAGGTTACAGAATTGCCCCATTCCCAATGGTCCATCCTTCGGCAAGACGAACGCTGACTCTGAGACTTCCTAGGAATGAGACTTTCAAGCACCATCGGACCTTGTTATCCAATCAAAACACTGGCCATCAATGCACCTTCTGGGTTGATTTATGACTAAAAAGGGGAAGTGTGGACAAAAAAGGGGCCACATACCAAACCTGACAAGCTAAGAGGAGCCCTGCATGACAGCCCTATGTACTCAGAGACTGAGAGTAACCACATGGCATGGTGTGAAGTTGATGGTGGGTAGTCATGTCCTAGGCTAGTATTTTTGCCTAACAAAGGCCAATCTTTGCCTTAACTCAGCCTGTCTCAGTTTCTTCTTCTTTTTTTTAAACCTATGATAATATACCTGATAACATACTTTTGGAATATCAAAGTAATTTTTTCTTTTTTTAAAGTATATATTATTGATTATGCTATTACAGTTGTCCCATTTTTTTCTCCCGTCTATCCCCTTCCTCTCTGCACCCTCCATCCTCCAGGATCCACTCTGCCCTTAGTTCATGTCCATGGGTTGTACATGTAAGTTCATTGGCTTCTACATTCCCTCTACTATTCTTAACCTCCCCCTGTCTATTTTGTGTATATCAATGATGCTTTTTATTCCCTGTACCTTCCCCCTCATTCTCTCCCTCCCTTTCCCCACTGATAACCTTCCACATGATCTCCATTTCTGTGATTCTGTTTCTGTTCTGGTGTTTGCTTAGTTCGTTTTTGTTTTTTTAGGCTTGGTTGTTGATAGTTGTGAGTTTGTTGTCATTTTACTGTTCATATTTTTGATCTACTTCTTTTTCTTAGGTAAGCCCCTTTAACATTTCATATAACAAGGGCTTGGTGATGATGAACTCCTTTAACTTTACCTTATTGGGAAGCACTTTATCTGCCCTTCCATTCTAAATGATAACTTTTCTGGATAGAGTAATCTTGGATATAGGTCCTTGTCTTTCATGACTTTGAATACTTCTTTCCAGCCCCTTCTTGTCTGTAAGGTTTCTTTTTGAGAAATGAGCTGGTAGCCTTATGGGTACTCCTTTGTAGATTACTCTCTCCTTTCCTCTTGATGCTTTTAAGATTCTCTCCTTATTTTAAATCTTGGGTGACTTAATTATGATGTGCCTTGGTGTGTTCCTCCTTGAGTCTGATTTCTTTGTGATTCTCTGGGCTTCCTGGACTTCTTGGAAGTCTATTTCCTTTGCCAGATTGGAGAAGTTTTCCTTCATTATTTGTTCAAATAAGATTTCAATGTTTTGCTCTTCCTCTTCTCCTTTTGGCATCCCTATGATTTGGATGTTAGAGTACTTAAAGCTGTCCCAGATGTTCCTAAGCCTCTCCTCAGTTCTTTGAATTCTTATTTCTTCATTCTATTCTGGTTGGATGTTTATTTCTTCCTTTTGTTCCAAATTGTTGATTTCAGTCCTGGTTTCCTTCACTTCACTGTTGGTTCCCTGTATATTTTTCTTTATTTTACTTTGTGTAGTCTTCATTTCTTCTTTCATTTTGCAACTGAGCTCAATCAATACTGTGAGCATCCTGATTACCAGTGTTTTCAACTCTGTATCAGATAAGTTGTCTATCTCATGGTCACTTAGTTCTCTTTTTGGAGTTTTGATCTGTTCTTTCATCTGGGCCATATTTCTTTGTCTCAGTGCATCTGTTGCAGGGTAAAGGGTGGAGCCTTAGGTATTCATCAAGGTGGGGCAACACTCCTTGCTGCATTGTGGCGCTGTCTGTAGGGGAGAGGTCAGAGAGGGAACAATGTTGCTGGCTCAGCTCTCGTCCCACTTTTTCTCACTTCCCACAAGCAGATTGTGCCCTTTCGGGTGCCAGTTCCCAGGTGGCTGGGTTTGTGTATATTTTAGGACCATTTGAGCCTCTCCAATAGACTTTCATGTGAGACTTGGAGTTTCTCTCGCTGCCACAACACCCACAGATTATTTACAACCAGAGAGTTGGAGTGTTTAGTTTTCCTGTGCTGAAACCCTGGGTTTCACAGTCTGTCTCTCACCCCCGTTGTTCCTCCCCGCTTCTCTGTGTGCAAATGTGGGATTGATTGCTCATGTGTCCTCTCTGCCCCAGCTGCCTACCAGTCAGGATGAATGTTTCTTTAACTTACAGGTGGCAACCCCAAAGCCTGTGGGCTGAATCTAGCCCTCCACCTTGTTTTATCTGGCCGGCACCTTGTTTCTACCAGGCAGCAGCGCCAAGATTTTGCTTAACTGTTACATGTTAAGCAAGAGCAGTTACATGTATACAGTCCTAAACTTACATTTGGCCCTTTGAAGGCAACTATGAGGCTGATGTGGCCCCTAATGAAAATGAGTTTGATGCCCCTGCTTGAACTCCTTGGTTGTTGGACTTCCATGCAAATGATTTCCTGGCAGTTTGGATTGTTCTCTGTTTTTAAATTGGTTGTTATCTTTCTTTATGTTATATGAGGAAGCCAAGCATTTCTGCCTACGCCTCCATCTTGGCTGGATGTTTCTATAAAAGGTCAGTCTTTACCTTAACTGAGCCTGTCTGCTGTCTTTTTTTTTTTGCATCTAGGATAACATACCTTTGGAACATCGAAGTAATTTTTTCCCCCGACCAGAAGCACCAGAGCAGAGACCACAAATCCCCACCTATGTAAAAGAAGTGTGTGTCTATTTGTTTTATCTTTTTATCCCATCCCAGAGATTTCCTCAGTTTGCTTTCTCCTGCCTTCCTAATCCACCACCAGTGGATTTTTGCAAAAAATCCCCTTTGATTCTGATGTAGAAAATAAATGCTAAAACTCATTTTTTCAGAGTATTTTCTCAATCCACTGAAATTTTGTTTCCTGGCAATTGTTGTCAGTTTAGCTCAGATATACTCACATAAAATTCTTATAGGCTTGGATATTTCTGACATTGACAATAGGGACTGCATTGAATTTGTAGATCAGTTTGGGGAATATTGCCACTGTAACAATAGTAAATATTCTGATCCATGAACACATTTTTTTTCCATTTAATGATAACATTTTCTTTTAGGTATTTAATTTCTTTCAATCATGTTTTGTAGTTTTCAGAATATAAGTCTTACAATTCTTATTAAAAATTTTCCTAAGTATTTTATTCTTTTTGATGCTATTTTAATTGGATTTATTTTCTTGATTTCATTTTTTATTTGGTCATTGCTACTGTATGGAAATATAATTAATATTCATATTTTGATATAACCTGTAACCTTGTTGAACTTAATGATTAACTCTAATAGTTGTTTTCTTTTTTTAAGCAAATTCCTACAGGATTTTCTATATACAAGATTATGTTTGGCAAGTAGAGATAGTTTTACTTCTTTTGCAATCTGAAGCCTTTTACTTCATATTCTTGCCTAATTGTGCCAGGTAGGACCTCCACTGCAATGCTGTATATAGGTGGCAAGAATGGACATATTTTTCTGTTTCTGATCTTCACCCTTAAATATGATGCTAGTTGTGAGTTTCATGTAGGTGACTTTTTGTATATATTTTTAATACCAAGGGGATCATACCAATTTTGCTCATTGTTAGCCTGATTTCCCACCCAATATAAAACAAACATTTCTCCATGTCATTAACAATCTTTTGTACACCTCTGTCATGGCTGCACACCATTCTGCTGTGTGTGGCCACCTGTGGCAGGAGGCCTCTTGTCATTTCTCTAAGGTTAGTTATTCTAAAAAGTATTTTATACATGTGTATTGTTATTCCAAGTTTGTTTATTAGTCTAAAATCTGAGAAGTACATGTCTGGGTCAAAAAGCATGGGTCTGTGATAGATTTTTCTGATTCAATTTGATATTTATTATGCTATGTTGTCTCTCTAATGAATTGTCAGCTTCTTTCAGAGCAGAGCCCAGCTCTTACTTCTGAGTGTCCTGCATAGGGTCTAAACCAGGCCACTCGCCTGAACGTGTGTAGGGAAAATATTTAAGTGACTGGCTATCTTTTTGGGACAAATGATTTATCCTTAAACTTCCCCGTTATATCTAAGACGTTTCCATTTTTTTCTCTCATATACTTTTTATTGTATAAAATGCAACTCACACCTTACCTTTTGATAACATTAAATGTTACCTTCTGATAACGTTAAATTATTTTTGTGTATTCTTTTTATCCAACTTTATTTTACACTTATCACTTCTATAGTGTTTAATTACCAAAGATAGTTCAAGTCTTTTTTTTTTTTTTCCCTGTTTCTATTCCAGACAGAGAAAGGAGTATTAAGAACTTGGCCCTTAAGAATACTTTGTTTAAATAGTGCAGGATTTGGTGAGTACATGGAGTTGGTAAAAACTTAGTTTCTTTTAAGTTTATACAGTAGCTGGATTGAATGAATATCTTTAGCTTGTCTAAACAATCATAACAGGTAGTAACAGTAAAATGTTGCAATTCGATACACACCAAATGACTGAGAAACTGGGTGTGTTTAACAGTTTGTAGAGGTAGAAGACTGTGAAGAACAAGTAAACCAGAGAATGGGCGGGGAAGAGCCATTCGGACAAATGGGAAAGGGGCCAAAGAAAATTCACGAAAATCTGCGCCTGGTGAATCAAACCAGAAAAGATAATGGCTATTAACTGTCAATAGTCTGAGCTTTCCTGCTATTAGAGTTTACTATAAATAATGTTTTGAGGTCACTGTGCTAAAGAACAAATGACATTTTGTTTAAAGAGAGAGAGAGAAATAGTCCTTATACTGGGTTCTGTTTTACTTCCAAGTTGTTTTCCAAGGAATGCTGTAAGAGTTTTTCTGAGACATGACATTTCAAAGGCTGGGGTTTTATGTCTGTATAGAATCTGTCTCATACATTAAAAGGGAAATATGCTTTTATGAAATTTTACTCACCTGTTAGCAAAGTCCATACCTTATAAAGTTTAAAAATTGTTGAGTTATTTTTTATTGAGACATCTCTGTCTGCATCCCCAGCTTCTCAGCAAGGAATGCAAACATGAAGATTAGCTTATTTAACTAATATTTCTTGAGATACAAAATGGCAATGCTGTGCAGACCTAGGCAGCACAAGGTCCTTGTGCTTGGAGATTTTAGATTCCAAATAATGAGATAAAAATAAAATAGCACAGGCTCATAATGATGCAGTATAAAAGTCTATTGTGCAGCATTATGTATCCGAATTGCTTAAGACCAAGACCAAGTCCAAACGAAAACATTGAGTAAGAGCTGGAGATGTTTTGCAGGAGCTATGGGGTAGTGGCTGGAGAAGTCAGGTAAGACAAGACTGTACCCTGTTATGTTCAGAGCCGCAGGTTCTGAATGAGATGGGGGCCTGAGAAGAAAGTGTGAAGTGGTCAAATAGGATCTCCTGTGTCCCTTTATTCCCCATCAATCTATAGAGCAGGAAGCATATTTGTTCCTTCATTTTAGAAAAAAAAAGAGATTTTATTTTTTTTAAAGATGTATTTACTTATTTTTAGAGAGGGAAAGGAGGGAGAAAGAGAGAGAGAGAGAGAGAGAGAGAGAGAGAGAGAGAGAGAGAGAGAGAGAGAGAGAAACATCAGTGTTTTGGGGGCCGTGGCCTGCAACCCAGGCATGTGCCCTGGCTGGGAATCGAACCTGAGATGCTTTGGTTCGCAGCCCGCGCTCAATCCACTGAGCTACGCCAGCCAGGGCTTAAAAAAAAAGAGATTTTAGAAGATAAAGGGTCAGTATAAATACTTTGAGGGAGAAGGGAAGACGTACAATGAAAACAGGGACTGAAAGCTGTGGCTCAGCATGGCCCTGGAAAGACTTCATCATCCTTCAGGGACATGCTGCTTGCTTTCGGATCCTGGAGCAGTCCCCATATAAGCCTGGAAAGGTAGTTCTAAAGACTGATGGAATAGCAGGAGACCCAGGGTGCTGAGGAAGACACTTTTAAAGTAAGCAGCCCTGGCTGGCGTGGCTCAGTGGATTGAATTCTGGCCTGCAAACCAAAGGGTCGCTGGTTTGATTCCCAGCTGGGACACATACCTGGTTGTGGACTAGGTCCCAGGCAGAGTGCATGGGAGAGGCAGCCACACATTGATGTTTCTCTCCCTCTGTTTCTCCCTCCCTTCCACTCTAAAAATAAGCAAATAAACTCTGTAAAAAAAAAGTAATCAATTGCTGGTGTGTATTTTCCACTCTGACCTTTCTGCCTTCTGAGAGCCTCCCTCTTTATTCTTACAGCTACTGCCTGTGCCTGGGCCATTGCACTAGACCCCTGCTTGGCAATGCTTACAACACCTTCCCTCCTTTTGCCTAACCATTGTTTATACTGATGATCAATCTTTTCAAAACCCCACTTTCAGCTTGTCTGATCCTGCCTCCTTGAAGTTACTGCATCAAGTTCAGACTTTACTAATCATTTTCAAGCCCTTTCATAAACACATACGAACCTCATTTCACACGGTTGTTTTCTCAAATCTTGACCTCTTGCATCACCTGGCACAGACTAGTTTTTGCTTCTGTGCCTTTGCTTAGCTATTTTCTCAGCCCCACTTCCCTCAGTTTAGATTCTGCTCATCCTTCAAGGCCCAGCCTAAATCTTATATTTAACTTGAAACCTCAGGCTACATATTTCAACTCGCAAATATTTCCTTATATCCTTTTCTCTTTGCCAAGGTACAAGTCTTCGCTAAGATGCTGAGAAAGAAAAGACCTCACTTAACATTCTGTTGAATCCAATCGTCTCATGTTTCCATTCTGCTTTCCTAACGTTAGAGTGGACGTTTTGATAACAGAGCCATGCTGGGAACACTGTGGTACCTCCGGAGCACTGGGCGCCGAGCTGTTACCACACGGTGTGTGCTTGGTGACTGAGAAAGCCATATTGAGTGAAATAAAGCGTCACGAGGATGCAAAGTATAGAGAAGTGATCAAACATTGAGTGGCCGTAGTGTGAGATCATTTCCTAAGAGGGTAATATAATTATGAAAACCCCCTTTTTTTTTCATTCTTCAAAGGCTTAGAATGAGAGGGAGGAACAGAAAAGAAAAGCTCCAAATAGTATATGGTCCACTGTGAGGTTTGGTGCAAATACCCTAGAGAAAATGGAACCTAGACTATCTGATAGGCCCTCCAATTATGGCATGTCCGCCTGAGTGTGCTTTATGTTCTTTTGTGCCTCAGAATCCCTGTTCTTATTAATGGTGGAGATATCCGAGGGCAAAGAATGTGTGGTCGAGTTGACCAGGGATTAGATTCCAAAAATAAAAAAGCTTAGTAATTATCATCTCTTCTGCCTCCAGTCCATTTTGCCACCCATAGCAATGAAGGACTCCATTAAAAAACAGTACAATTTTATTAAAAATGCTACGTTGATTTAGCATTCTTTTTAATTTCCCAGCAGGTTTGGGAGAGGGTATGGAGTCATCTGTGTGTGCCCAGAAGCGGTGATAATGATAGCAGGAGAGCCTGCCTCGGCTGTGGTGGCCTGTCTGTTTCAAAAGTGACCTGAGTTGGGGTCGTTGTCTCCACTGAGGAGTTCAAGTTCTTTATCTCCTTTCAACCTAAAAACAAGGGAGACAACACTTCTCCATCTGCCTTTAGAACATGGTAGAAAAGGAATTGTTTTACTGAAGTAAAGAGTTTATATAGACTATTTAATGGGTTTACGCAGTAATCGGAGTTTATAAAAAAGTTGAACTGGTTCATTTTTTAAAAACTTGCTTATTTTTTAATTTTTTAATTACAGTGTACTTTCAGCATTACTTTGTATTGGTTTAAGGTGTACAACACAGTGATTAGAGGATAACATACTTTACAAAATGTTCACCCTCGTATTTTCAGTACCCACCTGGCCCTATACAGAGTTATCACGATATTGTTGCCTATATTCCCTATACTGTACTTTCCATCCCCGTGACTATTCTGTAACTACCCATCTGTACTTCTCCATCCCTTCACCTTTTTACTTAGCCCCCATTTCTCTCCCATCCGGCAATTGCCAGCCCCATCTCTGTGCGTATGCGTCTGTTTCAATTTTGTTTGTTTGTTTGTTTTGTTCTTTAGATTCCACATCTAAGTGAAATCACATGGTAGTTCTTTCTCTGGCTGACCCATTTCAGTTAGCGCTGTGCTCTCTAAGTCCAACCATGCTGTGGCAAATGGTAAGATTGCGCTCTTTTTGATGGCTGAACTACATTCCACTGCATATCTGCCCCACAGGGTTATTATCCACTCATCTCTTAATGGACACTTGGACTGCTCCTACAGCTTGGCTATTGTAAATAACGCTGCAATGAACGTAAGAATGCATATATTTTTTTCAAATTAGTATTTTGGGTTTCTCCAGATAAGTCCCCAGAAGTAGAATTGCTGGTATTGTGGGTCTTCAAAAAATTAAAATTGGGGGTGGTTCATTCTTAACTTGCTTTTCTGTGTGGCATATCCTCCAGTACTCTGGTGAAACTAATGAACTAACTTCTGTGCCAGTTAGATAGCTATATTGTTTCTTAGCCCCAAGTCCACTCTTTTGAAAACCAATTTGTGAGGCTGAGGCGAAGACTTTGCAAACCTCGTTTTAGCACGGCCACCTGGCTCCCTGCTAGATTATGCCAATGGGGGGCACTAGCCGGAGATGACAAGGCTGGAGGAAGGAGAAGGGGTTTTCTCTTTCCTGTTTGTCCCCTGCCTGTTTCTTCTGACTGTGCAATACTTTTTCTCCTTAGCATCAGCAGTGTCCTCCTACAACAACAGCTGAATTTATTTTGCAGCTTTTCCAATGCTTGCAGAGTTGGGTATGGCTCCACTTCAGAGACATCAGCACCAGCTAGCACACCCTTCTAAGCGGTTCATGTTTCAGCTCCTCTGGTCTTTCCTCTAGGCCTCCAAGTTTTAAATACATCACCCTCTTCCCTTTATTTTCCTAGGCCACAGAGTGTGGCTGCTTTCTGCAACCGATATCTCCATAATACCTTCATGCTGTGGTAGGCAAATTTATGCCCCTATTGTCAATGGCTCCTTTTATTCTGCAAGAGAAGAGTTGAGTACCATGTGACTGCAAAGGTGAAAATATGTACTATCTGGCCATTTGTACATACAATTTACTGAATCTTGTTATAGTGTTCTGTTCTTGCCTTTTTAGTTAAGAAGTTTACATGGAACTAAAAAATATTATGTTACATTTTCCATTCAAATAATTGGTATAATTTCTGTTTCCTGCTTGGACACTGACTGATACAAAATTTGGCTCCACAGGTGGTCCCAGGAAACAGACACTCCAAATGTGAATTTGGGGATTGGTGTGGTCATGTTCTTGGACTTGAACTCAATCCTGAAATTAGTTGCTAGTAATTCATGGCATGCAGTAGCATCTCAAATAAATGTATGAATTCTAAGGTGGAAATAGTCTTTTCTCTTATTCATTGCCAAAGGTCTTGGCAGGTATTTTATATAAGTGTTGCCATGAGAGACAGAAGAGAGAACATGTATGAATGCTCCATCACATATCTGTTCTCCAGAGGAGAAGGTACTCAGCGTAGAGGCCCTATTGACGGTGGTGCAGCAGACAGTCACCTGCTTGGGTGGCCACTATTGGTTGCCCACCCAGCAACCACCCTTTCAAATAGCATTGAACTATGTTTGTTTTGTAGTATGACATGCACATCAGGAGACTGGGTCTCCCCTTAGCTGTGAGGGTGGGAGGTAAGTCTCAATTAAGCTAACCCAGCCTTAGTAATTCTCTCTGACAGATGTTTAGGCACGGGTATATGATGCAATTATGGGCAATGAAATGTGATGGCAAGTCTCCTGAGAGATGCCTAAGAAGGGATAGTGGATGTGATGCAGCAATCCTGTTTTTCTCTCTTTGAGTGTGGTTAGGTGAGAAGATGATGCCTATAGCTCATGCAACCGAATTGTGATGATAAGGAGAACAGCTAGCAACCTGAGGGGGGCAGTATGGAAAAATGGAAAGGAAGTGGCTTATTGCTGATGCCATTGAAATGCTATCTCAATCAACTAGTGTATTTGTTATACAACAGATGTCTGTAATAAGTCATGGTTTCGACTGGGTTTTTTTGTTACTTGCATCTCAAAGCATCATAACCGTACCACCTTCTTAAATAAAGGGCAGCTTTATTTACCAATGCACATGCACATGTGTGATAGACATTTCATTCTGTCTGACATCTTGACACTTGAGAGTGACAGAAGTCTGCCATAGCATGCAGGGATTCTTTTAGAGCTCTGAAGTTCTAGCAGCCTCATTCAGAGAGTTGGTAAGGTGCTGTCCATTTCTGAAGCTCATCAAATGAGAGCATGTCAAGTCTGGTAAGCATGTGTAGGGGATCTAATCCCAAGTACCCTTTACAAACCCAAGTATGCTCTGGTGAGGCCTTGCTGTGCAGCGTGTTATGTGTTACCATGTTATGAAACTGGCTTTGACACTTGGATGTCTACCATTTGGTGAGTGGTTAGTTATGAAATACTATTGGTTCAACAGATTATACTTCTGGAATAAAGCCTGGACTTCTGGGATCTTTTTAGTGGCTGGTTTATTTGTATTTCCAAGGCCATTTTTTCCAATAAGCCAACACAATCAAATTACATGCAGCTTTGAAGACATTCTACCTTACAGTTTGACATTTTAATTAGGACTTTAAAGAGATAATAATCACTGCCCACAACTTCCCTAATGTTACCCAGAAATGGGTCAGTTAATTAGGATCCCAGAAAAAAAACACTGCATACATTTCTTTTAAATTGTTTTTCCAAACTTCCATCACCACATCTCTTGGCTTTAACTCAGACCAAATCAAACAAACATCAGGGAAGGGTACAATCTCTCCAGCCTTCTAAAAAACCTAAGGGTGCAAATAAGGAAGTCAGTCTGTGTCCATCATCTAAAAATGTATGTTTTATCCTGCATAAGATATTTTTCTTTCATTTCAAGACTGTTTTTGAAAGGGAAACCATGCCAGTTCATTTCATTAGATCACTCTCTGTGAAAGCCGTTAGGATCCTGGTCACCTGATCCCTTTGATTCTTCTATCTATACTTTATTTTTGTTTATCTCTTCTAGGGTAACATTATTAATGGGTGGTCCCACTAAAGAATTTTTTTAATGCTCTCTGACTGCATTAAATTCCTGCTAAGTGGATTTTACAAGGTGGAGGGGAAATGAGTCCATCTATTATTGAGCAACAAAGGGGCCCAGGGTGTGATAGCAATTCAAGAAATGAATTCTGTACTGTTGGGCGGATTATGTGTAACAGGACGCTCACTGCCACCCCAGGCCTTGCCCCTCCCTGTCCCTCGGGTCAATAGACAAGAATGGAAATGCGGTGAATGTCTGAGTTGTTTGTCTGACGCTGTGATGTGTTTTGACACATTCGGGAGGCCGAGTTGGTTGCTGCTTCCCAGAAGGGGCTTAAGGAGTGTAACAATATGCCACTCTGTCTTCCTGCCAGCCAAGTACCTTTAGCTTCACTTTTGACCCTGATGACATGTATCTCAGTCTGCAGTTGCAATGCCAACTGTAAGATTTATCTCAGTTCCTGAGATCCAGCAGTTATAAAGATTCTTCTTTAAAAAATTAAGTTATCGGTGTGACACTGGTTAATGAAATTATACAGGTTTCAATTGTACAATTCTATAATGCGTCATCTGTATGCTGCGTTGTGTGTTTACCACCCAAAGTCAAGGCTCCTTCTGTCACCATGGATCTTACCCCTTCACCCTTTACTACCGCCCCACCCTATCTTTTTCTTCTGGTAACCGCCATACTGTTGTCTGTGTCTGTGTGCTTTTGTTTGTTTGTTTGTTCATTTTATTGCTTTCCGTTTTATATTCCACACAGGAATGAAATCAGATGGTTCTTGACTTTTTCCATCTGATTTATTTTGCCATATTTCATCTTTTCTTATGTCTGACTAGTTTCCAATTGGATATATGTACCACACCTTCTTTATCCAATTACCTATTGAGGGATACTTTGGTTGTTTCCATGTTGTGAGTTTTTTTTCTTTAGTTTAATCATTGGGTGGTTGGTGGTTAATTTGAAAGGTAGCTTTAGTTTGCAACTTCACTGAGGAGCTCTTTTTCAACATCCTGATAGATGTATCCACTGCACTCTTGTTCATGGTCGGAGGCAGGTGTGCCACGAATCAGATGAAATTCAAGCTTTAAGATCCCTCGCTTGCACAAGCCTCTTCCTAGTCTCTGGCAAGAGCTCTTGCAATATGTTCTCACATTATCACATGTGTTTTTGTAATACTTGAACATATAAAATAATCTAAGAACAATTAGTTATAATTGCTATACTTTTATGACCAATTTTGTATTCTTTATTTTTAATAAAGGTTGTGGGTCCTAGATTAGAAAAGTGTGATGTGTCCAGGTCATCACTAGGTAGTTTTTCAAGGTAGTTATCCGAGGTAGCTCTCTATGCAAAAGAATGTCCCTGAGGCAGACAAAGATTTTTTGGCAAGTCTTGTTTTCCTTGTTACCGTGTTTCCCAGAGATTTCTCCAACCCTGAGACATTTCTCTGATCCTGGGGGTTTACCTCAGTTAAGATACGTGCAGCATTGAGGACAGTGAATGTGCATTGTTAAGTCCTCAGTGAATGCTAGCTATAATAGCCATTGTTATATTAATCTTCTCTAAATTTCGCAAGCTTCTGTATAGCATATTATCACCCTGAGAAATGCCCCATTCCCCAGATGTGTCATTTGATTTTTCGTCTGCTATTACAAATATTTGTTTCACAATTTTCTGCCATCTTGGAGAATTCTATTGTAAATGTTTCCATGATGGGCCACCAAAAGTGATATGGCTCAATGCAGTGGCCCAAGGTGCCAGAGTGGAAGGGCACAGGGACTGAGTGCCGCCTCACTATTTCCTGGCTTTGTGACCACTCTAACTTCACTTCCTTCGTTTTAGGGGAAAAGATACAATTCTCCTTTTACAGGGATGTTTGGGGAGTAAGCACGCAAAACACTCACCACCATATCTAGAACAGGCTAGAGACTCAGTGAAAGGGAATCATGGCTGTGGTCGGGCCCCTCTCGGTGACGCAGAGTATGAACCCAAAGGAAGGCACCCTGAATGGAGAAACTCAGATGATCTTATCTCAGGTGGGGAGATATTCCAAGGCATGGTCATTTGCCTAGGGTTTCCTGAATCTGGTGCAGTTAAAATTTCCGTGCCCGTGAACAGCTCTGTGTTTCCTAAGAGAGAGGCTAGAGAACAGCAAGAAGGTAAAATGTTGGCATCCCTAGGAACGCTGATAAGTTAACTCATAGGCTCACTTTAGAGGGTTTTCTAGCACTGCAATAGGATTCAAAACCTAAGTAACGCACTCCAAGGCCTATTAGAATTTAATAAAAAGTGTTACCAGAATGAAATTTAAATTTATTTGCTTAATTGATCTAAACTTGTACTAGATTTATACACAGATTTAAGTAGTAATTGGTAATTGTTAAGGATTAGTGAGAAATAACTTGCTGGTAAAAATAGTTCTCAAATCTCACTTGAATCTCATTCTAGTTGTTTTCCCAATCAGGGATTTGAGTTACTGAATTCTACTTTATCTGGAAATTTTAATATATATCTATAATATTCCCTTAATTTGAGTAAACTATTTGTTATTGTTTTGTTTTACACTAGTTATTTAAATTATCTCTTAACATCTTTGTTTAATGGGGTGAAAATTGATAAAAACATATTCCCCCAAACTTGAAGATATCTATAGTTTCAAGGGTGCTGACCAAGTTGGGCATATCTACATGACACAAATGAGAAAAATGGATTATGTGCTACATAAGATTAAAAGCAAATATGTATCAAATATGAAATATATACAATTACAGACTATGAATTTCTTAGGGGCAGTGTCTAGCAGACTACCTAGAACATAGCAGCTGGTCAGTATATATTTGTTAATGACTAAATGAATGAATTGCCTTATATCAAATTAAGTAGAGTAATTTGGACTTGGTAGGGGAAGTCCATGAAACAGCCTGAAGAATATGAATCTTTGAGTTTCTTAGGGGAGAATCAAAGATGTTTAGTGCCTCGAAAGGAATTTACTGACTAGTAGGCATTTTGCACCAGGCATGCTGAATAAACTAGTGATGAACCCAGGAGATCGTGTGGAGGGCAAAATGAAGTGTCCTTAAAAACATCCCTACAGATTGTATTTCCAGGTAAATAATGATCAGAATGTGTGGAATGATAGTAAGAAAATAAGTGCAATGGCAAGATTTGATTTCTCCTCAAATTACTTGTGTTTCCTTATCATTAGCAGTTTCATTCAGACTAACTCCCAGACTGTCCAGATAATTTTGTTGTAAGAAAAACGGATTACATTGTGTACTATCTGAGAGAAAAAGATAATCATGATTAAGAGGTTTGGAAATGTCTGTCTTTCAAGGGTTTCTATCGTAATGAGGTTTGACGTCTCTGTCTCTCGTACATAGTGTATATGCAAATTTAGAGGGAGGTGGGGCATCGAAAGTAGGTTTTATACAGCTGACGAAACCGAAACCGGGAAGCACAAAACCTACATGATTCTAATCACTGTCAAACCCATTTAGTTGGTCAGGGAAAGAAAGGGATACAAAACAAAGGGGAAGGGTACCATGCCTTTGCATTTGTGAAACACCCCATCATAGGAATTTGGGTTCTTAGACTGTGTGTGTATGCGCATAGCCTTAATTCATCAGAAACCTGAGTCCTTCTTTGTTTGAGGTGTTTGGCTTCCTTACCCTCAAGCAAATCTACTTGCCTAGTGAGTCTAAGAAACAGATCACAGTAAAACTGGCTATATATCAGCTCAGATAACTTGTCAGCTTTTTGATTCCCAAGGGAATTTAGCCTCAGCCAAACTTTTGAATTCCTTTGAACAGTCTTGGGGCTGGTGCTTTGAAGAGGGATTCTTCCCCTTGGTAGCCATCATGAGGTCTGGAGTAACCAAAGTAGTTTCCTTTACAGCTTAGCTTTGAAAACCACTGAGGGATGAGCTGTACTCAACCTTGGGTGGATGATCTGTAGAATTGCTATGGCATCCCAGCCTAAAATTGCATTGTCTTAAAATAAGAGATGCATGATTTCTAATAGGATATATTTGGTGGCAAGCCAAAGAAGATTGGGAAGGTTCCAAAATTCAGGTCCATCTAAAGCATCATGAGTCTTGCCAGCATGTGGCCAATGAGGAATGAGTCTTGAAAGGAGAGAGTTATAGCTACAGGTGGAAAATATGAAATTACTATTTTTGTATTTTTCTTTCTAATGCCTTGAAAAGTTTTGGCAGAGATATGAATAGAAGCTGCTGCCCTTGCTTGCTGTGTGTGTGTGTGTGTGTGTGTGTGTGTGTGTGTGTGTGTGAAGGGGGTAGAGAGAGAGAGGAGAAAGAGAGAGAGAGAAACAATTTAAAGGAGAAAATTGAATTCAGGTCTGGATCTACAGAATCAGGACTGGCAGAGCAAATGTTAGTTTTTCAGTGAAATAATTTCTGTAAGTTGGAATTACATTGATTTGATGACACTGAAGCTAATACCTTTGAGTGTCTTTTTAACAAAAATCTTTTGAAATGTCTATTTGTGGTAGAGATATGATGTTCATAAGAATATTTGAAAAATGTTAGGCATATCATTTCATTTTTCTAATGAAAAAATTTTCATTAGAATATGCCCAGTCTTTTCATATTAATTCTGCACTTTTTTTTTCATTATGGGGGAATACTGAATAAATAAAATGTTTCCTAGCCATGACTGGTATACCCAGCTTGAGTGCTGGTTAGGACTCTTTGCCAAAACATCCATTTACTTTCTTAGCCTGGAGGGACTGAACTAGCAAATGGATGTCACTTATTTTTTAAAATAAGCACACGAGTGTCTTTTTGGTGGATGCTAAATGAAAGAGTTTAATAGAAAAAAAAAAGCCTCCTTCCTTTCACATAAAGCTCTTTCTTGTTAATATCCCAGAGTTAAATGCTGCTGGTAACGTTGAGGAGGTGAGGAGGGTGGAGAAATATCGCTGGCACTTAGCTATAGCTTGGACAAACCACCTTAACTGTATACTTTTATTATAGTGTGTTTTTCCTTTCCTGGATTTTCAATTCTTTCAACATTTCCTTTGACCAGTGTCCTTGTTAGGAGTTTCCCTATGTATATATATAGTAATTAAGAAGACTACACAGTGTAAAATTATTCTGTATATACTCTTATCGGTATATCATTTGCTTGCACCGGCCTAGCCATTCCATGATCATGGGAGATTGTAATTTTCCAACCTCAAAGAATGTGTTTTATTAATTCCTTTTCAAATTCTTCTTACTCAGTGGATGATTCAGAAGGAAAATGCTCAGATTCAGGTGAAGGGAGTCATAGCAAATACTTGCCAGACCACAAAAACTTCAGCTGCCTGGGCTTTTAAGGCTGATTTCAGTTGCTTAAATTTGGGGATGAAAACACTGTTTGTAGTGAACTTGTGGAAATTCTGCAAACATCACAATGACAGGGATCATTGTCTGTCACTTAGTCAGTTGAAGAACCATTTAACAATTGGTCTGCTTTAACGAATTTTTTAAATCTCTTCATCATCATTGGTTACCCTGTTAGACCCTCTAATGATGTACAGGCTCAGTGTTAGAGTTTCTTTTCTTGGAGACATTGACATTCTGCTCTGCTTGGGCTTTGGTCTTCATGCCCTTACTCTGTGGCTCAGAATCACTGAAAGGCTTGTTAAAACTATGGCTTGCTGAGCTCTCTGCCCCTCCAACAGAGGTCTGGGGTAGGGCCTGATATTTGTGTTTCTAAATAGTTCTCAGGTGTGGCTGGGTCTCAGGACCACCCTTTGAGAACCATTGCTCTAAAGAGCCACCTACACTCAACTATTCCAGAACATTCCACTTTTCTTCTGTTTGCAGATAATATATTCCTAGTGTCTTCCTCTTTTGAGATCATTTCCCCCTGCTTCTTTTAAACATGATGCCAAGTGTGCCAAACACGCATAAGCCCACCATGTAACTTAATAACTTTCAAAATAGATACCTTTCCTCTCGAGTTATTTACCTGGGCATTGTATGATGCGACTAGCTTCCTCAGGGTCGTCTGGCATCTCCGACTATCACAGTCACATAAATTGTGTGAGCTCAAATAGATAAAGACAAATTAAGGGTCGGAATAGCATTCTGTGCTAGGACGCAAACGTATTTCTGTTCCACTAGGGAGCACTTCACCCCAGTGGTGTCATTTGCTCATCAGCCCGGCCTGCAGTGATCAGTAGAGATGTTTTCTGAATATTTGTTTTGGAAAAACAGTAGGATCCATATATTCATACAGTGAGACATTTATTGTCGCCAAAGTATTTTCAAATCTGTTATGCCTCGGTTGTTTGGGAGATCTCAAAGTAGATCATCAAGTTGGTCATCACCAACAGGCAAGAGGTGTAAATATAACCCATGCTAAGTGTAGTATAAATGCCAAGGAAGCAGTTTATCTTGTTAAATTCCACCAAGGGCAAGTGACACAGCAGCTGCAGATCTGTCCATAGTGGCCTTGGGGGACACATGCCAGCACTTTGATGACCTTGTCTCTATGCCCGCAGGTGGGAAATCTTTGCATGTAATCAGAGCTACAATGATTATGGACTTGAGAAAGTAATTGAGAGACGCAGCCGCATTTGCAATGCTCGGGACTAATTCAGTGGATTTTCTTCCCATCTTCAGCAGCGTTCAGCGACTTCTGTGGTGACCAGCTACGTTTGGCAGCAGGCTCGGGTGCCCACAACTGCACAGAGCAAGAAGCGTTTGAAACAGTGATGTTCCAGTTTAAAAGGACAGAGCTGCAAACAGAGGTAGGCTTTTATTTTGGGCAAGAGCCTTTCAACTGCACAAAAATCTCACTCCCGGCCACACGCCGTTTATTCACCACGGCCACACTCACAGCACTGGGCACATGTCTTCACTCTGTTCCTGAATCCCGAACGGGGCAAGGGAGGCTTGATGTCAGCATCTTGTCCAGAGTTCCTCGTTCCTTTAGGTCTCTCCATGCCCCATTTGCCTCTTTGCTTCTCTTCTTTACCACTTTCAGCTCCGATCCCTTCATTCTTTAGGGGTCTGTGTTGTATGAAGATGATTATTTGGGGCAGTGGTTTGGTTCCCTGACTGTAATATTTGGTGTTCTCTTTTGACGGCAGAAAACTCACAGTATTGCAACCTTTACCTAAAATACAGAACAGGCCCAGCTCGTTGCCTTCAAAGTGTGGTGATGCTTCTTCATTGCACATGTCACAGTTAAGAGTTGTATTCATTTGAGTTATTGTTTGGTCAATATCTGTCCTTCTCACTGAACACAGGCCACTGTGAAGATAATGGCTACCTGTTGTGCCCACTGTTGGGTCTCTAATGCCGATCAGAGTGTCTGGGACACAACACCTACACAAGAACATTCGTTGTGTGGAAGGAAAGAATGTACATCTCAACTGTACCAGTTGAGTCATGGAAAGTCCTCAGCTGGGCTTAACTATTCATTGGAAATGGTACTCAGCTTTGGAAAGGACTGCACAGAAAGACCCAAGTTTTGTTTTAATGAGTTTATTTTTTTGTTTGTTTGTTGTTCTACCTTATTTTGAGACATTCAAGTGGTGGTATTTGTTGGGTAGAAATAGACAAATAATATATCATCCAATAAGGAGAAATATTAACTATGGTAAATTATACAACTCTTCTATTCTAGCAACTTGTTACTGTAATATATAGATTGCTGTGTTTTTCAAGACTTGGGAAATATGATCTGCACAAGTGTTGCTAGGGGTCGCCATAAAAAGGACCACAAACTAGGTGACTTAAACAACAGTAATTTGTCTCTCAGTTCTGGAACCTAGAAGTACAAGATCAAGGTGTGCACAGGGCTAGCTCCTTCCAAGGACCATGGAGAAAAAATATCTTCCCTGCCTCTCTCTAGAGCTACCTGGCAACCTCCGACATTCCTTAGCTATAGAAACGTCACCCTGCGTCTCTGTCCCCATGGTGCTTCCTGTATATGTGCATCTTCTTACAGGACATTGGTTACATTGGATTGGGGCCCACGCTGCCTCAGTGTGACCTCATCAGAACTAATTACATGTACAGCAACCCTATTTCCAAACAAGGTCACTTTTTGAGGTGCTGGGGGGTGCGGATTTCAATCTACGAATTTTGAACAGACGCAGCTATTGAACAAAAGATGCCTCTGCTCACCCAGCATCTTTGTGCCCAGCGGCACTTCCTCATGGTCCCTGCCAACTCCTTTCAGTGGCAGGGTTTCAATCTTTTTTTTTTTTTTTCTGATGTGGGGTGAGGATGATCTTGGCTTGGCAATTAACTTTGATTTAACTAGCTGAACCTGTTTCAGAGAGCCAGCCAGCAGGTAGGGTGCCAGCTGGCACCCTCTCTGTGCCATCTCTAGTGGCTGTTAGGGACACTGTGTGAGACAGTATGAGAAGACTTCTAATGTCTGCAGAGGGTGCAGAAACTCTCCTCCTCCCTGGCACTTGCGAAGCAGTCCTCTCTGCTCCCCCCCGTGTGTGAAGACTGCAAGAGAAGGGATTAGGGCAGTATCTGGTATGGGCTGCTTTAAACCCTGACATCAGCTGATGAACGCCATTGATCTGTTCTGACAGGAGAGTTCCTATGGGGGAAAAAAACAGGGTGATGAAATACACTGGAACCATCCGACACAAATATTTTAGTTCACCATAGTAAAGGAAGAAGGTAATGTTTGACTACTGGCTGAGTGTCCATGAGAAAGACCAATATTTAATCTTGTCTCTGGCATGTTATCAACAGAACATGTTACATCACTTGCCTGTAGCTTCCAGGTGCTTAAAAAAGTAACTGGCAGAGGTACAAGGGCTTCCCAATTTGTAGAATTCAGAGCATGTCAGTTGTCCCTGTTGATGCAGCCAGGCGTCTAGGGTACATCCATCAGGAGTGCAG
Organism: Phyllostomus hastatus; assembly: GCF_019186645.2. Taxonomy (NCBI): domain Eukaryota; kingdom Metazoa; phylum Chordata; class Mammalia; order Chiroptera; family Phyllostomidae; genus Phyllostomus; species Phyllostomus hastatus. The sequence continues at coordinate 55,445,183 of NW_025334033.1, read as the reverse complement.
TCATTGCTGCTGTTTTGGGTTCAGTGAGAGAGGCGGGGGGCAGACAGAGAGAGAGAGAGGGAGGGAGGGAGGGGGTGGAGGGGGGGAGAGAGAGAGAGAGAGAGAGAGAGAGAGAGAGAGAGAGAGAGAGAGAGATGTGCAGGTGAGTAAAGTTACAGCAAGGAGCCTGCCCCAGAGCAAATGGTTGTCCCAAGGTGAGTTAGCAGCTGGGGTGCAACTTGAATGTGGGTCTCTTACCAAATGGGACAGAGTGCACTTTAATTAAAAACATTATTTGGTAAACAAGTACAGAAAGAAAATCAGGGGTAAAACTAAAGGGGAAACCAAAAATTGCAAGCAGGGGGAATAAGTGACATGCCTGAGAAAGGATTACAAACTGGGGCCTTGCTCTGGTCCTGACTACCCACACGATCCCAGGCAAGTCACCGCCATGCCATGGGCCTCAGTCCTTCTCTCCTGGAAGTGAGGGTAATAGAATAACTCATATCTAAGGAAGTCTTAGGATAAAACTTCATAATATTGTCATTCAAGCCAATGTAGAGTCTCAATTCCCTATTTCTTTCGTTGCCTGGATCTGCCTCAACAGTCTTTTTTTAAAAAAGATTTTATGGATTTATTTTTAGAAAAAGGGGAAGGGAGGGAGAAACAGGGAGAGAAACATCAATGTGTGGTTGTGTCTCACATGCCCCCTACTAAGGACCTAGCCAGCAACCCAGGCATGTGCCCTGAGTGGGAATCGAACCGGTGACTCTTTGGTTTGCAGGCCAGCACTCAGTCCACACTAAGCCACACTAGCCCAGGCTGCCTCAATAGTCTTAATGTTTTATATATTTAAAGTTCTCTGTAATTGGTTGTTGTGCTTTTACCTATAATTTAAATATTGCCCTTACTTCTATGGTTTTAGGGTGTCATTGCCACAAAATATACCCTAAAGTTATTTTATGAAAAGCAAATGGTCAAAAAAAATTTTAAATTACTTTTTACTATGCTTTGGAAGCCAAATACTTTAAAAAGATAAGCCTCAATGGCATAAAACAAAATTGAGCTCCCCTGCCCCAAACAACAGGAAAAAAAAATTGGTGTGTTCTAAAGCAAGGCCCTGGTGTGTGTGTGTGTGTGTATGACCCTGCCTCCAGTTCTTCAAACTATAATTCTGAGGATCACTAGACATAAATAAATAAGCATATAAGGAGAGAAAGTTCTTATGGAATTTGCACTGTAAGACATATACTGTGCATTTAAATCCACATGTATGGATTTGGTGGCATTTGCAAGTACAGCAAGAGTCTACGCAGTAAATGCCTAGTTGAGTCAAGCCCATTTTGAAGAAGCAATCACTGTGGCAGGAATTTAGTTCGGACAAGAACTTCCCTCCACACAGAAGGCCCTCATAACAGCTCTAATAAGCAGCATCCTTATGCTCTTGCGTTGGCACAACATTGTGATGCTCTGTTACTGGGTTGTGTTGGATGGTGGGAGGGCCTGTTGGAGACAGGTTGAGAGGGCAGGCTTCCAGAAGTCCAGGAGTTGTTTGAAAAGGCCACTTTCACTTCTCACAACTGGGTGACCCTGAAGTCTCAGTTTCCTATCTGTAACCTGGTAATGGGTCTCATATTTCAATGTTCTTTTGTATGTAAGGATTAAACAAAATAATAAATGTGGAGTGTTCAGTCAAGTGGCACATAGTGAATGCTTAATAAATAATAGGTAATCCTTATTATATTTTTTTGTGATGTTCTCCCTTTTGGAGAATCCATTACAATACTGGATTCAGAACCTGATGACTTTCCCTCAATATGGAACACCTTCCTTCTTAATCTGTGACTGATCACAAAGTTCTAAGTGTACCAGCACCTATCATCCCCCTAAAGATCCAGGTCTGAAGAGAAGGAAAACATCCCTGAGCTGATTCATGGGTGTGGCGATGCTGCCGTCTTAGGAGTACCCAGTCCATTGCAAGTCTGAGCAATGTAATCCTCGCTCTGGGCAGAAGTCCCTGGGTGAAGACACGTCTGTTTTGTAAGGAGACAACGCGGACTTGTTTTTCAGGGCCTTGTATAATCCCAAACTTCTCAGCTGAAGGAGCTGCGGCAATAGTAAGAATTATTGAATGTGACACCCAGCTATTATGAGAAAATAAAAAAGAAAATGAAAAAGTATAGTTGCGAACTCAAGGTTTTACAATAGAAACTTGGAAAAAAAAAAGAAAACAAAGACATGAAAAAATGTGAACGAAGACCAGCATGCATCCCTAGGTGTATGAAAATACAGAAAGGACTTTAACAGGCTGCCCCATTTGGGGGAATGTCTGGCCCCTCACTGAATACCTCCAACCGTGGGATACTTTACATCTTCTGAAGCTCCCACCCACTCCCTGTAGGGACAAGCTACAGATAACTGTAGAGAGGCAACAGTGAGGAGGAAAAATAAACCTTCCTTTATCCTAACTGTGGTTTAGATCCTGGCTTTAGATCCATTGCTTAACATTTCTGAACTTTGGATAGAAAATAGGATGATGTGAAAATGGACATCATGATGGTACAAGGGGTTGCTGTAGGGATTTAATAATGCACATAGCTCATATAGCACAGTGACTGGCACATAACTAACACTCATGGAACCAAGTGAGCATTCAGTTAACTTTAATGTGACTATTGAACAGGACTGTCTGGCTCCAGCATTCTAATCTCTAGTGGTGGACTTTATTTGTCTGTACTTCTTGCCTACTCTGTAAATGGGAGTTCTAGGCACATCTATGTCATGAGAATGTTGAGTGTTAGATGAGTTGATCCATGTAAAGCTCTTAGACCAGTGCATGGCACTATTTAACCTCATTTGATGTTAGTCATTATTGATGAAGATGTTCTGACCAGTTGCTAGCTACTTCTTCTATCACTCTTTTTGCTCAGCGAATGTTTCTCTCAAGCAGAACTCCTGTGCCCTGTCTAGCTCTCATTCTTCACGAGAACTCTTTAAGAGTAGGGTCGAACTGAAACAGCAGGTTTAAGTTCCACATTGAGCTTGTGCCTCCCAGGAGTAAGCGTGGATGTGAATAAGCCTGTTTCCAGGGACAGCTAGAAAGGACAAGCCACAGAGAAGGCCTGAGGGAGAGGAGGTCAGCCGCTGCAGTGCGGGACAGAAAGAACATGAAGTACTCTGAGAAATGTACCCCCAGGATGGGGGGTAAGACAGCATGGTTCCTCTGGGAGCCTGGCAACGTGGCAGATACATGAATGGCTGTGAAGATGGGGAGCTTGCTCTGCCGCATGCTGTTCCCCTTCCATAAGTGTGAATTCCACCTAGGTTACCACTCAGTGCATACCCTTCTGCATCCACAGCCTGTTCCTTACTAGTTTTTGGCAAAGCATGGTCACACCCAAACTACTCTATATTTGTTCTGAGTGTACAAGACTAATGAGATAATCATACCCTGAGGCTTAACTGGTTGAAATCTGTAAATTTCCTAAAAGGATAATTACCTGTTCATAATCCTTCTTTCCAATATTGTGTAAATCCCATTAGCACATTTTTTATTATTAGCGTTATGGAAAAAATTGCTTTTTTTGCCATTGGAAGAACAGTTGGCAGGGGAAGACCTGGCATTTCATCTGAGCTACTTTGTTTTATCTCTATGGTCAAATAAAGGCATGTGCCCCCAAGTGCAGGAGAGTCCCTTAGCAGTAATTCTGTTAAGCCTTCTGCTTTAAGAACGAGGACCCTCTGCTGAGGCCTCTAGGCACTGGTGTGAGGTTGAAACATTGCAGAGTGAGGACTAGGCTGATCTGGACTCTTATTTAGAAATGGTTCCTAGAAAGACATGGACCCATGCAATATCATGGGATGGGAACCCCGCAGAGAACAACATTAACTCTGATGGGGGTCTGTATACGACCTTATGACTTTTTGCCTAACACATCTGTCTTGACTGGGCACCAACCATGTAAGATTATGTTTGTACACAAAGTTTCATAGGTAATTGGAGATTATAGAAGTGTTTTTTCCCGAAGTTATTTAATTAAGTGATTTTTCTAGGCAGAGATGACATGAGCATTAATGGAACTTTCATGACCTTCTGGTTTATTTTATCAGTTGTTTGATTCATGACATATGGTGCAACTTTATAGCATATATATAAAGTGGTTCTGTAATCTTCTTTGAAGTTTCCAAATAACCTTTTGGGAGGTTGCTGACAATACCATGTAAAATAGCTCGAAACCATGGCCCCTTCCTACTATGCAGGATGAGGCAGAACAATGTTTACCTGTGTGTTTATGAACTGATACTCCTTCCTATACACCTTCCATTTAAGGTAGCAGAGCTGAAAGAGCCCTGTTAGAGAAGTAGGAAACCATGATTCTCTTTTGGTCCCTGCTACCAACCAGTATGCCATGGTGGGTAGGCCACTTAACTTCTCTGGGCCTCAGAAGAGAAGAGTGAAGACCAGATGATCCCTGGATTATACTTTAGCTGTCTGGTCTGCAGCAAACCATGGGCCCGCCATGAGGGGATGATCAGCCATGGCCTGTTGGCTGAGCAGTCAAGGGGGTGGAGAACAAGGCAGTGGGAAGGGGGAAAAGAAGGAAGGAAGCTGGGGTATGGAGTCAGCATTCATCCTTTGCTCTCTGAATGTCCTCACCTACCCATTCTGAAAGTTAGAGCTAAGACTGGAGAAGCTGACTTTGTATTTTCTACCTTGATCCCATCTCAGCTTCTCTAAGAAAGAGAGTACAAATTCTCTGTAATTACCTATATGTTCACTCTTAAAGGCCATCAGTCTAAAGGTTTTTTTTTAAGATTGTATTTACTTATTTTTAGAGAGGGAAGGGAGGGAGAAAGAGAGAGAGAAACATCAATGTGTGGTTGCTGGGGGCCGTGGCCTGCAACCTAGGCATGTACCCTGACTGGGAATCGAACCTGCAACACTTTGGTTCACAGCCCACTCTCAATCCACTGAGCTACGCCATCCAGGCCAGTCTAAGGGTTTTTTTTTTTTTTTTGCTACAGGACCAAATGCATTTAGACTGAGTCAGATTCTGCATTTTTTATGCCATGTCTTAATATGTTAGATGTATAGATAAAAATGATAGTTTCTCAAACTTCCTAACTCTGTAAGTTTCTAAAAACATGAAGTCCTGAAAGCTAAATATCTGAGTAATAACTTAAAATTTCCCTTTTTTCTTTGACCACTTGGGTTTATAGATACATGAGTTCTGTCCAGAAGGTATTCAGCCATGTAATATGAAAAATAGAGACATTTATTGAAGAAGATACAAAATACAGGAAACATCGTACATAGGAAAAGGATGCCTCAGTCCTTTTCAAAGTATGCACCTTGGAACCTCACACAGTTCTCCCAGTCACCATCAGCTGCACTGTCATATTTTCCTGAATCTCATAAACAACCTGAAATCTCTTTTCTTTCAAAGGTGATTTTAATTTGGGAAAAGCCAGAAGTCATAGGGTACCAAATCTGGGCTGTAGGGGGGGCTGAGTCACCTAGGTGGTTTGATGTTTTACTGAAAAACTCTGTATGAGACGTGATGCATGAGCAGGCATGTTGCCATGTTGAAGCTCACCAGTCACCAGTTGTCCATAGCTGCAGCCTTCTGAATCATCCAAATAGTTTCTGCAGAGGAATATTCAAGCTTAAGGAAAAATTTGATGCAAATTCATTGCTCTACTCTCTCAGTCATTTTGAATGCAATAACCACACAGTACACATGTTCACTCAATGGCATCCGCTGCTCCAATTGACTAGTACAGTGAAGTCATCATTGTTCATGCATGTGCATTCCAGTCCAGTCTCCTTGGCTGCCAGGTTACAATGATGTCACACAAACTGTTCTGGTTATATTAACAATGGCTGGACTTATTTCAGACAGACCTTATAACCTTTTTGGATCCAGCCTTTATTCAGTTACACATTAGTGATATATAACAAGCCTTAGGTGACTTAAAAATTTTGTTTCCCCATAACACGTTATCTTCAAGTATCTTAATGAGATTTAGACTTTCTAACTTAATGTACTATACTAAAAGAAGTGTGCTGATCTCCAACAGATATAGGCAGGAGGCACCTTTATTTTCCACTCCCCTATCTTCCTATATTTCCTTTAAACATATTGTCTCTCTAGACAGCCTTCTTGGGTAAATGACCTTAACCAGCTATAGCACAACTGTTTCTCACATGTGGTGAACCCTGTGTAGTATTTGGGAAACACTTATATGTTCTTGTCTCTGCCAACAGTGGAAACACAGTTTGCTCTTCAGACAGCCCTCAAATCATGCACTAGGGGCAGCTTCAGCCAGCTTCTTGCCTGAAGACTTTTTCAAGTGTGGGTCTTGCATTATACCCTATACCTTGACCTGCCACCATAAACTCTGAAGAGATGCAGGCTGAGGTTCCCAAGTGGTTCTCTTGCAATGTCTTTCATTTGACATGAAGGAAGGAGGGAGGACCTGCCCCCCTCCCCCCACCCCAACTTCTCCATTGACAGAGTAGGGGCATATAGAGAGAAAAATGCACAGAACTCCAAGAAATCCCCCCTAAATGTATCTCTCCCCTTTCCACTTTAACCACAACACTTTCATTCTTTTGAGGAGAGTGTTGTATTAGAACTGCGGAACTAGTTTTTGTCTAGCTCCTTTGCAAGTGCTGTGTAGGTGGTCTGACATCTCTGCTTGTGTGTATTTTATTTTTTTATTGTATTTATTTATTTTTAGAAGTAGGGGAGAGGGAGAGAAACATCAATGTGTGGTTGCCTCTCACCTGGCCCCCAGTGGGAACCTGGTCCTCAGCCCAGGCATGTGCTCTGACTGGGAGTTGAACTGGTGACCCTTTGGTTCGCAGCCCACGCTCAATCCACTGAGCTACACCAGCCAGGGCCATAGTTTATTTATTAAATAAAATGCCAGTGTCACCAGTTGTTCATGCAAATAGTCTGCAAACTCCTTAAAGGTAGAGGCTTTTGGTAAGCATATTTCTATTCCTTGTAATGCTTAGCTCAGTGCTAGGTAGTGCATATTCAATAGTAGCTGTAGTTGGTACTCCATGTATGTGTGATGAATGAACGAGTGAATGAGGGTAAGGAAGCCTCATCACCGGCTGCCTGCCTTTTTGTGAAGAAGAATGACCAGTTTCTGTTAAACTGTGCACACTTTCAAGTTACTCTCCTGCATTCTGCTTCTCATGTAAGTACTGTTATTAAACTTCTAAATACTTAACAGAAGGCTGTTTTTTTTGGCAGTGAATGAACTCCTTTTGTCTTCTGTCCCGTGAATATCCTAACCACTTTGTCACTTTGATCTAGGGGGCATTTCATCCTCAGAAATGCAAAGGAGTTGGCGACTGCACAAAATGTGTCCTATTTCCTATTGCCATAAAACCCACTGCCCTTGAGCCTTTGCCCGCCCCATTTCATGATAATGCATAAGCCACTAAATTGCAGTTACTGGCTGTGGCCATGGCCATCGAAAAAATCGTGAATGCCATGTAGATTTGAGGCTTGCTCTACTAAAGAGTCCACAATGGCTTTACTGTAACTGGGTTAACTAGAACTTGGCAAAGAGCTACCCAAGGAGGGTGATACCAACCCCCCTTCCCCCTTCCAGGATGCTGGCCTGATCTTCTTGTATTTGTGCAACTGGCCCATCCAGAGACCCATTGGAAGTGGGAGGAGGGCCCTGGTGAGGGCTAATCTCTCCGGGTCAGGTTGTCCTTTCTCAGCTCTCTTTTCACACAGCTCCTCTTCCTGCGAAGCGAAGTAGGTTAGAGGATAGCTTGTTTTCTTTGACTATTTGAAATACAGCATTTAGGGTCATGCTCTGAATAATTTGTGCTTGTTAGAAATGACTGTCGTCCTCTTGAAGCAATAACAAAGAACTACATTTAAATTAAATTCAGCCAAACAAGAGCCTCTCCACAAAAATCAATGGAGCCAGGCATTTTTCAAAGAGTTATGATTTTTTTCTCTCTGTAATATTCAAGGATGTAAATCAGCAAAGATAACCCAGAATCTAAAAAGTGCTGGGCTATAGTTCATAACGCTTTAAAAGTACTTGTTCATACTTGGGTAGGCATGAGAAGGTAAGGTAAAATATTAGATGCAATCATCTTTAATATCACATCTTTTTATATTTGGCAAACTTTACTCTTCCTCCATTTCCTAGTTGCAAATTTCAAGTATGGGTTTTTTAAAAGATAGCTTCATTTAGTTATTAGATCTATAGGACCTCCAGATACCAAAGTCATGTGAAATGCAGTTTTTAAAAAAGTTCATTTACATAAATGTATCCATATCCATATACACAGCTGTGGTGTTCTTAACAAATGTGGCATCAGTAGTGACAAGCCACATGGTGTCATGTGCTGGGGAGAGGACTTATGTCAACACACAGAAACATACCTGTTTGTTTTAAGACTTTATTTTTTTTAGAGTACTCTTAGGTTTAGAGCAAAATTGAGAGGAAAATAGAGACTTCCCACATACCCCTGCCCACCCCGTCACATCACAACCTCCTTTTGGTTCCTCAGGCTGACACTCAATCCACTGAGCCACACTGGCCAGGGCACAACCTCCTTTATTATTAAGATCTCCCACCAGAGAAATATATCTATATTTAAAATATCCTCTCTTCCTAGCGTCTGTATTAAACCCTACTTAAGTACTCCAAGCATTCAGTCTTCACTTAAACATATCAAAGCAGTCACACTTTTAGTTTTCCAAGACCAAAACCTCCCCATTCTTTTCTCATCCTAGACATAGAAATATCTGGAGCTGCCAGACTTTATCTTTTCAAGTCTAGAAAGAAAGTTCCATTCATTATTTTAATAATTTGCCTTGCAGTTGCTCTGCTCCAATTAGGGACTAATCCTGGCTAATAAACCTAATGAGCAGATTAATTATTAATACACACTGAAAAATTCAACCCCTTATGTATATTTCAGCTTGTCCGTGTGACGGGCAATGCTGTTGTGCATGCATGCACCTCTTCACTGTAGCGTCTGCTTCCACAGCCAAGAAGGATCCTTGATTTTGGTCACTGTGGCCGCTCTGAACAAAGCCATTCTGGCTGGGTTTCGCCTCATCTACAGCACAGCACCTTCTCCTCGCTTGCTATTCTCATTTCAGAGTTCTTCCTGTGTCGCTGTTGCATCGATGTTTCGTAAACCCAATGTATGTCTACTCCTTCGCTATTCACTTGATGGCCACAAAGGAAATACGTCTTATTTCCTATTAGATGATCCCCTTTTCCTTACTTCTTCCCTTGTGCTCCCTCATGCCTTCTCCCAGCACACGCCTCCTCTAGTGACTTTGACCTTAAGGAGTCTTGCTCTCAATCAAGGGCGATGTCTCTTGGAATGTGCACATTACTTCTTCAGGCTCCCAAGCATGTGTGAGGAAAAGACCCCTTTCCATGACTGAAGAAAATGACAGGTTGTGATTTCTTCTCAGTTCACACATCCCATTCCTCATGAATCTGTTCTCTCTGCGGTGGTGAGTTACCTTCTACCAACTTCGGCTCTGCCTCAGGGCTCCCTGCCGTCTTCACTGAAGCACCTATTACTAATACTTCTCAAATTTTATTATTATTGGAGTCGGCAAGATTAGCTTCCTGAAGCCTATCTCCCCCTCCCCCCCAAAATACAGCCTCAGGAGCCCATCCCCAGAAATTCGGGCTGATTCAGTGTCTCAGGTGCACTCTGGGAACTATTTCACAACTGTGATTCTGAAGTGGTTACATTGACAGACACTGGTCCAATGAGCCTTCTGACTTCTATCTGCTCTCTCTGTGGCAATGTTACATTTGTTACCAAGTATGAGTTAAGGGAAACTTCTTTTGGCTGTGCCTGCAAAACTGTGAAGGGGAGGGGGAGTGGATGCGGAGGGTAATTGAGAGACAAACGCTTTTATTTGTTTTTGAAAACATTTGGATTCTGAAGTTTCCCATTTTACCATCTTTCAGAAAATGAATAAATTTTTTTTTTTTTACTGAAAAGATTCAATCGCCAATGAGCTCATTCTAGACTCATGTTTAGATACCATCCCCCACCCTTTTAATATTCTATCCAGAGTGACTCAAGCATGGCCAGGAGGCTGTGATCTATGGACCCGTGAGTGTGCCATTTGAGGCCAAAATACCGCAGCCCTGACCTCAAAGGACCTGTCTTCAATTGATGAGGCCACCGCTATTCAGTTAGTACTCTGACATTTGTCCTTAACATCCAGAACTTGGGAATAACCTCTCCTCTGAATACTAAACGATTTATGGAATAATTTATATATTTAATCCTCACCCAAAGATTTATTATTTCGCACGTTCAAGTGTTCAATTTTTATTCAATGAAATGATTGAAATGTAGCCATTACTTCTCTGTCACAATAGTGGAAAGTTCTAATAACCATTTACTTAGATATTGCTGGATTTATAGGGTACGATGTTATAAACTTTGGAAAGGAATCAGTAAGTGAGCTTATCTAGGGGATTCTTGAGTTTGGAATGGTAATCCCATTTGGGTTTCTGCCTGTGCTTGTAGGTGTGGATTGCATTTGAAAAGGAAAGTTTGAGCTCAGGAGGCAGCCCGATAGCCAGGAGGGTGAGGCCCCAGGAAAACAGACTTAGCTCCAAAGTCCCTACTTCTTGATCTGCCCACCCAGGTGTATGGATGGGTGGGCGAGGACTTGGTATTTCAGAACGATTCTAAACAGATGGGAAAGATGTCCAGCCAAGCAAGGAAACATGCTATTTGTAGAACTTGACAACTTAGCTGCCAGTCAGGGTCAAAGTGGTCCAGCAAGGCAGGATCTTGGCAGTAGTTAGTTATAAGGCTGGTGGGGATTTAGTCAGCATGGCTCCAGCCTTGAATGGGCTAGAAAAATTATGGAGGAATCCCATATTTAAAAGTGTTGCTTAGAGGATGTAAGTGTCATGTCCTTTTCTGTGCCTTCCTGATGAGCTCTAGACCAATACCACGTCAGTGTCTTCACCAAGCCAATAAACTTAAAAGCCTTTTTCCAAACAAAGTGATGGCGAGATTCATAAATTGTGCAAAAGCGGGGTTCAGCATTTTCTATCCTTGTACTGAAAAAAATTCAATTTCTTTTGTTATTCTTTGATTTGGAAATTATATTCTGTTTGTTTTCCTCAAAACTGTTATGAAATCAACACTATGCATCATGAAGGTTTCTAACACAAATAGTTCCAGTACGTTGGATCTTATAAATAAATGAGCTTTACTGCTGAATTTTGCCTTTTGTACAGTACTAGAATTTTTATTAACTTTCAGTTAAAGATGTGAAATCTAAACTTACTACAGCCTTTTCTGCCATCTTGGAGCCGGGGGAGCCTGCTGGGAACTGGGCTTTGCAGCAACAAAGAGGTTTTGGAGGCTGTGGTCCAAGACCATTTTGTGCTGGCTGTAAGCGGGGTCTCTGGAATCAGAGGGAACGCACAGCTCTTGTTAAAACTGAAGGTGTTTATGTTTGAGATAAAATGGAATTCTATCCAGGCAAGAGATGTGCTTATGTGTACAAAGCAAAGAACAACACAGTGACTCCTGCTGGCAAACTGAACAAAACCAGGGTCATCTTGGGGAAAGGAACTCGTGTTCATGGAAACGGGCTGGTCCATGCTACACTCCAAAGCAACCTTCCTCCTGAGGCCGTTGGGCCCAAAATCCGTGCAATGCTGTACTCCTCAAGGATTTAAACGTATTGAAAAGTAAATGAATAAAATGGATTTGTGAAAAAAAAAATCAACTCATCCAAGCCCATGAGTATTTTAATTAATAAAACTAGCAAAACCTCATAAAAGGATAGAAGAGTTTCCCTTCTCACTGTTCCCCTGTCTCACAGTTATTTTGATGTATTCGGTAGTCATGAGTGCTTCACGAAATGCTCCCTGCACTGTGAACAAAGCTAAGCTTTACCCAGTGCCCCACAGCCCAACACTCTTCAGTTTACCAAAAGCTTGGCATCAATAGGATTCCACCTGAGAACAAGCAACTACCTGAGTAGTTGCTTTCACCAGGCAATAGTTTGTTAGAGATGACACCAAAAGTACAGGCAATCAAAGAATAGATTAATGAAACAGACTTCAAAGTTTAAAGCTTTTGTGCATCTGAGGACACTATCAGGAAAGAGAAAGGGTGACCCATGGAGTGGAGAGAATGTTTGCAAATCCTCTATCTGGTAAGGGTCTGGCATCCAAAACATGTCAAACAAACAAACAATTACAACCCAAGAATAAGAACACAAATGACTTGGCCAAAATGGGGAAAGGATTTAAATTGACAATTCTCCATAGAAGATACAGAAATGGCTAGTGAACACATGAAAAGATATTTGACATCATTCGCCATCAGGGAAATGCAAGTCAAAACCACAGTGAGATACTACTTCGTATCCATTAGGATGTTTATTATAAAAAAAGAGATAATAAGAAGTACTGTTGAGGATGTGGAGCAATTGGAATTCTCATGTATTACTGGTGATAATGCAAATGGTATGGCCCCTTTGAAAAACAGTTTGGCAGTTCCTCGTAAGGTTAAACATGGAGTTATTACACGATCCAGCAATTTCACTGTTAGATACATACCCTAGAGAACAGGAAGTGTATGTTGACAAAAATACTTGTACAAGAATATTCATAGCAGGACTCTTTGTAGTAATCAAAAGTGGGAACAACCCAAATGCCCATCAACCGATGAATGGATTAACAAGTGTGACATATCTGTGAAATATTATTAAACTATAAAAAAGAATAAAGTACTGATTCAAGCTATAATATGAATCAATTTTGTAAATATTATGCTAAGTGAAAGATGGATACAATACAAAAAGCCAAATATTATGTGTATGATTTAATTTATATAAAATATCCAGAAGAGGCAAGTCTATAAATCTAGAAAGTGGATTACTGGCTGCCAAGGGCTTTGGGGGAGAGGAATGGGTAGGGCATTTCTTCTGGGGGTGATGAGGACTTTCCAGAATTGGGTAGTGGTGGTAGTTGCACAATGTTGTAAATATGCTAAACATCAATGAATTGTACACTTTAAAATGTCAGTTTTATGGAATGTGAGTCATGTCTCAAATGCCTAGGGGTGAGTTTACCTCCATCCTCCAATAACGATTCATTGCAGTTCTTTTTTCCTTTGTCTGCCTTTCAACAAAAGGGTGATTTTATGGTGGGAAACTAAAGTCGTAGATGAATAAAATGTTGAAAAGCAACAGTTGGTTTTGCTTTATGATTTTTAATATAGCCTTTTCACTTAGAATGGTTTTAGATTGGTAGAAAGGTTGCAGATGATACAGAGAAATTCTGCACAACCTTCACCCAGTTTCCCTGTCAGCATTTTATGAAACCAGGAGAGCAAGACTGAACACTAAGTGATTAGCACTGATAGTAAACAGACTTTATTCAGATGTTACCTGTTTCCCCACTGACGTCCTTTCTCGGTATCAGGATCCAGTCCAGGGTCCCCCTCTGATTTCAGTTGTCCCATCTCTCCAGTCTCCTCTGAGCTGCGACTGTCTCACCCTTTCCCTGTATTTTACGACCTCGACAGTCTGGAAGAGACTTAATCGTTCAGATATTTTATAACAGTTTTCTCAGTTTGGGTTTGTCTGATGTTTTTTTCATGAGTAGGTTTGGGTTATGGGCTTTGGGGACAAACAGCACCGAGGTAATGTACCCTTCTCATGGCATTGCTTGCGAGAGTACGTGGTGTCCACATGACTTGTCACCTAGGACATTAACCTTGATCATTTGCTTAAATTAGTGATTGCCAGCTTTCTCAATGACAAGTTTATGGTTATTCTCTTTTCCTACTCTGTCCTGTGGAAGTGAGTCACAAATCTAGCTGGTGTTCGGAGCAGGATGTGGGGAGACTACACCAGAAGAATGTCTCAGTCCATTCAGGTTGCTATAACAAAATACCATAGAATGGGTGGCTTATAAACAATAGGCATTGATTTCTCATGGTTCTGGAGACTGGGAAATCCAAGATCAAGGCACTGGAAGATTAAGTGTCTAGTGAAAGTTTGCTTCCTGGTTCATAGACAGCTATTTTCCGTCTGCATCCTCACATGGCGCAGAACAGAGAGATCTTGCAGGAATTGCTTTTATGAGGGCATCATCCCACCCACGAGGCTCCACCTGATCACTTCCCAAAGGCTCCTCCTCCTAATACCATCCCATTGGCTGCTAAAGTTTTAGCATATGACTTTTGGGGGACACAAACATACAGAACCCAACAAGGGGGTGGAGAATCTATAGATATTATTTGTAAATTTTCTGTATAAAAAGATTTGTCTCTTCTACATATTTATTCAATCATCTATATCAATATGGCATCATAAATTTATTTTATATTTGTATTATAATCCAATTCTATGTTACTTATTTTGCTTCTCAAATTGTCCCAGCAAGTTAGCCACCGGAGCTATTTTATTTATTTATTTATTTATTTATTTATTCATTCATTTTTTTTGGTTAATCATCATCTGAGAATATGTTCATTGGCCTTAGAGAGGAATAGAGAAAGAGAGGGAGAGAGAATAAATAAGAGAGAAACATTCATCCATTGCCTCCCATACATACTCTGACCAGGGATCGAGTCAACAGCCTAGGTATGTGCCCTGAGTGGGAATCGAACCTGCAACCTTTTGGTGCATGGGACGACAATCCAAGTAATTGAGTCGCCTGGCCAGTATGGGAGCTCTTTTAAGGCTGGTTTTCTTATTCCTTTGATAGCCTCCATCCTTTTTAAACTAAATTTATTTTTCACTGAGCGCTTACTTTCTGGCATAGCAAGACATTCTAGCCTTCTCTTGTGCACCCTCTGCAGCAGACTAGAATTAGCCCCAGTTTTATTTTATGGTTTGTTTGTTTTTAAAGAATGATATTAGAAACCAAGGTCTAGGTGCCGGCCCAAAGGCAGCAGTGTTTGTATACTGGGAACATGTCAGCTGGAGATAATGGAAGGGGAGGATCTGTCAAGAGGAAAAAAGGGGAGAAAAGAACTAAGGGACCAGGTTAGATGAGAACGGAGGACCGAATGGTGTGTTGGAGCTGGAGTTCATGTGGCACCCACTGGATGAGCCCTGGGAGGCACTGTACATGACTATGCATGGCGATTCCACACAGGTGTTTCAAGTTGATAATAAAACCCCAGGTAAATATAGAACGAGCCACCTTTGCAATTGAATATGATATGCAATTTTACTTGAAAAATTCATAGCTGACCTTCAGAACCAGCTTCATTTGGATTTTCCAAAATGAGTCCTGCCTGATACTATCTTTGCACTGAGGTGTTTTGTAAAATTTAGTTTTTATATTTTTTTAATGAAGTAAACTCATATGGTTGCTGAAAATGAAGGTCATAACAATAATGATAACTAGTGAGTGTGATTGTTTGGGATTCTGAAGCTCCTGCTTGTGTTTTATTATTATGGCTTTTTATTTTGTCCCAGGCAGGGAGAGACTGGATACCAGGCATGCAAATAGCTGTGGCAGAGAAATTGGAAGAAGCAAACAGTGTTCAAGTCACGGTACAGCAGGCAGGGGAGGCATTGCAATTCTGTTCTCTCTCAACCTGAAGTGCAGAGGCTGGCTGTTTGGGAGATTGTAAAGGGAAATCTGCTTAATGGAAGAGCGAGGTGGACAATCTTTGCTATGCTTATATTAACATATGTGCACCTCACAAAATAGAGTTTGAAAATGCTGGCAGACACATTTTTTTTTTCAGAATAAAACTGGAGAGAGCAGTTTTTTAGCAGCTGAAGATTCTGAGTTGTACTATAGATTAGCTAGAAGTTTGCAAAAAGTCCTTCCTGAGTCAGCTGAATAGCACTGGGTGGGGGGACATAATAACTCAGGAGTTGTTGATTCAATCCATTTAGGGGAGAGAATCGATGTTTTGATCCTACCCACTATTTGTGGAGGGCACCTGAAAGGCCTGTTATAATTAACAATACATTGTTGTACCCATAGAATTCCTTTTATCTCAGAACCTACGATCCTGGAGGAAAAGGGCCTCACAGTTTGCCTTAAGCAAAAAATAAATGGGGTCTTTTCATTTGATCTATAAAAAGTGTGTTTTCCTGCTCGCCTCTGCCTGGAGGCGGCATGGCTGTGCCACACTTCCTGCCTCTGCTAATTACTTGCCTCTTGACTGTTGGCTACGAGTAACCTGTGCTTCCTCCACAAATTCTTCTGTTGAGATTCTCCCGCTTAGTGCCTCAGAATGTAACTGTTTTTGGAGATAGGCTCTTTAAAGAGTTACTTAAATTAAAAGGTCATTAGGATGGGCTCTCACCTGATAGAACTGGTGCCCGTGTAAGAAGGGGAGAGTTGGATGGAGGCTGGTAGGGGGGCGAGGCAGTATGAAGAGACACATGAAGAGACACCGTGAGATTTTTATTCACAAGCCAGGAAGGGCCTGGAACAGATCTCATGTTCTCAGAAGGACCCAACCCTGCTGACATCTTGATCTCAGACTTCCCAGCCTCCAGAACTGTGAGAAAAATCACTTCCTATTGTTTAAGACAACCTGTGATACTTTGTTAGCATAGCCCTAATACACTAACGCAGTGCTTTATGGAAATAGCATAGTAATCTTTTGCGGGAAAGAGTAAACAATTATTTGTTGAGAGTTATTGTACAAAGATATAAATAAACTAAATATCTCCCTTAATTGTCTCAACTACCCTGAACTTCGCCATATTGATGAGTAAATAGGAATTTGGAGAGATCAGGTAATTTGTGTAAAACTAATGAGCCGCTGGTGGAATAGATTTAAACTCATCTCTTTCACTTCTAGTCCTCATCCTTTTTCCTCTGTGTCATTGGAACGAAACTACAACTGGTAACCCAAGTCCAACCCATGGTGTACTTCCACAGGGACGCCAACAAGAGATATACTTCCTTACACGGGAGTAAGCCTAGGAAGCTTTAATTAGGAAATAACCCAAACTTCTAGATGAAAGGAACCCCCAGGATGGCAAAGAACCCTCTTAATAATTCATGAGTTACTTTGGTCTCCCACTAGATGGTGCTAGAGCCTATCAATGTTTCTAGGTCACGACACAGTATGGTGCCAGGATCTCCAGCCAGTATTGCTTTTCTGGTGCCTTGACTATAACCTATTCAGCTTAAAATTTCTTTCCTATTGATGTTCATGTTTCATATAATTGGAAAAGGGAGTTCATAAAACGTGCCAAAGTTAGAGACTCATCCACCATATTGGCGTAGCAGGAAATGCATTCGGTGTTCATAGTGTGAGTAATACCATATCTAAAGAGCATAGGACACTTTATTTATGGAGAGGTCTTTAGTACACCAACTCGTGGTTGAATGCATAGAGAACAAGGAGTTTAAAATTGTTCTATTTCAGTTCCTCTAGTGATTGATTCACTCTGGGGAGAGGCATATAACTGCTCTCTGCCCTAGTTTTTCCATTTATAAAATAGAAATAAAATATGGGACACTTACTTCAAAGGGCACTCAGAAGATGAATGAGGTAGTGTCTCTTAAAATACTCTGTGGTTGCTGGAGAAATAGAGTTATATCCTCTTCGCAAATAGCGCCCGAATGATGAGGCCTACAACTTGACTTTGACCCATAATGCTTATTTGAATCTTGTAACCCACTTGGTCACAGAGTCTCCCCAAGTACTTCCACTGCTGTTTCTTCCCTCAAAGATAGAAAGGCATCCACACGGTGAAAACTGCCCCTTGGGGGAGTGGATGGATAGGTGCATTTCATTTTCTCAATGGAAGAATTTGTTCTGCCCTGCAGAAGTCCTTTCTTCTCTATTTTCCTTCAAGCTCAAATGCTTGGCTAAGGGTAACATTGAGGCAAGGTTCCTAGATAGTCTCCTTAGTCATAATCAGTGGGGAAAGGTTTCCACTCTTCTTTTTTTTCAACCTGTTTTTCCAGAGGTGTTTAGAAAGGCACATTGGAGGGAACATGGGGAAGAAAAAGCCATGGATATTTTAGACTAAACCACATGTTGTAGGTTTGAAGTGCGCTATACACTGAAGGCGTGTCCCCCAAATCCCTATGTTGAAGCCCTAACCCGCAATGTGACTATGTGGAGATGGGGTCTATAAGGGAGTAATTAAGGATAAATGTGGTTCGGGCCCATTTTGGACATTTTCAGTCCCTGAGCACCACAATAAAGGGAGTATTGAAATAGAGCGAGTGGTAATCATTTTGCTGGTAGAGGTTCTTGCCTTCAGTTTGTAAAACACACAACATCTGTGAAGCTTAATAAAGCAAGGCACAATAAAATGAGGCATGCCTGTAACAAGGTGAGGCCGTAATAGAATGGGGTTAGGGCACTAAAAAAAGACTCTTGGAGAGGTATGTTCACTATTTTCTTCTTTCAATTCTAACCCCTCTCCACCCCCACCCCTGCAAAAAAACAAAAACAAAAACAAAAAACAACCACCTGTAAGCACACTGTGAGTGGCAACCTCTCAAAAGCCAGGAAGAAAGCCTGCTCCGGAAACCAGCCGGGCTGGCATCCAAACTTCCAGCCTCCAGACCTGTGAGAAAATACTCGTCCATTATTCAAGACGCCCAGTCTGTGATATTCTGTTATGGCAGCCCAATGTGAATGAGACACAAAACTTCCCTTGTCACTGTACAATAGGGATTGGTACACTTCTGCTGTCAAGGGCCATGTAGTAAATATTGTAAGCTTTGTAATTCATGCAGTCTTTTGCTCAAAAGCAGGCGTAGCAGTCTGTAAAAAAGTGAATGAGGTTGTGTTCCAATAAAACTTTATTTCAAAAAACAACAACAACAACTGTGGGCCATATTTGTCATGAGCTGTAGTTTGCTGGCTCTTACTCTAAGAAAACGTGAAAATAACCTAAAGTGGATATATTTAGATTTTTTTCCTCAAAGGCAGATTTCCATTATCACTAAACAAACACAATGTAATGACAATTAATGGTCATTTCCACTTTTTAAAAGATTCCCACTAGTAAGACTATAGTTACTTTTAGGCAAGAGGCACATGGGCTAATGCTTGTTTCTATGGCTAAGCCACATAGATTCTGACTCTCCTAATTTTTTATTCCTCCTAATCCAATAAAAATAATCTCTTTAGTGTTTTATTTTTGTGTGTGTATGAAACATTCAGACTGAGTTTACTTATGGCCAAAAAATGTAAGTGGCCTGTCTTTGTTTGTCACACACAGCAAGTTTGCTGTCGAGTCCTTTCGGGTCTTCCTGTGTGGCCGTCTGACAGTCACCTTCCCTGCCCCCTTCCTCCCACGCTGCCAAGCACTGAGCTAGGTTTCTCCTTTTCCTACTCATGGGCTGTAATTATTTGAAAATGTCGCCTCATTGGACTCCACCACTCCAGTATGGCTGCCAGCATTTTCTGCCTGATTGTTCAGCTACAACCACAATCACCATTTACAACATACTTATTATGACCGAGGCACTAGGCCAACTATTTTCCAAATATAATCTCACTTAATTGTTATAACATTCCCATAAGTAGGTATTATTATGTCCATTTTCTAAGTGAGGGTACTGAGGTACAGGGTAGTTGAGCAAAGGACCCATAATTGAATAAATCAGCAAGTATGCAATAGAACTTGGTGTGGAACCCAGGAGTGTCGGAATCCAGAACTTGTAGTTTTGCCCACTCCTCCCTGTTGGATTTCTGTAATGCATATGCTTTGAAAATGCTTTCTCTTCTTTTGTACCCACATAGTAGCAAAACATACAATCTGTATGTAAAACTTCCAATCTTCCAAAAAAACCCATGAGCGCCAGAGGTAGAATTTAGCATATACCTCATCTTAATGAAGAGGATCTAGGTATTTTGCTTTTGTAAATTTTACAATCAATTTTTTTTTGGTAAAAGATGGATTTTTTTAGATCCATGCATGTGCCATATTAGTGCATTTTTCTCCACTGAGTTAAATATGGGTTGATCAACTCTGCATCAATTACGTTTGCCTACGTTGTTTATTAAGACTATCAACATGTACAAATAGGGATGATTTAGCTTTTATTACCTAAACAGGGAACATACTACCTACGGGAACATACTACCATCTGGGAAAATGAAAAGACTTCTGTGCTGGGCAGAACTTGTGTTGCCTTTTACTTGCTTCACACATTCATTACATGACCTCTTCAGACTTTAGTATCTGTATCTGTTGAGTGAATTAGTACTATGTCCTAACCGGGGTGATTGAGATTAGACTGTAAAGTACCATATTTTGACATCTATTATGTACACCCACATTTTTGGTTCAAACGTTCAGGAAAAAATTCTTTTCTTTTAATTTTTTAATTCAATGTTTTATTCATTTATATTTAGATACTTGTTTTTTATTATAAAGGAATTTTAGCATTTATTTTTGAGCATATTATGGTACAAGAAATTTTATGTTACAAATTATTATAAAACATAAGAACAGATACAAGATATTGCAGACACTGCCATGTATAATGCGCATCCTTATTTTTCTCTCAAAAACTTGATGAAAAAAAGTGTGCATTACATAGCCCAGTGTGCTATGCAAGGTACAGCACATAGCCCAGTATCTGGCTGTGTGCTTTTAACTGCCAATGGCACTGACCAGATGACAAGTATCTTCAGAAAGGGCATACATTGATCAGTTGAAAATAAATTATTATTGTATTTTTTGAGATGTGAGTTAGAACCCTGTGTATGTATTCTTGAGGTTGAATGTTGTTGTGTTTTAGGGACAATGTGGTTTTCTCATTTGGAATAAAAACGACATTCTGGGCATCCTTGACATGACAGTAAGCTTTTGCAGAACAGTTAGCTGGTAAAGGGAGGAAGTGAAACACATGGCTTAGATTTATCTCTGAAATACACGATTTAACTTTTAAATGAAGGGGAAATGCTTGAGCAAAATGTGCTTTTGGTTTTTTTGCAGAGTAAATGCCATGAGCTCCCACTCCTTCCCATACACACTTAGTATGTGCTTGCGCTAACACATCGGGGCAGGGCCCCACAAATGAACTAAGCCCTGATTTCATTCTATTTGTTATTTAAGCCACCATGTTGGGTCAGCAGCTCACCATTGCTGACCTCTAAGCAGTCCTCTGAGACAAGATGAGGCAGATACATCCCAGATTTTTTTTCCCCTAAACTGCACCTTATGTACCAACCAACTAGGAGAGATTAAGTGTGACCACCACTTCTTATTTGCCTTGTAGATTATCCAAGGAAAAATAAAAATATGAGGCAATTTCCTCTCCTCCATCCAATTTCTATTGACTTTATCTGTCATTAATTCATCTTGCTCATGGAATACTAGGCAATTTTGATATTTATTGGACTACACATGATTAAAGAAGCAAGTCTAGAAAAAACAGCCTTAGATGCATTTTAAGACCAATAATATGATACAGGGTTTTTCGAACATTTGGGGACTCCTATACCAGCAGAGCATGTGAATACTTCTCCGTCACGGCCATAGGTGGTGGCCTCTGTGCTGAACAGTGGAGGGTAGGAAGGATGAGCAGGAGAAAGTCATCTAGGCTATCTGTCCCCAGGGATGGGGCTACCAGATTTAGCAAAACCACAAGAACAGCAACAAAAATAACAACAAAACAGGATGCCTAGTCAAATTTGAAAGTAAGATAAACATAACTGATGTTTTAGCATAAGTATCTTCCAAATATTGAATTGGATGTATCTATATTAAATAAAAGCTTATTGTTTGTTGGAAATTCAAGTTTAACGGGGCATCCTGCCTTTTATCTAACAGCCCTACCCTGGGAATGTGACAAAAGCACAGGTGAAGGCAGAGCCGTGGGCCCAAGGCAGACGCACTGAGGAGCAAGCAGAAACTGACGCCGTGAACTGGGCTCAGAGGATCATGAAAACCAGGAAAAACCTGTTCCAGTACAGGGGAGCTGTTAGATCTCCTGGTTGTACCGGGAAGCAGGAATTTTGGTTCTTTGGGGTGTGCCCTCCTTAGATCTCACGGACATTTCTGAATTCACCCCCTGGAAGGACCACCCTGCAGGCTCTTAGGGTTAAACAGACCGTGCAGTGAGAAATGCCTCGGGCTGTGAAATGGAAGCTCTGTGATGGAGACTGGCCTCTGCCATCTATCAGCAGCATAACTAGTGGAATGAACTAATCTCTGTTCATTCTAGGATCCTTGTATCTAAACCAGAACAGTGCTCATCTGGAGCACTCCTTCAACTTGTTACTGGCCGAGTATCTGAAATTCATTAGAATCCCTCTTCTGGTGCACTCCATCTTTTCCTCTCTGTTTCTTTACTCATTAGTACCCAGACCTCTCTTAGGGTACTGAGTTACCTAAATAAATAACTAAATAAATGTCTTTAACCTCTCATCCTCTGTTCTTCCTGCTAATGATGTGTCTCTTTCCTTCTTCTCAGAGCCAAACATCTTGAAAAAGTAATCCCCACTGGTTGTGTCTCTTTGTCCTCTCTACCTCTCTGTCCACCGTGACCTGGTTAACATTGCTAACAACATCTTAACTACTGAATCAAATGGACGTTTTTCAGCATTTTTCATCCATGACTTTTCTGTAGCATTTGGCACTGCTGGGGATGCCTCCCTTCATCTATGTATTCTGCACGTTCATTTCCTTTGGCTTCTGAGATAGGCTACCTGCCTTTGTAGGCTCTTCATCCTCCTCTGTATTTTCGAAGTGTCCCAAATGCGGGCACTTAGGGGGAGTTTCATCAGGCTTTCTATTCAGTCAGCAAATTATTCCTTCACCGGCTTATGCATTGCCATGCTTCATCTAGCATCCTGACATGAATGAACTAAAAGTCCAACTCTCCAGCCAGGTTTTTCTTTTAAGCTCTATACTGGCATCTCCAGCTATCTTGATACCAAAAGCTGATACCCTGTGGCCACCTCAGATTCAATAAGACCTAAACCTCTATTATTCCTATACTAGCAGAACGTTAAAAGTATGCCATTTTTCTATCTGATAACCAAGAAGATGGCAATAGTAGCAAGATGTAACTTGTTCAACTACTATTCCTCTGAAAAATGTTCTCTGGATGCAGACACACAGTAGCTTTTTGTAATTACAATGATGAGTTTTTGAAAGATAAATATGCTGATTATGGCTAAAGTTGCCCACTACCCTGTCATCCGA
The DNA here is from genome assembly GCF_019186645.2 of Phyllostomus hastatus. Lineage (NCBI taxonomy): Eukaryota > Metazoa > Chordata > Mammalia > Chiroptera > Phyllostomidae > Phyllostomus > Phyllostomus hastatus. Next base: position 55,422,033 of record NW_025334033.1, on the reverse strand, counting down.
CCATGCAAACATGTCTTCACAAGAGGGATCCCCACCATCTGAAGTTGTTTACTGATTACCCAAGAGATGTATTCTGTTGACAATATTCTATATACTTCTTCTGTTGCATAGATTTTTTGACATATCTATTTTATCACGTGCAAAGTCATTGCCATGGTCACGGTGTCATCAATGCTTGGCATAATTTGGGCTCATGAAACAGAATGTCGCAAGAGGCATATGGTAATTTTTTCCTCATGCAACTTCTGGCAACTAGGCAAGGGACATATATCAGAGACCTCAGTTCAAGCCACGTACACTAGAGGGATTTTGTGCACTGTGGGTACACTTCACTTACTAAGGTTTATGCTTCTCAGGGGTTGTTCTGAGCACATTTTGTAAAAAAGTAAATGATATTTTCCTAGTGATTTACATGATCATTTCAGAGATGTGTGCCCTCATTAAAAATATTGGCACTAAAGCACATTAAAATCAGTCTGAAATGTGAAAAACTCTGCAATAACATATTTATTATGAAAAGAGGGCTTCTGAAAAATCACCCACCAGATACCAGAAATAAGTAGAATATCTTGCTAGATCTTTTCTAATTTCATAAAATTTCAAGATAAGAAGTTACACAGGAAACAAATAAACAATATTCATCTTAATTTCCACGGTTTTGTTTGTATTGTTCTATTTTGTTTTGTTTTGGGAAAGGAAGAGTATGTCTTAGGGTTGTGGGGGGGGGGGCAGATCATTGAAAGAAATTGTCTCAGTCCGCAATAACAAAATATCATAGACTGGGTGGCTTAAAAAACAGATATTTGTTTCTCATAGTTTTAGAGACTCAAAGTCAGAGATCAGGATGCCTTCATGGTCAGGTTTGAGTGAGGACCCTCTTCCAAACTTGCAGATAGCCCCCACTTGCTGATCCTTATATGGCAGAGAGAGACAGAAAGAGAGAGAGAGCAAGAACAAGCTTTCTGGTCTGCTCTCATAAGAGCACTAATTCCCCTCACACCTCATCTAAACCTGATTACTTCCCAAAGCTTCACCTCCTAACAGTACCACATTGGGAGTTAGGACTTCAACATCGGAGCTTTAGGGAAACACAGCATTAAGTCTGTAAGAGGGACAGTCTACCCACTGGAAAATTCTCTGCATATCTCTAAGTTGGTAGCAATTTTTTCTGTTTTAAGGTAAAGAGTATTTGGCTGAGTATATCCTAGAATACACATCGTGAATACTGGGAATCTAGTCTTAACAGATTTGTTGTTCTGTTTACCTCAAGATCTATGGCATTGAATGAGTTGATGTCAGAGAAAGTTTTATTGTGTTCTTTATATTATTGTGTGCCTGGGAGAAAAAAAATCATAATCCTGGATAAAGGCTACCTTTTCTAGCATTTTGAGTTGACCTTGTGCCATTTCTCTGTATTTACTTAGCTGGGCACAGAATATAGTTGAAGAACATTGTCAGGTAAAGAAATTTAGCCAAGTGAAGTGGATCAGGTACAGCTTTTCATTTTTTAAAAATCTTGCTGGGGTTACTATTTTCTGTGATTATCGATCATTCTAATAGAATTCAGAATTATCACACTTAGGAAGAAAAAGCTAATTTTGAAGGGGAAAGGTTATTTTAATTTTAGCAAAAACTTACATCGACACAAAGACAGCTATATGAATATTCATAGTAACATAGCCTAAATGACCGTTAATGGTGAATGGATAAACATACAATGCAGTGCTACTCAGCAATAGAAAGAAGTACACTACTGATAAATGCTACAATGTATTTAAACCTCAAAACATTTTGCTTAGTGAAAGGATTTCAGTGCATTAAGACTATGTATTTTATAATTTCATGCATATGAAACACTGAGAAAAGGCAAATGTATAGAGACACAAAGCAGATTTGTTGTTACTAGGTGGTGGGATGGCAATAAGGATTAACTGCAAATTAGAAGCACAGAGGGGTGGTGCCCCTCATTTGTAGGTGATGGAAAGGTTCTAAAACTGTATTGTGGTGATGATTACAGAGTCCACACATTTTCTAAAAAGCATCAAATCCTACACTTGCAAGGGCTGAATTTATGCTATATAAATTATGCTTCAAAAAAGCTGTTGAAAAAGTTAATGTCTAATAAAGCTTTCTGTTTTTCCTTAATATAAAATTCTTGAAAGCTCATATCTCAGGGATTATCTTTGTTGTGGTCCAGCCCAGATTTCTCTGCCTTTAGATTATGTTGATTTTAACACCATAGTCTCATCACAAATGCTTTGGAGTCCATTCAGAAGCACTGCTGGCTATTTTCCTTGAAAGGATGGTGCAGAGGGGTGGGCTAATCTGATCACGGAAAGATCTGTGACTTTCAGGCACACGTTGCTTAGCAGACTGACAGAAACTGTAAACACATTAATTGGCAAGTGCTGGGTGAGGAGCTCTGTCTTTTTTGGCACTGTCAGCCAGGAGAATGTAAAGTGTGGCCTCGGCAAACCAATCAGATAGCTGCACTTGATTCACGTTATGAGCCATTGGGGTACAGTTCCTGATGTATCAGAATTCTTGAACAATGTCCATCAGCACTTTGCTATCGACACACTGCACATTGAGCGTGTTCTCGCTTGAGGAGGATTCTGCTTATCTCTAAATCAGATTCCTCGGAAAAAATGCAGAGCACTGTTGAAAAGCAGATAATAAACAATAATGGAGCTAGAACTGGGCCGTATTAGTGCTGTTAGTCACAGCAAATGCATTTGATATTTTTCCCCTAATCTATAATCCTCACCATTACTCCTTTGTGCAGAGAGCAAATGATGTTTTATAAACTTGTCTGGGTAGCCAGTCTTTCAAAAGGTTTTCCACACACTAATTCAGTTAACAGAATCAAATGCCTAAGTATTATTTACAACGAGAACATCAAATCAAAATGCAATTCTTAGGGTTTGTTTTGCCATCACTAAAAGGTAGGAAATAATTTCTAATTCTCTGCAACTGACGTGAAAGCCCAAGTAAATGGTACATATGGAGACACTGAGCTATTCTTTGATTTGAGAACTAATACGAAGAGAAGGAATACGGTCATGCAGGAGATCTCATTAAAACATTGCTACAAGGGGATGCAGCTGTGCCTTTCATCAAAACTTCACCACCTTACGCGGCACCTCACTTGTGCCTTTAGAGGGTGTGATTAGACTGTGGCACATTGAAATCTGTCAGAGACCAAGTCGTTCTATAACGTAAACCTTTAGGTAAATGCTACCACAACAGTAGGAGCTGTAAGAGACGAGGTAAAAATGAAAGCTCCAGCCTGAAGAAAACTGAATTTGGTTTCAGAGATAAAAGTATACTGCTCATTTCTTAAAGCTCAATGATCAAAATTTGGTGAGCGCCAAGATGATAATGGAGAGGTTTGAATGTTGGTTAGAAGAGTTAAAGAAAAAATCCAGGAGGAGCTGGTACTATAGGTCTACCTTAAATTGGGTGACACCTGGCCAGTTAGAGAAGAAAATGGGGGTGGCCAGTGGGGGAGAAGGGTTCCAGGAGGTACTGAATATGGAGGTGAAAAGGCTTAAGTATATTTTGTGAACAGTGAGGGGAGCAGTCTGGCTGCAGCAGACAATATAGATTGGAGAGTCTGGAGATAAAATTGAAAAGTATCTTATACTTCATGCATTGTCTCGAATGCTAGAATGACAGGTTTAGATTTATTCCATTGATGGTGAAGCAATGATGGTTTTCGAAAAGCAATGTGACATTAATGCCGTTGATACACTAAAAACAGTGTGCCAACTGTATACAGAATAGACCGAAAAGGAAAACTCCTGAATGCTAAGGGGATCAATTAGGAAATGATAGGAAAGGACAGATTTGAAATAAAAAAACAGGTGTGAAGTGAAAACAGAAAAAGTCTCTTTTCTTTCTTCCCGATATACAAGTTCACCCACAGTTACACATTTGGATGAATAGGGGAGTGGTTGTAGCACTGACGAAAAATATTAATCAAGAAAGGGAGCTAGTATACGTGGAAAATGATGAGCGTTAAGTAATGAACGTTGAATGCTATGTGTTGAGCAGATATCTAAGGACGTCATCAATGGGCAATGCTAAAGGCACTGCCCTGACTGCATTGTGTTCTGTTCTATCTCCAGTGCCTGTGGCAAGACCCAGAGACAGTAAGGGTCCTATACATACCAGAGGAATACATGGAAATAAATAAATATATATGTATATGTATATATACATACACCAGGGAGATTTGGTGTAAATGTCAAGAACCCACAGATTTCTCTGTACAGAGGTCACAGTTCAGATTGTGGAAATGATAAGTTTTTCTTTTCTTTTTTTAAAGTAACTGTCATACATGCATGTACATGCACACGAAGAAGGCAGGAAAATGACCAAGAGCCAAGTCTTGGAAAAATCTGGTGAGGGAGTGTAGTAAGACCAAAACCCCACCAAGATCAGAAAGATAGCAGCTTTGACGCATTAATTTTCTACAATTTTAAATAGCTAAGCAAAAACATTTCAGTGGTGGTTTTAGAAGAAAAAAAGTTTCTTGAATCCTTAAATAATAACTTTTAAAAATTTGTTTATCTGAGAGTTGAGTACACTTGGTTGCTATAAAATTTTATATGGTAGACTATGAGGAAAACAAAAGATATAATAGTACCCAAATATCAAATCTATTATACAGTTATTTTTGTTGTTTGCCAAAAGTGAAGAAAATGCATGTTATGTGTATGTTGATGTACATCAAATAGTGACATGGGAAGCCTATTTACTTCCTCTGGGGTGATATTTTACTCCACTCATAATTATATAAAAATTAATTTTGGAAACTGAATGAAATGTAATTTTAAAAATCTCTATTCTGAGAAGTTGTGTACAGTCCAAGCCTAGAAAATATTTCTTGTGAGTTTCCAAAAGGGATTTTTGCCACAATGTAAAAAAAAAAATACCATCCATATTTTTCCTACAGTAGTAGTAGATGAAACTCAGTATTTTCCACTTTAAAATAGTTTTTAAGATATTGTCCTTGAAATCTTCAGCAGGTTGAGGCAATTAGTTTTTTTCAGCTGTATCCATATCTAGGTTTTAGCTGTAAATGCTTTAAATTTAATATAATGAGAAATGAGGTTGGAAATTTTCTCTTGAAATTTCAGATTCAGTATACTGAATGCTTAAAGTATATCTGCCAACTAGCCAACATCCACTTATAATTTTTTCAAGTTTGACACAGTTGGTCTTTTCTCTGGTATTCCAAAAATAGGCCACTTGGTCTTTCAGCTCATAAATTTAGCCCAGCATATTTCCTTTTGAGAATCAAAGAGCCTCAACATGGAACACAAGCATTTTTTGATCCGTGTTCATATCTCCACAAAACAAAGAAAAAAAAATCTGGTATTTCATATACTGTTATCCTCCTGCTTGATTATGTCATAAAGGAGGTGAATTCCTCTCTAGGTGAACTTTGGCGCAGCATTTGGAAAAGCATTGCTTAGGAACAAAGGGCACGGAGCATCAGTGCTTTTTCTTTTTCTCCAGTTATTTTCCCAACAATCTAGATTACCAACCCAATGTTTCTAGGATGGCAAAAGCTTATACTGAAATCCTCCTTCTCCCTAATTCTCCCCTTTTGCTTAGACAATCTGTGACAGAACCATAATTTATCTTTTTGGTAGATACCAAGGCTTGGAGAAAGAATATTTTTATTCCATAAAATATTTAGCTAAAAGTTCAGAATAGATGAATAGTTGAATAGACTCTCCTATTGGTAGAACCATCACAAGTCAACCAAAAAAATAAAAGGTAATGATTGAGTTTTTGCCAAACCTTAAATATGTTACCTCTGCTAAGTTATCTGCTTGAAGATTAACTATAGAAATTACACAAAGAAACACCATAATGTTACTTAATAAAGAATACTGCTTCTTCCATAAATAAACATAGGGTATCTTTAATAAAAGTTTTGGAAATATTCAGAACACAAGTTTTAATGAAAGTCACCAAAGAAATAATGTTTTACCTTTTGCAATTAAAGGGGCTATTTCACCTAAAATTCTTTGAAGATTCTTGGTTATACATTCTAGTAATTTCCAACTTCATGTGTGGAGCAGAGGAAAGTCTTAAAAAAAGATTTGCATGGTTTTTATTTAAAACTTTTTACTTAATTGTCATTCAAAGTAAAATGCCATTACTTTGTATTTTTAATTAGACTATATTGAGAAATCTAGACCATTTACTTGATATCAGCCTTAGCACATTTTGGAACTCTAGTTTTACCGACGTTGACAGCTACCATATTCTTTTCCCCCAAATGGAAACACTTCATTCCTCAGAAAAACTTGTAAAACAGGACTTGCTGACCAGAGCTTAGCTTATTACTTTCAGAGAGCTCTAGAACCTCAGCTGCGTGAGTGACAAGACTCTTATTTATTCTTTCACCTAGAAGAATCAATGAGTCAATTCTCATAAAATATTTGTTGAACAAATTTCTTCAGTGAATATTTGTTTGCTTCATATCATCAGTGACATGATGGTGGGCAAGGAATGGTCGAATTGCTACTTCAGTTATGCATGACCTGCAATCAGCAATGTTTTAGGTTATTTTCTGTATGCAGCTACACATTAGGTCCACTGAAAGCTTCCTGGGGTCAAATCCAAATGGTGTTATTTTTAATCTATGTGTCACAGCATGCATAGTCAAATGAACTATGGAAAAGGAAATGGAAGATGCATCATTAAAGCTTTTATCAGACCCATAGTCCCATTTTTGACATTATAGTAGATTCAAATATTATGTTTATTTTTAATCATTTTTATTGTTATTCTGTTATAGTTGTCCCTATTTTCCCCTTTTGCCCTCCTCCGCCCATCCCACCCCCACTCCCACAGTAAATTCCCACACTGTTGTCCATGTCTCTGGGTCATTCATCCATGTTCTTTGTCTAGTCCAGGGGTGTCACACTCATTTTCACCGGGGGCCACATCAGCCTCACAGTTGCCTTCAAAGGGCTGAATGTAATTTCAACTCCTTAACAATTAAGGAGTAGTTACATTTATACTGTCCTAAAATCGCATTTAGCCTTTTGAAGGCAACTGTGAGGCTGATGTGGCCCCCATTGAAAATGAGTTTGGCACCCCTGGTCTAGTCCCTTCCTCTTCTTTACACCATTATCCCCCCTCCCCCACCCCTCTGGTCACTTTCAGTCTGTTTCATGTCTCCGTGCCTGTGGTTCTATTTTGTTCATTAGATTCCTCTTATAGGTGAGGTCATAAGGTATTTGTCTTTGACCAACTGACTTATTTCACTTAGCATAATATTCTCCAGTTCCATCCATGCTGTTGCAAAAGTTAGGAGTTCCTTCTTTCTTTCTGCTGTATAGTATTCCATTCATTAAATGGACCACAGTTTTTTGATCCACTCATTTGCTGATGGGCACTTAGGCTGTTTCCAGTACTTGACTATTTTAAAAAGTACCACTATGAACATACGGGTGCATAAGTTCTTTTGAATTGGTGATTTGGGATTTTTAAGGTATTTTCACAGCAGTGGAATCATGAGCCAAAAGACAGTTCCTTTTTAGTTTCTCTAAGGAAATTCTGTATTATTTCACAATGGCTGCACTAGTCTGCATTCCCACCAACAGTGCACTAGGGTTCCCTTTGCTCCACTTCTTCACCAGCACTTGTTGTTTATTGATTTATTAATGATGGCCATTCTGACAGGTGTGAGGTGATATCTCATTGTGGTTTTAATTTGCATTGCTCTAACAGCTAGTGATGTTGAACATGTTTTGTTATGTCTCTGGTCCCTTGTTATGTCATCCTTGGAGAAGTGCCTGTTCAGATCCGTTGCCCATTTTTTAATTGGATTGTTTGTCTTCCTTGTGTTGAGTCATATGAGTTCTTTATATATTTTGGAGATCAAACCCTTGTCTGATGTCTCATTGGCAAGTATGTTCTCCCATATAGTCAGTTACCTTTTCATTCTGATGATGGTTTCTTTAGCTGTGCAGAAGCTTTTTAGTTGGATGTAGTCCCATTTATTTTTTCCTTTATTTTTGCCCTAGGAGATATGTTGGCAAAAATGTTGATACATGGGATTTCTTAAAATTTCCTGCCTCTGTTTTCCTCTAGGACTTTTATGGTGTGATGTTTTATATTTGTCTTTTATCAATTTTGACTTTATTCTAGTGTATACTATAAGTTGGTGGTCTAGTTTCATTTTTTTGCATGTATCAGTCTAGTGTTCCCAACACCATTTACTGAAGAGGCTACCTTTACTGTGTTGTGTGCTCATGCCACCTTTGACAAATATTACATTTATTTTTAATGCATGAAACATTTATTATATTTTAATAAATAACAAGCTTATCAATATAAAATATATCACACACATAAACTACATTGAACATAATTAGGAAATAATTATGTTACATTAAATTTAATACTTACCATAGAAGAAGTAGGTAAATATGCCTCACCTCTAAGCACAACTATAGCAAAAAAATACAACTAGGGTGCAAAACAAATATCACCTAGAATTGTCAGAAACTGAGCTGTGCAGAAGTCTGGCAATCAAGAATGTAAGGAAGCCACGTTCATCCAGATGGGTAGGTGGGGCAGAGTCACAGAGATGTACAGAGACTCAGAGAAGTGAAGAGGTGTGGAGACATGGAGGGTGTGAAGAGGTGTGGAGACGGGAATGAGCAGTCTCACAACCACATGTGGTGGATCATAAATGGGAGGGGTATCTTGGGAGCAGGAGATCCCAGCCCCAGTCCAAACCACCCAGTCCAGGGTTCCGGCCCCAGGAGGATAAGTCCCCATAACTTCTGGCTGTAAAAACCAGTGGGAGTTGGGGTGGCAGAAGAAACTGTGAAATCCTTAAGAGACTCCTCTTAAAAGGCCCTAAGTCCTACATCTCATAGGACTTAGGACTTGCACAGACCCACACTTTCTGGAAATCAGCACCAGGGCAACAGCTGGAAGGGCACCAGTGGCATGTGGGGAGAAAATGAAGTGTGAGTGCCAGGAGACAGCTTCTTACTGGGAAAATTCCAAAGGCCATGCAGAGGTGTTGTGCCCTCTCCAAGTTCTCCCCACATGGAGCACCAGAGTAATGACATGCCCTGGCAAGTACCAAAGGCTCCATACCATACAACTTAACAGGTTCATTTTTCTACAATAGGCCACAATATTAAGACAGAGAGTTAAAGAAACTCTGCCTAATACATAGAAATAAACAAGGAGGCCATCAAGATGAGGAGACAAAAAAATATGGTCCAAGTGAAAGAACAGAACAAAACTCCAGAAAAAAAAACTAAATGAAATGGGAATAAGCAACCTATCAGAAGCACAGTTCAAAATACTGCTTATCAGCATGCTCCAGGTACTCACTGGGTACTTCAACAGCATAAAAAACACCCAGGCAGAAATGAAGGTTACATTAATTGAAATAAAGAAAAATATACAGGGAACCAACAGTGGAGGGGATGAAGAGGAGGATCAAATCAATGGCTCAGAACACAAGGAAGGAAAAAACATTCAATCAGAATAGCAAGAAGAAAAAAAATAAAAAAACCAAGGATAGGCTAAGGAGCCTATCCTTGGGACATCTTCAAACATACCAACATCTGAATCATAGGAGTGCCAGAAGGAGAAGAGGAAGAGCTAGAAATGGAAAACTTATTTGAAAAAATAATGAAAGAAACTTCTCTAATTTGGTGAAAGAAATAGACATATAAGTCCAGGAAGCACAGAGAGTTCCAACAAGATGGACACAAAGAGGACCACACCAAGACACATCATAATTGAAATGCCAAAAGTCAAAGATAAAGAGAGAATCTTAAAAACATCAAGAGAGAAACAGACAATTCCCATAAAGGGAATTCCTACAAAGGAATTCCCATAAGCCTGTCAGCTTATTTCTGAAAAGAAACTTTTCAGGCTAGTAGGAACTGGCAAGAAGTATTCAAAGTAATGTGAAAAGCAAAGACTAACAACCTAGATTACTCTTATCTAGCAAAGCTATCATTGAGAATTGAAGGGCAGATAAAGTGCTTTCCAGACAAGGTAAAACTACTGGAGTTCATCATCACCAAGCTATTATTTTATGAAATGTTAAAGGGAATTATATAAGAAAAAGATGAAAACAATGAACATTAAATTACAATAAATTCACAACTATCAATAACTGAATCTAAAAACAAGCCAAACAAACAACCAGAGTAGGAATAGAATCACAGATATGGAGAGCACATGGGGGGTTATCAGTAGGGGGAGTAAAGAGAGAGAATAGGGGAGAAGGTGCAGGGATTAAGAAGTACAAATTGGTAGGATCAGAATAGGCAGGGGGACATTAAGAACAGTATAGGAAATGGAGTAGCCAAAGAACTTACATGCATGACCCATGGACAAGAACTAAGGAAGGTGGATTGCTGGAGGGAATGGGGGCACCAGGTGGAGGGGGCAAAGGGGGAAAATTGGGGCAACTGTAATTAGCATAATCAATAAAATATATTTTTAAAAAACAAGACACTAATAAAACTTAGAGAAAGTATGGCAAAAGCATAGTTCTTTTTATGAATATGTTCTGATGCTGTTTTGTGCACAACCCTGAAATCTATTTTGTTTGGGAGTATTTGTTTTGATATTAATTCCACATATTTCATATTATGAAAGTTACCTGTATTAATTTTTTCTTAATTTTCCAAATTTGAAGTTCTATTATTAAATATATTTCTTTGAAGAGTACCTTCCCTGAGTTATCTACCTGATTCACATCTGAACTTCTAAGGGGACATCTTGTTCTCGGCCTCGTCTTTCCCAGAATACTGTTCAACGTAAGCAAAGCAAGAGGAGAGTTTGTATTTGGTCATCACCAGTATGCCAGATGCAATTGAGGTCAAATAGAATGATGAGTACAAGTGAAGTCTTTGTAATTAAGCAGAAGGTGATTATTAGATGTCCATGGAAGAACAGTTTTATATCTAAATGAGGATGGAAAACCAGATTAGAAAGCAATGATAAAATACATTTTAACCCATCAGACAGCAAGAAATGTAAAAACCTGACAATACCAATTGCTGCAAGGATGTGGGGAAGTTTCACACATTAATATTAATAGTAAGAGAGCACATAGAAACAACTATTGTGGAGAGGCAATTGGTACTGTTTATAGTTTCTAGTGAAGTGAAAGTGCATCTGACCTAAGATATTTCACATCTGGTGAAGTACTTTAGAGAAACTTTTCCCATGTCCACAAAGAGAGGTGGACTAATAAAATGTCTATTCTAACATTCTACTTGATAGTGAACAATTAGAAGTAATGTAAATGTCCATCAGTTAAAAGGAAAGATAAATAATTTGTGTCCTATTATGTGACAAATAGTACTCATTGGGTAAAAGAACTGAAACCATATGCATCAATATGGATACATCTCAGAAGTATAGATAATATATGAAGTATATTTCATGCCCAAATCTCAGAATGGGGTAGTGTGATATAATGTACTTTAAAAAACATTCAAGAGCACACTATTTTAAAAACTAGATATACATGTAGTAAAACTACATAGACCCCCATGTATGAAGCAAAAGTATATCAAAACTGAATGGGAAGGATTTGGGATGGTGGTTACTTGATTGGGGGGAAGGGTTGAAAGAGATGCTAGGTAGGAATGGGAAGCTAATTGTTCTTGAAATGTTTTATTTATTTTTTGTCTGAGTCAAATAAAACCCTAACATGTGATACTTAAGTGGTTGGTGACATTATTTTACTCTATTTTTATATATGTTTAAAATATTTTATTAAGACATCAAAGCCAAAGTAAAGACTACTTTTCAATTTGAGGAGGCATATTGTGTTTGAAGTTAAAGAGTGCTTAAAGAAGAGGGAGGATTTAAAGACTCTGAAGAGACTGAGAATAAAGCACAGGTTTCTTGAAAATGAGGTGCATAGTGTCTCAGGCTTAGAGAGGGGTGGAGACTTTGAGTCCCAGGCCACGCCTTGCTCTTTGTGCATATCTTAAGCCACCATCTCATGCAGCAGTGTCTTGTTGATCATTGCATATCTGGTGCAGAGCACAGGACCTGATAGCTAATTAGTATTTGTAGGAAGAAAGGAAGAAAGGTTGGGAAATATGAAAGGAACAAAACAAATGTGAAACTGTACAAGAAGGGAAGAAAAGAGTTGGAGGAATGCAATAAACAACACTGAAGAAGAACTAAAGGAGAAAATAAATAAGAGATAAATTAAAGACAAAAGAGGACGGTACTTATTCTATGTAGCCAAGAAGGACGTATATGTTCCTGTTGAGAGTGGAGAGGCCTGAGCTAGGAATTATCTTCTTTTTGAAGAATTTAAATCATGTTCTTTTGGTACTGGAGCCTAACCAGATTCCTAAAACTTAAATTCAATTATGTTATAAGGGAAAAATTACAATTTGGAAAAAGTAATGGCCAGATCCACTGAACAGAAGTATAAATAACTTCAGTGGTATATTGAGGGAAAGCAGACATAAATGGAATTTTGTGAAGCTTTGGATAAATCACAGAATTGGAAAATACTTGATTGATTAATTAATTGATAGTATTGATCTGGGTGAGACAGCTCTTTAACATTAATATGAAGAATATGCAGCCATAAACATTGGAAAACTTACACACATACAAATAGTGCCATAGCAACGATAGCTAGTGCTGCCTTGAGCTATGAATCACGCTGTGTGGATGATGGTAATAAACCACATAAAAATTCCCACTGGAGTTATCCCCAGGGTCTGCAGTTAGAGTCAACCTTAGCTTGATTCTTTGGGTTTATCCATTTCACATGATCACTGATATCAGAGGATGAAGGGCAGAGTAGATGTTGACTATAGGTCATTAGTAATTGTGTTATTGCACATGATTCATGATCAAATTCTCAGCCAAATAACTGAGATAATTTCTGTCTTTCGGAAAACAAATCTTGGGGTTTAATGACATTACACAGTATTTCAGTGTCAAAATAATTGTAATCGATAAGTAGTCAAGTTATTTAGGACTTTCCAATTTTCTGCATTGAATTTTATGCATGGACTAGAAGCTCTAAAAGCTAGCATATAGAACTATAGTGTATTAGAAAAGGTTAACTTCTATTAATATTTCACAACATTCAGAAATGTGCATCTGGTATCAATTGTATATAACCTTAATCAACTTTTATTATGTTTTTATCAGTTATTTAATTGAAAAGTAAAATCATGTGCTGTATTCTGGAAACACCTAAACTAGTGTATATGGAGAGGGACCCTCTTGGCAATTAGAGCTCACCACCTGTTTTTGTATGGATGTGAGCTGAGAATGAGTTTTACATTCTTAAGTGGTTGAAAGAGATTGAAATAAGAGTAACACTTTATGACAAGAAAATTGTTAAGTTCAAATTTTTGTCCACAAATAAAGTTTTATTGGAACACAGCCATACTCATTCATTTCTGTATCTTCTGTGGCTACTTTCACACTACACCAGAGTTGAGTAGTTTTGACAAAGACCATATGGTTCACAAATCCTAAAATATTTACTCTATGGCCCTTTACAGAAAATGTTTGCTGACCCCTTGTCTAAATATGTTATTTTGTAATTATGTAGTACTTTTCCTCCCTGAGATTGGCATAAACAACTCTGTGTCACTTGACAGTTTTGGGGTTTGGCTGGTCATCAACCATCACTTCAGAAATCTTCCCAAGGCCACAAGACAGAGAATAAGCAATTATATAACAGTCATCTATGTAGAATATAATGGCAATAATCATGCAGAATTTCCTGAGTGCCGCCAGAGGAGCTACTGAAAGCATGCTTCCATTAGAGGTCTGTCAGCTCTTGCTGGAAAGAGATCTTACTTAACCAACTTGTTGAGAATGCTTTACAAATAATATTGGCAGTCACAGACAAAGAAAATCGAATTGGTGTTTTCTTAGAACCTAGAGCATACATTGCTGGATGAGTATCTCTGCTTTCTTCTTATTCATTATTTGGATGCCAGCTTGTATAGCTGAACTTTGTCCTGTGTATTCAACTCTTGTTTTTTAGTGTTTAATAGCTCAACTAAAAAAAGAATTCGTACATGAAACTGACCATAGAGGTCTGTGCACAGAGTTTGCAATTGTGTGTGTGTGCTTGTTTAAGGGCCTGGCCCCTTTGGCTCCCTCAGTAATGCTTTTTACTATAAATTCTACGCCAAGTTGGTCTTTGTGCTTTATTTCAACATGCCGATGTTGGTCTGTGTCAGTGGGCACCAAAAACGGAGTGAAACGTCCCCACATGCTATAAAGGAGCCACAGAGTCATGAAGGACACAGGAAAAAAACTTCTTGGGATTCGACCATGTCAGAGTACTTTCTCCGCCTTGCTGAGGGGACGTCCAGAAATGATGTTTTCCTAATAAAACTTATTTTCAATTACTGAATTTTATTGGAAATTCTAACATTGCTATTGGCTTACTTGTCTCTTTCAAACAGATGTGATTTTGTGTTTTCCTAGTTGCTGGACTCAGAACTACCTACATGAGGTAAAGGCATTTTTTTTTTTTTTAATGTCATGGCTGTGGAGCGCTTGCTTCCTTTGATGGCATTGGAGGCTGTTTAAGCAGCCAGGCAACTAGTGAAACTCAAAAAGCCTTAAAAAGCAGAGTGGAAACAGCAATTTCTCCATTGCTTCTGGAGAACTTCAGAGAAGTTTGATACCACTGTGCTGTCGGACACACATCAGTTTGGTTTCCAATAAGGAATTTCACATTCCTCTGCAAACCATTTTTCCTTTGCTGTTTCCTTCTCTTCTCTCCTTTCCTTTCCTTCCCCTCCCTTTTTCATCTTCCCTTCTTTTCTTTCCTCCTCTCTTTTTTTCCTCTACTCTTTTTGCTCATGTGTACTGTTTTCCTTTTATTTTTAATTAGATTGTGTTTTCCTAGGTAGTCTGGGTCATGATTTCAACTTAATTGTATAAAGTGTTATACACTCTATTGTCAAGTTCACTGTCATCACTCCTAGAAGAGGACAGTTGAAGAAGCAAACAGGGGACAGTTGAAGAAACAAATATAAGTGTGCTTTAGCTCTGACCAAGTGGAAATAGTTAGGGAAAATCTCATGTATCTTATCTCCTCCTGTCTTTATGTCTTTCCTCAGTCCGTTCCTTGCCTAGTTCTCTGTCCTTCTCAGTTTTCACCTAGTTTCTTTCTCCATTCCGTTCTCACTTTTCCTTCTTCCTAGTTTGTCTTCTTTTTTTCTTACCATTATGTCATAATATACTGGTTTTCTGTTGCTGTGTAACATATCACTGCAAGTTAGTGGCTTAAAACAAACCTATTTGTATCTCACAGTTCTGTCTGTCAGTGTCCAGGTAGGTTCGATTGGGTTCTCTGTATAGGGTCTCAAAAGGTTGGGTTATCTGGAGTCTCTGGAGGAGATTTTGCTTCTGAGCTCATTCAGCTGGTTGGCAGTACTTAGTGCCTTGCTGTTGGAGGACCGAGGCCCCTGCTTTTTGGCAGGCTGTTGGCTAGATACCTCTCTAGGCTGTTAGAGGCCACTCTCAGGTTCGTGCCCCCATAGGCCCCTCTCACACTTTGAATCTTTCTTTCTCTTCAGCTACCAGTTGGAAGAAACTGTTTAAGAGGGCTCATATAGTTATGTTAGGTCCACCTTATAAATCTCCCAGTCATAAACTCAATGGATTGGTAATCTTAATTACAATTGCAAAGTCCCTTTTGCTCTGCAAGGTAATAATCACAGGGTTAACGCTAGGAAGTGCAGGTCATGGGGGTCATTTTAGAATTTTGCCTACCACAAACACAACACTTTTCCTCTTCCTGGGACAGACTGAGACATGAGTGACCATGAAAGTTGACCCTGCCTTTTATACATGAGGAAATTCACTGATATCTTCAATAAGATCAGCTGAATCAGATGTTATCAGACATGTGAAATAGGAAAGTCCTTTATGGTTCCTGCCGTATTGTTTTCTTGGCTACACAACAGTGCTTTTCTTATGCAGGTTGTAGAATGCGGAATGCCACTTTTTTTTTCAACTTTCAACCCCAAGTTTTTGATAAGTTTTTTTCAAACTTATCAAAGACAAGCAGGTATTAAGGACAAAAAGGTGGGAAAACTTTTGAGGAGACCTTTTGATTTATTCCTTCATTAAAAGCTGTAATGAGTTGACTTGTGTCTTCCCTCAAATTCATATGTGGAAGTCCGAACCCTAGAACCTCAGAATGTGACCTTATTTGGCAAGAGTGCCATGCTAGATTATAATCAGTTAAAGTGACATACAGAAATAGAATAGGCCACGAATCCAACGTGACTGGGTTCCTTAAAATAAGGGGAAATTAGGACACAGACACACACAGGGAGGACACCATATAAAGATGAAGGCAGCGATTAGGGGGAAGATTCTACAAGCCAAGGAATGATAATGGTTGCCAACAAATCACCAGAAGCCGGGGGAGAGGAATGCAACAGATTCCTTTTCACAGACCTCAGAGAGAAACAGCTTTGCTAACATCTTCATCCTCTAGCTCCAGAACTGTGGGGCAAGAAATTTCCCTTATGGTAGCCACCCAATTTGTGGTACTCCTTTACAGAAGCCCTAGGAAACTAATGTCACAGCCTATGAAAGTGATCCAAAATGTGAGACTGCAGCTTATCCTATACAAAAGCTACATTTTAAATAGGTGCTGTCTGAGTTCAAAATACGTAATTGCTAAGTAGTCCAGGAAAAAACTTTTTGAAAATTAAAGTTACTTGGCTTGGGTGAAAATATATTCTCTCTCTTTTTTGTGTGTGTATTGAGCTCTCACTAAGTGGTATGATATTAAATAATATCAGCACAAAAACCTGTCAGCAACTGGAAGTAAGTGACCAGGGCTCATCTTTGCATCCTGCACTGGCACAGTGACAGGTTTGTAGCAGGTACTCAATACATGGCTGTAGAATGAAGAAATGCAAAAGAGAAAAGTTGACGTATGTCAAGTATCATAGTATCAGTTTATAGAAGGCTCTAAAGAAAAAAACTAAATGAAAATGTTTTTAATTTAAGAGCCAATATCTTAAATATTTAGGCCCTTCTTAGGGGAAACCCTAAGTTTATCCAATTCAGCAAATTTTTGTAATACTTCCATGACCTGCCGGGTGCAGAGCTGAGAAGTGGCGGCAGAATGGTGACTGAGAGATCCAGAACCAGCCTGTTGGAGCTCACAGTTGGGTGAGGATTTGAAATAAATGCACTCTAGCAGATATTTCTAATTATAAATTCTGTTAAGCTCTGTGAAGGAAACAAAGTCTTTCATTTTTACCCCATCTTGGGAAAAAATGAATAATAAAATATATTGCAGTTCCTGTTGCAATAACAAAATACCATAGACTGGGTGGCTTAAAACCAGAAACCTCTCTGCTCACAGTTCTGGATACTGGAAGCCTGAGATCAAAGTGCCAGCGTGGTTGGGTTCTGGCCTCCTTTGCAGTGTGTGTTCACACGGCCTCTCCCTGGCGCCTGAATGCAGGGAGAGAGCTCTGGCGTCTCTGCCTCTTCTCATATGGCACCAGCCTCACCAGGTTAGGGACTCACCCTTATGACTGTATTTAACCTTTATCACCTTTCCACAGGCCCTCCTGCGAAGTAGGGACACATTGGATTAGGACATCAACACATGAATTTTCAAGGGACACACACATTCATTCCATAACTCTCTCTTTCAGACCATTCCCCCAAGGAATAAGGGTGTTATCATTTCACAGTGCAAGGAAGACCACATCACTCTCCCCTCAAAATCTCCCGAGGGCTTTGCTTCCCACTTCAATCAGAGAAAAAACCCATGACCCTCCTATGTTGTCCAAAGTCCACCTGACCTTACCATTGCTTCTCCAGCCTCATTCCTCTCTTACAACTGTCCCCTACCTTGGTCGGTCTCAGCCACTCAGCTCCTTGCCTTCCTCAGACATCCCAGGTATCTTCCTGCTCATGTCCTTTCACCTGATTGACACCCCCTCTGCCTGAAGCACTCTTCCTGGGGTGGTTCAATGGTTGCCCCTCCCCTCCTGACTATTTTTTCTCACATGTAACCTTAACGGTTAAACTTTACCTAGCCCTTTTATCTGAAATAAAATGAAGTAGGCCTTGGCCAGGTAGCTCAGTTGGTTAGAGCATCATCCCAGTACACCAAGGTTGCAGGGAACTAGGTCAGGGCACATACAAGAATCAACCAATGAATACATAAATTAGTGGAACTACAAATCAGTGTTTCTCTCTCTCTTTCTCCCTCCTCTCTCTCTAAAATCAATCAGTAAAAATAATTAAATATAAGTGTAAAATGAGGTGAAGTATCTAAATGTTTTTGATACTCATTTATGTTTTAATTTTGCTTATGGTCTGCTTCCCTGACTAAAATGTTAGCTTCACAAACACACACCTTTTGTAATCTGTTTTGTTCACTGTTGTATCCACAGTGCTTAAAACAGTTCTTGGCACATACGAAAGACAAAAATAAATTTGTTAAATGCATGAAAAATAAATAAATAAGGTCTTGTGATATGGGAGAGTGGGTGAGATCTGCCTAGGCTAATAAAAAGGTCTGTCTCAGCACGGGTAGTAAAGTTTAAACCTTAAAAATAAGACACTATTTATGGGAAGAATCAGAGGGAGGGCAGTCATCTGTGGGTGGGAGGGCAGAGGAGATGTGTTCCAGGAAGAGAGATGTGTGTGTGTTCTGAGTTGAGAAAGAGTGTGACATTATTCAGGAAGTTAAAGGAGGTGAGTATTGTTGTAACACATGAGAGAAGGAAAAAGAGAGCTGAAGAGGCGGTGGCAGGGTAGGAAAAGCCAGCTGATAACTGTGCTAAAGAATTTACATTTTTTTCCTTTGGGCAATGGATCTATTGGAAGTCTTCAGTGGGGCAGAGATATAATCTGAAAGAGTTGTTCTAAAAATAACCCTGGTCTATAGGAAGGGAAAGAATCAGGGTGGGCAAGACTGGTGGCAGAGAAGGTCCTATAATTGTCTGGGTAAGAGATGATGGTAACTTACCCTGATGTTATCCTCCCCTGACTTTGTTTCCCCACTGCTAATTGTCTAGCTGGTTACTGTATTATAGCTGTAAGAGGGACAGAAGTCTGCAGACCTTTCTACCAGTCACCACTCCTTGGTTACAGTATAAAGATATTTGCAACTTAATGACAGTTGTAGAATTCTACAGTATTTAGTTTACTGGAAGTGTAGTTGGTAACATTAACGGGATCTGAGGGTGAGGGTTATTTTTGAATTGGCATTCTCCAATCATTACATTGAGTTCTTTCTGTGCTGCATAATTTCCTGGAATACTGATGATGTGAGAAGAGAAGAAACAATCAGATGCCCATTTTCTTCATCTGCCAAGTGGGGACACTCCTCATGGTCAAGGCCATACTCTCTGTTGAGTCAGAGACAGAGGAGAGGATGAATGAGTCAGCATGGACAGCTCTAGAGATGAAAGGTGATATGCAGAATGGAAAGTGTTCTAAGGGCTATTTAAGAACTTTTCAAATGAGGCTCTCAAAGGAGTTGCCCAGTTCCGACTGAAGAGAGAGGTAGCTTGTGACAGTAAAGATCCCAGGGGTAACAAAGTTGAGTTCCCCAAAGTGCTTGGCCTGTTTTTCAAATTTTAATAAACATGTAATCCAATCCACCTATTCTAGGACAGAACTAACATTTTATTTGGATGCAATACAGTGTACAGTTGCAATGGTTTTGAAAGTTTTAGTTAGACAGTTGTTACTGAATCTTGCTATTGTCCAGAAAATAGAAAACGGATGCCCCTGCTGAATCTTATCATCTAGATATAATCAATCCAAGGGCAACAAACCAAAGTGGGGTGCCCTGTTAAGCAGTTCATGCACATGCATAAAACACGTGTGAGCAGAATTTTTGAGGGCAGTAACTTGCTATATGACAGGACTGAAAAGACCTCCAGGTACATGGGTGCCCACGACACAAACTGAATGGAAGATTCTCTGTTCCTTATGTTAGTGACATAGCTTCAATAATTTTTACCCTTTCTTTCTGTGACTCAAGTGTATTGCTCAAGTGTATTATTAAGCAAAGATGATCACAAGAAAGGAACTGCTAGTGAATTGCAGGTTTAGCTAGGAGGCTTTAGGGAATTCTGGCTATGCTTCACAACCTCCCAGCTCATGTCTGTAGGTCTGCCCCATTGACAGGAAATTTGGAAAGGGGAATAAAGAGGCCCTTAACAGCATCCCATTAGAAATAGGAGTTACTGCTGAGAGCTAAGGATGAATTGTGTTTCTTTTGGGAATTACATAGTGGAGTGCGTGGTCAATGTTGCCAACTTCCTCAACTTGGCATGTTGGTCCTTGGCATATTTGCTAGTTAAGCAGAGTTTGCCTATAGGATGCTTTGACTCTGCCAGCAGAACACACACCGTGTGTGCAGAGCATCCCTGAGTATACAGCCATATATTTGACAAATTTATTTAGATAGCATGCAATATACAAATACTGCTTTGGTGGTGCCTGTAATAGGCAGCTGGAGCTAGGGCATCTTCTGGGGCATATGAAATAGTGGTGAAGAACCCTGGAGTCTGCTCCTCTGATTTCAAATATCCCTGCGCCTCTTACTACCTCTATGACCTTTGCCAAGTTATTTGAGTCCATGTGCCTCAGTTTGTGCCTCAGTTTCCTTATCTGTAAAATGAAGAGAGTAATGGTAATTTCTACATGGGTACTAATTACATCTTGGAGTTGTGACCATTCAATAAATTGATTCATGTAAAGTACTTAGGAATGTGCTTAGTACCTAGTAGGCTCTCGATAATTGTCCCTTTTTATGATGTAATGAGGTATAATGTGATCAAAATGAGGTCAGAGGCCTAACCAACATCGTGTCAGCATAAAAAAGAGTATATGCCCTGGCTGGTGGAGCTCAGTGGATTGAGCATGGGCTGTGAACCAAAGGGTCACTGGTTCAATTCCCAATCAGGCCATATGCCTGCATTGCAGGCCAGGTGTCTGGGGCAGGAAGGGACGTGAGAGGCAAACACACATTGATGTGTCACTCCCTCTCTTTCTCCTTCCCTTCCCCTCTCTCTAAAAATAAATAAATAAAATCTTTTAAAAAGAGAGTATATGTTCACTGAAACATATGGTAACTTTGCTCTATAAGAATTTAAATAGCAAATACACATTTATAAACAGCTACGAAGATGACCAGTGTATGCTGTTGACACTGTGAAACATTGCTATTCTAAATTATTGTTCCTTTAGTGCTGCTTTGAGACTTTTATTCTATTCACATGTCCTACCAAATGTGATGAGTTTTTGAAAATGTGCTGGGAAAAAAGAAAGACTGAGGTTAGTTGCTTCATGTGTTCTTAAGGCACTGCCCACCCCCACCCTTTAAGTATCCTCATGTCGCCAAAATACTCATGATACCCTTGTAGTCCCCTTGTTAATTCTTCATTAGTTGACAGATTGATTCATGGACTCATTGCTTCATCAAACTTTTTGAATACATAATAATAACTATTATAGTTTTTATTAAGTGCAAACTCTGTGCCAAGTATTGTAAGAGCACTTAAAAGTATGTTTTAATCCTCAGAAGAATATTTGAAGGAAGGATTTATTATGCCCATTTTAGAGATTAGGCTTAATGAGACGATGTCACCATGTCACTTAGCTTGTAATTGGAAGAATTTGAACTCAAGCCAAGGACTGTCAAATGAAAGCACTGTATTGTCAGGCCCTGTGCCAGGTGTGGGGAAACAAAAACAAATGAGGCAAAGACCCCAATTTCAAGGAGATGAATTTAGGACAGGTACTAATTATGAGTACAAAGAATGATAACATAGTGGGATAGATGTTAATGTAGTGCACAGAGGCTTTGCTCCAAAGTTTTCCTCCAGTATCAAGTCTGTCCTTCCTCCCTTTTATTATATTTGCCTGTGTCATGTTCCATTTGGTCAGTGCTCAAAGCTCAGGCGGGGACTAGGTAAATGATTGGGTATATGGTTGCAGTGTGGTAGATTCCTACGTCCCAAATAATTTTACAGAGTGCGTTTGGAGGTGGCATCTTATCTGAAAAGACAGACCTCTGTACGCATCTCAGGTGCAAGGGAAAGAGCTGTGGGGTGAATGGTGGGATGCTCTTTGAGTTGATTACATCAGACCATCTGGGCTGTCATCTGTGTGGCGACTGTACATATGGCCCCTTCATTTGCACAAGGGAGGACACTTCCTTACCTCCATCTGTCATCCTTGCCCCAAGCAAAGTTTTTCTACCTTTGCTTCTTCACCACCTGAGTTCACCTTTGAAGAAAGAGAGGACAAAAAGTCTCAATATTTCACAAAATTGGACAGTTTTCTTCTGGAGTCAAATCTGGTAATGTGACCAGAAAATCTTTTGTTAAAAAAAAAGTTCTTGGTATTTCCTGCTTCTTTGCAGATAATGAATTCAGAAAGAATGACCTCCCCACCAAGCCTAAAAAAAATGTTTACCTACCCTTCTGTTTTCCAATCCAAACTGGTATGATAACATTCAGGAGGTCAACATTTGAAAGTGGGTTTTGAAAAAGAAAACCACACACACTCGAAAAAACTATTTTCCTTCCTAGTAAATGTAATTTTAAATTTCAAAGGCAGGATTTAGGTCAGTGGTTTGGGTCATTTTTTATTTTACCCAAACTGGGCCACCCTTCCCTTATTGTGCAATCCAGAGGCATCAGAAAGATGTCAGGTAATAAAAATCCAGCAAGGAAAAAAAGTTGGAATGCATTCTGCTCAAAGTTGCACGCCCTTAAATTCTGCTGACTTCAGCAGGATTTGTACATTAGTAACGAAGGACAGAAGCTGGTCCACTGATTTTATTATCATCGACGAGGAGATTTTTCTGACTGTAAAATGGAAAAATATAATTTATGAT
This sequence comes from Phyllostomus hastatus, assembly GCF_019186645.2. Classification (NCBI taxonomy): domain Eukaryota; kingdom Metazoa; phylum Chordata; class Mammalia; order Chiroptera; family Phyllostomidae; genus Phyllostomus; species Phyllostomus hastatus. Next base: position 55,399,106 of record NW_025334033.1, on the reverse strand, counting down.
TCAGACTCAGGCTGACAGGATGAACAAGAGATGGAAACTTACCTGCTTGTGGCTTTAAATACAAAAATATGCAATGAGGGGAGACCGGGAGCACCCATACATGATCGAGACACACTCAGTTCCAGAATGACCTTTCAGTTCCTGGGGCACTCAAGGCATATGGATGTGCTCTCAGACAGGGTCTGCAAGTAAAGCTTATTGTGACACAGAGACAAGATGAGGTGTGGTGAGCTGACTGGACAAATGACCTTTTTAATGTGTCAATCTCTGTTATCCTCACAAATCATTTCAGTGCAAGGCAGGAGCCAAGAAGACTACTTTTCACCTCATACATAAAGCTTTAACTTGCCAGTGCTGACACTTAACCTGAACTAATCACCTTGGATGGATGATGAAAATATGGATGAGGTGCGAAAATGATGTTCCTTTGAAAACCCTTTGCTGTTTTCCTTCTTTATTACCCCCAACATGCTGTACTCTGTTTGAACTTGTTCACTTTCCACTGCCTGAATTTACTTGACCTTTTGATTTCATATGAATGTGCTACTTTTCTGTACTAAATGTTCCAGTGCTATAGCCTCTTGGCTGATTGGTGACTATATTTCAGAGTTGACCAAAGTGATTACAATTAATTGATCTATTTATACTTGGTATTTGTGATGCGATTAATGTGTAGACTCTAACAAGTTCAACTTTAATGAATATGTTTCCCTTAATCATGCCAGATTTCTCTTCATATGACTCTTTCTTTTTTAGAAGCTCATATGTTTATTCAACAAACATAACCTAGGACTTATACATAGTAGGTATTTAATTAATGTTCACTAAATAGATGAATGGTTCGTTATTTATGGACGATGTTATATTTGAACTGGATTTTGAAGCGTAGGTGGAATTAAATAAGTGAATGGAGAGTGGGGAGAGTAAAACCAGAGGGGCAGGAAGTACATTCATGTTTGTGGCATGGGCCAAATGCCTGGTGCTAGGTACATAATCAGCAAATATACATTGAATGAATGAATGATCAGTGGCATCAGACACCAAATAAATAGAAAGACAGGTATAAGGAGGAATTCCAGTAAAGATGGCAGCATAGGTATACACAGCTCACCTCCTCACACAACCACTTCAAAATTACAACTAAATTTTAGAACCCTCAGAACCATCAGAAACTGAACTGAATGGAAGTCTGACAACTACAGAATTATAGAAACCACATCCATCCAGACTAGTAGGAGGGATGGAGACATGAAACAGGCCGGTTCTACATCCACATGTGGTGAATAAAAATCTGGGAGGGATAGCTCAGGAGTGAGGAGTCCCAGCCCCACACAAGACCCCCCCAACCCAGGGTTTCAGTGCCAAGAAGATAAATCCCCATAACTTCTGGCTACAAAAACCAGGGGGGATTGAGTCAGTGGAGAAACTGCAGGAGCCCCAAGCAGCTTCTCTTAAAGAACCCACACAAGGACTTGCTCAGACTTACTCCCACTGAGCTCCAGCACTGGGGTAGCAGCTTGAAGGGCACCAGTGGCATACAAGGAACTGAAGTGTCTGGCATCAAGGCAAGAACTGGGGGACAGCTTTCTCCCAGACAGAAAGGCAGGCAGAAGCCATTGCCTTTTTCTGAATCTTCCCCACAGAGAGCCACAGAGTTGGCAGATGAGGGCCATATCTGAGACTCCATCAACCTGGCTAACACTGGTTGCTCTGCCCTGGAGATTCCTGAGGCTCTGTCCCACCCAATTTACAACTATTAATGGTGGCTATTCCATATGAATGGATGGTCTTATCCCATGTTTCACAACTTCTTAAACCCTTTGAAACTAGCAACAGCTGGCCTCAATGGATTTTTAGCTCCCCCATACCTCTTGCTAAGTGGCCCCAGGCACAACACTAGTGGCAGCCAGCCTAAATTCACAGGTTGGTTTAGCCTGACAATCTCTGAACCCAACACAAGTAGCAGCCATCTCAGATTGCTTTGTAGCTCAGGCAGGGTGACCCTGGGCAAAACACAGGTGGTGGCTGACATTGGCTTGTACCACCTGGGAAACTGCAAGGCCTGCACACCCAGCGGACAGCTACAGACCATGTCAGAGCACCACCACCCTGCCCCTGCACAGCTGATCTTCCACAGAGAGTGGAGGTCGGTTGTTAGTATCAGAGCCAAACCTTGCAGCTGACTGGCCTGGTTAAGTCCCTCCCATTGACCTGTCAACAGAAAACAAGGCTCAACAACAAGAAAAGGGTGTACTCAGCCCACATGAAGGGCATACCTTGAGTACCAGCTTGGATGATAGGGGAGGCTGTCCCACTGGATCCTACAGGACACCTACTGTATTAGGCCACACTACCAAGACAAGGAGTCATAGCAGCTTTACCTAGGACATAGAAACAAACACAGGGAGGCTGCCAAAATGAGGAGACAAAAGAAAAAGGTCAAAATGAAAGAACAGACCCAAACACTAGAAAAAGAACGAAACAAAATAGAGATAAACAATCAATCAGGTGCAGAGTGCAAAACACTGATTGTAAGGATGATCAAGGAACTTAGTGAGGACCTAAACAGCAGAAGAAAGATCTAGTAAGAAATGAAGGATACACTAATTGAAATAAAGAACACTTTACATGGAAACAATAGCAGAGTGGATGAAACCAAGAATCAAATCAATGATTTGGAACACAAGGAAGCAAAAAACAACCAATCAGAACAAGAAGAAAAAAAAAAACCCCCAAAAAACAAGGATAGCATAAGCAACCTGAGGGACAACTTCAAGAGATCCAACATTTACATCATAGGGGTGCTAGAAGTAAAAGAGAAAGAGCAAGAACTTGAAAATCTATTTGAAAAAATAATGAAAACTTCCCTAATTTGGTGAAGGAAATAGACATGCAAGTCCAGGAAGCACAGAGAGTCCCAAACAAGATGGATGCAAAGAGACCCACTCCGAGACACATCATAATTAAAATGCCAAAGATTAAAGATAAAGAGAGAATCTTAAAAGCAGCAAGAGAAAAGCAGTTAGTTACCTACTGGGGCGTTCCCATAAGACTATCAGCAGATTTCTGAAAAGAAACTTTGCTAGAAGGGATTTATAGGAAACATTCAACATCATGAAAAGCAGGGACCTACAGGCAATATTGCTCTACCCAGCAAGCTATATTTAGAATCAAAAGGCAGATAAAGAGCTTCTCAGACAAGAAAAAACTAAAGGAGTTCATTATCACCAAACCATCATTATATGAAATTTAGAGGGATTTATTTAAGAAAAATGAGATGATCAAAACTATGAACAAAAAAATATCAATAAGTACATTATCTATCAACAACTGAATCTAAAAAACAAACAAAACAAACAAGAATAACAGAGACAGAAGCATGGATATGGAGAGTGTTTTGATAGTTACCAGATGGGAGGGTGGTATAGGGGAATGGGTGAAAAGGTAAAGGAATTAAGAAGTACAAATAGGTAATCACAGAATAGCCATGGCAATGTAAAGTACAGTATAGGAAATGGAGTAACCAAAGAACATATATGCACGACCCATGGACATGAACAATGGTGTGGGGATTGCCTACAGATTGGAAAGTGTTGGGTGGATGAGTGGGGTACAGGGGAAAAATTGGTGTAACTGCAATAGCAAAATCAATAAAATAGAATTAAAAAAAGAAAGATAAGTATGAAGAAATATAAGTATTAAGGTTACAGTCCTTTTAGTGAGCTTAGTGTCTGGTAAGGGAGTTGTATGTGTAAATAATTAATAATAAATCATTTATTCATTCAATAAGTATTTATTGAATGCCTACCATATTAGGGTTCTCCAGAAAAAGAGAACCAATAGGATGCATTTCTTTTTCTATCTAGATAGAGTGATAGCTAGCTAGCTAGCTAGCTAGCTAACTAGCTAGCTAGATAGACAGATATGTAGCTATAGGTATAAATATTTATACCTGTACCAATAGTCATATGTAGCAAAAAAATCTATCTAGATAGATAGATATAGAGAAACTTAATTTAAGGCATCTGCTCATGAGATTATCTGGCCTGGCAAGTCTGAAACTGGCCAGGTAGGCCAGCAGGCCAGAAAGCTGGAGAAGAGTTGATGCCACAGCTTGAAAGCTGTCCAAGAGCAGAATTCCCTCTTCCTTGGGGATCTTAATCCTTTCTCTTAATACTTTCAAATGATTGACTGAGACCCGCTGGCACTATGGAAGGTCATCTGCATTACTCAAAGTCTACCAATTTAAATGTCCACCTCATCTAAAAAAACACCTTCACTGTGACATATAGATAGTCACATTTGACTATCTATATGTTTGACCACATTTCAGGTTACCATTGCCTAGCCAAGCTCACATGAAATTATCCATCACACTGCTAAGTGGTGGGCCATGTTCTAGGTGCCAAGCATATTACAATGAAAAAGATCAATGAAAATCCCTATTATGACAGAGTTTGTAATACATGAATACGTAAAATTTACATTATAACATGATAGATATTATGAAGAAAAATGAGATAAAATGGAGAAAAGGAACTACAATATTAAAGAATGATGAAAGAAGGCCTCGTTGAGAAGTTCCTATTGAATATTTGAGTCAAGACCTTAAAAAGCTAAGGAAATGACCATGCATATGTTTGGGAAAGGAGTAGTTCAGGAAAGAGAACAAAAAATGTAAACTTTAGGCAGGAGACTGCCTCATGTATCTGTGGATTAGCTTTCGATATAAGTGTTTTAATACATGTAAAACATAGTATCAGCAAAAATATGATAGGCAAAGCTTGCTATTGGATTACTGTGGAAGGAGAAGATTATTTCCAATTGGGGATTTCTTGGAATAGATGCCATTGTCTAGTACTGAGTAGATATTTAATTAATGTTTTCTAAAATAAATGAATGGGATATGTGGAATTAAAGATAGGTGGAATTAAACAGTGAGCATGAGGGATGTAGATAAGTTCAAGGTATTTGTGAGTCCCCGGCACTAGTCCAGAGTAACTGAGTCACGAGGGCTTGGTGGATTGGCGGTGAGGAGTGTAAGGAACACAGGCTCAAAAGGAAGATTGAAGTGAGTGTGAAAGGCTTTACATCTAGGCTACAGAGCTCGGGCGTCATTTCATAACCAACTTGGACCCATCAATTTTTTTTTGAAGGAGAGGAAATATGAAGTTATTTTGTGATTTAGGGGAGTGTTTACTAAAGAATTTTCTTTATACTCTCATTCTTCGAGTATTGGTAGTTATTATATGAAGAAACCCCAACAGCTTAATTTTCAAACAAATTTGGGACATGCTAGGTTTTTTATGCAATAATCCAAATAACTCTTAATATCCTAGTATGCATTGTAGAGCTAAGGATGCTGGATATAGCCCCAGCTGGTGTGGCTCAATTGGTTGGAGCATTTTCCCTGCACAGAAGGGTTGCATGCTCAGTCCCTGGTTGGGGTATGTGCAGGGGGCAACCAATCGATATATGTCTGTCTGTCTGTCTGTCTCTCTGTCAATAAAAAGAGAGATGGATGTAATATAGTACGTTTTCCAAATATTTTTGCCCACAGAAATACTTTTTGATAGTGTACCCAAAAGGACTAAGAGATCATTGTGTACATTTAACCAGAAACCCTGTTATAAGAAAATAACATTTGCTATATGACAGGACTGCTGGAGTAAGTGAAAGGAGAGACTGGAAAGTGGATGGAATAGCCACAGGGAGAAAAGAAGGGTCTGGCCGCGAGGGATAGAGGGATCATGAAATACTGACTGTCCCGAGGCAAAATCCCACGGATTGCCAATGGACTCCACAGGGTTTGGAAAAGGAGGTTTTGGGGGTGGGGAGAGAAAGTTAAGAAAAGAGTAAAAGAGTTTAGTGTCTTAGAAAATGGAAAGATGGTGATGACCTCTGAAGTAGAAACCTCAAAATAGATTTAAGTTTGAGGAGATACAAGATACATTTGAGAGACTTACAAGAAGTAACTTTGTACAGTTTCTAAACATTTGGGTATTTTCCAGATATCTCTCTGTTTTTGTTATAGTTTAATTTCATTATGGTCAGAAACTATATTTTGTATGATTGCAATTTTTTACATTTGTTGAGATTTATTTTAAGGGCCAAACTATTGTACGGTCTGTCATAGTGAATGTTCCATGACCAGAGAATAAAACATATTCCATTGTTGGGTGGAGGATCCTATAAACATAACTTTTGAGAAAGTTGGTTCATAGTGTTGTTGAAGTTTTCTATATCTTCACTGATATCTTCACTGAAATTTTCTATATCTTCACTGATATTTGCATACATATTCTATTGATTACTAAGAGAAGAACATGGAAATATCCAACAAAAATTGTGGATTTCCCTTTTTCTTTCAGTTCTTTTAGTTTGTTTTATGTATTTTGAAGCTGTGCTTTGGGATGCAATTTAATTTTATCTCTACTATGGTCTTATTAGTTATATCTATTTGTTCTTATTTTATTGCTTAACAGTAATTGATTATCTACAGTAAAAATAATATCTTGCAGAATTTATAACATGTAGAAGTAAAATGTATGAAAATAATATCACACACTATGGGAGAGAAGAAAAAAGTATATTGTTGAAAGTTGCTTATACTACATATGAAATAACATCATATAATTTCAATATAGACTATTATAATTTAAATATATTTATTTAAATCCTAGAACATCTTGAAAAAAAATTAAAAATACATAATAAGACCACAGTAAATATAAATTTGAATTGCACAGTAAATATAAATATAAAATTGAATTCAAAAGCAGAGCTTCAAAATACATAAAACAATGTTTCTTTCTTATATAACATCCTTTTAAAATTTTTCTGCTAATCTCAATATTGAAAACTCACATTCTGACTGGGTATCATAATTTTTTTAATTGAAATATTTTGTTTTAAATTCTTTGAGTACACATATACTGACAATTATTTCAGATTTGGCTTGTAAGAAAAGGACTTTCATTTCGTGATTGAAAGACATTTTTGGTAAGTGTAGAATTTTGGATCAGCAGCCTTTTTTGTTTATTTATTTGTTGTTTTATTGTTTTTGTCCCTTTTGGCCTTTAATTATATAAATCTAATGTTTTTTACCCTGTACAACTTTTAACAAATTATCTGCTTTAATTTTTGTGTTTGTTTCTTTGTATGTATATTTCTTTTGTTTCCGGCTGTCGTCAAGACATTTTCTTACCTTTTTTGTTGTCTAATTTAATTTATTGGGGTGATATTGGTTAATAAAATTATATCAGCTTCAGGGGCACAATTCAATAATATATCATCTCTATATTATATTATTCGTTCACCACCAAGTCAAAGTTCCTTTCATCACCATTTATCCTCACTTTAACCTCTCTTATCTCCCCCATCCCTTTTTCTGTCTGGCAATCACCAAACTGTTGTCTGTGTGTATGCTTTTTTTTTTGCTTAATCCCTTCATTTTTTTTTCACTCAGTCTACCCTCTCCCTCCTGACAGCTGTCATTTTGTTATCTATATCTATGCTTCTGTTTCTGTTATGGTTATTAGTTTATTTTGCTCATTAGATTCTACATATGAGTAAAATCATATGGTATTTGGTTTTCTCTGACTGGCTTATTTCACTTAGCACAGTGCTCTACAGGTCTACCCATGCTGTCACAAAAGGTAAGATTTCCTTCTTTTTTATGGCCAAGTAGTATTCATTTGTGTAAATATACCACAGCTTCTTTACCTACTCTCTACTCAAGGATACTTGGGCTTCTTCTATATCTTGGTGATTGTAAATAATGCTGCAATGAACATAGGGGTGCTTATGTTCTTCCAAATTAGTGTTTTGGGTTTCTTCAGATATAGTCTCAGAAGTGGGATTGTTGGGTCAAAAGGCAGATCCATTTTTAATTTTTTGAGATAACTTCATACAGTTTCCACAGTAGCTGTACCAGTTTGCATTCTTACCAACAGTGCACAAGGGTTCCCCTTTCCCTACATTCTTGTAACACTTGTTGTTGATTTATTGATGGTGGCCATTCTGACAGGTGTGAGGTGACATTTCATTGTGGTTTTAATTTGTATTTCTCTGATAATTAGTGACTCTGAATATCCTTTTGTGTCTGGATATCACCTGGATGGTGAAGTAAGTTTCAACAGTTACTAAGTCCCCTTTCATTCTTGTATGGAAAGGCCTAACCTCATGAGCTAGAAAGGTGTTCTTATGGTCTTATGAAAGTTCTCATTGTTCTGCAGGAACTCTGTAAATTCCAGCTGCTGGGTTGAAAACACTAGCTGTCATGTTCACCACTGTACCACCAGCACCTAGCATAGTGCCTGGAACACTGAGGCACACAATCAGTATTTGCTTAAGAAATGGGCAAATGATAAATTGACCTGCCAGGTATGTGTGAGACTCCAGTGTTCTAAGGAAATCACCTAGGAGCCCGGCCTGGTTCACTTACCTCTTCTCCCCATCCTACTGCTTTTCCTCATAAACTGCTGGAAACCCCAGATTTCAAAGAAAACAGAAGCTGCTGAGGAAATCCTGGGGATCTTTTATCTTAGAGACATGAGAAATTGTTGAAGCTTGAAAGCTTGAGGTCTGCAATTCAGTGGTTTTGGTTTTAGTACCTAAGAACACTCTTTTAGTTTATTTCTAGAAAATAGAACATTAATGAACTCTTTACGTCCTAACAGCATATATGGTTCTGTGTAAGAAGAAAGTTCATGTATTAATGCTTCTAGAGAAACAGAACCAGTAAGATATATAATGTATATATACATATATGTGTGTGTATATATATATATATATATATATATATGTGTGTGTGTGTGTGTGTGTATGGAGAGAGGGGGAGAGAGAGAGAGAGGGAGGAATTGGCCTGGCTTACAAGGCTGAGAAGTCCCAAGCTGTGCCATCTGCAAGCTGGAGACACAGGAATGCCCATGGTATATTTTATTCTGAGTCTAAAGGCCTAAGAACCAGGGAAGCTAATAGATCTCAGTCTGAGAACCAGAGAAGATGAGATGGATGTCTAATTCAAGCACGTAGGCAGTAAGCAAAAAAGGCAAATTCTTTCTTCCTTCATGTCTAGTTCTATTCAGGTCTTCAATAGATTGGGTGAGGGCCCCCCACTTGGGGAGGACAATCTGCTTTACTGAGTCTCCTGATTCAAATGCTAATCTCATCAGAAACACCTTCACTGACACACCCAGAAATAAGGTTTAATTTGGGCACCCCTGCCTGGTCAATTTGACACATAAAATTAACCATCAAAGTGCATTTCCTTTGGTATGAAAAAATGCTAAAAATGCCTGTTGTAAAAGTGAAATAATATTCCTTGTGAAGTTGATTGTGTTGCCTATTAACTGGAAAATATTTTTCTATTGCTTTGTAAGAAAGTATTGGGTTGGCCAAAATGTCTGTTTGTTTTCTTCCCTAATATGGCTCCAGTAGCACTTAGTTGTCTTTAACTTCATTTGAAACAATTTTGTTAGATTGTTTTGTGACAGCTGTCATATTAGCATGCATTTAAAGAAAACATCAAAATTGGTGAATTTTTGTGTCACCATTTTCATATTGAAGATGGAAGAAAATAAGGAACATTTTCAGCATATTATGCTTTATTATTTCAAGAAAGGTAAAAACACAACTGAAATACACAGAAAAAGATTTGGGCAGTATATGGAGAAGGTGCTGTGACTGATCAAATGTGTCAAAAATGGTTTGCAAAGTTTCGTGCTGGAGATTTCTCACTGGATGATGCTCCATGGTCGGGTAGACAAGATGAAGTTGATAGCGATCAAATTGAGACACTGAGAACAATCAACATTATTCCATGCAGGAACTAGCTGACATATTCAAAATATCCATATCAATAAAGTTGTTAGTGAAAATTAAAAATGTTCTTTATTTTATGGAAAAAACTAAACTGATTTTTTGACTAACCCAATACTGTAGACTCAGTGGATTAAAACACACACACACACACACACACACACACACACACACACACACACTTAGTATCCTACAGTTCTGTAAGTTGGAAGTGCAACACAGGTATCATTGGGCCAAAATCAAGGTGTTGACAGGACTGTGTTCCTTCCTTAGAGGCTCTAGGGGAACATCTGTTTTCTTGCCTTTCTCCAGCTTCTGGAAAGTGTCAGTGTTCCTTAGCTTGTGGCCCCTTCCCTCCATTTTCAAAGCCAGCAACATTGCATCTCCCTGGTATTCTTCTGTGCTCACATTTCTGTTTCTGACTCTAAACCTGTATGAGAAAGTATCTCCTACTTTAAATACCCATGTGTTTAGATTCGACCTAGCTCATAATCTGGGCTGATTTCACCATCTGAAGGTCCTTAAAATTAATTGGATCTGCAAAGTCCCCTTTGCCATGTAAGGTTACATTTTCACAGTTCCCAGAGATGAGGATATGGACACATTATGGAGCCATTACTCCACCTATCACAGACCCCATAGGGCACCTACATTTTAGGAATGTTTTTGGAATATGGGTGAGTGCCAAAATGCTTTTTTTCCCCCCATAACAGAGTACCTTTGTCCTACAACTAAATCAGACAAATGTTCGTACTGCAAATGCCAGAGGTTGCAAAGAATTTACTGCTTAGTGAGGGAAAGGACTGAAGGCTTTATTTATAAGCATGATGCTTCATTTGGCCTAAGAAAGTTGAACTGAGATTCTTGCTGTGAGGATTTGACAGAGAAATAACTGTTTTAATGTAAACCAGTGTGCTCCTTACTTCAGTTACAGAATCCGCCACCGTCTTCTCTTCTAGGATTATGGAGTTCAAGTTGATATTATACATTTGAAGTTTATGGACATTTCAACACTGGGGGATTGGAATCTTGAGATTTTTGGAGTTAGACGTTATGTATCATTGGAAATAAATCACACTGACTGTATTTGTTTTTTCATTTTTTAAGGCGGCAAGGAAAGATCTCTGACTGCAATATTATTGACATATATTAATGATGATCCTAAGATAAACCCAATACACAAGACTCTGAGCAAGAAGGCTAGAATTTAATTAAAACCCAGGAAGGGGTTCAGTTGCTATATTTACACACTCAGTATGTCAGTTATTTGCAGAGGAACATTAATAATCTGAGGAGAATGTGACCTATATTTGTCCAAGTATGTAAATAATAAGGTCCTTTTGCCAGAAGTTAAAACTGTTAATAGCCTGGGGAGAATTTCATAGTAACTATTTTTATCCTGTCATTTCTCTGTATCTTATGTAAACATCACTCAATGAAGATTATCTGTAAATACAAATTAGCATTAAAAATAAGATATATCCATTAAGCTTTCAACAGAGATACCATTTTCCGAGTTGCCGTGCTGTTAGGGCCCCCCTTGACTGCAAAAATATCATAATGAGAAAAAGGGGGCACAAACCTAAGTGATCTAAGTGTTCTTGCTGTCAGCACAAATCTCTCTTGACAAGTGGAATGAATTCCCTTGGGCACTTCAAGGATCCATGTGTGCTGTGTGTCTCTTCTTGCCAATGACCAGCCAATGGAACTTGAAGTCACTGCGTTTTCTTTTGTACTCCTGAATACTTAGGCAGCTGTTGGTGTGCTTATCCGCCTGTGATGCTAGTTAGCATAGAGGCAGCAATTTAGCTCTGGGAACATAAAAAGCAGGACTTGAAAGGTCCCAGATGTGTTTGCTGCCTGCTGACATCCTGTGGTTTTCTGGATCCCTGCTTCCTAAACTTGAGGGTGAAAGGCCATGTAATGAGATGGTTAAGAGTGAGGCCCCAGATCAGAAGGTCTGGTTTGAAATCTTAACTCTTGACAATCTCCAGTTGTGTGATGTTGGGGGAGTCATGTGACCTTCAAGGACCTCAGTTTTCTCATCTATAAAAATGAGGCCAAAATGGTACCTATCTCAGAGGACTGTTGAGAGAATTAAATCATTTTGATGTGTACGGACGGCTTAGAATAGTCCCTGACACGAAATGAGGACTGAGCATTACTAGAGTACTGTTCTTGTTTGAGGCCATTTTGAAGGTGAAATATTTTTACAAAGAGTTGTACAAATAACTTTTAATAAACTGAATTCTTTCTAGAAATACTTTTAGAGCTGGGTGTTTGAAAGAAGGTATAGGAAATGCATGGAGCAGTGGAAAAGCACCTCACTCTCCGATGCTGATGTTGCTCATTCTTTCAGAGAGTGAGGGTGCCCCTGTGTCTCCACAATATTTGATCAGTGGGCCATGTAATCAGAGAAATCAGTCTCTGCCCTGCCTCCTTTACCTATGATCCTTGGGGCTAGGGTGAAGCACTGAGCTTATGCACCAAAATAAAACAACCCTAATAAATAACATTTTAGTAAGATATTTTAAAAGCCAAAATTAATGCAAACATTTTAATGACAAACAGTATCAAAATTTTAAATACAGGATCAGCATTGTTGATTTTCCCTTTCACCTTGTTATCCAATATAGCTTGTCATAACACTGGGTAATACACTAATACCATTTATATAAAAATTCAGATTATTCAGAAATGTGTGTAACAACATTGGTTAGCATCAGCGGGTGACTATGTGGTAAGCACCATGCTAAATGTTTTAAATGAAATAACTCAGTTATTGCAAATATTCCCATTTTAGCCCTTATTAAAATGAAAAGAAGGGACTTGTGCCAAGCTAGTGATTGGTGGAGTTGAGATTCAGTCCCAGGTAATCTGACCATACACATCTGGCCCCATCATCTAAACTATTCCATAGTGCCCTCCCAGTGTGATTCATCACCTCATTTACTTGTCGGCACCAGCTGGAGATGCATACTTCTGTACACATTGCCATCTACTGAATCCATCACTCATGGTGAGGCTTGGATATCTGCACTTAACCAGCTCCCTCTTCCTTTCACTGTACTTCCCGTTCTCTCCCCACAATTCTCCCTGGATTTAATCACTGTTAAGAGCTTGTATATTCTCTCATCCTGTATCTCTGTACAGATAGTTTTTAATTTGTATATTCTTACTTCAGGGGCTAAGGTCTACAAATATATATAAATATAATGCCTCATGCTTAGCTTTGTGAACTTTTAACTTACAATTATGTCATCCATGTATGCTTTATTATGGAAACACTGATTTTTGGCTTGTCAAGTGTTTTTTTTATTTCACAAGAATAATATTATGACCACTTATAATTTATATAATTATTTATGATTGGACTTAAATCTACCATCTCAGTATTGTTTTCTACAAGAAACTGCAGAAAACAGTTTCTATCTTCTCTATTTTTTGTCCCATATCTACTTTCTATTGTGTTAATTAAATATTTTATTATTTTATTTTATCTTCACCATTGACTTTGTAGGTATACTCTTTTTTCAAAGTGGTTGTTCCTAGGGTAATATAATATACATTTTTATTTTATCAAGGACTTTCTTTAAATACTAATATATCAATGCACATATATTGAAGAGCCTCCCTCTAGTATACTTCCAACTCCCTGTCCTTTATGTGATTGCCATACACTTTACTTCTGCATATATTATGAAGCCCATACTACATTATTATTAATTTTTAAACAGTAAGTTATCATTCAAATATATTTTTATTTTATTTTTTAAAAGATTTTACTTATTTATTTTTACTTGGAGGAGATGGGAGGGAGAAATAGAGGGAGAAAAACATCTATGTGAGAGAGAAACATTGATCAGTTGCCTCTTGCACATGGCCCCAAGTGGGGACCAGACTCCACAACCCAGGCATGTGCCCTGACCGGGAATCAAACCAGCAACCTTTCACTTTGTGGGGCAATACCCAACCACCTGAGCCATGTTAGCCATGGCTGAGGATATTTTTAAAATGCAAAATATTGTTAATGTTTACTCATATATTACTGCTTCTCATGCTCTTCATGTCTTTGTGTGTAGATTCAAATTTCTACCAGTATTGTTTTCCTTCTGCCTAAAGAAACTCTAGTGGTAATTCTTAAATCTTTCGTCTGACAGCATCTTTAATTAACCTTTATTTCTGGTATATATTTTTGCTGGTTATAGAATAATTGGTTGAAAGTGTTTTTGTTTCAGTACTTTAAAGATGTCACTTTATTGTCTTTTTGTTTTCATATTTTCTTAAAGGAAGTCTGTTGTAATCATTACCTCAGCCTTTTATGTGTAATGTATTTTCCATTGAATGTTTTCAAGAGTTTCTCTTTATTACTAGTTTTCAGCCATTTTAATATGATGTGAATTAGACTGAAAAATATCGGTTTTTCTTGGGACGTGTTGAGCTTCTAGGATCTGTGGGTTTATAGTTTTTATTAAATTTGGAAAAAATTTGCTGCTATTTTTAAGTGTATTTGCTCCCATTTTGTACATGGTTTATCATTTGGAATTGTCCCACCATCACTTATGCTTTGTTCATATTGTAGCCTTTTTCACTCTGTTTTATTTTCCTTTGCTATATGTTTGAGTTCACTGATCTAGTTTTTTCCTTTGGCATTATTTAACATGTTGTCATCCCTTCCAGTGAGTTTTTCATGTTAGAGACTGTTTGATTGGGTTCTTCTTCGCATATTCCATTTTTCTATTCATCATGCTCATATTTTTCCCTCTACTTGAACATACTGAGCATATTTAAGGTAGCTATTTTAATATCATTGTCTACTAATTCTGTCATCTTTTTGTTTCTGGATTATTTTTACTGGTTAATTTCCCTCTTAAAAGCAGGTCACTGTTTCCTACTTATTTGTATGCCTAATAGTTTTTGACTGGATGTCAACATTGTAAATTTTATGTACTTGGGTGCTGAATTTTGTTTCTTTGAACATTATTTGACTTTTTTCTGGGTTACAGTTGAATTGGATTCAATCTGATCTTTTTGAGGCTTTTTTGAAGTTTCACTAGGGCAGACCTAAACTCTTTAGCCTAAGACAAATTTAGTCCCACTTCTTAGGTAATGTTATACTGACGAGTCCACCTATTTCCCCATGAATTTGGAGGTATTTTTACTCAGACTGGTTGAAAAAGAATTCTACTCACCCCCCTGGGAGCTTCAGGAACTGTTCACCTTCTTCCCCTGGCCTTGGATCCTTTCCTCTCACGCACATGCACGTTCGTACTCAGACCAACGCGAGACTTCCCGTCTTCAGACCGCTGGAGGATATTTCTTTGTGGAACTCCATCCTCTACTGTACTCTGCCCCAATACAACTCTAGCTGCTTTTGCCTTCTCAAATTCCAAACTCTGTTTCCTTAATTCAGCCTGAAATTCCAAGTTCTGTCTCCTTCATTCAGAAAGACCTCTGGTTCTATTTGGGTTTCCTTTTTCTGCACTGCAGCCTGGAAGCTCTCCAGGAAGTAATCTGGGGCAATTATAGAGCTCACTTTGTTTCAGTTCTCTTAGGGATCGCTGGCCTTTTCTGCCAGTTGTCAAGTAGTTGAATATCATTGTTTCACATCCTCCTTCCCACTTTTATTGTTGTTTAAAGTAGGAAGAGAAATTTGGTCTGCAACACTTTATCATGACTGGTATTAGAAGCCCCCTTAAGGGCAGCACTATTTAAAAGTTAAGGTAATTTTATCTATTATTTAATATTATCACAATTCTTCCATTCTCACAGATTAGAAAATTGTGGCTCAGACAAAGAAATTAGATAGTGCCAAGGAATGGTATAACATAGACTAAGAGCATGGCTAAAGAGCTAGCACCATGGGTTCAAATACTGGCTTCTTCACCCATTAGCCATTATGTAGACTGCATGGTGATATACATGTCAGGGGCTCAGACAGTGCCTTGCAAATACTAAATTCTTAGTAAATGTTAGTTTTTGTTATTTCCAATGTCACATGGCCTGTGGTACAGCAGGGTCTAAAATGGGGCCTCTGTAGCCCTTCAATTCATGTGCTTTCCACTATTTCGTGCTGCTTCTGAAGAGTGAGGCTCACGAACATGCTGTTCTCAAGGCTTAGCTGAGAGACTCTGGTAAAAAAACTACAAAAGTCTTAACATATACATGCTGAATGCATTGTTTTAGGTTCCCAAGTATTCAAACAATAGAACTAATTTTTTATGATATAAATTTAACCCCTCCCCCCAATATAAGTAAATTCATGGGCAGCGACTTCGGTCTGGGAATGTAAAAATTGAAGCTGAAGGGTGCCAGATGTCTCTGCTGCCTATAAGAGACCAATACTTTGGTCACTTGGCAAGCAAATGATGCACATATCTTTGATACATGGTTTTTCTCTCTGCTTTTCCACTTCAGGCCACTCTTTTGCCATATACCTACACTGTACCAATTCAACTCAAATTCAACTCAGAGCCCAGGCAAATATTTGGGATGGCACCCTGTTTGAATTACAATGCCCATGGGGGCTGGACTGTTTTCTGTAATTTCCTTTCAGGTTCAAAAATCTGTAAAAGACTATTTCAATGAAAGATTAGTCTTTTTCAGGAGGCATGTTTCCAATTTAGATGTCTTGGGAACATAGTAAGAAAGACATTGGACCTTTTCTCTTTATGCAAAGAGAGACAGAAAGAGGGAAGGAAAGGGAGAGAGAGGAAAGGAGGAAGAGGACGAGGAGGGAGAGAGAGTGTGTGTGTAAAAATAAGTGAACCAATAGAAACTTTTATAATATCCAAACATTTATAAGAAACAGAAAATATCCAAGGTACCTCACAGTGATTCTACCTTGAACTTATCTGATAGGACTAAGACTGTCTGGTGAACTCAGTGTTGGAAACTCCTATAAAAGGCCCCAGGGCCCTAAAGAAGTTAAGTAGTGAGAGGACTTCGGAGCCTCCTTCCTTTCTCACCAGCTTATCTACATGGTTAGGCTTTTGAAATTATTGTTATTTTCATACTAATATGGTCTTTTCTTTTCTCAGAATTCATTTCAGTTTATGTCGCTTTCCTATCAAAAAGATAATTCTTTCAAGGGCAATCTGTTTTCCTTATAATCTGAGGTCACTTCAGGCCTTCAAGGGTTTAGTGGGTTTAATTTTTTTTTAATGTCTTCATTTCTTTTGTGTCTCTGTCATTTCCCTTTATGATTACAGCTGAATGGAATTTCTTCTCTTTAATTATAAGTCACTGATGTTCTTCACACTCGCTTCCCAAGCAATGAGGAGCAGCTGGTGCTTCCAAGAGGTAGGGAGGCCCTGAGATGGCCTGTGTCCCCCATGCTGAGAAGTCCTGTTAGGAATGTACCATGTTTAAATGTAAGTTCCTTTGTTTGTTTATCTGCAATTGCATGACTGACCTTAGCTAAGTGAAACCTGATGAAAGAGAAGGGAGACTCTCATCACCATCCACTGTTTTTGTTTTCTTGGCCCACTGAGAACATTTTCCCAAGTTTCTGGCATTTCATTTAAAAATTTATTTGGAACAATTTTTGTTGCATATTTAAAAACAAAGGCATTGTGAGCTCTTTGAGTTTTGCAAACAAAGCTTTACAAAATGGTTAACTTTGTGATAGGAGGACAAAAGTTTTGTGTTTTTATAACTATTTTCCTTTTGGAATGGCGAAAGTGATGGTATTTTAAATCATCAAAGCTGTTATCTTGAATGAAAAGTGCACCTCAGAAGCACTGGTGGACAATTATGGCTCTTCTACTGGAACTTGAAACATTGTTTACCATTTTGCCTTGATTCACGAAGAAATTCCCATTTGATAATTTTAATGCCCCAGGGACCCAATCTGAAGTGAAGTAACTCATTCTCCATACACCACTCAATGCTTGACAGATGGAAGTGGACAAGCAAATCGAAGCTAAGTGTTAAATTATGTAATATTACCCCCATCACTGTGGAGAACATGACATACTACATACATGCAGTTACTTCCCCATTCTCAGAGGTGTGCTTCTACACACATTTGAAGTAGAAGTCACTGAATTATAAATGGCAAGATGTAGACCCATGCAGGTGGTTAAAACCTGGAGCACATTTTAGAGGATGGGTTTATTTGTTTCCACGGTCTTTCTTATAGGGCACATCTAGGTTTTACAAATGAGTATAAATGTAGAGGAAGTTTCAGTAAATAGTTGCAGAAAATAAAAGACCTTGTAACTGTCGATTTTAATTTGATAAAGAAGGCTACTGTGTTGAATATGTATTTATTTCCCTACTGATGTTTTGCATGGATTCAGGATAGTGGAGAGATGGTGGCTTACCCTGCCAGAATGCCCAACCTTATGTAGTTTTTATAACAGCAATTCTCTACCTTGTTTGGGCACAAGAATTCCTGTGGAACTTATACAACAATATAGGTGAGTAAGCCCTATGCAAGACCTACTGAAAACAAATTGGTGGAGGTCAGGCCTGGGGAGCTGATTTTTTGAAAAAGCTATACAAGTGATTCTGATAAACATCCAGGATTAAGAATCATTGTGCACACAAAATAAATTTTTGATTTATATTTTGGACAAATTTAACTTTCTATCTGTACATTATAAATTTATCAGAATAATTCAATTAGTAGTCAATTAAAAAATTCTGGCATATCAAAATAAACTTTTTAAAATAGCAATTTCTTAAAAATCTTGTTTGAGAACGACATATCAGGGAGAACCTCACTTCTTCCCTCTTTAATCTTTTACTCTAAAATAAACAACAATAATCACTACTGATTTTTTTTATTAAGCTGTTCTGTCAAACTGCATGTTGGGTCATTGCATTTAATCTTCACATTTATTCTACAAACTTAATATCATTTTGTCCACCATAGAGATAAGACAACTTGGGCAAAGACAACATGGCAAAAGTGAGAATTTAAATCAATGTACAGCTGGTATCAACACTTGTTCTCTTTGATAAGCGGCCATCCTCTATCCTCATTTCATTTCATGTGTTCTACTCTTTTTCTCTCAGCTCCTGTGCCCTTTAATTCTCTTTTTTGTTTTGTTTTGTTTTCTTTATCTTTCCATGTCATAATATGTTTGCTTGGAATAAGAGAGAGAAGGGTGCACATGCCTTACAAAAGTTTTTGGTAACAATGATTGCCTCAGTCTTCTTTCTTGTAAATATTTCCATTTGGAGAAGTTCTCACGGTCTCTGATTTGATGAACTTTGGTTTGGTATCCTTTGACTAATGGAAATGTTTATGTTTTTTGACTGCTTCATTTTAAAGAATGTCCTGGACTTGCTCAAGAGAATATGAAAACCTGCTGTCCTTCTTTCCATTTCCAGACCCAGACATGACCCCAGTACGTCGAAGCATCTGCATTTAATTTCACATCTTTTCATTCTTAACGGCCATATCTCTGAACCAGGGTTTCAAGTAGCTCAACAAACACCTTTAAATGTAAGATGAAGGCAGTGAGGACAGTGGCTTTGGTTAAAAGGTGGCAGAAATTATAGAGCTATTTGTGTAATCTGGGCTTGATGGAGTCATTTGTACTGATAGACTGCTACCTGCACTTGCTGTAGACCCCGGTGCATCTAGCTGCTCAGCCACCTGTGCATCTCTAATACCCGCCTCCTCTAATCCACTCACTTCTCTCTCTAGGTGGCAGCATGGGGGAAAGGGGATAGGGCTAAATACTACTACTGAAAATAAGAATAGAATTTAAAAATTGATATTAGTTTTGGAGAAATTTCTTACTCTTTCTGTGGCACTAAGATGAGCATGTACTTGAGAAGTGAGATTCCAAATAAAAGTGTATAATATTTGTTTACAAATTGTGGAGGAGATTAATTCTAAATTCAGGGAACACAGAGATGAACAACTTTTTTTTTTATGAATTTCAGAATGGAAAAAAAGGAGCAAGTTGGCAAGGATGGAAATACATCTGCCTGGCAAAATCTATTGCACAGAGTCAATGCTCAGTAAATATTTGCTAACTGAGTGTGTGACCCAAAACTAGAAAGAGATGTTAGGGTTTATAACGGGAAGCCACAGTGCAGTGATATGGAGTCAGAAATGCCATTTCTGCTCATAAGATCATGTATGATCTTGGGCAAGTGACACAGCATCCCTGAGGTTCGGCTGCTGCTTCAATAAAATAATGTTTATGACATCTACCTCACACATTATTGTGAAAATTAAGTGAAATACTATATGTGAAAGTACTTTGTAAATTACAGGCTATGAATAATCAATCAGGGAAATAGGATTAAATTAAGGGATTGATAGAGAGTCATGAAAGAGAAATTAATTGGAAAAACATTAGACTACATATGTTTGGACCTAAATGCTAGGTTGTTCTTGAAGATAAAAACTTTGGTTTAACATTAGATAATTGAGTCAGGGCAAGGACTGTGTCTTGTTAATACTTAGAGCTTAGAGCCAGAGTTCTAGCAGAGTTTGCCCTGGAGTAGATGTCCAGTGTATGTCTGAGGGGGCAGATGGATGGGCGAGCATATGGGTATGTGACTATATAGCTCCGGATTCATTTTTATGTTCAGAAATGGAAAAGCAGTTCTTACTCTCTTTAGCTCAGAAAAATATGCAGTTTTTTTTAAAGCAACTTCATGACTTTTACTAAACATTTTGGTAAAATGTGCAGTGTTTTACCTTATTGTCTAGAAAGACAGATGATGGCATGAAATACTGCTGACAGAACAAGCCTTGTTCTGTGTGATTGGAAACCACTTTTCTGAATTAGTATTATAGTCAGCAGATGAGACCGAGCCAACTGTTAAATGTTTGTTTATGCAGAAAAGAGATATAAAGACTGTGCCATCCGCCTGTTTTCACCATGGAGTGCCTTCTGACAATGGGAACCAATATTCTTATTAAGCATGGGGAGAGCTGGGGAGAAGATGATCTTTGTTGGAGAGGCAGCTTCATACAGAATTAGGGGCAATTATGAATATGATATTTACACTAAATTCCAAGACTTATTTGAACCACTCAAAATTTCAAACGCACTAATTTGGCATATCTCATGATTTGTGTGTTTGTTTTTTTGGCCTTGAGCTTTTGTGCCTTTACATTTTGCCCATTAACGTTTTGTACAGAGAATTGTTTGCATTTGTAGACAAGCATCCAAACTGTTGGAGAATTCAACTGAGGTAGCTTTTTGGTTGAACAAACTTATTTTGATAATTTGAAATACCTCATAAGGAAGCAAGATACAAAAATTTGACCCCTCAAGGCTGACAAGATGGACATGAAGCTCTATGAAAACGATCCAGTTCCTGTCACTGCTCCCATGGGGAAACTTTCTGGGGATGTGAAAATGCAATAAGTTTAAGTCTCTTCAGGAGAAATAGAAGGAGCAGGTATAGGCAAGGACAGTTATTGGGCTTAACTACGTCCATGGGTCAACACACATCAGCAAAGGATGCTTCCTGATGACTGGAGAGCCAGTCTCCAGTCCTAAGATCATAGTCATAATGCCTAATCTGTACTGGAGAGAAACCCTGGAGTCATGGGCAGTAGAGGATGGCTTCAGGCACATGGGTTATACTTGCAGCCCACAGTAGTGTATTTGAGTTTAACAAGTAAAACCCATTTCCTTCTCTTTCCCATCCTGAAGAACTTAAAGAATCCCTAGGGCATTTTGGAGCAAATATGTGATCCTATGGTATTATTAGGTGAAGTGTGGGTATGGGGAGCCTCTCCATGATTTATTCATTTATTAACAAATATTTATTGGCCAGATACTATGTATCAAATATTATTCTAGGTGCTTGGGTTACAGTGATGAAAACAACAAAGTCACTGTATATAGGAAGCTTATATTCTGGTGGAGAAGACCAGTGGTGATCAACCAACCAGATAAACATATCTTATACTGTCAGATAGGAATAAGTATGGTTCAAAAATACAAAGTAGTCTGTAAAGAAAGATGTAAACTATCACATGTTGGGGTGGTCATTTCAGAAGTGGTGAAGAAACGCTTCTTTGAGAAGTTGACATTGGAGGAGAAAACTGAATGAAATGAGAAAGCATGTCATATGATGGTAGAGGGGAGAGTGTTAGAAGATGAAGCACCAGATGCAGAAGAAGCCTTGAGGTGGGATCAAGCTTAGGTTCTTAGATAAGCAAAAAGGAAGTCAGTGTGCCATACATGGAAGGATCACAGGGAAGAGCATGAGATTGCAGGCAGCAGAGAACCAGGGACCCCCATGGAGATCATCGTTAGAATTTAGGTACCATTCTAAGTGTAATGAGAAACTATCAGAGGGTTTTGAGGAGGTGAGCAATATGACTGTTTGGTATTTTCAATTCATTTTTGTGCTGCCATGTAGAGATTAAACTTCTTGGGTCAGCCACAGTGTGCAAGCAAGACTAATTATCTATCCCCTCTCATGATGTCTAACCTACAAAGAATATGAGCTCCTTAAGAGCAGAGAAACTATCTCTACATATTGTAGTTCCAAGTGCTTTGCCTTAACCTGGTACTTCATAGGTACTTGGTAGATACTGAATATATTCTGGATGGGTGAAGAAGGGATAATTTCTAGTTTAGATTAGGGCAGAAATGCCTCAGCCTCCCATGACTTAGGACACTTCTTACAAGTGTGTCTATTCCCATGAAGAGTGAAATGGGTTCCCTCTGTTTTCTAGAGTCTCCTAAGTGATTCCCTGGGATCATGGGAAGATAATTATAATAATGGCAATGTAGAACATACAGGGATACTTTGGGGAAGCTGTGAAAGCATCATATGAAATGGGGATGAGGAAGAGTTTGAGTCATACAGAAAGTTTGGCTTGAGGCTGGAAACCTAGACTAGATGGGGCAGCTGGTTAATTTTTTGTCATGACTTGAAAGGTACTTTGCAGATTTAAACCATGGAATCATTAAAATTTTTTTTCACCCTTGTCAGTATAAAATGTATTTGATAAGATCAGTGAGTGTTGGATAAGAAATAGGTCTTCTTCAGTGGGCCCTTCTGGAGACTTGTCTTGACCTGTGTCCATAAAATCACCCTTTTCTAGCTAAATAAAAGAAACAAATCTGTGCAAGTCTCCTCATAATTTTGACTTGTAGGTGTCGGACAAGTCTGAGCTCCTGCCCTTATTATAAACACCATCTCCAGAGGAGGTGAATGTCCTTAATGTTTATAGTCATGATGCAGTCATGCTTTGAGATCATCTGAGAAGTGCTGTAGAAGCACGAAGCATTATTACTATTATTATGGCAGTAATGACTATGATTATATAATGTAGTTTTGGGGAGCTGAGGAGGAATGACAGTTAAGAGTGAGTAAGTTTTAACCCTCCCTCCCCACATGTCAGTAAGATTTGTAGTATCAAACACTTTGTGTGTTTTTGTATGCATCTGGGTGTGTGTGAGGTGGGCACAGGGAGGCAAATGTGGGCATTGAGATAGTATCACTGGAAGATACATACTCAAATCCATTTTAGTGAAACTGTGTTTAGAAAATACCATTCTGTCCATTTACTTGAAACCTAGAGCACAGCTTTGCCTGGTTTGAGTAATAATGTGTTGGTGTAAAATATGATTTCCCTGTATTATCACTTGGGATGTGATGGTGATCTCAGAAGGTCTGGATGCCGCAGGAACTTGTGACATGAAGTATTCATTTCACATACAACTCTAACTACTCTGGGGAACCAGCAGATGTGACAGAAGGTCTAAAGTTAGGCCTCTCTGTTGTGTCCTATGTTTTTGCCTTCCTTCATCTTCATTTCTGGGAATCTGTGATTCTGATAAACAAATAGTTACTAATTCAACAAGCATTTGCAGAGTACCTATTAAATGCCATGCCTGGTGTTAGTTGCGGGCTTAATGGGATGAATATGATTTGTTCCCTGCTTAAAGGTTTCATAGGTTGGTGAGGGAGTCAGACAAGAATATCAGTGGGTCTGATGTATTCAATTTCAGCTCTCCCATTGCCTGAGTGCCATGATCAAATTGGCACCTTGGTTGTCTCCTTCTGGGGTTGGTGCATGGAATGGACTTAAGTGGGTTGGACTAGAATCAGGAAGAGCCTGAACAAAGCCATTACAGAAGTACAGGTAAGAGATAGGTATCTAATTGTTAAGTCCTTTGAAGGATTTGATTTTTCATCTCTGAAACTCAAACATTTGGTATTATTTCTCATGACACCAAGTGGAGGGAACAACTGGTTTGTAGGATCCGAATAATCTGTGGCGTTGGAATATTCAGTTCCCTGATGGTGCATCCTGGCTGTGAGGGGAAGAGGACAGGGATCATTTTGCAGGGGCAGGAAATACCTGGATGTTTACTTTGGTTTAAGGGACTCTGTGCAGTTGACTTACTCAGCAATGTTTTATGAAACATTCTTATAGATGACTGGAGTTGCATGTGACATTTTGTATATGATCCTAAATGTCACCTAACAGTGTGTGCTCAATGATAATGAACAACATTATTTTTTCTTTTCTACCAGAGTGGATTGCCAAGGGAAATGTTAGGAACCTTCTTTTGGGATTTGAGAATTATTCTAATGGGGAGGGGACTGAGAGAGAGAGGAGGAGAAGAGAGGAGAGGAGAGGAGAGGAGAGGAGAGGAGAGGGGAGGGGAGGGGACAGGGGAGGGGAGGGGAAGGGAGGGGAGGTGAAGGGAGGGGAGGGGAGGGGAGGGGAGGGGACAGGGGAGGGGAGAGGGGAGGGGAGGGGAGGAGAGGAGAGGAGAGGAGAGGGAGAGAGACTATGCTTGCCTTGTCTGGGGTAGATACAGTAGGTTTGGGAGAAGATGCTGGTTGTTCATTTCAGGCATAGGATTCAACAAGTAAACAAACCCACAGGGCTATACGAGAGGTACTCTATAAATTCTTCCCTATTGTGAGAAAGCTATAAAGCCCATGACTTTATGATTATAGAGTAAAGAAGCTCATTGTTTTGAGTTTATTATTTTGAGAGGCTGAGTATGCCTTTGTGTCACTGGGAAGACTATAATCACTATGAATTAATGATGCAGAGTACATTTACAGGGGTCATGTTTTACCCACTTAGAGATCAAACAGCTTTTGAGGGACTTCTGGAACTTTGCTTGTGTGCAAATATTTTCTGTTAATTACAAAAGAAGTGTAATTGAAGTCAGTCTAACTTCACACCTGACCTGAGTTGCAAAGTATGACCAGCTGTTTTCCATTCTCTCTGCGAGTATGGGAAAGAGGGATGACTTTAAATTGAACCTGGAAAGATAAAGTTAGGAAGCCTCTTTCTTGATACAAGTAACATAACAAACAGACAAACGGTAGAAGACTGATACCAAGTTGTCAAGAAAAATCTTGATGGCTATTTCGTCAAGACCTGAAAAAGTCTGTCGCAGTTTTGCCATACTCTTCATTTCCTAAGAGTTTTAATAAGAGTCTTCTCTCTTCTTTGGAACCTTTCAGGTATGGCTCAGGGACTGGAAAAACTCTTTAAGTTCTGTATTAACCTAATATTATATTTAATTGGAAATTATTGTTGTAGCCTTTACAGATGTTTGGACCAATTTAAATTTAAAGGAGATATCTATTGTCTCTAAGAAAAGGCCTTCCAACACTATTGTCAGTAAACATCTGTAGTAGAGCAGAAATAACATGGATTGCACAGGGACACACTCCATGATATGAAATTACTCCCTCCTGCGGCTACCTAAATGATTTTCTTTTTATATCTCTAGAAGAAGCAGAACACCATCCCCCATTAAGATGTATAGTATCGTTCCATTGATATTTATTAATCACTTCTTATAATAGGTACCATGCTAAATATTTTCATGTGCATGCTCTCATCATATCATATTTCATTAAATGAAGAAACAGGTATAAGGGACTAGTGTTTGTTTTTTTTTAGAGACAAAGAATGTGGGAGAACTGAGACTTGAAGTTTCTGACTCTGAGGTTCAAGGTACTTTCCTGTGCGTGTGTACAGTATTCTATTCTACTGACACACTGCTGGTAACTCCCTGGCTGTCAGACAAACAGGCAACATTTGTATTCTACCCACCAGCACCTTCAACCCTCTCCCCAACCCCCAAGCTAGATTCTGGCCTACTTATTAAAAGTGTCTACCTCTGCTTTTAATTCCTCAACTGCTATTTTCATTCATGCCGATATTGAGCGATAAAAACTTCAGGATCCCCTTTACTTTCAGAAATGTTGGTTTCAGAGGTCTTCTTCACACACTCACAGCTATAATATTAAGAGCCATATTATAGAGAATCTGTTTGTTCTAACTTCCAATGTATTTCAAATCTGAATTTCCTTTATTACCACATTTTTCATCCTAGCTCAAGCTGCCATCTTGAAACAGACAAAAGTGTGGACTATTGTAAGAATATTCTCCTATCCATCCAGAGCATGGTCCATGGACCAACAGCATTGGCATCACTGGGGAGCTTGTTAGAAATGCAGAATCTCTGTACCACCCTGGACTTGGAGAATTAGAATCTGCATTCTAATGAGATCCCAAAGTATTTACATGCACTTTAAAGTTAGAGATCTGTGGGGACAGATCTCCCACACTTTCTTTGTCTTTTTCATTACATTCTCCCCTTTACATTCAATGTGATCTTTTAAAAACGTATGTTCATACCATTTCTCCACTTGGAATTCTTTAAAGGCTTCTCGTCTCACTTAAAGTAAGGTCCAAACTCTTTACAACAACCTACAAAGTCCTCCAGGATCTAATTTCTACCTACTCCCAGGCACATGAACTTCCTTTCAGTACCGAAAACACACCAACAATACTTGTCTCAATTTTTCCTCTACTCAGAACACTCCCCTTTTGCTCTTGGCATAATCTTAGTTTTCTTAACCTTCCTCTCAGTTTAAATGTCACTTCTTGGAGAAAATTTACTCTTAGGTTCCTCTAGATTTTCCTCTATCATAAACATGCTGGTTTCCTTCAGAACTTATATTTCCGTTTGTTGTTATATTATCTATTTACGTCCTAACCATTGTTTACTTCCCTTCCCAGGCTATATGAGGGTAAAACCCAAACTATTTCCTCAGTACTTAGCATATTGAGTGACGCAAAGAAGATATTCTGTAAATATATGTTGAACAATTGAGTAAACATTTATGCTTCTTGCTTATTGAATTCTTTCAAGAGGATATAATTAAAGAGAAATTGTTAGCATATATAATTCTTGGAATTATTACTAGTTATTTGCAGTTTTGCCTGAATTATGTTCATTCAGCTATATAGATTCTGGAAGGCTCCTAATACAACTTTCAGCTATTACCAGTATAGTAGTTTTTGTTTCCAAGCTATTTGCAGATGTGAGCTAGTTCTCATTTGTTTACTATAACCAACAAATATTGCCCTCGTATCAAATATCCAGCCATGTTCTTAGTGGAAACCCAAGAAAAGGTTGTCTATAAGTATAATTGCTTTTGTACAAAGTGAATGAAGGAACATATTGGACAGATTTCATTCTATTTTTTTAAATCTTGAGAGAGTGGAGGAAAAAAAATGAAATGATAATGGCTTCAAGGGCTGATGTCTGAAACTTCAGGCTACAACTGATGGCTAACCCAGGGTCAGAAAAAGGAAACTCCCTTGTGATGCATCATTGCACAATTACATAAAGCAGATGTGTAATAGAGACTATATCTTTCCCTGAAACATCTGGCATTAGTCATTATGAGAAGCAGGTGCCTAGGTTGAACCGATCACATGTGTGTTCCAGGATGACACATTTCTGTTGTTTCTGGGTTGCATTTGAATTTTCTTTGGCTCCTGTCACCCCAAGCACATTAATTATCAAAATGATAATGCAGAGAAAGATTGCCCAAGAAAGACAGTAAACAAGGTAGCTGTTTCTTATGGCATGATGAGGTTCTGGGTTTCAGAAAAATTAGTATGTCTTCTGGTGATTGACAGCCCATGACAGTCCACATGTAATATTTATATGCTTATTGCAACAGGTTGAGTCACAGCTTCCATAGATGGGACTTGTTGCAGAAGACAGAGTTTGTCTGCTAGTTAGCCAAAGTCTTTGTTAGGATTTAGCCAACCATGGGTCAAGATGTCATAAAAGTTTACAGAATTGTACCCTTTCTTGTCACATCAGCCTTTGTGTCTCACAAAATAAAGTTCTGCAAAAGTACTGGAACAAGGTTTACAAATGTATAAAACTTAAACCAGAGTACATCTGTACAAATTCACTAAGGGGACATGGTGAAGTCACCTGTTCTGTTATACCTTTTCCCCTTGCTTTCCTCCAGCATGGTGTTAATTCACTGATGTATTTCCAGGATGAAAACCATCTGGTTATTCAGATCCATGCACATGGCTTGAATTGTGATCTGGAGTCTTGTGCAGAGTTTGGCAGGAACTTGTGAATATCTGAGGTTCTAATAGTGGCCATATTTCTCAAGGTGTGATGTGCTGATGATTTGATTCAGAATTATCTGGCATGCTAGTGGAAAGTGTAGATTCCTGGGGCTCTCTACAAATCTACTGAAACAGAGTTTCTGACAAAAAGTTTAACAGTATGTGTTTTTAACAAATGCTCAATGATCATCATGAATTTGAACATTTGAGAGCTATTAGCTTCTGTTGAAGGTAAGTGTGCAATTTTTAAATTATTTCTAAAAGGCATTGAATAGAATAGGGGATTAAAATAGTAAACTCTACAATTAAAAATTTTATGGATCAGCAATAATCTTGCAATCCATTCTTGGCTTGTGAACTAGGGTGCTACTGGGATACTCCTGTAGTTAACACTTAGTAATTCAGTATATGAGTCCTCTGTAGTGACTCTTCATAGAATAAAGACTTGTTTTCAGAAATAGTTTATATGGAGTGGAGTGTGTATGTGTGTGTTTGTGCACAAGGGCACAGGTGTGTAGAGGAAAGGAGAGTTAACTGGGAGCCTCTCTTGAATGATTTTAGATTACTCCTTCTTACCCCTCATATGGAATACAAGGACTAAGAGGATTGGTCTTCTTTTTTCCTTCAGTGAAGTGATTTCAAGAGATTTTTCTCTTGTCTTTTTCTTTTGCAAAAGAATAAATATCTCCCATACCTAAGTTCTTCTCATGACAATTCTTTTTTTTAAAAAAAAGATCTGTAGTGCAAAGAGGCAAACAATCATCATTTAAAAAAACATTCAGTATGTTTTAGTCTGTACTGTTAGAAGTCATTTCTTACAAATATTTATTGAACTGTAATAATAAACAGAAAACACACAAACTGAGTGTCATCACGTAACTGATACTGAGAGCACTGACACCAGAAAGTCCCTCTTTTTCCTAATTCCAGTCACTAAGCCTTTCCAAGAAGAAAATATTCTCATGATGTCTAGAATTCACTTTATTTCTAATAAATATCTACTCACTTTACTTATTTTTCTGTAAACACTAGTCTTTCTGTATATATTGGAATCTTAACATCCTAATGATCAATGTTTATTCAATTTGAACTTTCCTGACTAAATGTTGACCTTTAAAAAAATACTTTCCTTATGCTAATTTATAATTGTAGAATTTTTCTTTTATTGAGTGAAATTCTCCAGGTTCATTTTGAACATTTCTGTTTACTCTCTGTTCTGTTTCTAATCTAAAATGTACAAATTAAAATTTCAGGATCGTATTAAGTAGTCATTATCAATTATGAAACACTCAGGGCAATTATTTGCACTACATTCTCTTAAAACAACTAGTTGACATTTTTTTCCATTTTATCCAATGGGAAAATTTGGTCAACAAGCAAACCAATTGGTTGGATATAGTGGATTTGACACAGTAGTTTATTGGGACTAGGGAAAATTCAACAGGAATTGAGACTTAGTATATTAGGGATATACAACTAAAAATAAATATGGAGCTATTGGGGACTTCATATAATGTTTTTCTATTTCAGTCATCAATCAGACTGGTATTGTCAGCAAGGGATAAGCCTATTGTCTGCAGAATTAAAAAGAAAGGTGTCACATCAATGTGAAAACAATATTTTGTTTGTGGTCTGACGGCTGGTTGCATGACCGAAGAAAAGCCATACAGCTCACTTTAAGACTCAGTTTTCAAATCCATAAAATGAGAATAACAATATTTTTTGACAGGTTGTGCTGAGAAGTAAATGAGATTAATGTTTCTAACCATCTAATAAAATGCCCGAATACAGTAATTGCTCAATCATTGTGGGCTTCCCCTATCTTTCAGCATGGCAGCGTAGCATTTTCAAGGGAGGACTAGTCCAGTGGAATATAAAGCAACATTGTACTGTACCCTTTTTCATATATATTATTTATTTCTTATTCCCAAAGAAATGCATGCTAATTACATAAAATTTCAAAGTAGAGATATGAAAAAACCCCAAAACTCACATAATCTCACACTCTTGGAGATGGACATAGTAATGCTGGTTTTTATAGGCATCTCACTTAACATTGTATATCCTTAGTAGCCCTCAGAGCACCCTGCTCCGAGTAGGTATATACAACATTTTAGAAACTGAACATTTCCAAAAAGACATTAAAGTGGTTGTAAATCCTTTATATATATTAATTACAGGCCTAGAATTGAATCCAGCAGACTTTTTGTTCTACCTGTTATTTTTTCAGTCCTCAAGGACAGATACTTGTCCTGTTAACTTCTCAAATAGCTCCAGGGACAGAGATTACTACATCTCTTTTTACAACAGGGTAGATCTAAGAGCAGATGTTAATAAATTAAATCATTTAAAAACTCTATTTTATTAGGCTTTCATTGTATTTTAAAATTAATGGTGGGTTTTACTTTTCTTTTATTTTTTAAAGGAGAACATCGCAGTGGGAAAAACTGAATTAGGAATGTCAAGAACTGAGTTGTAGCCCCTGCTAATTCATTCATTCATTCACTCCTTTGTTCATTTCCCTGCCTTAGGACCCAGGTAAGGAGTAGTACAACTCTGCCACCTTGTAGTAACAGGGGAAATAATGCCTGTGCTGCTTTGCTCGCATGTGGCAATTGTGGAAATGAATTGTGATGATGTATGTGGTGATGTTTTTCATGCAATGTAGAGCTATAAACTTTTTGTATTGATATGGTAATAATAGGGAAATTAGTGTGTATAACATTAACATAAATATTCTGTTGGGCTCTACTTGAAAACAATGAGCAGGATTGATTTTATTTTCTGACTTTATTTCACAAAGCAGTTTATATCTAGGTCCTTAATCATTCTAGATGAGTGTAGCAGGTTGGGAGCTATACCTAGAAGTACAAAATCCCCCAACTGCCTAGAACTTTTGTGGACTATCATGCCATCCCCTTACTGAGTTCCAGTCTAGAAATTCAGAAAGCATAATTAGAACAATAACAACAAAAGGATAATACATTTTCCAGTCCTCCTGTTACCCAGGACTAAAAGATCGTTTATATTGCCATTTCCCCCCCCCAGTTTTTATCCTTAGATATCACATGATGATAATAATAGCTGTTATTTAAGGCATTAAATGGGCTACATAACATTTGAAAAAAATAGCATTAACCCCCAAATATTATGATCATGCATCCTTTAAACATGTGGTAAGGCCTCTCTGTTTCTGTGCAGAACGAATATACATTTTGAAGTTAGAACAAACTGGGTTGAAACAATGCTCCATCTTCAGCTATGTGACTGTGGGGGTAAGTCATTATCCACTCTAAACTTCAGCTTCCTGAGGATTCAATGAATGGCACGTACAGTGCATCAGGACAGGGCTTAGCCCATTTGAAGCATTCTGTGTCACCTCCCTTTTCCTTCTCATCACAACACCAAAATGTTTACTTATTTTAACAGATATTAATGTTTGATCATTTAGAGTAGCACGAAATATCTATTACATTTATTTTAGCTAGGAATATTGTAAAAATCCATGCTTTTTATCTACATGAATTAAGAAGCCAGGACTTACATTTTTAAAAAAAATGTTTTATTGGAAACCTGTTTGCCTTGCATAATGCAGAAATGTAAGCTATGATTGCGTTAATGACTTAAATGTGAAACTAAAGCCACAGAAAGAAGAGAAAGTATGGAAGGGTAGTTTAATGATCCTGCATTGGAAAAAGCCTTTCTTCTCATGATAGCAACTAAGGTGTCATAAAAGAAAAATGTATCATGTTTTATTATACTAAAATTTAAGACCTTAGTTTGGCCAAAAAAGAAAAAAAATAGTAACCATAAAAGAACAGGTAAACTGTAGAAATTTATTTACATTTCAGAAGCAAAGGCTAATATCCTTAGTATCATGAAAGTGTTTTTTGTAAAGAACTACAAATCAATAAGGAAAGATAAACAACATAGTACAGTAAGCAAAGGTTATGAAAGGGCAGGTATTTAGGTGACTCACTCTTTCCACCTGATAGCTTACTTTGGTAGTCTTGAGTCTAGCTGCAGAAAGAAAGGATTAAACTATCTTTATATGTGAGTACAAAGACTGTGGTACTATATTGGAGTGCTGTGATTAGCTCTGTTTTGAAGGAGTGAGTATTCTTGACTGAGTGCTTATGCCTAAGTTTCCTGAAAAATTTTGTTTAGAAATTCTAGTTCTTCAACTGGTGACCTTTCTAAACATTGGTGTTTACTTTGTCTTCTTTGTTAGAGCATCTGATAACATACAACTAATCCTTTCTTGATGGCTTAGTTCATCTTTAAGAACAGTGATGATTGTGCTTTGCTAGAATGCAGTGCAATGAGGTTAGGAAGGGCTGTTTATTCTTATGCTGGTTATGTTCAGAGTGCTATGCATTTTGAATTCTTGGGGAGATATCAATGCTAGCGACAGAAGACAACCAGATAAACTAGTTACCCTGAAAATCCCCTAGGAAGCTTCCACTTGGGAGAGGAATGTATAATCCATCTCTTCAGAATAGCCCAGAAATTCTGGATAGTAAATCCAGAATAGCCCATTTTTCTTTTGCATTGGAGAGGATTGCTCTTTCTTTGATTCAGCCTCAGATAAGGTAGTTGGTTCAAAATGAGGTACCAGGTTCTATATATGTACATATAAAAAACTTGTATTTAAACTCTGGGGTATTTGCTTTGTGTTTATACTTTACGTGAATGTGTTTACATCTTCTTACCTATCCTATGAAATATACCTATTTTGCAAGTGAGAAAATGGAGACTTTGAAAAATTAAATCCCTTACCACTTAATACATGGGAGCTAATAAATGGAAGAACCTGTGATTTAGATTTAGGTTGATCCAATGCTATACCAATTTTTTTAGAGTTGTATGTAAAATAAAAATAAAAATGCTCTGAATGAGAGTCTAAGAACTCCTCACCAACTGATACATGGAAATTTGAGGTCTGAGCCTTGGGAGTAAATGCATATGAGCTATCCAGAAGCATGGCTGTCTTCTGCTTCTCATCAGCATTCTGCATATTTGTTGAGATGATAACCACAATATGAGGTGCTATAGTTTATAGAGTTTTTGATCATGTATGCAGCTTGCCACACTGTATTATATAAACACATTGTGATTGAGTAATGAATAAAAATAATTTCATATTCTCCTGGAGATTTCCCATTCCACACCTCTACCCTGGCATTGTCTTCATGAATCTTACATTGTGCCTCAGAGTTGGGTAATAGAGTTGAGCGTATAAAGGATGGAAGCTTTCCTGGGAGAGATGTGTATAATCAGCTGATGACTGAATACAATTGACTATGCATGATGTAACTCCTATCATATACACCCCACAGAAAACCCTGAGTAAGGAAGACAAAGTCACCACAGCATGCTTACTATTTATTCACGGTTGCACAGTTTTTGGCTTCAATGCTCTGGACTCAAAAATGGTGACGTAAATAGCAAGAGTTATGGTGAGGCTCTGAGAAACAGGGAATTTTATATAAACCTCTCTTGTAATGATTATGATTGAATTACTTAATGTTCCTCTTTTTTTTTCTAAAAAGAGATTAGCTAGGGAATCATTTCCCAAACATTACCTTAAGCAATTAAGTCAAATACTTGCCCAAATGGTTTAGATTTTCATGATGTGTAATCTTTTCCTGTTTTCTTTTCATTGCTCTCTGTGAGAATCCCTTGCATTACTCTTAGGATTAGCTGCTCTTCCCTTCTTCTCAGCCCTTATCTTCTCCGTCCTCCTTTTTGGTCTCCTCCTCCCCTCTCTCTGCTCCCCTTCCACCTCCCAGCACCTAGCTGCTCCACAGAAAGAACCAACTTAAACACATTTGTTAAATTATGCATTTTATCTAGCTCACAAAGTCAATTTTATGCTTTTTATTGGCCCCATGTTGCTACAGAACTTCCTTAATTTTTAATTTATGAGCTGCAATGCATTACTTCAGTTTTTTCAACTTTTTATTTTGAATTACCCTAACTTCTTTGTAAAACCCCATGGACTGACAGCTCTATGTTTTATCCTTCTTCCCACTTTCCACCTTCCCTTTATGCCTGAGAAAATGCTGCTGGTGGCCTCACATTGGAAATCTTGGCTAAAACCACGGGGTGACTTTGGGTTCTTGTAGACCTTTTCTAAATCTGAATTTCTTATCTGCAAAATGAAGATGATAATAATAATACCTTAGGAGTTGATGTGAGGATTAAACAAGGTGATGCATATAAAGTTCTTGACACAATGTATGTGTTAAATACATATTAACTATTGTTATGATTGTCATCATTTTGCTTCACAGTTATTTTTTACTTGAAATACAATCTGTGTTTTGTAGTTCATATTTTCTTGATTGTATATTTATACACACACATATATGTACAATGTTGTTTTGATTTCAGTGTTCCTGCACATTTTGATTGTTCTTTACTGACATCATTTTCTCCAAGCTACCAATTTATTTTTCTCTTTTTGTTTCCATATAGCTTGAAGGAATCTATATTATCAGGTCTCAGTTCAGAATTTTAGAAGCTCTCAGCTCTGAAAAGACTGTGGTACCCCTAATGCCAATATCCACCCACATGCAAATAAAAATAAAATAGTGTATTTGAAAGGACATAAAATTTTGTAATAATTACCTCTCATTTAAGAATGAGAAATATGAGCTTTAAGTGATGAAATTAAATTAGATTTTTAATTTTATGTTATAAATTTCTGAATCAATTCACTGTACCTGAAATTTTTACTTATTTAGAGAGGTAATTGTTGAGCTGATGTTAGTCTCTGTATTAAATAATTCAACAATGTAAGGCATTTCTTTAAGAAATACACAATCACACATACATGCACACATACTATTATATGTATATGTAAACATATATATTCATATATATATATACACATATTATATATATAATTGTGGTATATTTTAAAGTACCTAAAGTCCAGAAGGAAATGATAAGGACATAAAGACAACTCTTGCATCTATTATTTCCTAGCAGATTTTTTTATAGGTTTCTCAAAATGTCTATTTCCTATCCTCATCTGTGAAAATGGGGTCATAGCAATATTTGTTTTTCCATGTTGTTATGAAAATTAGGGAAGATAATGCAAGTGACCCCACTTGAGAAGTTATTAAGCAGTATGTAACTTCAGTGAATTAAAATTAAATATGGCATGCTTTCTTTTTCTCATTAAATCATTTAGATGTGAGATCAGGGTCAACTGAATAATTCTTCCTTGCCTGTCCCCAGCTGTTTGGTAACACATTCCTGGATGCTTAGTGAGCACAGTCTCTTTCCCACCAAAGTGTTGTTGCCAAGATAAAATTTTATTTCATTACAAGGGAAAGGCCAAGGGGCAGGTGTAAAAAGTTACATCAACATCATACACTTGTTGGGAGGTTTAAATAGAATTATTTTTAAAGTATTCACCATACTGCCAAATGCATAGGGAATGCTAAGTAAATGAGACTATGCTAGATTGTTATTGATAATGTTTTTTGAAGCAGGATCCATTCTGATTTTTGGTCAAAGTCAGACGTGAGGTATAAGAATTAGAGAAAGTGGGGATGAGAATCATATTAAGGAAAGGACAGCCAGAATTAATATGGTAACAGGCACAGTATATATAAGCAGTAGTGTCAGTCTACATAATTTTCATGGACAGTGATTTCTGGATAGCCAAGCTTATTTATAAAATACTGCAAGTTCTCATTGGCTGCCATGGAGGGTGGATGATATAAATTAGAAGGTCTTTATTTTTCTGAGTGTCATGGGGTTCAGGGTACAATTTTGAGGCAGCACCTGAGGAAGACCTGAAATTTTCAGCAATCTAGAGGGGAGAGGTTTTTGAAGACTCCGAGAAAACTAGGGAAGGAACAGATAAAGAGAAGAGAGAGAAATCCTGGTAGTGATTTGGAAAAGAAAATAAATATCTAATGGAAGCCTTCAAAACTTTTTGGAGAGATGTGTAATTTAGATCTCTTCCTCCATCTTTGCTACACAATCTTCAGTAAAATCTGCACTGCTCACAAATGCTTTTGTGTAGATAAATTCTTTAGAAGAACTATGAGATACAAGGGTCCACTGACACAGGGCTAGTGCAGAGCTGGTGCGTTTGAGAACTTCTAAGTCACAGTCTGCCTTTTCCTGGTCCCTTTTACTCTAACAACCATTGTTCTCAGAGGCTTCCATTCTGCAGAGCAGGATTCCACATTAGTAGCTTTGAAGGCTTCAAGTTAGGTTCTGATCTCTGGAACCCCCAATTCTACTTTAAATTGCCCCAGAGTATGCATGCTACTTTGATGTTAGGGTTTAGATCTGTAGTTTCAAGGATATGGAGGTGAGATGACAGGGATGGTGGTAGTGGTAGAAGCAAGAATTGCTCCTAGCTGTAGAGAAAATCATGGTGTAATGATATAATGAAAAGATCTATGTAATTTTTGAGTTAGATCCACTTGAACTTGAATCAAGTTTCTGTATTGATTGCACTTTGACTTCAAATAACTTATGTAACTTCTCTAAAACTTAGGTGTTCTCACCCATAAACGGGTTCTTTATGGAATTGTGAAGGATGCACAAAGGCAGGTAGAAGTGGTAGGAGAGCAACAGGTTGGAAGAGTCCAATAGAAATTGGCACTGCCTATTAAAGCTAATGTTTTTCTTGATTTTAATGAAGTCATGTTTCTCCTGGCTTAATATTTTACAGAACATGGTTAGTTCTACAATATACAAAAAGAAACATGTATTTTGATAAATGTTGATTTACTCTTTTCATAAGAAATGCTTGTAATAATCAATGGAGTATTTAGGTATTCTAATTTTATATTAATTGTGAATAGTCTGATAAGTTTACATAAGATTCAGATATTCATACTAATAGCTACTATTGACTGTCTATGTATGAAATTCAATTTTTAAAAATTGTCATTATTAAATTACCAAGAGGATAAATAACTTGTCAGTTTCTTTCAGCATAGTCTTTTAGATATTGGTAAATTTAACATTTCCAACACCAAATATATACACCACAAAATAGCAATAACAATATACAAAAGGGCAAATAGCAATATTTGCAAATGTAGCTTAAGATTTTTATTATTCAATTAGCACATTGACTTAAGGTATAGTTCAAGTACTAAGGGGAGGACTACTGAATCATTTATTAGATGAAGAACATGAAATTATTCATTCTCCCCAGCCAGGCTTATATTTCTAGTGCATCTGGAGCTAGAAAATGCCAGCCTATTTGAAAAGGAAATAATCACCATCTCTCTGCCAATATTTTCTGTCTTAATAGAACTAAGGATTATGGCTAATGTTTTCCATTTAGCTGTGGCTGGGCAAAAATTTACCTTCTATAAATCTTGCTCACATAACAAACATAGTTTTTATTAAAGAAAATGATTGTTCTGGTGTTTAAACATTTTTGGAATACCTAAGGGTGTAACAAAGAAAGTTACTTTACAAATTTTTCAAATCATGATACTCATTCAGCTCTCAGAATATCTTTAGCTTCTATTCCTATTAAAAGGGATAATCAAATACTGAACATAACTAGAGACTCCTCTGAACAGTCAATATACAATCATTTAGTCAGTAAAAGGGAAATTAGGAGGCTTATACAATAAAGCACTTTTTTCTACATGGAATTTAAAAAATACTTTTAACAGGGATGAGATAGTAATTAATAGAATTCATTGCTAAGAATAGATCCAGTATTTTTATAAGCATATTTATTCATCTTCAAAACCAAGTGAAAATGCTGTTGGAACTGGGTCAAAGGGAGAAATGGTTTTCCTTAGAATATTGTATGATCTAATATTGATTGACTTCTATATTGTAGAGTAACCTACAGTTGATAGATAGAATAGAATTCTATTTAATAGAATGCTATTTATGATACCTTCTATAAAGGTATCATATGATTTGTTTATATTTCAAAAAAACAAATAAAAGTGTGTATTTTATTCTGCAGAGTTGAGACATTATTTGATCCCTTTACAGTTGATTCCAGAGCTTGTTAAGGACCTTTAATGACAATAAGTTTTTCTGATTGTTTTCAAGTCTTACCCCAAGTAATTTTTAATGTATTAAAATTAGAATGATCACCAACACTATCAAATTTTTAACCAAATAAAATCTCTGATATAACATTTTTAAATAATCTTGGTTCATCATGCATCAACTCATATAATTACAACTTAATGTTGTTATATTGATATATAGGCATTTCAAGAGTTACACTGCAATTGACTAGTTGTCATTGTAGGGGAGGGAAAATTTTTCCTCTACCCTCCTAGGTTTGTGAGTTGATCTAAAAATCAAATTGGTCTAAAACAGGTTAACAGGAGAAAAATAAGTTTAATTTCACATGTATGGGGGCCTTACAAAGACAAGGAAACCCACGGACAAGTAGGGCAGTGGAGCTTGGGTGTCATTCTGAGTTAAGGAATGGGATAGGGCCCTGGGCCTTCAAAGAGGAGGAGCGTGATTTACAGAATGGTAAGAACAGATGTTTAGTGATTAAATGTTTGTTCTGCCATACAGATAGGTCATTTAGAGAAAAAGTGCTCTCTCTTTCTGGGCCATGCTCCCTATCTAAGTTCTTCTAGGTAATTAAGGGAGAGGGAAATTTTTTTCTTGAGTCTGCTGGGTCTTGATTGCCTTCGGCTCAAAATAACCCACATGTCAAAGTGTACATATTGGGGAGGCTGTTCTGACCCTTCAACATAAAATTACACTTTTTTGCACATTAAATAGAGCATTTATAAGTTAAAAATGTTCAGTTTAC
Organism: Phyllostomus hastatus; assembly: GCF_019186645.2. Classification (NCBI taxonomy): domain Eukaryota; kingdom Metazoa; phylum Chordata; class Mammalia; order Chiroptera; family Phyllostomidae; genus Phyllostomus; species Phyllostomus hastatus. The sequence goes on along the minus strand of NW_025334033.1, from coordinate 55,360,131 downwards.
GTATCATATTTTGGGACCAATAGATTTTTTTATATCTTTAACGTTTTTGTAGTCTATATAAGTCTTGCACCCATAAATACATTTTTCAAAAAAATCTAAGGTTATTTACTTCTATCCCTCTTATGCTTCACAACTAATTGTTCTCTATTTAACAAGTGTTATTGCTGACAACTGCTTATAATATGTAACCATATTTTAAACTTTTCATCAAATTTGCAATAATTAGCCATTCACTGCATAATTTATTATGATAGTTTGTACTTAATGAAAGGTATTAGAGTTAACCTCCTACAGAGTCAATATCCCAGCTGCCCTTTTTGGAGAAAGTGACAGCTGATCTTAAAATTCATATGGAAATACAAGGGGACCAGAATAATTTAAACAATCTTGAAACAGAAGAACAAAATTGGAAAACTGTTTTTGAGGTTCATTAATGTTGTAGCATGTAGCAGTATTTCATTCCTTTTCAAATTTCAAAACCTACTACTTTCCAGTTTCAAAACCTACTACAAAGCTACAGTAATCAAGGCAATGTGTTACTGTTAGAGGACAAACATGTAAATCAATGGAATAAAATTAAAAATCAAGGGAAGACTGCTTAAGTTATACTTCATGAAAATTAAAGATGTTTGTGCTTCAAAGGATACCATCAAAAAAGTGAAAAGACAAGTCACTGAATGGGAGAAAATACTTGCAAATCATATGTCAAATAAGGTAGTTGAATGTAGAATACAAAATATACTCTTCCAACTCAATAAGACAAGCAACCTATTTAAAAAATAGGCAAAGGATTTGAACAGGAAGTTCTCTAAAAAAGATATGTCTAACAAGCACATGAAAAAATGCTTAATATTTTTAGTCATTAGGGAAATTCAAATCAAAACCATAATGAGATACCACTTTATCCTGACTGAATGGCTATAATAAAAAAGAGAGACAGTAATGATTGTTAGTGAAGTTGTGAGACACTGGAACTCTCATATATTGCTGGTGGGATTATAAAACAACTACTCTGAAAAACAATTCGGTGGTTCCTCAAAAAGTTAGGCACAGAGATATAACACATGACACAGCAATTCCACTCCCAGATATCTACCCAAGAGATATGAAAACATATCTTCACACAGAAATGTGTACATAAATGTTCATAGCAGCATTATTCATAATCACCAAAATAATGGAAACAAGCCAAATACCCAGCAATTGATGAATGGAAAACCAAATGCAATATAGCTGTACAATGGAATATTGTTGTAACCATAAAAAGGAATGAAATACTGCTACATGCTACAACATGAATGAACTTCAAAAACAGTACACTAAGTAAAAGAAGCTAGTGAGAAAAGATCACATATTGTATGGTTCCATTAATATGAAATGCTCAGGATAAGCTAATCTACACAGACGGAAAGGACATTAGTAATTGCCTAGGGATGGGAGAAGAGGTAATGAGTAAGAAATGGGGAGTGACTGCTAATGGGTGTGAAATTGCTTTATGGAGTGATGAAAATGTTCTAAAATAAGATAATGGTGGTGATTGTACAATTCTATTAATATACTGAAATCCTTTGAATTATATATTTTAAACAAGTGAACTTTCTGGTATGTAAATTATATATCAATATAGCTGTTAAAAAATGAGGTAATCTCCAATATGTAATAAACTAAGTGGTTATGAATATTTCTCACAGTAGTATTCATAGTAATTTTTAGCATTTGTGTTTTATATTTTGTCTAGAAATAGTCAGAATATATCTAATTTCATGATTTTCATCTCTGTTTCTATATCTGTTTTATCTCTACCCCTTCCTTAACTCTGTCCCTATTTTTATGTCTCTCTACTTAATTCAGTCTCTAAAATTAAAACATTATAGTAATAATATCTTAAAATCTGGGTAATATAGTTAGGTCCTCTTCTCCTGTTTTAATAAACATTAGTTTAGGTTATTTCAGTTTAATATGCACTAAACTAACAAAAACCAATTTCTGTTTATGTTTAATATTAGCAGACACATTTGGCAATTATGGATCATAGCTGATACTGAATAGCCTCAGATGAATTGTTGCTTTTTCAGCCTTGACATTTCTTATTAAAGTATAAAAAATTTAGATTAATTTAGGAGACAGAATGAAAGACATTAGAATTATTTCACCCGGGGAAAGAAAGTATATTGAGAATCTTCTGGTATTTGAATGATAATGGCCAGTTAGTCTCCATCTACTCTAAGAAATATTCTTAAAGATCAGCAAGACTAATTTTGTTAATGTCTAGGAATTCCTGAGAGCAAGGATTTCAAACACTGAAATAACTTACCAAATATAATCCTGGTATTTTTTTTTTAATACTTAGAAAACAGCCATGCTTTAGAGTCATTTTGGGCATAATAGCTAGAGGCAGAGGAATTTCCAAAATGAACCTGTCTCCCCCCACAGGCACTCCCCCACCCCCCAAAAACCCCACATTTTTTTGTTGGGAAAGTTCAATATGGACTAAATATTTGAATTAATTTTGGTGTGTTTCATATCAGTCATTTCATGATTAAGCACAATTTCTAGTGAGATATATCTGTTGAATTGATAACCTAGGCTAGCTTTGGATAAAATTAGAAAGTTGACAAGGCTGTTCTTTGGTATTCTCTTTCTTTTTTTTTCTTTTTCTCATGAATTATTTCTCTTCCTGGTAGGTAGCATGGTGTAGTAGAAAAGCGTCAGACCTGAAAACAAAATCCAGTTTCCCACATTGAAGTTGTTCATCTGGTCTCAGTCACCGAACCTGTCTGAGTCTCTGTTTCCTCACATTCGGGAGGAGGATTATCAGTCCTACTTTACGGAGCTGATATGAGCGTTAAATGACATAATGTCACAATATACTAGAAACAGAAAAATGTTTCCTTTCCTTTCCTCTCAGTCTCTCCCGCCACAAAAGAAAGCGGTACATTTAAATCATCCTGAGATGGTATCAGCTTAAATTATTCTTTTTTCAGGAATATTTGAGTTTAAATATAGCCTGTCTAGAATTTCAAATATGTCAAAGGTGAAGAAGGGAGACATTAGCAGGCACAGGAAACACTCTAAGTTCCCTTAAATAATATTATGGAGGTGATCATGTACATCATCCAGACAAAATTTTGGCCAGACTGCTCATGGTATTATGCAAGTTATTAGCTGGTTGGCCAGGGTTTTGTCCTGATAGTTTTGAAGTAATGATCATTTATATGATATTTTTAAATGATGACATACAGCTTCTGGTGAGGATGGAGGCATAGGTAGATACCTTCACTTCCTGAACAACCAAGAGAAGGGTAACAACCAGTTCAAAAACAAATGCAGGGGCTTTGTCTGCATGGCCTGATGCCCAAGGCTGCTCCAGCCCCCAGGGCCAGTGAGTGCTCTGACCCATGTGTCTGTGCTCAGAAGGGTGCCGTCCAGGACCTTCCATGCACCATGAAAGACACGGATGGCCCAGTGTGTGAGACTCTGCCTCATTTTGAGCTAACCCCCTACCAGGTTTGAGCTAGCCCTCCCTCTGCTTAAATTTCCTGGCCCCAAATTCCTTGTGTTCCAGAAGTGCTCAGCTTCCCTAGCAAATCTGTCCTTTTGTCAAGCTGGACTGGCAAGTCTACACCTCCCCCTGTCCACCATGCTCTGGAAGGGAGTAGGAGGGTTCTTACCCTCCATCAATCACCCTCACCAACAACCTGCACAGCCTCTGCCATCGGCACACCCTTCCCTCCATGCCTCAGCCCTGGGGTAGCGGCATTAGCTTCATCCTGGCCACCTCCGTTGTTTTATGAAACCCATCTGTCACTCGGGGAAACGCAGCCTTCTGTGGAATGCCTCTGCACCCCTCTCCTCACCCTGGGGCTTCCTGTATCAACACCACTAGCTGTACATGTGAGTTCTGATTGCTTTGCATCTCCACTAGCCTCAGCAATTTTGTTATTTTTCTGTCTTTTCAATTTAGCTGTTCTGGTGGCTAAGTGTAGCCGTATCAAGTCATATCATTTTGAAATGGTTTCTCAATTGCCTCAATCATACATATCTAGATATTTCTGTTTGGTTAGGTTGATACTCATATTAAAAAAGAAAAAACAACACAACTCCCTTTATTATTTTACCTTACACTGAAATTCTTATTTTATATCTTTATTCATACATAAAATAGTGGATTTTTGGTCTAGATCCCACTTTGTTTTTCTGGCAAACACTTCAGAATCTCTGGCAGCATCAAGGTCCCCATGTCCTGGTGTGAATAAATGAATGATTGTCCCTGCAGAGTTACAAAGCTAGCTTAATCCTTCTGAGACATTTTGACAACTGTTTTACTGATGTAAGTGTTTTGGACCGCCTGTTTTTATGGAGATAGAAAATCAGAATAGCTTGAGATCTCACATGAGTGAACTTACTGATATTAACTGATAAAGGTTAATTGTATAAATAGTAGGTTACAGGATGTATAGAAAAAATTGCTCTGAATCAGCTAGAAGCTAAATAAGAATCTTGTTAAATCTTACTAATTCAGATTAATTGACAGAGAGTCAGATATGGTTACATTTAGCTCTATTAAAAATTTAGTTTTATATCTTCTAAGTATATACTATACAACTGGTCAAAAAAGTGTTTCCCCGGTAATTTAGGAATTTGCTAAATTTCTAAAAAGTGAATGGATAAGAACAATTTCATCATACATTATTTGTTTAAGCAGTGATAAAATAAAGTATCAAAATTTATTTTTTTCTAGTCAAACATAAACTTTGTAGTACAATGCATGTTAGTGATTTAATATACCATTTCCCTTTAGTTTCAGTCTTTTTCTGATCTATCACAGATTCAAAATGAGTAGCTATGAATTAAATAATAAAGTGTTTTGTAATATTTTAATCTTCAGGGATTCCCAGGATTAAAATTACATGCTTCCAAACCAAACAATTATTTGTATATCAATTTATTTATATAGGTCAATAATGTGCAAATAAGTTTCTATAAACCAATTAACCATTATAATGCATTGCTATAGCTGCCAAAAAGCATTATACTATTAGTAATGTGTTTCTAGATACTCAACCATGTTACAAAATCCATTAACACGTCTGTCAGTGTCTATCCTCAGCTGTCTCTTTAAGAACAAGCAGTTTAAATATTGAAGATGGCTTTTCATGTTTATACTAGAATTCAAGCCCAGGGCCATACCACTCTTAGGATGGTTAGATCTCTCTGATTTTGAAAGAAGAACCATCACATCTTCTTATTTAGCTATCCTTGAAGGGCATAAAAGGATGCCCTTCAGGTATTTAACTAGATGAATCCATTCTTTTGGAAAACCCCTCTAGGGTTATTGAGGGTTTACCAAAGGAATATATACTTAATTGATACTTCAAAAGGCTGTGTGCCAGTTGAAAAATTATGCTTTACAGTTTTCGATTGAACAAGAAGTGAGCCAACATTCCCGGCCATTCCATTCACCACAAAACTGCCAGAAGTGCTCACCAGTTGCTATTTCCATTTGTTATAGTTAAAGTCATTCTTGTTATTCTTTCCTGTGATTTTTGAGAAACTCCATTCCTATCCCTAATATGATTCTAGGAGATACTTTTTATTTTTCACTTCTTTCCATGTTAATTTTCTGACTTCCATAGATCATCTATTCACTTATATTAGACTAGGATAATGCCATTTCTCTTACTGGCAGACATTGTATGCTAGAATATAATCAGGGACTTTTGTCTATTTTGTTCACTGCTATATGAGTCTAGATTAATGTCAGACAAATTAGCTCACAGTACAATTTGTTGAGTAAATGAATGAATGATAAATGTCAACTTTAGCTTTAGGTAATTGCTGTAATTAAAAAATAAAATTAAAATAGTAATTTAAATCTAGTTTTCTATGTATCTTTGATAACATGATACATTTATTTTACTTGAAACTTTAGATAATCACAGAAGACAAAACTCATAAACTCTTCTCTTCTTTTTGTACCTAGTCCTCAAGCTGAGAGCCTACCTTTCTTATTTCCTTTATTGCCAAACTCTGAAAGAGCAAAATACCTATACTTCTTTCCTGATGGATCAACCTCCTTACCCCCTTCTCCCATTGCACTCTGGCTTCTCCCCTCCCAATATTCCTGGAGATCCTCTCACTAATGTCACCGAAGGTCCCCTATTTATGAGATCCAATGGTCTCCTCCTAGTCTTTCTCTCTCTTCCTCCCCACTTCTCATCCTCTACAGCATTGGTTCTCTTAGTCTGCTCCTTTTTGTGAAACTCTTTTTTAGTGAGTTGGCATACTTGCAAATGCAGACATTGAAAGTACTTAAGATCAACTGTACATGTAAAAATCCCCTTCCTTCAGCTCCATTGTTTATTTCAGACACCATTTTTTCCTGAGTTATTATAGTATTTGCCCATTATCATTATCTCAGATCTTCATTGACTTTAATTCCTCCTTCCAATGTTTTCTAGAACTCATCGCTGGTTTTGCCACATTGCAATGTAAAAACTTTCAGTGTTAACTCCATTAGGAATGTATTTAAATATATCAGCACAACATATAGATTAACCCCAACCTACCTTTTCAGTCCCATCCTTCATATCCAATGTGGGACCTAAAAAACAAAATTTTTCTTCTCCCTTCTAAATTCTTGTTGCTGGGCTAAAAGTCACATTAGCAGAGACAGATTAGCAGGAGAAAATGTCCAAGTTATTGTATAAAAGAACATTTGGGGGTCCATAAGAATATGAAAACTCAAGGAAGAATTGAACAGTTGAACAAATTAGAAAGGAGGGAGATAGGGGTCTGGGACTTGAAGGGGAAATAGGCAATTTACAGAGCTGAGCGTGTGTCCAACAAATTCTTGCTAGGCAACCCAGAAACAATGGGACAGAGGGGGCAACCTAACTAACATGCTCCTACTGGGATCCCTCCTGTCCTTCCTATCTAATGCTGAGGAGACTGTCCTAAGATTCCCTTCCTGGAGCACACCTTTCCATCTTAATCTCTTAGGCAGGAAACGGGGAGGGTCAGAGGTTCTTTCTGAGTCTTCTGTTTCTTAATAACTGGCTTAAAAATCAATATCCCAAAAGGAACATTTGGGGAAGGCAAAACTTTGGTCCCCTTCACCACATACACTATTGTCTTTGAACGTAACTATTTAGTGCTTAACAGAAACTATATTGTTATTTTATACCTTTAGATCTTTTCATGTTTTTCACATTTGCAGTAATAACCTCATCCCTCTTCATTGCTGGATAAAGATAGGTCCCTGATGTCATCTCCTTTGAGTAGCCATTTTAATCGTTGTCAGGTAGGTGGTTATCCCATCACCTTGCTTTTATAGATTATTGTAATAAACCTGAACTCTATTGTTTGCTGTGTCTTCCTGAAAGATGGAAGCATATATTATTTATATAATTTGTCTTTCCCTACTCATATCCAATTGGTTATTAAGTTTTATGAATTCAGCTTCCAAAATATCTAATAGTATTAAGTTTAGCATCTGACCCTTGATAGCCTAACAGTAGATGTTTGCAGATTAAATGAATGAATGAATAAATAAGCAATTAAATGTTGGTCAATTTATGAGGGATTTTTGAGTGGTCATATACTCTTATTAACAGTTCATAAGAGAATGTAAACTAATAATCCAGAACTACTATATCCTAAAACTAAAGAACTAGAGTATATAAGCATTTACTGGCATTTATTCCTAGTATAATCTGTCTTTATGATTGCATCACATTTCCTGTGAAATAAAAACAAGATGACAGACATTTTGAAATTCACTCTAAGCTGTTACTGCTTGTATTGAGTTGGTATGGGTCAATTATCAATTTTTTTTTTGCTAACAGAATTATTTAAAGAAACAGTGAAAAATGAAATGTGGTAAGGGTCTGAAGAATACTGACTTACACCCATTATTTTATAGTTGGTTTCTCAGGAGGAAATCATAAAACAGTAAATGATAATATCAAGAACAGTTCAGTGAAATAAATTCTGAATGATAACATGAAAAAGTTGACTTTAGTTTTTCCTTGGTAAGTAATAACATTTGAAATCATGGATGTCTTCTGCTGTGATCCATCTTTACATCTAGAAAAGTCATTTATATGCTGATGAATTTAATACCTTTTGCCCTCATTTTTAGATGAACATCATTGGGTTACTTGGATGTTAGTGAGAAAAATTAAACTTCTGAAATGCTTCAATCAGGAATAAAAAGTAGGTGTTTTATTGTATTTTTCTGTAGTGAATGAAAAACTGGAAAGGATACATTTTTATCTGCAGGAATCTTGTTTTTATATCTAAAATGTGTTTTACTATTGCTTGGAAGCTATAATAAACCTTTTATCTCTTCCTGTGTTCATAGACACTTGTGCGTATGTGCCTGTAACAAGATAAACACCTCACACATCTTATATTATGTGTGTTTATCTATTCATCTCTTTCTCCTTCTGGGACTGGGGTTCACTGAGAAATACTGAGAAGGAGAAGTAGAACTGCGCAGTATAATGGAAAGAGCTTTGCCCTTGACCTTGGCTGTAGTCTTGCCTCTGCCTTTACCAATAAAATTGTGTTACTTAGAGCAAGTCACTTAGTGTCTTTGGGCTTTATTTTCTTACCTGTACAAAAGATTCTGTTGAACAACACGGTTTCTAAAATTAGCTTATTTTTTAATTCTTTGATAAAAGATGAAAATTCAGTGACTATGGGGATGTTGACAGAAAGATTTATTCCAAGCTTGGAATAGACATTTAATACATTGACTGACTACTTGTTAAATGAAGGAGTTCTGTATAATGGGTAATTTTATGTGTCGCCTTGACTGGCTATAGAGTGTCCAGACATTTGGCCAAATATTATTCTGAGTGTGTCTGTGAGAATGTTTCTGAATAATATTAATGTTTTAATTGGTAGACTGAGTAAAACAGATTGCCATCCCTATTGTGGGTGGGACTTCTCCTGGCCAAATACTTGATCTGGACATTGGTCTTTACTGGTATAAAAATCAGTTCTTCTTGGGTCTCAATCCCACCAACCTTTGGACTGGAGTTATAGGTTGGGTCTCCTGGGTTTCTAGCTTGTCAACTCCAGAGTTTGGGACTTCTCAGCTTCCATAAGTGCATAAGCAAGTTCTGTATAATATCCATCCATCCATTTATCCGTCTGTTCATCCTATTGCTTCTGTTCCTCTGGACAACTCTAATACATCTTGCATGTATTCCCCTTATGTTTTCCTTCTCTACCTATTTCCAATTCACCATCAATATTTATGCATTCTGTTTCCAAAATATCTGGCATCTTCCCAAGCTAGATTTTACTGAAATGAAGCTCTTGTTATTTTTTAAAGGTATGCACACTGTGTCTTCTTCATTCAATTTCTCTTTTTACAAACCTGTGTAAAAAGTAGACTAACAATTTTCTAAAGATACCTTTCATTATAAATATACATAACTTTTTGAGATTTTTTTCATGGCATGTGCTCTAATGAAGTTAAAATACAAGACTACTGTACAGATTATTTCATTTATTTAAAAAAATGCAAATGATTCATATTGTATTTAAAATAAGAGGATACTGAGGAGGAAATAGTGAATAGTCCAAACTATTGGTACCAGAGTATTTAAATGTAAGAGCCATGAAGATGTGTTAGTAAGAATGAAGATCTTTTCTAGAATCATAACTTCCTTTTTCCAACAGCATAATTAATCAAGTAAACAATGTTCTAGTACTGCAGAAATATGAAAAAAATTTACAGTCTGCATTTTTAAGGAGTTAAATCTAGTGGAAAAGAAACAGATAGGAGGTATATATTTATGTTTATATATATCTTACTATATATATCTTAAGTCCTGTGAGTAGAGTTGGTTTTATCCATTGTTAAATGGGATAATAATACTAGTAGGTACCTCATACCATCACGAGGTTGAGATTAAATGGCCTTGTGTTAGCTTTTGCCCAATATCTCAGTGCCTTTCTAGAATCAAATTGTGTTTCTTTCTCTTGTTACATGAGGTGTGCAGGTTTTCTGTGATTTTGCTGGATTTGATTGATCTCTGCTGGGCTTCACGTCTTCTCATTCTGGGAGTCATGTTAAGGGAGCATGTTGAAACATGCTGTTCTCATGGTGAAGACAAGAGTTAGGGTGACAGAGTGAGACTATGTGTAGGCATGTAAACCTTCTGCTCGGACATAGGGTACATCTGGTTTACACAGATACTATTTTTGGGTTGGCCATATGCCTTGATTTGGCATAGGGAAATCAGTGGATAGGGAAGAATATGTTGCCTTCTTAGAACATGACACAAGTGGGAAACAAATAAATATTTATGAACAAATGACAATCTACCAGAAGATGTAATACCTATAAAACATGTAGAACAGTACAATATCAGGCAGAAGTTATGCATATAATATTTGGTAATGGTACAATAATAACAACACCAGTGATAGTGGCTAAATTCTGTAGAAAACCCAAATAGTGGAGTAATTTCATTCTTGCAGGAGATGTGAGACAGTGTTACAGAAGAGTATTGGGCCAGTAGTTCAGGGGAGAAAGGAAGGGCATGCTAGAAAGAAAGAACACAATGGACAAAGACTAGTAATATAGAGAGGGATTCAGTTACAGGCTAAGTAGGTGTAGAGTTTATGACCCTTCCTGCAAATGATGTCTAGTGTTTAACCAGTTCCAACTTATGATAACTTTCACTGCAAGTAAAAGAACATTTAATTAAAAATTCTTAACAAAACAAAACATGCATTATATTACTAAACAGACAGTCTTAAGGTGGTGAATTTCAGGATTCCGTCAGTATTATAAGGATATTATCAGTAACTCCGGGTTTTGCCTTTCCATCCTGCCACCCCTTGGTGTGATGGTTTTGCCCTTGCGTCTGCCTCTCCTCTTGTGTGTATAAGTTGGCTTTTGTAACCCAGAGTATCAGGTCCTCACTCAACAGCATCTATATGTAGGATGAGAATTTCTTCTTTTGCATCTCCTTTAGCAGTTTTAAAAATATTTTTTTAGAAGCCTCCCTCAGAGCTGAATTCCAATGTCTAAATAATTACTGGAGGAAAGAGATAGGACTGCCATGATTAATTTAGAATAATAATGAGTCTAAGGAAGTTCTTAGCTTCTCAGAACACCTATTTTTCTCCTAGACAAGAATAAGATCAGGATTCTCTTAGCAAAAAAAAGTAAACAAATAAAAGAAGATAACTAACATCAATGATATCTACTATGCACAGATGCAAGATTTGTGTTTTCTATTCAAGATTAAATGTTTGAGATGGTGACTATCTCAGCAAATATTACCTTGACTTTAATCATTTTTATTGTATCTTTGAGTAACTGCTGGCACTAAATTATAGCTGAGAACTGCAAAAACAGTTAGCAATTCAGGAATGAGGCAAATAGATTTTTTGCAGACTGTCTGGATGTGTGGTTAACATAGAGACACAGTATTGGGTCCAGGGCTAAGGCGTGTCCTCTACTTTTACCTTTAATACTTCCGTGAAATGTGGCAAGTGTATTGTCTGGTTTATATGCTAAACTGAAATAGACATCATTGGGAAACTGTTATGTTACCTGCCTCTATTTCTTAATAATCACATAGAATAAATCCCTTATTCTAGTATTTTTGTTTGTTTGTTTACTGAGGTACTGAGCTTCATCAATATTGTCAACTGCCACTACAACAAAAATATCATAGACTGGGTGCCTTAAAAACATTTATTTCTCACAGTTTTGGGGCCTTATTACCAAAGTTAATTTTGCAGTGAACGTTAAATGTTCACAAAATGATATGAGTCAGTATATAAACTCACACTCAGAATTTTAAAAATGTTAAAGCTTGATTTATTTACAATGAAAAAAAATTCTGAAGCAAAAGGTAGAAATTCATTTATTTTCCTTTCTTGATCCGTATTCTACTTTGAGACAGCATGGTTCTGTGACTCACTGGGATAATCCCCCCATTTATGACATATTTCAATGCCCACACAGTTTTAGTTCTCATGACTTTCTTTGTTCATGTGTTTGAGTCAATTATGTTAGCTATTCATCAGAGCATCAGACAAGTATGTACCACTTTATCCTTCAGTGTCTCTCATTGTAAGATTTTTGGCCCCCCCACCTCAACTGCTTGGAGGAATTTAAATCACAAATTGGAGCAGAAAGGAAGAAATCAGGATGCCTGGGCTTTATGGGAAAGAGTATTCTTCTGAGAAGAGCTGAAAAAATGTGACAATGATGAGAACAAAGATACAATACTGGCTGTATTAGTGGGTGGGTCCCTTAGGGAAAAGGTCTTCATAATCATAGAGATGTAATGGAGAAAGAGGAACCATAAAAAAGTTTAGCCAAATAGTATTTGCTGGACAGATCCTGCTTTTCCCCAGTTTGAATTGGTAATTTAAAAATTTTAAAACATTGAACAAATAAAGATTCCTTTTAAATATTTACATCAGGATTTATGACCTATCTCTTAATATTTCCTGCTGAAAGGAAACCAAATTGACAATAACAAAAAAAAATGCATAATAGTTTTTAGATTCATCCAACAACTTACCAACATATTCTCATTATATAAATAAAAAAATACCATCAGTAGAATATGTTTAAAGTAAATGAAGATTTCTCTAGGAGTAAACACCTACTGAGAATCAAACACTGTGCTAGGCAACTTCTATTCATTATCTCACATGGTCTTCCCAACAGTGTTGAGATGCCTCCTTTATGCTCATTTACATGTGAATGAATTTAAGCTCACAGAGTGTAAGTAAACCACAGTTTTCAAATAGGGAACCAGGGCTTGAACCCATTTCTCTCTCACTTGAAAAGGTGTCTGAGTTATTCTCTATAATGTTTTTAAAGGGCTATATGAGATTTAAAAGAAAGCTTTAGAAAGCATTAGAATGAACTTATGAATAAATATGTCAATTTTATATACTCACTAGTTTAAGAAGAGCTAGGCTTCCTTCTTTTAATTATTATAATTTTATTGCTTTTACCTTCTTGTTTGGTTCTAACTAGAAGCAGACACTGTTATGTCGCTTTGACTTAAGGATTTATGTTTTGTTTTTCAATCAATTTAGATTTATTGTATACTGTTAGTGGAAAGACAAGTTGGTACAACCTTAGTTGGCACAAGTTAGCAATATGTATCCCATCTTAAAAATGTTTGTATCCTTCAGCCTAATAATTATCCATCTTTGTACTTAGTCTAAAGAAATAATGTGATATATTCCCAAAATTATGTCACAGATGCTTATTGAAACATTATTATAATTGTAAACAACTGAAATGACTAACAGTGAGTTAATGATTGAGTAATTTTTAGGTATAGTAGTACAAGGAGATTATATGCAGCCATTTAAAGAACATAATTTAGAAAAGTAGTAACTCAGGTAACCCTTTAAGACTATCAAATGAAAAGTTAGCTTACAAAACAATGTATAAAGTATAATTCCAATTTTATTTAAGTTTACGTAAATCTATGAAAAATAAACATACATGGTAAAAGGTTAATGATGATTATCTGGATTGAGTCACTATGGAAGATTTTAATTTTTCCTCAATATTGTCTGAAGATCCCATTTATACAATAAACATATCTTGCTTTGTGGTCTAAATAAGTAAACAAAAATATTAAGATTGCAAATTTTAAAAAATGTTTTCCAATTTAAAATCAACAAATAAATCACACAAGGAATCGTATCCTTTGGCATTTTTTTAGCTCATCTTATCCAACTTATTTCTAGTTTGGACTAGATGTTGGAATATACACATTTTCATTCTTTTAATTCAATTATTGTGCCCATGATTTGTATAAGATTTCCAAATTAACCATGAAGAGAACTCATTCGTTCCTTAAAAATGTTTGAAGTTGCCTGACATAAAGGCAACAGGAAGAATGAGCTGAGGATTCTTTTCTCTAAGAAAACTGACACTCTAATTTTTTAAAAAAGATAATTCTAGGTATTGCTCTGCTCATTGTTATGCTGTTTGAGGCAGTCCAGAAACACTGTGAGTTTTGCTTGTACTTAAGACTTTTCCCCCTTGGGTTCCTATTGTTAGGATTGTAAAACATCTCATAATGGATGGGTACATTCCATGTAATGGGGCTTGAGTCCCTCCAAAACACTTTTTTAAATTCAAAACTATTTTAAATATGTAAAAATATATACTTACCATCTATTTTATTCATATTCCATGAGCTAGGAATATATATGTATATATATCCTAAGACAGCTGCAATTCTAGATTTCATGTCCACATTCCAAATAGGAAGTTGAAATTGGAAAATGGGAGGGTAGACTTCCAAAGTACACAGAAGAGTCTCATACCTTGACTTCTTATCAGTCCGTCTCTAATCTCCCCCTTGCCTCATGCAAAGAGTGGGGTCAGGCTGGAGGGGGAATTGCCTCTCTCTTTTTCCCTAGCATCTTTCCCTCCTTGCCATTCTTTAAATCAATTTTTTGTTAGTTTATTTTGTTCATTGATTCCATATATGAGTGAAATTATGCAATGCTTGTGTTTCTTTGACTGGCTTATTTCTCTTAACATAATGCTTTCCAGGTCCATCCATGCTATCAGAAAGGGTAGGATTTGCTTCTTTTTTATGGCTGAGTAGTGTTCCATTGTGTAACTGTATCACAGCTTTTGTATCTACTCATCAATTGATGGATACTTGGGCTGGTTCTGAATCTTGGTGATTGTAAATAATGCTACAATGAATTCTACATAGGAGTTCATATATTCTTTTGAATTAGTGTCTTTGGTGTCTTCAAATATATTTCCAGAAGTGGAATCACAGTTCTATTTTTAATTTTTGAGGTGACTCCATGCTGTTTTCCACAGTGGCTGTGAGTGAAATTTCGTCAATTGGCTTTTTAAGAGGGTGCCTGTGGACAATCATGCCAGACAGATTGAAATCTTTCTGCTTTTCACAGCCATTGTTATGTGGGTGCCTCATCCCTACTCTGGTGCTCTGGACTGGGGAGCCTGGCTTGTGGTTTAGACCCCACACTCTTTGGGGGAAACCACATGCAGCTGAGTTATCCCTCTGGAGCTCAGCCGCCACCTGTGGAAGTAGGGCCAACACTCTTCACGTCTCTGCCCTTCCTACCAGTATCAATGCAGCTTCTTCTGCAAATTTTTGTCTATAAGACTTCTCCTCAACTAATCTTCAGTGGGTTATTCAGGATAATTGTTCTATAATTTAGTTGTAATCTAGTTTGGTCCTGGGAGGAGATGAGTGTAGCTTCCACCTACTCTGCTGCCATCTTGGATTTCTCTCTAAATCAGTTTTTAACTGTAATATGTAGAACTTATGTTTTTGTGTTTAGTTATGTGTTATATTTTTCTGTCCCTTCCTCACAACAGCCCTGTCCCACAATTAAAATTACCCTGGACACCTGGGCTAGATCTCAGCATTTGGCAAAACATGGCAGCAATAAACTAAAGGAGCTCATTCTACTTAAATAACCAATGGATCCAGAGCCTTTCATTTTTTCAGTGTAGGAATAGAATCAGGGAAGCTTTCTCCTATTGAAACCAGAAAAGAGACCGGTGTTCAGGCTGCCTGTTACTACCAAACCCAATAAGCAATGACAGCGATTGAATCTTTATGGGCACTTTATTCAGATGGCCAGCAATCCTAGAAGATGGTGGGTTCATATCCTAACAGACCATCTTCCCTTTTCTTTCCAGGCCAGGCTTTTTATAACAGGGAATAAACAAGGTACAGTGAGAGCTTTGAAATTCAGGGAGGATTAGAGGAAAGAAGCTGCAACGTTCCTGTCTGGGCAGTTAGCTGTTCCCAGAAGCAGTGGTCATCTGTCTCTCCCTGGAACACAAAAGCCCAGATGCCTCCAACTTGTCCCCAGGCAGTAATTTTTAGCAGTGCCCCAGAAGGTCGGCTGTTTTTCCCAGGAGCCAGGATGGGCCTTATCAGTAATTTCTGAAACAAAAGCTTTAACATATATATTACTTGCTAGGCTTATAACTTCTTACTTTAAACTAAAATTCTGACTCTTGAGTCCCCTATCGCTATCAGCTTCTCTTTTGCAGGGATCAGGTGTGGGGGCCAGGTGTAATATTATTCGGGTACCTTGTCTAGTTTCTAGTCTGGAATCTTTGAGGACTTAGTGCCTTAGTGAGGTGTTCAATCTGACAGGGTCTCTAGGGTTGTTTCTGTTCCTCATTGGTGGCTGTTGATTTGATCATCACCAGAAATCAACTTGGTTACTGGATGACTTTCAAATCCTTCCAGCACTGTGTTGTCAAAAGTGGTGCTTTGAGATGTACTTTCCAACCGAGTCTGGATGGAAACAGAGCCCAGTTGCTCGGGCTCTTCTACATCTCGGGTAGGGTCAGAAGGACAAAGGTGGTCGTGAAGCACCTGGCAAGCACAAGCTTTACATGTTGCAGCAGGGATATGAGGAAACCTGTCTGTTTTGTTTTGGATACTTCTCCTTCAAAGGCTAGTATATTTATAAAGTGATTACAAATGGATTACAATTTTTTTTCTAAGAAACACCCTTGATAATCTTTCATAACTATTATGAAATAGATATCTTTTATGCAGCATATTCTGTATTAGTTCATTTAATCCTCACAACTGTATGAGCTAAGTACTGTTATTATCACCATCTCTGTTTCATAGATGAGAAAATGGGCTCAGAATTCCTAGCCTAGGGTTGTACAGCTAATAAATGGTGATGTCAGATTTGGAACTTAGGCAATCAGGCTCCATCACCTTATGCTGACTTTGGTTAGCTAAGATGTGTTTCTAGTAAGCTGCAGTACTGATGGGGCTGTTTTTTAACAGCAGTAGCACCAAACCAAACACCTTGTTAAACCACAGTTGTCATTTAGGGCGATGATCCTGAGTTGAAAGGCAGACAAGTGTGCCTTTGCTAACGGCTCACGTGAAAGGCACTGATCACTTGAAAGTCATAGGCAAAGAGAAAGTGATGTCATTCAGGAGATTGTCAGCTAAGTCTCTGAGTTTAAATAAAACCATCAGAATTTGAAGTGAGACCACCCAAAATCAAGGCAGTTTGTGACCATGCCTTTCAGATTATGCTAATAGACTTGGACTGAGATTGCAAACTTCCTGCAAGTGGCAGGCATCAGACTCAGTGTTTCACCTTCTGCTCTACCATTTATTAGCTGGTTGACTTTATTTATTTAGTTTTTCTAATTTGTTTTAAACGTTAGTCTTATGTAACTCTGCTGCTTAAAACTCTTCAATCTCTTCTAATTGCTTGGTGAGTAAAATCTAAACTCTTGAACATGGCTTACAAGGACATGCAAAATCTTGTGCTTGTCTCTTCCCAGGAGAGGTTATTTCATGTTCAAACAGAATCTACCACTTTCTTCTTTGTACATTACTCCATTTTCGGTCCACACCCAGTGCCTAGCTCAGTGTCAAATATGTAATGGGTATTTAAATAATGTTTATCAGAATAAAATGCCATGAAGATTAGAAACAGACCTGGAAATGGCTTTCACATGGGGAATGGGAGGAGAAAACAGAGTCAGGAAAAGAGAGAACTGGTGATAAAGAGAGAATAGCTATGAAAATGAGAAAAGACAATGATAGGCATTGGAATTAAAGAAGAAAGACAAAAGTGCTGAGTAATAAAATCTGTTTGCTTTTGGTTTTCAAAGAAGAAGAGAAGCTTCAATACAGCAGAACAATCAAAGCAGAGGAAGATAGAGAAAAGATATTTTATGTGGGTCATTAGGAAGCCATTAGTAACCTTTGGGAGAAGAGTTTTAAGCAATTAGTGGATGGAAGGTAGAAGCCATGTGATAAACACTGAGAAATGTGGGGCAAGAAGTACCTTTGAGAATTTGAATCATAAAAGGAAGAGCAATATTGTGGAGTTCATGTGAGAAGCCGGAGGGTGGAAGAGAGGTGAATGGTGTCCCTTTTACTCCCCAGATAACGTGTATGAAAACACTACCCTTTCCACTTGATTTGGGAGAGTTAAGGAATATGGTGCTATAATTACATTTTATACATTTCTCTCCACACCAAGTACTTCTGAATCCTGGAGAGATAGTTAAGATAAATGTTGGGTATGGAAGGACCTGGGCGTGGATTAAAAAAAGTCCAGCCTAGAAAAAGTTCTATTTGAGCCAAACTGATGACAATTTGGGGAAACAAAATCTCAATGAACTGAGAAAATGCTCCTGAGAATGGCAGTTTTGCAACTTATTTTATTTCTATGTCTATCTATTTATTCATTTTTATTTTGGCCTTCTTCAGAATCAAAGGAAGAGAAGTTAAGGTGGTTACACCAAACTCAGTGGTGGTAGATTGGGGCAGCAGGAGAAAGCCAAGTGGGGAAACTCTGAGAGTGGATAAAAGGTAAAACAGAGACACATCTTTTCCAGCGGTGGGTACAGGATAGTGGATGTTTCTGGTACATCAGGAAGGTTTGTGGGCAGCAAGACAACAGTGTAGTCTGTGCTCTGGTGCTGGCAGTTGTGCCTTGGAGGGGTCTGGAAAAGAACATTACTCTGACATTTCAAGGATATCTTTTCTTTTCTTTTCTTTTCTTTTCTTTTCTTTTCTTTTCTTTTCTTTTCTTTTCTTTTTTCTTTTCTTTTTTCTTTTCTTTTTAATACATATTCACTTCTTTTTTTAAATACATATTCACTTCTTTTTTTTAAAGATTTTATTTATTTATTTTTAGAGAGGGGAAAAGAGGAAGAAAGAGAGAAAGAGAAATATCAATGTGTGGTTGCCTCTCACATGGCCCCCAATGGGGACATGGCCTGCAACCCAGGCATGTGCCCTGACTGGGAATCGAACCTGCGATGCTTTGGTTCACAGCCCGCACTCAATCCACTGAGCTACGCCAGCCAGGGCAGGATATGTTTTCTTAGATGCGCAAAGACAACAGACAATATCAAAGATAAAGATTTACCTTTGTCAAGGAAGCTACTGGCCTAGGACATGACTACCCACCATGGTCTGCTTTTAGTTAGGGATTTCTATGTTCAGATCAGCCTGTGTGGTTACTTTAGGTCTCTGAGTGTGTAAGGCTGCCATGTGGGCCTCATCTGAGCTTGTCAGGTTTAGTGTGTGGCCCCTTTTTCATCCACATGGGTCTATCTAAAGAAGAGTGATACCCACACAGAACCACATATTGGATAAAGAGACCTTAGTATATAAGTTAGTTACTTTTTCAATTTTTTGAGGCATTTGTGCAGATTTTTAAAGTAATGCATATTCAATATCATTACAACATAGTCCTATGAAAAGAAAAAAGTGCATAATTCCTCTACCCAGAAAAAACTATTAGCACATACACATTATGTGTATGCGTATAATAAATATGCCTATTGCATAAATTTTAGCATCCTAACTCAAAGTTTTAAAGATTAGATAGGGGGTAGTGGTGTTTTTTTTGTATGTTTGTTTGTTTTAATTGTGGAGTGCATTTGCTGTTCAACAGGCTAGAACTGCTTATAACTATATTTTCCCCCAGGTGGAAGCTCCCAATATACTTTTACATTTAATGATTATGCTGTTTGGATGTAGTCTAACAACACTGAGGAACTTATGACACAGGATTCTGAATAGCAAGCTAAGGGCAGAGGTTCTGGGCTTAATGACCCCAAAAGAGATGGTCAGTAGATAATATGTTGTAAAAATTCTACAGAATAAATAATTCAGGTTTTCCTTTTCTACCAAAACAAACACACCATCTCAGCAGTTCTTGGTGGACCTTTGATACCCCGAATGCTGCCCTCCGTGATGTCACAGCTGCTTTGCAACCAGGCCAGGACTTTGGGATGGGATTGTAACTAGGAGTGTCCTAAAACCCCCAGGGAGGTTCTGTTCTGATGGTCCTTGGAACTGGCACAGGAAGTGAAACTACTGGGACTAAAGCTCTTGCCATTTCTTGCCATATTTCTAGTTGACTTCTTTGGGACCTAAGCTTTGGCTCTCTGTTGAGACTTTTGGGGAAACTTGAACTCTGACCTTAAGGAGTCCCAACAGGTCTGAAGAAGGAAGCAAGCAATGCTGTTACATTTTCCCGGTCTTCTATGAAAACAGTAGCTTCAAGGCGCCACCTTTTAGTGTTGTTTTGAGACCTCCACGTCATCCACTGGGAGATGACACTGGCCTGACTTCTAACGCCAGCTACCCTCGGATACTGTTCCTCTATGGCTTTTACAATGCTCTTTACATGTCATGCCAGAAAAATAATAATTCTGTGAACCTTTTTACCCCTGATAAGTGCTCGCACAATGAATTTAATTAAATTCCCCTTTATCTCTTATGCTGAAAACAAGGAATTAACAATATCCATTAAAATGACTATTACATTCACATCAAATGGATTTCAACACACGACTGAAGTGATATGAGGAAAGTCATAATCATGTGAGGCCCAATATGGTGTATAAATTTTCAACCTTTTGAAACCCCAAATTATTTTAATCTCCAAATGTAATTATCATAAATGTCAGTCAAACTTTTTCAAGGCTTCTTTCTGTTGAACAAAAAGAAACAAATGAGACTGTGAAGTATTTAAGCTTTACAAACTCATAATTAACTCTTCCAGGACCAGTGGGCTCTCAGGCTCAGAAGCAAGAAGACATTTCTAAGCATGTCACGGGGCCTGAAATACATATAGTTTGCAGAAGCAATGGCAAGGAGATTCTGATCAATGGGGTATAGCATCCCTTGAATTAGAGTTGGTTGGCTGATGATGCCACTAAGTTTTTAACAATGGCTACAGATTCTGCTTTTTGCTGCACATTTATAAAAACGACTAAGTAATAATCACTACGTGATAATAGACTTTCTATAAGAGGTAAAATTGTTCATCTCTTCGGCACCTTCACCGAGAAAGTAGCATTCCAGAGCCACATTTCAGGTTGAGACAAGAAGTAAATAAAGGTAGTGATCATCTTACTTATGACATCAAGAGGCATGTTTATCAAAACCAAATGCTATTGCTCAGGTAAAATTTGTCCAGGGAAGAGAAGAAAACATACTATTTCTTGAGGAGTGAAAACCAAGTTTCCGTTTTCTTCTGTTAACATCAACCAAGGGATGATGTTAACAGAAGAGACACATTTATTTTAGCTTATCCTTTACCACCATGTCCAGTAATATTTTCTACCCACATTCCACATTCCAAAGCACTGCTAGGAAATAATGTCTCAGCCTCTCCTTCTAGAAGACCAATGACCGCCTTTTTCTGTGTCCCGTCTTCCTTCTGATACCCGTTGTTACACAGTCCAAATTTCAATTAGAAAGAAAACAAGTAACTCACAAACATGAGCCCAGAGAGTGTCTGGTAACCCGTTAGATATTTAGAATAAGCCTTATATATCAGAGGAGTGGCCTTGTTAAAACCCTTCTCACTTCACTCCCACTTCATCCCATCAACCCAGGGCTCCATCTTTATTCATGTTTCCCTGATTATTTTATTGCCTGAGCTGCTTGCCACTTGTCCCTTCTCTATTGCTGGTAAGATCTGAAAGCCTGTCCTATTGACCCTGCTGCTACCCTATTCTTTGCTTTGAACAAATGTTATTTTGTTGCCCTAATAACCACAGCTGTGTAAGCATCTATCAGTCTTTTGTATTGCAGTATAATTTCTATGTATGAAAGTAATTTGCCCTCAGTGTCTGGTGACAATTTCCATTGTTTATATTGACACATCATTCAACTCTCAGCCCTTGGCTTTTGTCTGCCCTCTCTTTCCTTTCCTCCCAACTGGAGCAATTTTAGCTTTTATTCTAAACCACTGCTTCAACATTAATGAAATGAAAGTAGCCTTAGCCCTTCAGTGACCAATAGGGCGCATAACGAGACTGGCTTGCCAGATCTTGAAAAATGTCTCCATTTGATGCTTCCTTCCTGAGACATCATTATCATCTGTATTTGTGGATTGCCATGCCAACAGTATTATTACCCTCAAGAGTGCCAAGGACTTTAATGGGAACCTGAGACTGGAAGCTGTCTTTGGATTCTGTCACAGAGACAGCAAGCAGTCCCAGTAATGATATTGTAGATGAGGATTGATCCAAATAAAAGGTCTTCGGAGCAGAAGCAGATTCTGACCTTAGACTTGGCTGTAAACATTGAACAGGTGTCCCTGTTGGGGGTATTACCAGGCACCCTTGATGTCATAACTTCCCAGATAAGATTCTGATGGAGATCCAGAAGCACAGGAAGCAGGATAAAGAATAGCTGTTGCATATCTTCACGTCTGTTAGATTTCTGCATTTCACAGATGAGTTCGGAAAGGGTAAGTAAGTCATCCAAGGTTACTCTGCCAGTGAGTGGCAGAATCAGGATTCAAACTCTTTCTATGATATGTATGTCTGAAGTGGACCTTGGAGTAGCCCAACCTCTCTGGGCAGACACCAAACCAGGGTTTTGTGACAGCAGAGGCATAGAAGGAATTCCTCATGGGCACACTAACATTCAGGCTGGACAGGGCAATCAGTGCATTTGTGAAGTAGACTAGTGAGCTGGGGAGAGGCCGCCAGAGGTGGCTCATCTGGAGCAGTTATTCAGTAGTTATGAGGTGAGTCTTGAATCACCCATAGCATCTGAAAATAGTGCCTGTGGCTTCAGACCAAACAAAACCAAGGGCTTTATGTCTTTCGTATTGTTAGCTATATCTGTTTGGTGTGCGTATTTTTGTGTATATTTAGGGTTGCTATTAGTGATAGGATTAACCTGACCCTAACTCACTTTGTTTAAATTCAAAATGTCACTTCACAATACTAAGTTACAGTTTTGAAGGCGCGGCCTTCAAATGTAATCTGAAATCTGACTACTTCCCATTATCTCCACTATCATCGCCATCATCTCTTGCCCAGATTATGCTTAAGAACTCCCTAACAATATTCCGTGTCCTCCTATGTTCTGTTTCTACCTAGCATCAGAATGCACCCTCTAAAACATAAATAAGACCACATATGTCCCTTGTCAAAGCCTCCCATTGGGCCTTCTTCACACTTGTATGACGTACAACCCATGCAACGTCCGAACTCTGCCTACCTTTAGACCCATCTCTTTCTTCTCTGCCCTCACTCCCTCTCCTCTAGCCACACTGGCTCCTTGCAGCTCTCCACACACATCTGCTATGCTCTTACATAGCAGATCCTTTGCCCTTGCTGTTCCTCTAACTCAAACGCCCTTCCCTTAATGACTTGCACCCATTCATATTTATTCAGGTCAGAAAAGGCTTCTCTGAGGACCCCCACTCTCTCCCTAGCCGACCTCAAGCATTCACTTTCTGTCCTCGGTGCTGAATGATTTTTCTTCATGGCACGTAACACTAATTGACATCATATTGCAGATCTACTTTTGTTTTGCTTGCTTTGGTTTGCTTTATTGTATGTCTCTCCCTCTAGAATATAAGCTCTGAGAGAAGAGGGATCATTTTCAGCTTGTTGCCCACTCTATTTTCTGCATCTAAAGTGCCAGACATATAACAGTTTCTCAATAAATACTTTAATGGATTAATAAATAAAGGCAGTTTGTTAACAGCTTTAAAAGAAAAGATCCATATTTGTTTTGTATGTCTGCCAAGTGCATGGAAAAGTGGTTTATCAGAACTCCACTATGCACTTATTAATAAATATTTATGACACTTAAACGAGGTGCTGGGACTGTAGGTACAAACAAGGCAGCCTGCACTTGAGGAACTTTCACTGGAGGGGAGCGAGTCGGTTCAGTGTTATGACAAAAAGTATTAAAGTGACTGCAGAAGTCAGGGGAAGGTTCCTAATCTGGTCAAAGGAGAGAAGATTAAAATGGGAGAAAGACAATTAGAATTTCTAGAGCTTTCTAGAAATAGCTCAGCTGAGTGCTAAAGGATTCTTAGGATCTATCTAAAAGAGAGTGTACAAAAGGTTGACCAAAGCAGGAGGAGGAGGCACACATGTGAATAGAACAAGATCAGAGGGACTTTGTGGACATCTTTGACAATCCATTGTCGAGTCACTGTCAGCGGTGTCAGTTACGTCAGGTGGTATGTCAAATCAGGTAATGGAGTGTAAAAGAAAGTAATGAGAATGCCCTTAGGAGGGGCCCAGGACACCCCAAACCACAAGTATGGACACTTGGATAGAGTTCCATGCGGACACTGATATGAGTGGGACTGACACTCCTGGTGGGCTGTAAGAACTCAGAGCTCCAACCACCCAATGCTTGAGCTTGGCTGTGCCATGGGTCATGCTCAGAGCCCTGCCAGACTTCCACTCCACCAGACGTGTGCTTCCACTGCAGCCACCTCACTCTAGACCATCGTCCACCTCTCCCCCCGCTGACGCCGCCAGTGACCCAGACTTCCCACTGGGTGCTTGCTCTGCTCACTTCTAACAGAGAGGCTTTGCCTCTCTGTGTGTAACCTGTGTGCGACTCCGCTGGCTTATAGGGAGGTACCCCTGAATAAACCAGACATTGTGGAAAGACACAAACATGTGTGAGTGACTCATTTTGAGGATGCTTCCTTGCTCATGACAACATGAAAATGCAGACACACACACACACACACACACACACACACACACACACACACAAATAGAGAGACACAGAGAGAAAGGAAGACAGAGGAAGACAGGGAGAGAGATTGACATCAGAGGCCTGCACTTGTTCTCATTCACATCCCATTCACTCTTGAGTGAGAAAAGAATGAGAGCAGCAAGACACGGTTGGTGTTTTAAGATGAACACAGACACGTAATAGATTTCTTGGTAAAACAAACACAAGAAAAACTCTGTTTCCAAAAAGCTGTAAAGAACTTTATTATTTGCTGAAATTTTTTGGAAATGCTTCATGGTTCTATATAGAGTTCAGAGGTGAAAACTTGGCCATTGTCGATTTTTCTAGCTGTATTGAAGGGAGACATTTTTGAAGCATGTTGTTTACTCTAGATATAATTACGTTTTGAGATTTTAAATAAAGAAATATGTCCTTTATTATTAATCTGAGATTACATATATATAGCCAAGTTCTCAATGGCTCCAAAATTCCAGCTGAGTCCCAAAAATTTTGGCTGAGAACATTAAGACAAACCTCTCCTGCTATAAAAAATGACATGGATCTTTAAAACCAACTTTCTGTGTGCTCTGTATTAATATAAAAGTTTCATCTTAAAGCACCTCCACCCCTCTCCAGAGCAGACAGTATCATACTCCACAAATGTACCTTGTAACGAAGGCTGAGTGGGCCTTGGGGCATTTAAATTTGTGATTTCAGAGCCTCTAAGTATTTTCATGATGCTCAGAAAACCAAATGATTTCCAGAGGGCTTCTCTGTTCTATCAGTGGAGGGGCTCCACATGAATAATCTATGGACAAATGCTGGCTCTTTTGGGTGGATTTGTTAGAATCCTGTTGGAACTTATACACTCCCAGAGTTGAACTCAAGCCTGCTGAACTAGCCTAAAACATTACTGTTGACCCTTCCAAAAAGATCATATTATGTAGCAAAATCTCAGACATTTTTATTACATCCAGTTGGAAAAACAAAAAACAAAAAAACCAGCTCACTGAAAAAAACTTTACTGGGTTGGATACAGTTTTTTCTAAACTTCTGGGGAGAAAGCTCTTACAGCCTTTCCAGATACTGATTCCCTCAGAGTTCATCATGACCAAATTCACAAAACTGTTTTCTGGCGTGGCTGATAATGACACAAGCAGATGTACCACTTAATGCTTTGATCTTAATGGCTGTAAATTGAATAGTGTTGAGCCTTGTCAATATACAAGGCATTTTAAAGGTCTGCAGCAATAAACCTTGCTTTGTAATACAGTCAGGAGTACACTGGTTGTCCAAGAAGGCTCTCTGGGTTGTCCAGAAGTTTATTCATGAAGCCATTATCCCTGATATCATTTTTTTTAAAAGATGACAGGAAGAAATTATGGTAATTTTAAATTTAAAAAATGTGGGCAAAAAAAAAAGATACTTGGTATTTAAGAAGCAGATATGTTTAAGAAACACAAAGCCTGATCCAAAGATTCAACTACCATGTCTATGCAAGTAGTCTCCATCATCATTGTAAAAATATTTTCATATTTGGATCTGTTGTTACTCCTATATTTCCACCTGTTTACTAGAAAGACCAGACTTACTGCATGAAGAGAAAACTTATTATTTTCTCTTCTCCTCTAGGCCAACTACTGTTTCCCAACCCTGTTGGGAAACCTAAGAAATGATGAAACTATCAGGGTACAACAGACATAAATGAGGCAGTATCTTTGACTCTACAATTTTCTTCATTTCCAAAATCTATTAAGTTATTTTGGTGCCATTTTCTCCATAAAGTGGCTCCTGACTCTACCTTCTGCTCTTCATTCCCATGAATGATTCAGCTCTCATTAAATTATATAGGATTTGGAGCACAACATCCCTTCTGAAGAGTCCTGTGTCCCCCCTCCTCTTTATGTCTCCTGCATATTGCTAAAATCACAAGCTTCCTTAAGTCCTGTTTTGTCCAGGCACCTTGTCATAAAATTCAAACTCTGTGCCTGGCTTTAACTGTCCCCTGCTGTTCCTCCATAGGAGTCCCTGCTCATCCCCATTTCTTCTCTGCTCCTATCAGGCATTCCATTCTGGCTCCCTTGTGCTCTCTGCACCACGTCATGCTCATTCTATTAGGAAACTTAGCAAGAGTATTGGACTGGGAGTCAGGAAGTCTGGGTCCTAGTCTACTTCTGTGAACTATCTGTGTAAAGTTAGGTCTGTCATTCAACTGTCCTGGACTTCAAATCAAATATGAGCCAATATTGCTAAAGCAATATCATTATCATAAAGAGTAAATGCAAAGGCAGAAGGAATTGAGTTTTGAGAAATATTGAAAATGATGAAAGGCTAAATTCATCTAGAAGGCAAAGCATTCTCAATTTGTGAGTCCATAATTACCTCTAAATTTTGAATGAAAATTTTGCAAAAATGCAAGGAGAAATATGTGTTGGATTGGCCAAAATGTTCATTTGTTTTTTGCATAAGATGGCTCTAGTAGCACTTAGTTGTCTTTAACCTAATTTGAAACAGCTTTTTTAGATTGTATTGTGGCAGCTGTCATATCAGCATGTATTAGAAAAATCATCAAAATTGGTGAATTTTTGTGTATCATTTTCATATTGAATATGAAAGAAGATAAGCAATATTTTTAGCATATCATGCTTTATTTTTTCAAGAAAAGCAAAAATGCAACTGAAATGCAAAGAAAGATTTGTGCAGTGTGTGGAGAAGGTGCTGTGACTGATCGAGTGTGTCAAAAATGGTTTGCAAAGTTTTGTGCTGGAGATTTCTGACTGGATGATGCTTCACAGTTGGGTAGACAAGCTGAAGATGATAGTGACCAAATTGAGACATTATTTGAGAAGAATCAACGTTATACCATGTGGAAGACATACTCAAAATATCCAAATCTATAAAGTTATTGGTGAAAATGAAAAATGTACCTTTATTTTACAGAAAAAATTAAATGGACTTTTTGGCCAACACAATACTAAACACCATTCATTGTGGTGATATATTTCTTAGTCTTTAATAGTATAAGTTAAGTAAGATACTTTTATATAGGTTTAAACACTAAAATCTTGTTATAATTTACCTATATGAAACATGACATCTAACAATTGGGTTCCAAACATTCTTTTCAAGTGCATATAAAACACTATGAAAATTGAAGGGTGCTTAGAGGCAGTTCACAGAGCAAGCTGAAAATGAATACCAGAGGACTTGGATCTCAGCTATAGGACAGTATTCCTGTTACAGAACTTTCAGCAAGTGGACCTTTTGAAAGTCATGATCTCCTTCAAAAAGGTTTCACTTGCGTGAAGAATGAACTTTTGCCCAGTCATCCTCTTGAATTATCAGAAAAAAATTTCCAGCTCAAGCAAGATAAAGTGAATTTTTCCACACTGAGAAACATCCAGGGTCTATGTGCTCCACTAAAACTGCAAATGGAATTCAAGGCAGTGCAACAGGTTCAGTGTCTTCCATTTCTTCCAAGCTCAAACCTTTCCCTGGATATTTTGAGGGGTAATGATGAGACTATTGGATTTGAAGATATTCTTAATGACCCATCACAAAGTGAACTAATGGGAGAACCACACATGATGGTGGAACATAAACTGGGTTTGCTGTGATGCGGCATGCTGATCATGGAAATGGAGAGGCTACATTGTGTTTATGTCGTCTTTTTACTACAATTTTGTGTGTACAATATTAAAAGTACTGACACATGAAAAATGAAAAAAAAAACCAGCATGAAAATTGATCATGTGTTGACCAGGTGTTAAAAATGAACCATAAATTAGCCACAATAAATTTCAAAGAACTGATAGCATAAGTATCACATTATCTAATTACAGTGCCATTAAGTTATAGATCATTAGCACTCTATAAAAGAATTACAATATTGAAAATTAAAATATATGTTACTAAATATACTCATGATCCAAGTGTAAGTCATAAATTTATAAAATACTTAAATTTTAAAAACAATGAAAATCTTACTGTCAAAACTTTGTTGTGTAGATAAAGTAGTGTTAGAGAAAATTATTAGCTTTAAAGAAGAAAGGTTCAAAATTAATGAGATAAGTTTCTTAAGCATTTATTTAAAAAAGATAGAACAGCAAAATCATACCGAAAAGTAGAAGAAAACAGTAAGAACAGAAAGTAATACAACAAAAGAGATAAGGAATGATAGTAAAAATCAACAAAACTAGAAGTTGTTTCTTTGAAAAATACTGATTAATTAGATAAAATGCTGACAATAGTAATTGAGAAAAATTTTTTGGAAATTGCAAATAAACAATGTGTGTTATGCGCCATTGAGTCATCTCTGACTCCTGGAGACTTTATGAGTGAGTAATGGCTGCCGTGTCCTGTCCTCCACAGCCCTGCTCAGCTCCTGTAGACTCCTGCCTATGGCTTCTATTATGGAGCCAACCCATCTCCTATCTGTTCTTCCTCTTCTGCTGCTGCCTTCCATTTCCTAGCATTATTGTTGTTTCCAAAGACCCGTGCTTTCTCAGGATGTAACTGAATGAAGTAGGACAACTTCAGTTCTGCTATTTTCGCCTCCAGTGATGTTTCAGGCTTAATTTGCCCTCATTTGCCCTAGAACCTACTTGTTCATTTTTCTTGTAGCACAGGGTATCCATAGAGCTCTCCTGCAGTACCATATCTTAAATGAATAATTTGTTTTCATATCAGCCTTGGTCACTGTCCAGCTTTCTCATTCATACATATTAATTTGAATACAAGGCTGTGCATGATCCTAGCCTTGGTGTCTGATGACACATTTTTGTTCTTGGTGATCTTTCCTAATTCCTCCATTGCTGGCCAGAGTCTCAGCAAAAACCAACTAAAAAAGATAGATTCTCTTGATTTCTTGGCTGCAGCTTCTATTTGGATTGATGACAGAATTAAAGTAAGCAAAATCTTTAACAATTTTCATGTCCTTATTGTCTGTGTTTCAATTTTGTATTTCTTTTGTTGTCATAATTTTTGTAATTTTGATGTTTAAATGCAATCTTGCTTTGGAATGAGAAATGAAAAAGGGTACAGGTGTTATGCAAATTAATAGGATACTATAAATAAGCTATGCCAAAATAATTGAAAACCCATGTAAAGTAAATAAATTCTAGAAAAATACAACTTGTGAAACTGACCAGAAAAGAAATACAATATATGACTAATTATATAATCACTAAGAAATTTGAGTTAGATTGTAAAAGTTTTTCCACAAAGGAATCACCAAGCTCTTACCTTTATAGATGGAAAAATTATACTAAATTTTCAATGAAAAGATAATTTTAAACTTACACAAACTCTTGAAGAGGAGAAAAATTCAATCTCCACCTTCTCTAATAAGGTTAATATTACCTTGATACTGAGTACCAGGAAAAACTATTAAAAAGTACCAGGCCAATCTCATTATTAAACATGGACACAAAATAATAGCAATTTAAATCAATTGATGCATTAAGGAAATAATTATGACCAAAGTGGGCTTACTCAATGATAGTCTAATATCAAATAAATTATTACATTAACAGATTAGAGAAAAATCAAAGGTCAAATTACTAAATAAGCTTAAAATGCTTTTGGTGGAACTGAATATCTATTTAAAATGAAAAACTCTTAATGAACTGTCAATAATAAAAACTTTTCTTAACCCTAAGCATCATATTTAACTGTGAAATCTTGGAAGCATTCCCTTTTACATCAGGATAAAGTCAAAAATTGTTTTCACAGAAAAATTTTTAAAGTCTATTGACATTTTATTATAATTAATATGATATTAGCAACATTGCTAGATCAAAAGTCAGTACATTTATTGTTAGGTATAATAAAAAATCCTAATAATGTTCTTGGATAGGAAGACTCAATGGTGTAAAGTTTTCAGTTTTCTCCAAATTGGTTTATAGTTAAAAGGCATCCTCTACAAAACCTCAGTGAGATTTCTTATATTGTTTTGTTTTTATGGAATTTAGTAAGCTGGTTCTAAAATGGATGTCGTAGAGTAAA
The DNA here is from genome assembly GCF_019186645.2 of Phyllostomus hastatus. Classification (NCBI taxonomy): domain Eukaryota; kingdom Metazoa; phylum Chordata; class Mammalia; order Chiroptera; family Phyllostomidae; genus Phyllostomus; species Phyllostomus hastatus. Next base: position 55,329,589 of record NW_025334033.1, on the reverse strand, counting down.
GATCCAAGAAACTGCAGCCCCACACTTCTGAAGAGAAAAGCCAGGCTGTCTGCATGAGCTTGTCTTGCTCTGCTCCACGTGGAGGCTAAAAAAACTCATTAACGATTAAGAACACATGATACATATGCAGAGGTGGGCTCGTTGCACAGGAAACAGGTGGTCCTCACACCCTCCCATGCATGTATAGAAACACTTTATGAAATGATAATCTTTTATATCAGTGATTACTATATGAAAATGATAAAATAAATTGAATTGCTACCATATACCATAAGCAAATATCAATTCAAGATTGAACAAAGACTTTAATGTCAAAGCCAAAACGAGAGAAAACTTTAGGAGACAAAAGGAATATATTATGGGGGGAAGGGTTTTCAGGAACTACTATGAGGGACACATGGGCAAAATGGAGGCAGGGGGGATGGAAGCAAGGGGGGAGGTGGATTTGGCTGGGGGAGTGGTTGGGGGGAAGTTGCAGACAACTGTAGTTGAACAACAATAAAATAATTATTAAAAAATAAAAATAAAAAAGTTTCCATGTGATACCTACACACACAAAAAAGAAGAATATATTATTAATCTCTGGGTGGAAAAGAAATTTTTTAAGTTACATTAAAGTAAAACACAAAAAAGGACTGATGATTAGTACTAAATTAACATTTAAAGGTGTTAAATTAACATGAACAATTCTGTAAAGAATGCAAAATGACAAGACGTATTTCAGGGGATTGCTACAGAAAAAAAACAACTAAAAAAGATTAGTATGTAGGTCTCAATAAGAAAAAGATAAAAAGTCCATAGGGAAATAGACAAAAAATAAATTTAAATTAAAAAATAAAGAGGTGTTACACAGAGTATGAAACACAAACGGTTCATAAACATCTGAAAGCCACTCAGTCTCATTTGCACTAAGGGAGGAAGAGATTAAAATCACAATTACATACATTTCACACATACCTGATGGTCAGCTTTAAAAGTCTGAAAATACCGAGGGAGGACAGTAAGTCGAAGCAATGGAACTATATGTAATGCTGACAGGCAGGTAAATTGGCTGAACCTCATTGGAACTGTCCGTGTTACCTATTGAACTCGTGTCTGTTCTCCTTGCTGCAGAGCCCCAAGAAACTTCTCACTGTGCACCAGGAAACATGCAAAACAAGCGTGTTCTTAGCAGGGCTGTGCACACGAATAACTAGAAACAACTGAAATGTGCCTCAGTGGACACAGTGTGATGTGTCCTCGTAATCACACCGGGGTATTCATTTATTATAAAAACAACAACAACAACAACAAAACCTCCCTAGGCACCAGCGTCCGCTGGGATAAATAGCAAAACTTCAAATTGAGGGAAAGAAACATGAGACAGAATAATATATACAACATAATTAATTCCTACAAAGTATAATGCCAACAATACATTATTTAGGGCCTCCTGCATAGGTGATAAAACTATAAGAAAAGCAAAGAGAAGATAAATGTGAATACAAGATATTTCTATCCCACAGTGGTTTCTAAAACACTTCTGATATAATTTTCTTAACCTCAGTGCTAAATACATAGGATTTTATATTATTATTATTCAAAATGTTAAGATTTGTTTAATGTACCACTTTATCAAATGTTTCAACATGGCAATAATAGGAAAAGTTTCCATGTTAGAGCATTCTCACAAATAACCCATTCTAATTTTGGACATATCTACCTTATATTCTTTACATGAAGCTGAATTATTCAGCACCCACCCTTTATTTGGTCTATAAAATTTTAGAGAAAATCAAATTCTTCTTACACATGACAATTTTTTAAGGACTCACAGACAGTTGTCCTCTCTCTCTTTAAATTTCTTCATTTCCAAAAACCAACCATCCTTAATTCAGGTTTCAGACACCTCACTGTTCTGGTTTCCTTCCCCGGACATGCAGCCAGAACCGAGTGCAACATTTGAGTTTTTTCCGGCCAGTGAAATGTCTGATGGGGCTATTAACTTTTCTGTTTGCGACACTACATTTATTGACGTAGCCTAAAACTGACCTAGAAGTTTGTAGCTTTGAACATCTCATTAATTCATATTGGGCTCCTCATCATTTTAAACCTCCAAGTCTTTTTCACATAAAGGTCTATGTAATAGGTTTTTTTCATCCTATACTTGTGAGCTTAATTGTTTTGAAATGACATTTGGAACTTTACATTTATTGCTATTGTTTTCTCTTGGAATTCATTTACATTGTTCTAACCTGCTAAGGTTTTTCAGTTCTGATTTTAACATCTATGTATTTATTTTATTTCCTGGATTTGTATCATTAGAAAATTTTGTAAGCGCTTGTTTGATTTATCAAACATTTATTTAAAAACCACAGTGTATGTGGCAATGTGCTGGGTAATGTGTATCTGCCCCAGTAGTTAATAAAAATATTAAAATGAAGAAAATATTAAAAATAAAGACTTCTCTCAAAATAGACAATCTGCTTAAAGTCCATTTTTTTTGATGTTTGATAAAAGTTGGCACGCACATTTACAATCCACGTTTCCCTACCATTTTTTCTTTAAACTTTTCCCCATTCCCTCAGCAACTGGCATGTCTTTGTGGGGAAGACCTAAAGCTATACCTTCAGCCTTGACCGAAATTTCATCCATGATTGACTCCTTTGTTTTAGTACCTCAGCCTCCACAAAGCTAAGCCATCTGCAGGGTTGTTTTTTTCTCCTAAAACCTGCCCCTTTCCCATTAATCAATATGTCATTATCCATATTGATTAATGGCTTTAACATTTTCTCAAATATTCAGCCCTTACTAGCTTGAAGTAGTTGTTTTTTAATTTGAAAAATCATACTGATTTTTTCTTAGTATAGGAGAATGTAGGATCCTATTGCTTTTTAAGAGAGGAAAATGAATAGTATAATAACACAAGTAAAAATGAAAATAAATAATCCATAGCCTTAGCCTCCAGAAATAGCATTGCTATATTAATATTTATCATTCTGGTCATTGTCCCATGCATTGTAGAAACAAAATTACTATCACTTACCTGAGTAAGCAAAAGTTTTAACATATTGTGATGTGTATAGCTTAAAGAATAATCATAAAAATTATTTATGTAACCAAACATGTCAAAGAGTAAATTACTGCAAACACCCAGATCACCCTTGTATGCTCTCTCTAAGACTAACTTCTCCGCCTCTCCAAACTTTTTTATTCTGACTTAGAATATAATAGTGTGGTTTGTAGTTTTTTAAAACATTTCTTTGGCTAATTTGTATTCTTTTGTATGTGGCAAATAACTTTGTTCTGGTTATGTTGGTAACATATATCCACATTATGTGTGGGACAGTAGTTAGTTAATTCATTTTGCTATTGTGTAATATTGTGTTGAATGAATATGCCAGGAATTATTTATCCATTGTAGTATTAGCATTTGGGTTGTTTCCAGTTTGAGGCTATCATAAATAGTGTTGCTATGAATATTCTTATCTATGTATACACATATTTCTCTTTGAAATATGCCTACAAATAGAATGGGTTAATACAACATATGTATGTTCAAACTTAGTATAAAATGTATGTTTTCCAAAGTGGTTCTACTATTTTACAACCCAGCAGCAATGTATGAGAATTTTAGGTGTTCCACTTTCTCACCAATACTAAGTATTACCAGTCTTATTTTAGCTATTCCAACTGCTGTTTGTTGATATCTCCTTGTGGTTTGATTTATATTTTCTTGTTGTGTCATCATGTTGAGCATCTTTTCATTTGGTGACCTTTTGTGTATTGCCTTTACAAGCATCTTCTCCCAGGCAGTTGCCTACCTTTTGCTGTCTTAAATTATTCTTTGATCTACTTTTAGTTTTTTTAGGAAATTCCATACTGTTTTCCATAGTGACTGCACCAGTCTGCATTCCCACCAACAGTACACTAGGGTTCCCTATTCTCTACACCCTCACCAGCATGTTGTTTGTTGATTTGTTTATGATGGCCATTCTCACCAGTGTCCGTTGATATCTCATTGTGGTTTTAATTTGCCTGCCTCGAATGGCTAGTGATTCTGAGCATCCTTTGATATGTCTATAGGCTCTTTGTATGTTCTCCTTGGAGAAGTGTCTGTTCAGGTCCTTTGCCCATTTTTCAATTGGATTGTTTGTCTTCCTGATGTTGAGTCATGTGAGTTCTTCATATATTTTGGAGATTACGCCCTTGTCCAAGATATCATTGACAAGTATATATTCCCATATGGTTGGTTCCCTTTTCATTTTGCTGATGTTTTCTTTAGCTGTGCAGAAGCTTTTTAACTTAATCTAGTCTCATTTGTTTATTCTTTCCTTTATATCCCTTGCTCTAAGGGACACATTGGTAAAAATATTGCTGCATGGAATACCTGAAATTCTCCTGCCTATATTCTCCTCTTGGACTTTTATGGTGTCATGACTTATATTTAAGTCTTTTACCCATCTTGAGTTTATTTTTGCAAATGGTGTAAGTTGGTGGTCAAGTTTTATGTTTTCTCATGTACCTGTCCAGATCTCCCAATACCACTTGTGAAAGAGACTATTTTTACTCTATTTTATGTTCCTGTTCCCTTTGTGAAATATTAATCGACCATAGAAACATGGGTTTATTTCTGGGCTCTCTATTCTGTTCCATTGATCTATGTGTCTATTCTTTTGCCAGTACCAGACTGTTTTGATTACAGTGGCCTTGTAATATAGTTTGATATCAGGCATTGTGATCCTTCCTACTTTGTTCTTCTTTCTCAAAAATTTTGATGCTATTTGGGGTTATTTATGGTTCCATATAAATTTTTTCAATGTTTGTTCTAATTTGTGAAATATGTCATTGGTGTTTTAATAGGGATTGCATTGAATCTATAAATTGCTTTGGGTAGCATGGATATTTGGATGATGTTAGTTCTTCCAATTCATGAACATGGTATATGCTCCCATTTATTTGTGTCTTCCTTAATTTCTTTCTTCAGTGTAGTTTTCAGAGTTCAGGTCTTTTACCTCCTTGGTAAGATTTATTCCTAGGTACTTTATTTTTCTTGTTGCTATAGCAAATAGGATTTTTTTCATAATTTGTGTTTCTGATATTTCATTGTTAGTGTACAAAAATGCCTTTGATTTCTGAATATTGACTTTGTATCCTGCTGTTTTGCCAAATTCACTTATTAGGTTGAGTAGTTTTTTGGTGGAGTCTATAGGGTTTTCTATGTACACTATTATGTCATCTGCAAGCAATGACAGGTTTACTTCCTCCTTTCCAATTTGAATACCTTTATTTCTTATTCTTGTCTAATTGCTGTGGCTAAGACTTCCAATACTATGTTGAATAGAAGTGGTGAAAGCAGACACCATTTTCTTGCCTTTTGACCTGGCAATTCTACTGCTGGGATTATACCCTAAGAATCCTGAAACACCAATTCAGAAGAACATATGTACCCCAATGTTCATAGCAGCATTAGTTACAATAGCTAAGTGCTGGAAACATCCTAAGTGCCCATCAGTAAATGAGTGGATCAAAAAACGGGTACATTTACACAATGGAATACTATACAGCAGATAGAGAAAACAGATTCCTACCCTTCCTGACAAAATGGGTGGAACTAGAGAGTATTATGGTAAGTGAAATAAGCCAGAGAGTGAAAGACAAATGCCATATGATCTCACCTCTAAGTGGAACCTAATCAACAAAACAAATCAGTGAGGAAAATAGAACCAAAGATATGGAAATAAAGAACAAACTGACAGTGACCAGAGTGGAGGGAAGAGAGAGATAACAGGGGAAAGAAGGAGAAAGATCAAGTCAAGGAACATGTATAAAGGACTCATGGACAAGGACAATGGCAAAGAGGATTGTATGTGGAAGGGGGGTAGGTAGGGCAGGGGAGAGTAATGGGGAAAAATGGAGACAACTGTAATTGAACAACAATAAAAACTTTTTTTAAAAAAAACCTATACTTAAAAAAATTATTCATTGATCAATCAGTGGATTCTTAAAAAAGATTTTATTTTTTTTTATTTTTAGATAGAGGGGACAGGAGGGAGAAAGAGAGGGAGAGAAATGTCAGTGTGTGGTTACCTCTCATGTACCCCCTAGGGGGAACTGGCCTGCAACCCAGGCATGTGCCCTGACTGGGAATCATATAGGTGACCCTTTGCTTCATAGTTCAGCACTCAATTCACTGAGCTATGCCAGGCAGTGCCAATCAGAGTTTTTAATTCAAATGTCTTTTCTTTTAGCATGAGTGCTTTATATGTCCTGGTTGAGAAATTTTTGCTTACTGCAAAGTACTGAAGTTATTCTTCCATAGTTTTTTTTCTGGGGGCTTCATTGTTTTATCTTTCACATTTTGAGCTACCATATACCATACCAATGTAATTGATTTTTGTGTAAAATGTGGGAAATATTTTCCTTTTTGGTCTATCTATATGACCCTGAGTAATTGATTGGAATGACCATCCTCTTTATAATGTCACCTTTGTCACAAACCAATTGTTATGTGTATGTAAGGGTGTTAATGCACTATTATGTTCTGCTGATCATGGCATTTGTTCTATTAGCAATACCACATTCTCTTAGTTACTGGCATTTAAAAATTAGTCTTTACATTTGTTAAAGTCCTTTAATTCTCTTCTTCAAGATTGCCTTGGCCAACTTTTGCCCTTTAAGTATTTACTTTATTTGAAAAGTAGCTAGTCAGTACCTAGAAAACAACAATAGTAACAACAACAACAACAACAACAACAACAACAAAATCCCACTTTTTGAAGTTTGACGGCTAGAGATTTGAATGGGAAGATCAATTTGAGAATAGATATCTTTGCTATATCTTCATCACATATTAACATATTTTATTCTTCTGATTATTTAAATCAGAGGCTGGCAGATTGTACTCAAATATGGTCCTCTTATTTTTGAAAATGAAGTTTTATTGGCACACAGAAATACCCATCTGTTTACATGTTGCTCATTTCATGCCAAGATTTGGGTAGTTGTCAGTAACCATCTAGGCTGCAAAGGCTAACATATTTACCATTTGACCCTTTCCAGAAAATATTTCCTGGCCCCTCACTTGCACATTTGCTTTTTTCTTTCCACAGTTTTTTATTTTTCTGTGTGTAAATTTTTTACAGATTTTTTTAGATTTATTCCCAGAAATAAAATATATTTGGATGCTGTTATAGATGGTATCATTTAAAATTTCATTTTCTGGTCATTGATGTTTATAAAAATACTATTGACTTTTACATATTGATGTTTTACCCAATCTGTAGATGCTTTTTGATTTTCTATGTATAAAATCCTATCCATTTTTATTTCTTATTCTCTACTTAAACATTTAAACATTTTTTCTCTTTTCAATCCTCACCTGTGGATATGTTTTTCTTTCATTGATTGTAAAGATAGAGGAAGGGGGAAGGAAACAGAGAGAGAGACAGACAGACAGACAGACATTGATGTGAGAGAGAAATGTCAGTCGGTTGCCTCCTATATGTGCCCTGATCAGGGATCAAACTCACAACATTTTGGTGGATGATGCTCCAACCAACTGAACCACCTGACCAGGGCCTTATTTAATACATTTTTATGAAATTGTAATAATGTGGATCCTTGTTTTGTAACTGATAGCAGAGAGAGAGAGCTTTCATATCTCTGTTGTGTAAGGTGTAGAATATAATTACTTTTAGATAACTAAAGAAGTTTACCCTGACTGGTGTGGCTCAGTAGATTGAGTGCCAGCTTATGACCAAAGGGTCGCTGGTTAGATTCCCAGTCAGGGCACATGCCTGGGTTGCAGGCCAGGTCCCCAGGAGGGGGTGTGTGAGAGGTAACCACACATTGATGTTTCTGCCTCTCTTTTTCCTTCCCTTCCCCTCTGTCTAAAAATAAATAAATAAAAAATCTTTAAAAAGTTTACATGAGCTTTTATGGTGAATGAGTGTTGAATTTTATTAAATATTTCCTCTACATATATTGAAATAGTCATATAATTTTGCTCCTTTACTCAACTAATATGGGAAATTAATACCGAAGTTTTGAAATGATAAACCTCCTATTACTGAAATAAGCCCAATTTTCATTGTGATGTATTGTTCTTTAGGTGTGTGTTTGTGAATAATTCATTTAGATTTTTTTTTTGGTTTTGCAATTCTGATGATAAGAGAAGTTGGGCTATAATTTTCCTTATAAATTTATATCAAGTATATGCTGTCTCAAAAAATGTGTTGGAATTTTTTCTTCATTTTCTATTCTCCTGAAGGGACTGTGTAAGATTGGCATTATTGATTTTTTTAATATCTGGGATAATTTATCTATGAAGTCATCTAGGCATAGAGTTTTCCAAATAAAAAAAAATTTAATTGGATTAGATTAGTTTATAATTATAGAAATTTCCACTTTCCTCTAAGATATATGCAAGGTAGTGACAAACCATTAGTCCTTCTGTAACAACTAGAAAAATCCTGGATGAATTTAAAATATATATAATTTATATCTATCTCTATATCTATAACAAATCATTGGGAAATTATGAATATGTGGAGATATAGAGGAATAATTTCCAGAGATTGAAGAGACATTCTAGAGGAGCAGAGTTTGGTAACCATTTTCTTCTCTAGCGAGTTTTACTAAATCTAATCAGAGGCTGACTTGCAGTACAGACAAGCAGATATTGCTGAGGCAAAGAGGGTCAGAGGGGCTTTTACCAGAGGGCTAGCACAGCCACTGGGAATGTGCATGAGTCCTAAATGCATAGCTAATTTTTCCCCACCATATTGTTCCATAGGACTCCTGTCTAGGGTTATGCAGGAGAGAGACTGAACTGAAATACTCAGTAAAACTACTTCTATGTCCCAACACTTAGACACAGAAGTTCTGCAAGATAAAATTTACAGTGAACACAGAACAGCGCACACCTTTGTGACTTCTAACTAAAGAAGCAACCCATCTCTCTCCCAGCTTATTTCCTCATTAGTTCAAGAGGGTCAGCCAGTCACCCTGCCTGGCTGACTAAGGAAAAATCATGCCTTCTCCGAGGGAAAATAACATTGACTCCAGTCTCTATTGTTCTTCCTGGCATACCTAAAACAATTATGTAACATATGAAGAAGGTACAAAATGTGATCCACAACCAAAGAGAAATACAGGGTGGGGCAAAAGTAGGTTCACAGTTGTGAGTATGTGAAACACAGAGTTTATTTGTCCTTTTAAATGACAATTGAAACTTGCTATGAAACATAGAAAAAAATTGATGAACTCAATAAAAAGATGGAGAAATTTTTAAATATACTTGATTGATTATGCTATTACAGTTGTCCCAATTTTTCCTCCTTTGTCCTCCTCCACCTAGTACCCCACTTCTCTCCAGCAATCTGTCTCCTTAGTTAATGTCCATGGGTCATACATGTAAGTTCTTTGGCTTCTCCATTTCCTATACTATTCTTGACACCCTCCTGTCCATTTTGTACCTACCAATTATGCTTCTTAACCTCTGCACTTTGTCCCCCATTCTCCACCTTCTCCCTCCCCAATGATAACCCTCCAGATGATCTCCATCTCTATGATTCTGTTCCAGTTCTGGTTGTTTGCTTAGTTTGTTTTCTTAGATTCAGTTGCTGATAGTTGTGAATTTGTTGCCCTTTTAATGTTCATAGTTTTGATCTTCTTTTTCTTAAATAAGTCCCTTTAACATTTCATGTAATAATGGATTGGTGATGATGAACTCCTTTAGTTTTACCTTATCAGTAAAGCACTTTATCTGCTCTTCCATTCTAAGTGATAACTTTGCTAGATAAAATAATCCAGATTGTAGGTCCTTGCTTTCCATCACTTTGAATCCTTCTTGCCAATCCCTTCTTGCCTGTGAAGTTTCTTTTGAGAAATCAGCTGACAGTTATGGGAACTCCCCTGTAGGTAACTGATGCAGATTCCAGCCAGCATTGTCTGCAGTGTTGTGGATGAGATGAACAAAATCACATGGGCTACAGAAGTCCTGTGGAGAAAAGGGACAGCATGGCTACTCTCTGAGAGCGCCCCGAGCCTTACCTGGACAGTCCTTTATTGCTTTCTGGGAGCATTATATCAATTAAGGTCCTCATTTATCATTGTCAGGCAGTAATGATCAAACAATAGATAACATTCAAAGAACTATGAGGGTTTATTCTGAGTCAGGATCAGATAGCTAAAGCACCATAAAACTTTGGGAAACAAACTCATTTCATGATTGGACCCTTATCAGAAAATTGAATTTGTCTTTAGCAAAGCAGGTTTCACAGGATTTTATGCATTCTTTCTGAGGCCTGATCACCCCTGGGAACTGCCTGTTCCTGCCCAAGAGTGCACCGCCCTCTGGTATTGTTTCAGGTTTAAGTCAGCTGGGGGAAATAAGGCAGCCAAGAGATTAGGAGACTTCTCACAGAATGAGGACTCAGGCTATGTCAAAGCCGAGGGGCGAGAGTCCATCATCCCCTTTTTCTATAGCCCCCCAAGTCCTTCCCTGAGGGCCCCTTTGAGACTGTGCCTGTCTTACGTCATCCCTCCCTTGAGCAATGTCTCCTTAGGAATGTGTCCTTTGTCTCCTTGGTGGCTTATGTTCCCAAGGTCTCTTTACTTAGCTTTAGCAGTGGGGAGTTACAGCTTCTGAAACCAGGCAAGGCGGTTCCCAACAGGTAATTAACTGATTTTCTCTTGCTGCTTTTAAGATTTTCTCTTTATCTTTAAGCTTTGGCATTTTAATTGTTATGTGTCTTGGTGTGGTCCTCTTTGGGTTCAACTTGTTTGGGACTCTCTGTCCTTTCTGGACTTGTATGTCTATTGTCTTCACCAAATTAAGGAAGTTTTCTTTCATTATTTTTTCAAGTAAGTTTTCAATTTCTTGTTCTTCCTCTTCTCTTTCTGGCACCCCTTGATTCAGATGCTGGTACATTTAAAGTTGTCCCAGCACTTCCTAAGCTTATTCTCATTTTTTAGTTCTTTTTTCTTCTTGCTGTTCTGATTGAATGCTTTTCCTTCCTTGTGTTGTTACAAGTCACTGATTTGATTCTCAGCTTCATCTTCTCCACTGTCAGTTCCCTGTAGATTTTTCTTTATTTCACTTAGAGTAACCTTCATTTCTTCCCTTATGTTTTTGCTGTACTTGGTGAGTTCTTTGAGCATACTGATCACCAGTGTTTTGAATGCTGCATCTGATAGGTTGGTTTTCTCCATTTTGTTTAGTTATTTTTCTGGAGTTTTGTTCTATTCTTTTATTTGCACCATATTTCTTTGTCTCCTTAATTTGGCAACCTCTGTGTGTTTGTTTCTGTGTATTAGGTAGAGCTGCTTTGACTCTAAAAATGACCTAAAAAGGACTTGTCTGGGTGAATGTGGCTTCTTTAAACTCTTTGTTGTTAGACTTCCATAGAGCTTGATTTTCTGTCAATTCTGGATGTTATTTGTTTTAAGAAATAGTTGTAATTCTCTCTTTGGTTGCATGACAAGGTGAAGCATGCCTACCTATACCTTGATCTTGACCAGAAGTTCCAAAAAAAATGGAGAATTTTGACAGATAAATATAATCTAATTTTTTTCCAAGTGGATATTATGAATCTGAAAAGATAGACAGTATCTGAAATTAAGAACTTACTGAGAATGGCTTTTCATTAGACTATATACACTAGATAAAATAGTGAATTCAAAGGCAAATCAATAGAAATCAAAGTAAATTAGTAAGAATAATTTAAGGTACTTGGCAGACACTGTGAAACATATATATGCATTATATATACAGATTCATACATATTATGACTTTGACTATGACTTTTTTTGACTGTCCAATGGTATGATAGAGGTATGTAGTCAATAGAAATTATACTTCAAAATTTGTTTCTTTTTCTAGGCTAGCAATATCTGGTACCATACTCAGTGGTGATGCTGGGTAGGAGCAGTGAGCTACAGCTACCAGTCAGCTACTAATCATGAGGGTAAACAACTAATAACTATAAGGTATTCATTGTGTTGAATGATTTTGCCCAATTCTAGGCTAACATAAGTGTTCACAGCACATATAAGGTAGGCTAGGCTAAGTTATGATTTTCAGTAGGTCGGGTGTATTAAATGAATTTTCAACTTACAATCTTTTCAGTGTACATTATGTTTATTGAGATGTAACTCCATTGTAAGCTGAGCAGCCTCTATACCTATTTTGGCAATATCACCACAGACAATTTTAAAATAAGCATTGTGTTAGTTAAGTTAGTTAAGTTTGGATGCTTATAACAACAAACTCAAACCACTGGCTTAACAAGAGAGAGGTATATACCTCTCACACAGTAGAGGAGTCTAGAAATAATTCACTTAGTGCTTATTTGACATTTCCATGGTCATTTGGGAACCAGGACATTTTAATATTTATGTTCTATCAGACTTTGCATGTGGTTTTCATCCTCAAGTTTGTCACTTTGTCTGAGATGGCTGCCAGAACTCTGGCCACCATGTCGTCATTAGAAACATGAGTGGAAGAATGGGGGAAACGTCTTAATGCTCATGTTATCTTCTTTTAACAATTGATATAGTCATTCTAGTATTTGAAATTTCCCTGATGGAAGCTATATAACTCACTTTGTGGCCAATCACTTTGGAGTATAAGGAGTATATAGGGAAAAATATGGGAGGAACAGGGATGTGTGGATCTTTGCAGTTTTCCTCAAAGCAGATATATGGTATGCTAATATATGTTCACGTGGTCATATAAATTTTCACAAAATTTACACAAATGAAGTGTTTTAACCACAATTGGTTAAAACAACTGTCTCCTTAAATCCTGATTTTTATTTTTCCATACTTCTTGTGTTTGGTGATTGGAAAGCAGCAGACATTCTTTTGTAGAAATGCACTTATTTCAGGTTTAACGGGATATATTTATGTTATTTGCAGTCATCTGTGCACAGTTAAGCTAGTGCTAGCTGTCCTGCTGTGAGATTGCTTCTAGGAATACTGCCCTCTGTGACAAATCAACTGATGTTGTGACAGCAAGGCTCAGGACCAGAGGACTAAGAAATGTGGTTGTGGAGGGAAAATAAAGTTGGAAAAGATAAAATCAGAAGTTCATTGCTGAAAAATCCAATCTTTAAACTCTCATATGAGGAAAAATTTGACATCCTTCTTAAAATTTTACATTGACTTAAATGGGTTGTAAAGCTGAAAGAAAGTCTTCTAAATAATCGATAGTCATAGGAATTTTATTCCTATTTGCAGATTTGTAGAAAAGACTATTATCTTTTTATTCTCTCCATAGAAAATTATATGACAGTATCATTGTGTTATGAAGGGGTGATAAAGAATATACCGTCACAAAATGTAAGAAATGTAGCAAGTAGTTAATTTAAAATTAATTTATTATGTAATCTTTTCAACATTCTTAATAGCTGTTCACTTTTGTACTTAGTAGTCTTGTATTTATAACTGTGTATTCTTATTTGTAAAGAGGTTTTAGAAAATTTGAGGTTTTTATGAAACCTGGATTTGCTCCTGTGTTCTTCCTGTTGCTACATCACTCACTAAGGAGAGCCAGTAGGGGACTGTCCCAATTTGCAAGCCCAAGTCCTTGGATCTGCAAAGTCAACAAACTCAAGTCACATGAGACTTCTAGTTTTAGGAACAGTTGTCTTCCTCTCTCTTTGGGGGCTGAGTAGGATTAGGGGGAGGGAGACCAGAATTTGGACAGGTGAAACTGCTTACCTGATCCTGACAATGACAGAGATTGCCAGCCTCTCAGACTTGGACAGTCTCATCAATCAACCAGTGCTTGAACTACTAGCTCTGTTGGCTTCCTCAGAAGAGATGACAATTCAAGGGTAGTTTTCCTCACCCACTGAGACTCCCTCAGTTGGAAGAGCAAAACACTTAATCAGTAGGAGGGGCAGGAATGCATATCTCTGGTAAGAACTGGCCCCAATCCCTTTCCATCTACAGAGCTTCTTGTACTCATTTCTGCATGACTGTGAAAGAGATCCTCAGCAGAAGCCCTTGGCTTGCTGGTACAAGAGTTGGGGCAGGGCTTACAACCTTTGCCTTAAAAGGGAGTGGTTGTGATACCAGGAACAGGAAAGTAAAAACAACTTTGCCCATATACTCTCACAAGTCATGTCTGATTAAAAAGAATAACAATAAACACATGCCAATATTTGTTTGTACATGCATTACCTTTGTGGGATGGGCAGAAGTGAATCACTGGCTGAGGTTATTAGTAATGAGAGCCAGCCATTAAGATTTGCTCTCACTTGGTAACAGGGACAAGACTGTAGTGACCTCTCTTTCTGGGTTGTGAGGATTGTTTAAATCTGAAAACAGTTGAAATTTTTGGGCCTGAAAGCAAATGGGCTAGATGTCTAAGAAGTATCATGTAACCCCTGGTGTTATTAAAAATACTAAGTATTTACATGATTTGAAGAGAAATCATAGTGCATGTATGGTAGAAGCTCCTAAGATACCAGCTAAACAGCTCAGATGGTGTCACTTATACAAACATTCATAAAATCTATTCTATTAAAGAAGTTTTTTTTTAAAGTATCCTTATGGCCGTGGCTGGTGTAGCTCAGTGGATTGAGCGCGGGTTGGGAACCAAAGTGTCCCAGGTTCGATTCCCAGCCAGGGTACATGCTTGGGTTGCAGGCCATAACCCCCAGCAACCGCACATTGATGTTTCTCTCTCTCTCTCTCTCTCTCTCTCCCTCCCTTCCCTCTCTAAAAATAAATAAATAAAATCTTAAAAAAAAGTATCCTTATATATTAATTCTATTATTTTGAAAATAAATGGCTAAAAATTGTTTCACAAGTTTCTAGCTCTCTTAAAAATCATGTCATCACTATTGGGAGCCTCATGATCAATATTACTTAGTTTTATATTTATCTGCTGTTTAGACTGAAACAAGGGAAAGCATCTCAGCTGGCCTTTTCCTAAGTCCTTTGTTCCTTACCTCCACTGCTAAATCTCCCAGGGAATTAAAATTATGCCTGCTGGCCACTTAAATTAATGAAACTGCTAATGTCTAAAGCAGGAACATCACCTCCATGTGCTCTAGATACATATGTGAGTAGAACTGCTGTGAATGCACACCTGCCCTGAGTATCAGTGTAACCCATGCATATGAAGCATTGACTTTAAACTCCTCATCCCCAGAAACCTGAGGTAAGAACTGCTGAAGAGCTGTGGAACATGAACAAGCTGTCCTTTGGCCTGATTAAAAAGGAACTCTCCATATCTCTTTGAAAAAAAGCTTATTTTGAGTGTTAAGAGGAGGGGTCTTCGTTGGACTGCCTTATAGCTTTATAATTTCCTTTAAAGCAAGATCATTGTAAACAAAACAAAACAAAACAAAACATTAGTTCTGCTCTTTGTTTCAAACTTAGCCCAATTCAGCCAATTGGTTATATTAATTAGAATGTATGCTTGCTCTAAAACAGTGGTTTTCATTTGGGGGTGATTTTGTTCCCCAAGGGACATTTGATAACATCTGGAGACATTTTGTTTGGGGAATCAGGTGAGGTGGTACAATTAGCACACAGTGAAAAAAGATCAGGCAACTGCTAAACAAAGAATTATCTGGTCCAAAGTGTCAACAGTGCTGAGTTTGAGAAACCCTGCTCTAAAACAGTGCATGTAAAGTTGAAAGAGTGAAGTTGTTTCAATGAAAATGTATTGAAAAAGTTTTACGGGCAATTGAAAATGCACCCTAGCTCCCAAGTCTCTTATGTCATTGTTAGTTATGGCTACATCAGCGGGCCCGAGTAAAGCAGGTGCTATGGCTGACCCCTATTTTTATTTTCACTGAGAAAGAGAAATGGGTTGGGGTGGACAGTTTCACCTATGTTAGCTATCATTTGATGGAGTAATCTAGTTGCTGTTTCAGAGTAATCAGTCAGGTTGGTATAAAACCTTCCAGAGTTTATGGCAAGTAAGCGTATCTGTAATTTCTATAATTTTTATAAATAGACTAGAGATAATCACGTCCCTTATAATTGTTGTTATGTAAAAATCTTATCTACCATCACTAAGTAAATATTTGTTGTTTCAGTCTGTTATACTATAGAGATTGAATTTTAAGGATAGCCCTAACTGATGTGGCTCAGTTGGTCGGTCTTCGTCCCACAAAGCAAAAGGTTGCTGGTTTGATCTCTGGTCAGAGCACATGCCTGGGTTGAGGGTTGGAGCTCACAAAGGAAGCAACTGATGGATGTTTCTTTCTTAAATCCATGTTTCTCTCCCTCTCTTTCTCCCTTCCTTCCCCTCTCTCTAAAATAAATGAATAAAACCTCTTTTAAAAATCCTAAGTAAAAAGGTCAGAGATTATATTATTTAATTATTGATAGTCTGTTTGGATGACTAAAATCAACTTTGTGGAATTGATAAGAATGTCTATAGAATATATATTCACTGTTAGTGTAGGAGGGGTGGTGACTGAATTAATATGTGTTTTTAAGTTAAAGTTTCATTGTTAATTTTAAAAGTCACATAATTATACCCACCCCATTCCATATACCTCTCCATTGTACTTAGACTTTTAAAAAATCTAGTTTATTTGAACTCTGGAACCATTTCTGAGTTTTGCCACTGTAGTGGGATATCAAAGGAAAACTAGAAAATAATTGTAGCATTTGAAATTGGTCTTCTAATAAACATTGAATAAATGAGCATTGTTCATCCTATGGAATTTAATAGTGATGTGAATTCACTTAGAATAATGGAGAGAATGGGGGAATATGGGGACAACTGTAACTGAACAACAATAAAAATTTTTTTAAAGAACATGGAGAACTATTATAAAGAACAAAAATAAACTAACATCTGTTTCTGTAGAAAGTGGAGCAAAATGAAGTGAATAATTTATAAATTAGGAGGGATTATTTCTTAAAAGGAAGATGGTTGAATATAGTGTTTATGAAAGGAAATTTTAAGTCTCCTCTTTAGTTTTAAAAAACACTTAACTTACATTCAACGGTTTAAATATATTTTTTTAATTGTAGCCTGTATTAGTTTCTATGGCTGCTGTAATGGTTTACCACAAACTGGTTGGCTTTGGCCAGTGGAAATTTTTTTCTTTCCCAGTTCTGAGGTCAGAAGTCTGAAATTCATGTCACTGGGCCACTGTCAAGGTGTAGGTAGGGTCCTGCTCCCTCTGCAGACTCTATGGGGGAACCCTTTCCCTGCCTCTTCCAGCTGATACTTCTTGTCTTGTGGCTACATGACACCAATCTTCAAGGCCAGCATTTTCAAATCTCATTTTGCTCTGTCTTCTTGTGTGTGTGAAATGTTCCTTTACCTACCATTTGAATGTTTTTTTTTTAGCCTTACTCAAAGAGGTTGCTTTCAGACAGAATGAAGGAGAGGGAGAGGAAGAGAGAGAATCTGAGAGTGAGAGAGAGAGAGGGAGAGAGAAATATTGATGTGAAAGAGAAATATCAGTCAGTTGCCTTCTCATACACACCCTGACCAGATACCAAACCTGCAACCTGGGTGTGTGCTCTACCCAGGAATCAAATCTGTGACCTTCCATCTATGGGACAACACTAACCAACTGAGCTACACCAGCCACCTCTATCTCCCTTTTTGGATACATGAAATGGCATTTAGGGCTGACTCAAATAATCCAGGATAATTTTCCCATCTCGATATTATTAACATCATCATATCTGCAAAGACCCTTTTCCCAAATAAGGTAAGATTTACAGGCTCCAGGGATGAAGATCTATTATCTTTTTAGGGGAAGAGGGTTTTTTTTTTTTTAATCCCTCACACAAATTGAGGGATTAACTGAGTTCTTCAGTGGGTACTTCCAGTGTTGGGATTTTGTGATTCAAAAATCATGATCTTTGCAATTTGCTTCACCCTTCCCTAAACCTTTGGTTTCTTCACTTAAAAAATGAGTCTAATGATGGTATTTATGCCATAATGTTGTTATGGAGAAATTGATTTAATGCAATTAAAAATAGAAGAGTGGTTGGTACATATGAAATTCTTAATATGTATCATCTATCGGTACTTGGTGCTATTTGTGTAGATAATATCATTAATATAAAATAAAGATTATGTGAAAAGATAATTGGGTACTTGCTTGGTGGTCTATGATGTAATCCATATTTTTTTACTGTTGCTTTACTTTGTTTTGACAAATTTAATGAAGGGAGGTCACAAAAGTAGTTAAAGTAGTGACTTGACGTCCAAAGAATATATTTGATCTGCTTTGTGGAGTTTATTTAATTTTGTCTACACCAGGGACAGACTAAGCTAACCCCCAAATTGAGGAGGCACCTGAAAAACCCAGTTTGAACAAAAGTTCCCTTTAAGAATAACAGCCTCAGGAATAGCAGATATATACTATTTGCTTTTTTACTCTAAAAATGTCTGCATCCCCTTTTCAGCCTTTTATGAACATAAGTAAAATTGCAAACTTTATATTTAACAGAATCCTTTCCTGCTAAATTAAGTACCATCCTTATATAACATGACTTGTTTAATATGTCTCCTATCCAGATTGACCTTTCTACTTCTTAAACATTCAGTTGTCTTTTCCCCAAATCTTTACTGTAGTATAAACACATTTGTTAGTAACAAATCAACATACTGTGTATAAACCCTTTTCAATCAAATGTTTTACTGAGTTTTATAAATATTTACAGTCTGTGTTTTAACATACATTTCAGGTGTCATTATTTTGAAAAAACAGCTATTGAGGCTATTGTGCACATTAATTGGTAGGGTATGTAATTTCTTCAAGGGGCTACATTAGGCCAATGATAGAATTGTTAACAGATCAGACTAAAAAAATAATATTAATTTGTTTTTTATTATTAATATGATATGATTTCAAAACAATGACATTTCAAGTAATTATGTCATAGGTATCCTTGTGGAAATAGTACTTCCATTTTTCTCTTTACATTTCTCCAAACAATAACCAAATGTAGTTCAAATGCAATGACAATGGATTTGTAGACCTTTTACTATTTGAAATACTATTAGGTTAAACAATTTAAAATTGTTCTTGTAGGTTGGAAAAGGTTGAAAGGTTCATATAGCACAAGGTAAACAGACAGTACCCCTGAGAAAAAGGAGCTCAATTTTCCAGACTTATTAAATAAAGTAGCTAGATGAAACATTGATGTATATAAGGAAAAGTTTGCATTTTTCAAGTTACTTATATTTATGCCAATAAATATACATTGAGTCCTGTTTCATATCCCTTAATGTCAATGATCATGGGAACATAATCTTATTAAAAGAAGGGAAATGAGTGAAAGAAATTTGTAGTGAGAAAAGCTAGGTAAACAGAAAACAATAAAAAATGCAGATTGCTACAAACTTTGTAATCATTTCTGCTTGACAATGTTTATCTCTTTAAATGTTTATCTTCTTACCCATTTTTATGTGACTCATAAAGTTGGATATCACTCAATGTTTAGCTCTTTGGTGTCTGAACACGGAAAGCAGATTGCCCTGGCATTTTTATATACTGTAGAAAAGAAAGTCATTTTCATTTATTGAGATTTGTTATTTGAATATGTTTTCCAATATAGCAAAGCACACCTACAAAATTTAATGTACATGCATTTGCAAGTACACTATTCTGAAGTAGCATCAGGTAAAATTTGATACTTTCTTCTGGAGAAAATGCAGAAAACTAAATAGCTGCATATACTTTTCCCATCTTACTCTCCACCCTCTTTCCCTTAGTGATCAGTGATATTGGTAAAGCTATTATATTTTCCATAAAACTGTCCCAAACATCCATTCATCACTTCTTGGGCTAGGGGCTGTTCTGGAATGCTAAGTGGTTGAGAACATGCCAGATCTCCAGTGGAAGGATTATTACCTTGGGAGAAAAGTTTGATGACTTAAGAAAGGAGAATGACTGTAGGGAATAGGCATAGAGACCCTATTAGTATGGGTTTCACTAGGAAGTTAAGTTTTATATTCATATATTTGTTTTTATGGTACATTTCATGAGTTTCTTATATCCATGAAGTCTCCCTATGAGAAATTTTACATACAGAAACACATTAGCTTGTCATTGATCACCTCCATGAATTCTTATCAGGTTTTATTCTATCAGAACTGTCAGATTCTTATGACCTAGTTGCCTATTTCATGTCATATTTTGTAGAACATTGCATTTGGGGATGGATGGGAATGAGTAAACTGAGACCACCTCATAATTTAAAAAGCAATCTGATTCTAAGTCAGCGTGTGCACTATATACCAGTAAAAACAAATGAAAGTAAGGAAATGACTGTGGCTCAGTAATTTATGGAAAATGTTACAGTTTTATTATCTATCCATACATTTTTTTTTAAAACACCTTTGCCATAGCACGAGGTACTTAGATGAAAGATTGGATTCAAGCTCAGAAATGATGGGGAAAAATGTTAATTTTCTATTTCTTCCTATGTCACTTGACAAATAAATAAAAAAGTGAGTAAAAACAGAGATATATAAGAATAAATCAATTAGCTAACTAATTTATACTATAACTTCTGTAGATAAAAAAACATTGTAGATAGTTTGGAGAATCAAAAAACTTGACCAGAACTTCCTTCAAAATTACATGGGAAGCAGGCGAGGGTGGTAGAGATAAACCAAGACTGGACATGAGTTTATATTTGTTGAAGCTGACTGATGGGTACGTGGGCTTTTATATTCATCACTCTACTTTGGCATATGCTTGAATTTTTCCATAGTGAACAGTTTTTCTTAAACCCTATAATTTAACTATTTCCCAGCAAGAATTTATACTCTAAATATGGAGACAAGAATGTTCATTGTGCACTTTACAACAGGCTCTATATTTCATAAATATATCTCATTTCCACAAAATCTTGGTTTCCACCTTTTTCCTGAGCTAGCTCAGAAGATTCCCTAACAAGTAACATCCTCAACATCTCTAACCATGCTTCATTTTACTGTCAGGTGATTGTCATGAGAGGACCAAGGTAACAAAAGTCACAAATAAAGAAGCAGGAGTGATGTCCTAAAGTATAGACTGAAGAGAACTGGAAGAATGCAAATTTGGATAAAAGTCATGCTGAGTTAGTAGACCTGTGCTTTCTCCTGTAACAACATAAAGATTCCAGAGGCTACAGTATAGAGGGGGGCAAAAGTATGTTTACAGGTGTGTGTACGTGAAACAGAGTTGATTCTTGTAATATTATTTATTAATTATTATATTATTTTCTATGCGAACAACTCTAAACCTAATTTTGCCCCACCTTGTAATAGTGACTCAATGTGTAATCTCAATGTACTTTATAAGCTTACCCTGGTGAGGTGCCCGGAGAACCCCGAAATGGAATGCATGGCTCAAAATCATACAAGTGTGATCCTGAAGAACTAGAATTAATCTGATCCCTGCTATCCCTGCCATTGATGTATTCTTTAACTAGAAGTGAAGAGCATTTCCAAGAATTACTTCCTTGCTTCCGCTGTATATTTATAACATGAAAATGTTAAGGTGGAACTTGTACCTTTCTGTCAATTGAAAAGGAGACAAAGGAAGTATATATAGCCAGGTCTCTGTGCCTTGCTGTTACTGACAGCATCTGTCAAAACAAAGCTTTAAGCAATGTATTTTTCATTTTGCATAACTATTACAACTTTGTTTATTGAGAGAAGGTTATATGTTCCCAAATAATTTCTTTTCCAAGGTCAAAAAATACTATTTATCCACTAGTGGAGATGAATGATAAAATATTACAAACAGACATAAACAGATGTATACAAAACCATTGTTTTAAACTTATTCCACTGTTAAGTACCACATTTCTGAATTTGATTTTGCAGCACTATAATTAATGGGACCTGTGTATTTTCTCCATTAACTCTTTCTTGACTCTTATTACACATAGAATTGGCTAATGCTTCCTTTATACTATGCTGTACACTGCAATTCTATTACAGCAGCAATAACACTTTCTTTTGTTTACAGGTCTGTCTCCCTCTGTTGGATTCTACATTTTCTAGACCAGAGATCCTTTTCAATGCTCAGCACAATGACTGTCTCTTTGTAGGTTTCAATAAATGTTTGTAGTAAGCAGATGGCCAACTGATTAAATGTCTTACAGTGGCTAATCTTTTGAGTTATTTCTAGCTAATTTTATAATGTAAGCAAATGTCTTTGCCTTTTACCTTCCCCTTTTCTTACCTCTCCCATATCCTTTCACTGGGGCTACATATAGAGAACGAAAGTGTTTTACCTACTGACTTCCCATTTCATGTCCTTTCACTGAACTAATCTCTACATTCTTTACATTTCTTGATGCTCCCATTATTTAGCGTCTATCATGATCAAGGCAGTCAAGACAGGGCATTGATTGTGTACTGTCCCACCACAAATCCCTATCATATTCATTCTTCTAAACCTGGTCCTGTCTTCTACCTTTCTGCTTTTCTTTTTGCTTTTCTTTTTCTTTTCCCCCCATTGTCTGCTAGGTTCTTCTGTCATACAAGAAAATAAATAGCTTTGATAGCTCTTTTGAGACCCGTAGCTCTGAGATCCCATGGTAGTAGGAAAGTACTTCTGTGTAGGACAAATAAAACAATCTCTTAAACAAGAGGCAAAATAGTATCACAAATACTGGGAGGCATTGAATTTTTTTGAGGCTTAAATTTGTCAAGCACATTGTTCATTTAAATGTCAGTGTTTTTCTCCTTGGTTATTGAATGTTTTTCTACCCAACTATGGCCCAGAATAATCAGGAGAACAATTTGTTTTGCAGGATCAGGATACTTACGTAGCTTTTCTTTACATTCTCCCTGGAATCATGGAAGATGAAGAAGTGTTACATGGTGAATAATTTAGAATTAAGAAACATGCCTTTTGAGAGGGTTCTCAAACAGGTTCAGTTCCAGGTTGAGTTTGGGCAAAGATTCAGATTGATTATTTTAATCTTTAGGCACAATTTGGCCGTTCTTACTATCCCTAATTACTGGTAATCTTTCCTGTTCTCCACTAAGTAGCCAAAGTTTTCTTAAAGTTAGTTGAAACAGGTTGGTAATTCACGCTATATTATCAGATCTGGCCTGCCAGGAACATCTTTTTCCCAAAGATGTTTTAAAAGAGGAAATTTATTGACTTGGGCAGGTACAAATAAACTCATTAGCCAAGATTGCTTTTTACTTTGTGCAGTTTTTGATCAAGACCACATTTCTTCAAAATGTGAATACATTAGCCACCAACATGAGATAAATATGGGAAGACATTTTTAGCTCTATTTTATAGGTAGAAATATCAGGTCAGAGGGTTGCTTCTGGTTATATGGGCCTGAATGATCCCAGAAATAGATTCTGTGTCTCGTAACTGAAGTCTGTCAGAACAAGACAATTCTTGATAAGAGATAAATGCCAATTGCTGAGTGAGCTATATTATTTAATATTTATCAGGAAGCAATGGAGATTTTTTGCTCTGAGGAGCTTGAAGTCTTAGATTTGTATGTAATTTAGCTCATTACTGATACAAAAATCAGTATTTTGGAAAGGTAGATTTTAAGTTTTTAAATCATGATAGAAAAATTCCCGGCCCTGGCTGGCATAGCTCAGTGGATTGAGAGCGGGCTGTGAACCAAAGCATCGCAGGTTCGATTCCCAGTTAGGGCACATGCCTGGGTTGCAGGCCACAGCCCCCAGCAACCGCACATTGAGGTTTCCCTCTCTCTCTCTTTCTCCCTCCCTTCCCTCTCTAAAAATAAATAAATAAAAAGAAAAATTCCCCTGAGAAAACAAAATGAGACTATTCAGAAATTTATGTTTTTCTTTTCTTTTTTCTTTCTTTTCTCTTTCCTCCCTCCCTCCCTCCCTCCCTCCCTTCCTCCCTTCCTTCCTTCCTTCCTTCTTCTCCTGTTTTATTTTTAAATTTTATTAAATTTATTGTGATAACATTGGCTAATAAGTTTGCATATATCTTAAGTGTACAATTCTACAATGCATTATTATATATTGCATGGTGGGGACCAAAGTTAGGTCTTCTTCTGTTACTGTGTATTTCACCCCCTTTACCCTCTTTTACCGCCCCCCCCCAAGTCCCCTTTCCCCTCTGGTAACCAACATACTTTTTTCTGTATCTATGAGTGTTTGTTTGTGTGGTTTATTCATTTTTGCTTTCTGCTTTATATTCCACATATGAGTGATATTATATGGTTCTTTAGTTTTCCATCTTATTTTGCTTAACATGATATTCTCAAGATCCATCCATGTTGTTGCAAAAGACGGTATTTCATCTTTTCTTATGGCTGAGTAGTATTTCATTATATACACTACTGGTGGGAATATAAACTGATACAGCCACTATGGAAAGCAGTATAGAGCTTCCTTGAAAAATTAAGAATAGAGTTACCACATGACTCAGCAACACCTCTTATGGGTATCTACCTGAAAAAATTGAAAAAATTTATTCATAAAAATATATGTGCCCTTATGTTCATTGCAGCATTATTCATGGTGGCCAAGACATGGAAATAATTGATGTACCCTTCCATAGATGACTGGATACAAAATATGTTACACACACACACACACACACACACACACACCTACTTTAAAAATAATCATTTAGTTAAGTGGTTGTGTGTTGATAGAAGACTACCAGTATCCATCTAATGGATGAGGCTTGACTTTAAACATAGATATGAATTTCATGCATTATATTTTGTCCTTGGAAGACACGCTAATCCTTTTCTATCTACTGCCTGTTAAGAAAGCATAAGGATTTACTTAATCATACAAAAAAAATTCGTGTTTGGAATTGAAATGAAAACAGAGCAATAATTTGTGATTATGGTATTCTGCCATTAGCTCAGTTGGATGTTTTTATGTATGTGTTATATATTAACTTATTCTAAACTATTACTTTAATAGCACCACAGGCTTTAAAAGGTTTTGAGAGATTATCTTATTAGACTCCCTCCCTACCTTGAAAGCAGTTCCACTAATAACATTTTCATAACCTCCCTTGGTAACATATCTCTTTGCACAATCATCCTCCTTGCAGGCATTTTATCCCCATATCAAATGTGGATTTTTTTCCCTACAGTTAATTCTATTAGCTCCACCAACCATCTCCACTGAGGTTGGAAGAGAATATCTGGCTTACTTTCTCTGTGTGTTAGTATCTACCGATTCCTGAGAGAGGAGGTGTGGCATCCCTTGCTCTCAGTGGGAACAAATTACACCATTACCTCTGGATGGCAAGAATCAGCATGCGTCTTAATATATTTTGTCATGTCCTATGTTCATGTACTCAGTGTATGAGTGAGATGATATATAAGTGATTTTTTTAAAGTCCTGTAAAACAATTTATAAAGAATGACCTATTTTATTTTTAAGACATCATCATCTGGTGCTTCCCTTTGAGCTCCAGAATGAAATAGAGGAAAAGTTATTCCAAAGATGATGGCTGTTTTTGACTAGTTGTTTTGTTTGTTTGTTTCTTTTGGTCTATTTCATTGGGCCAAATATTTAGGGGGAAGGAAGACACTGAGTCAAATTTTAGGAAACAAAGAGGTTGAGTTCAATTTGTTTTTTCTGAGGAGGGGCGTCTTCATCCTGAAGGACTTGCCCACATATAACTTGATAGTGTTTTTCTCCTGTATTCGCCTTCCCTCCCCCGAAACCTTGGGTGTCTCTAGAGGCTAATAAACTATTCTCAAAACTGAATAACACTCAGAGAGTCTCATGGCACCTGAAGAGCTATGGGCAGATGGATGTGGGGACTGGCCATCAATTTAGATCTAGACCAGGTCAATAGCATATGAAGGCTGTTGTCTCCTAACAGCTGTTCAGTGGCCTCTGTGAAATGAGGTGATGGCTTCCATCCAGGTTCTGGACAGCTGTCTTCCTCACAAAAATCATTGCCACAATTGGCATTCATCGGCTCTCCTGCTGGCAGCCTCTGCAGGCAATTCAGTGAATTTCTTTTCTTCCTTCTTCTTCACCCTCCTCATTTTCCTTCTCTTCCTGTCTGCTTTCTTCCTCCTGTTTTCCCTTTTTCTTTCCTCCTCTGTCTTACCAGTAGGTGGCCCGAGGAAAGAAAGAGCAGCAGCAGCTCCTGAGAGAAGAATGTGTCAACACCTCAGACTGTGCTCTCTGCCAGGGCTTGCAAAGGGACCTCAGACCGAGGCTGTTGGGACAGAAGGCTCGTACCTCCCACAGCGTCTGCCTTCGCCTTCACTGCCCCAGCCCCAACTGCTTTGCTCAGGGTGTGTCAGAGTTTACTCTGGGGTTGTCTATTTTATCTATCAAGTTTCTCCTTTCATTGCATGGCAGGGAACATCGACTGTGTTTGTAGAATGGATGGGCCCAAGGGGAATTACGAGTGATTCAGTAGTTATGGTATAAGCCCTACATTATAATTCCTTCTCAGGCACAACCAGGAGTTACTAGGGACAGAAAGTTGTACTGTTTGAGATTCCCTTTTCTGATAATAGCTGCATATTCTGGGGGGATTATGTATGATGGTCATCTTCCAAAACCCCAAATCAACACATCTATCTCTTGACCAGACATTATTTTGGGTATAAAATCTATTTGACAGGTTTTTAATACAGTAAACATGAAACTCCCTTTTTAATAATATTGAACAGATCACTTGAATTAGAAGGAACAAAATTCTACAAAACTAACACTCTTGAAAATCTGTGGCATGGATTATCAACTTCAAATTTTTTTATTATTGTTCTATTACGGGTTGTCCCAATTTTCCCATTGCTCTCCCTTAACTTCGAATTTTTTTTAATGCTCTTTGGCTCCTTCAGACAGTGATAAGGAAATAGTAGTGGTAGCTTCCATCCTTGAAATGTCCAAGACTGCTCTCAGGTTATCCAGCTTCATTTTCTCAGTCTCAATTTAAGAGTCCAAAAGTGGACTAAAGGAAGACTTACCATTCATATCTGTGTTATTTTTCCAAACAGAAGGAAGCAATGGTAGGACATGATGCTCTTGCACTATGGAAAGCGGAAAAAAAAAATTAAACCATTTTGCACTGGTTCAGCCCTTATTTAGAAGCCCAAAGCATTTTGCCGTAGGCTGCCTCTCTTTGGAATTTAAAACCTGTGTGCAGTGTTGTTGGGGAAATTCAGGCAACATACCACTTGAACTCATTGAAATGCTGATCACTAAGAACACTTAACATGACCAACAAGATATCCAAGACTTTCAAATGATCATATGAAATCTAAATGAGGAGCTTGAATTGGGGCAATATTAAACAGATGTGAAATCCCAGATATCCTTTGCAATTTAGAAGGTAAAATTACTTAGCACAACCACTTTGGCAAAGGGTTTTGAGTCTCAGAGTAATGACCAGGACCCACAAAACACTCATGTAGGGAAAAAGTGAGGTTTAGTGTTGGAAAAAATATCCTAACACCAGCTCTAACTCTACAGTACTAATGATCCATTTTCTCTCATTTATATAATGGGACAAATCATTCTCTGTTACCTTATGGGTTATTTTTGTTGTTTAATAAGTATAAAGTTACTTGGAGATCAAAGTGCTAAATAGTATTAGTAATTAAAACAAGCAACTGTGAACTAAATGTAAAAAGAGAAACAGCTTTGGAGAAATGTAATTTCTAAAATCGACAGATTGTTTAACAGGTAAAAGAATGAAACAGTTTTGTGATTCACTTATTCATTAATTTAGAAAAGATGATAGAAAAAATCAGAAATGACACAATCAGGTTGGCTAAGTGACTATTTGTTCTTCTATTAAAAAAATCTTCAAAACACTTCTAACTTCAAAACAATGTAAAAAAGAAGTAAAAAAGAAAAAAAAATATGCCATTCTGATTTATAACCGTTTGCAGTCTGGATGTGCCTTGAACTTTGTATTTAAAAAGAAAGCATTTTTCTGATTTTCTACCAATCCCTTTTCTTAGCTTACAATTTCCAAAACTACCTCTGTCCTTGAAAATAACAAGTGAGGAAGAATTGGTTTATAGATGCCGAGCTCTCTACCTCAAGGAAGCACTGGTTTAATGCAAACAGGGCAAAATGAGTGTGTGAGAAAGGGTGAGATTTTAAGGCTTGGGCAGTAAGTGGAAGTATCATTTCCTGAGTCCACACCTTCTTTTGTCATTGTTGGCCGGGACTTTGTCTAGCACTGTAGCTTTCCCATCCACACTGGTTAAAATACCATGTTGTCACCTCCCTCTCTTCATCCTATGTTTTCTTACATAAGGACATCAGAAGATTAGAGGGGGAATTGTGTATACGTATATTATGTATATGAACAATATTCTTTTGCTAACATTGTATGCTTGTCATAGGAACAATATTTTTGTATGTGGTTTATATTCATTTTTCTAAGCTCAGGAAGTGTTCTTTAAACATTTACTCCATGGGCTACAAATCCAAAATGCATCATGGACTAAAGTGATAACAATATAAGAATCAAGCTTTTCAGACCATGGGGAATGGTGAGGGTTGTGTCACTGGGGAGGGCCACACCCAAGCACACGAGGGTACATACAATTCTGGGGCACCCCAGTCATATTGTATTGTATGCGAATGGTGCCCCCTAGTGTGGAGCAATGCATACCCTGCCCAATTGTCCATTCATTCCATCCTCCTTGAACTTGCTATGTGCCAGGCATGATTTTAACTGCTGGGAGAGCAATGGACAAAGCAGACAAGAATACCTGGTCTCGTGGGACCCAAGGGCATTCTCATTCAATTATTTTTTAAAAAGCAAAATGCACCATGTCATCCAAATAAAATGCATCTGCATGCAGAATTTGCCCCATGAGCCCACCAGTTAATGACCCTGTTCTAGTCTTTTAAATTATTTCTGTGATCTTGCAGGTTTTAGCCACAGGGACAAAACACAGAAGTGTCTTGACCAAAGGTTAGCACCCACTGTTCAGTGCATGCTTAATGACAGCTATGCATACATAGCCAAGTCAGCTAATTAATTTTCAATTAAAATTCTCTATCCCTACTCCAGTGTCTATACTTGTCACTCCTTCTTCCAAGAAAACATAATTCCTAGAGGTTATCTGTTAGGTAAGTGAGGAAGGAAAACTAGACAGAGATGGGGGCCATGGCATTCTGCCAAAGCATTGTCTGCTGTAAATACCTGTCGGTCCTGGAGACTGATGGGAGAGGAGGCCGCAGAACAGTGGTCAGTGTGGTTCCCTAGCCTATTCAAAATCTGCTCCTAACTGCCTACAAATTTAATAATTTTTTTTCCAAGCAAAAAGGAAGATTCCCTAATGTGTCAGGTCTCTTAGGAGTTGTGCTCACAGAAGCAGGAGAACTGCAGAATGCAAAGAGCTCTCTTATAAAGAATTTATTTTTCTGCCTTATGGCATCTTAATGCCATTTGATGGAAAGGTTTAATTTAATCTGCATATAGGCAAAGTGGAACTTAATGGGGGGTCTGGTCACCTAGCTTGCTTTCATGCCTGGAAGATTTTCTTTTTTCCTTCCTTTCTTTTTTTCCTCATTGGAAACTTAGGTCAAACTGAAAAGAATGCTTATAGTAATTTTCAGCAAGAAGCTTTAGAGAAATGTGGCAATGGTACTCAAAGAGGTGAAAAGTTTTCCACCTCACAACTCACTTTAAATTTTGTGAAACAAAATCTCGATTCAAAAATATTTAAGGAACCTAAGTCAGAAACCTGACGAGAGACAATCATAATATATAGGTTTAAAAATCAAATTTAAACATTCACATCTTCCAAGAAACAGAGCAAGGATGATCTATTCTTCCTTTACCTGTCTCCCAGGATCCCTGGTTTCTAACCCCTCTCATAAATGAAGAATAATAACAATAATAACAATCAGAAGAGAGAGTGTTAACTTATCAAGTCTACATCTTAGAGTAGTAAATTACTTTTCTCAAAGTTTGAAAGCATTTTCTGAAAACTGTCAGAGGTATTAATTTTTTTCCCTCTCTCTCTCTTTAAATCACAAAGCAAAATTCCACTGTCCCTCCCCGCCTCCCCCCACACACACTCCTAAAAAAAAAAAAAAGTTGTCGAGTTTTGCTTTTCTATTCACTGCAGTCCTGGCCAAAGTAAAGCCCTCTTTCTCAATGACGTCAAGATCTTTACCAAGATTAGGCTTTCATTTCTCTATTGCAGCAATTAGCCAGGGGATGTATAAAAGGCTTCAGGGAGACTCACTGGGCTGCAGAGAGAGCACTTTGCACCACAGATAGCACCGAAGCAAAGCCAGAGGGAGTGAGGAGAGGAGAGGAGTCAGTCGCTCCAGGGGAAGGGAGTGAGACAGGCTGGAGAGGAGGAGAACAGAAAGTGTGTGTGAAACGGAGTAAAGGAGAAGGAAAAAAAAAAACTGCCCTTAAGCACATTTTAAAAACTGGCAATTCAAGAAAGAAACAGGCTACGTATCTGAACATAGAGACAATGAAAAGCTAAAGAAAATTTTGCAGTCTCTGCCACAGTCTCATAGGTGCTTGGAAATGAAAGTGGAACTGCCTCTCTTTAACCGACTCTGAGAGGGGTTACTGGATTAGGGACGAGTACGCCAGGTTTTTTTTTTTTTTTTTTTTTTAACATCTTAAATCCTGAAAAAAAAAAAAAAGCAGCAGCTCCGAATTGAATGAATTGATGGGCACACTCCAACTGCTGGGCTGGACAGACTGGACTTGGTCTTGCCATTTCTGCTTCTTTGAAAGAGGAGAGAGCCTGGGCTTCCTTTTAATTTGTTTTTTTTTCCTTCTCCCCCACCCCCAACCTTCCCCTTTACCTCCCCCACCCCGTCTATTACCACCCCCTTTTAAATAAGAGGGTGAAGGGGAACCACAGTGCACACGGGAACTGACTCAGGAGGCAGAGAAGATGGGCATCCTCAGCGTAGACTTGCTGATCACACTGCAGATTCTGCCAGTTTTTTTCTCCAACTGCCTCTTCCTGGCGCTCTATGACTCGGTCATTCTCCTCAAGCACGTGGTGCTGCTCTTGAGCCGCTCCAAGTCCACTCGCGGGGAGTGGAGGCGCATGCTGACCTCAGAGGGAATGCGCTGCATCTGGAAGAGCTTCCTCCTCGATGCCTACAAACAGGTGAGCTCACCCAGAGGGGCCTCTTAGGTCAGCCTGGGCAGGGGCTGCAGTGTTGGGGACTGGAGGCCCCTGGGAGCACTAGGGTGAGATAGTGGAGCCCTATTTGGGGGCCCCGAGTTGTTCAAGTGAACTCCTGCCTTGACTTCTTACACCTGTCACACTAGTTAAATTTGGGGGGAACAGGTAGTAAGCCATACTGACTCTGTGTGACCTAATAAGGAGTCTTTCTAATAAGGGGCATTTAATGGCTTGCTGTGACTTCGATGTAGAGGATGTTTGTGTTGGCAGGGTGACTTCTGGAAAAGTCTGAAAATGTTGGGGGAGGGGAGACTGCTTAATTTCATCTGCTCTTGTTATCAACTGGGATGTTGACTTTTTTTTTGCTTGACGAGATGCTAAGTGAACTGTGTCAGGAAAGGCAGTTCAATGAGTGGACATTGAAAAGCAAGGGGAAGAAAAGAAAATGCTATTCAAACTCTTAGGGAGATGACAAGACTTCACAAAATGGTGACACTGTAGGTGTGATTTGGCATAATATCTGCTTCATTTCTGGTAGAGGCAAGAGTTAACTAACATAAGCAAGCCGGTGTGTGGTGCCATCCTCTCCACCGATTCCAACTGGAAGGAACCCTTTGGACAGGGTCATCAGGCCCTGCGTCCTGAGTTACTAGATATCAGTTTGCAAAAAGAAGATCTGAGCACTGGCTGTCAGAAATCCAGACTTTGTAAGGGAAACCATGTTTGCTTTGCTTCTCAAAAGTAAAATAAGTTGTCTTAGAAAGAGCAGATAGGTCTACGGTTCGTTAAATTTCAAAGTTGCTGTAGCACCCGCCTTACGCATGGAGCAGGGGCCTCACTTACTTGCAGAAGTTGTATCCCAGGGGCTGCTCTCTCAAAGCCGGGAGCTGGGGTCTTGGTTTCTAAGCAAAGAATGCTGGCATTTTTGCCTTTTCACTGCTTGGAGCATGCTCAACTCAGATCTTAAGGAGTGAAGTATAACATTGTGTCATTAGTCCTTAGTCAATTTGTCCCTATACTCCTGTAACTCCTGAAGGTCCCTGGGGAAGAAGAATCGACTCCTTTGGCAAAAGTTGCTGTCAAAGCAGACAATCTCGGTTTTCCCTGTCAGTATTGGGGGACCTTGTCCAAGATGCCAGGCAAAGCAGTTTTAGAGGAATATAAAAACCAATGAAGTGGTACCCTACAGGCAGGCAGCACTGCAGAAACAGATGAAACTCAGAATAAGAGAGGGAGAAGGAAATGAGTTCTCTATAACTAAACACTAGAAAACTAAATCTATGCACCAGAAAAGGAAAGTAAGTCACTTCTAGTCACAAAGAATCCAAAGTAGGTTTGTTCCATTAAAAATCAAACAACTGTTCAGAAGAAAAATATCCGCTGTGAATTAGGGAAGTTTTACTATAATCCATGTATTTTGTATTGAGAGGAACCTACAGAAGTTTTGCATTTTTTTCTAACCACTAGAGAATAGTTAGAGCTCTTGTCTGTAAGTGAAAATTCTTTTACAATAATATAAAATGATGCTCAAAGTTCTCACAGTAAAACTCATTTATATCAGTTACGGGAGGCCAGTGAGAGATGTGTGGTAGGAAGATTGAGGTGATCATTTCGTTTCCACAAGTGTATACACTGAATGGGACATTTTTATGTTTTTGTTGTATTTGTAGGTCTTAGGAGATGACATGGCAATATCACTGGCTTGGTCTCAGAATATTAAACTCTTACTTTTATGAAAGAGAATTGACTTTTGCCTATAAAAGAAAAGTCACTGCTAGGGAGAATTTTACTTATACGCATGCATACTTAAATAAATATCTCTCACATAAAATGTAGGGGTTACCCACATATATTAAGTGATGTTATTTCTCCTATTAAGCAGCTCATTGAAGTTAAAAGGGAAAAACAAACACTGTCTCTTTAATAGAATTTATTATTTATTTTTTTCACTAATGTATAATGTTCCATTGTGTTGCAATATTTTGTTGTTCCTAGTCCAGGAAACTAAGGAGAATGAGTGATTTGTTTTCTTTTTCTTATATGGTTTGTGTACCTCCCCTGTATTGTTTCTGTCTACTGATTTGATTAGTGACCAAGTTCATGCCTGGTGTTATTAAGTTTGTTTGTAATGATTTATGTAATAGCTTCCACCGTGCGAAGAAGCAACCCAAGAACCCACATGTCCAGCGACAAGACTGGACGGGGTGCATCACGAATGGAAACATGGCAAACACAACTTGCATTGAATTTAGCTCTCCTTCTATCTCCAAGTAGGACAAGGGAGGTGGTGGCCGTGGTGGCCTGTGAGGGTCACTCAGAATCTATAAAACAGGTTGAATCCCTTTCCTGATTGTTGTTGTTGTCTATGCCACACAGTCTCTGGGCGTAGCCATGTCTAGAGACACACTGGGGGAGGTTCTCTTTGAGGTGGCATCACGGTATTTCACAATCCTGACTTGCATTACTGTGAGGCTGCCATCCCAGAAGCAGAGTTTTCCAGCATGAGTGTACGTATATGTGATATGATTAGGCATGTCATTTCTAATTCTCCTTGTTGTTGAATGTCAAACACTTGGGAAGATTTTAAGAGAAAGTGCAGTAAAGTGTTATCCCTGGGATGGGCTGCTATAAGAAGCAACACAGAAATGAAAACAGAACAGAGGAAACCAACGAAAAAAAAACCCTTCTTCATTAACATATTGAATGGGATTTAAAATTAACTTTGTAGGGAAGCTTTTAAAGATAATTTGGGTTTGGTTAGAGGGAGTTCCAAGCACTATTTTGATTAAAAAATAAGTCTACAGAGACTTGCAAGAGATTGAGGTAATAGGTATTTGTTATTTAAGTGTCCCTAGTTAGTGTCATTGCATCAAGCACTGCATCCTTCTGCTGGTGCTCAAAGACTAAAAATACAGCCAGTGAGCAAACTGCCCTATCTGGGAGCCTACCTCCCACCTAAGTGAAGTGTAAGAGTAAACACACATTATGGACGCTGACAAGCAGTTTAGCTTCCTCACGGTTCAGATGGCAGCAGCATAGAAAACATATTCATTTGAACATATAATTTTGGTTTTGAAAGGGTCTCTTTAACATTCTCCTCCTCCTCTTCATTCACCTCAAGCCTTTTGACACTAGTTTGTACAATGGAAAATGGCTTTTTAAGAAGAGAAACATTCTCAAAAGAACACCAAGAGGGCCACAGCCAGAGCTTGTCTATCACTTGGATAAAACAGTGGGAAATGAGAGAGCTCAGAGCTATGTTTTCAAGGTAGGAATCAAAAAGAGAATGGCTAGAAGGGAATTGAATTCAGAGGAAAGAGTAGGTAGCTCATTCTTCAACTCTGATTTATTTGGCCAATTTGAATGTTAATAGTTAAACCACTGCTTAAAAATTGTTTGGCTACATTTGTAAGGACATTGAGGTAGCCTGGTCATTATGTCAAAGAATTTGAAATTTCCTGATAGCGAATAAAGCCATTCCAGGGCTTTGAATAGCAAGAAGGATGTGTAAAAACTATTCTGCCATATATCTACCTCTGATTTTTGTCACTTGCTATATTTTGTACCATGAGATTAGGTGATACTTGGTCCAGAAGCCTGTCTCAGGCTATAGAAAAGGAGGGGGGGGGCGGAGAAAAGGTTAGTAGTATATGCTGTATTTCCAGCTTCTACTTGATGAATGGTCTTTTCTTTGTTCCTCTCGCCCTGCATTTCACAGTCCACATGCTAAAGTAGCATTACCCTTTTCCCAATGCACTTAATACTGTCAGTAAAAGGAATCTGATTATCAAAGGAATCAAATGTATAAATATGCCATGTATTTACCCTCGTGTTCATATTTATAAATATGGTTCTCACAACATTTGAGCTTGGCCTAGAGATGCTCCCTGTTGTAAAAATGCAAACCCTTTATTTACCTCTCCTGTTGGTGTTCTGTTGGTGTTGATTACAAAAACATAAGAAAGGACAATTGTAATAGTTTAGATGAGAAAGACAAAAGTCAGTGATGACGATATTGCATTTTACGTATGTCCTTTCTGATCGCTGCAAAATAAAGGGACCCTTTGGGAACATCGGAACTTCAAGACCAATTAGTGGAAATGATGCTCCTTGTGTTTGGGCATTAAATATTGGGCAGCGTTCTCTTTAGAGCAGCTAATGCTGGCAGGGAAAGAGGTACCGACCTAATTACTCTTCCGCAAGAGTAAAAAATGCCTTTTGAATGCCTCTTTGGCAAATATGTCTCATTAAGGACAAAAACCAAACACAAACCCTCTAAGAAGGAGAAATTAAGATGATACGTAACTTGTGGCCAGGAGACTTTCTGTGCCACTGTGGGAAATTAAAACAAAGTTCGGGAGTATCAGGGGATAACTTGTTTTTGTTGAGCTTCTTTCCTGCAGCCTAAATGTTATTATTATGGGACCAACTTTATTTGCTTCATCATTTTGGCTCTTTGTCAAGGAATGGTTTGCTCCTGGGGAAAGCAAAGAATCTTCCATCGTTGAGGACAATGGTGGTTCTCCCATTCCATCTCAGCAGGGTACATAACCAAGCAAACCAAGAAATTCTTCATTTGCAACTCAAGTTGTAATAGGAATTTAATTTTCATGGTGACCAAATAGGAAAATGAGAAATGAGCACAAGTGTCCTTTTAAGAGGTTTTCTTTGTAGTTTAAGGCAAACTTTATTTTTTTAAATTTCTAAACTTTTTTCTTTATTATTGCTATATTATGCTCTACTAGCAGGTTTTTAGAAAGATGGACTAATTTTATGATTGGTACATGATGCTTATAAAAGGAGATTACTGGTCTACTCACATTGGAACTCACAAAGCACGCATGTTCCCCCCTCCCCGCATAGTATAATTAATAGCATGCATTTCTCTTAGTTGGTCATTCTCATGAACAGGGTATCTGTTTATGACATTCT
This sequence comes from Phyllostomus hastatus, assembly GCF_019186645.2. Taxonomy (NCBI): domain Eukaryota; kingdom Metazoa; phylum Chordata; class Mammalia; order Chiroptera; family Phyllostomidae; genus Phyllostomus; species Phyllostomus hastatus. Next base: position 55,293,601 of record NW_025334033.1, on the reverse strand, counting down.
AATCTGTAGTAGGGTCCCATAGAGGCTCAACTAAATAAAGAGAATGCTCAACAAAATCAAGAACAGATCAACAGCATTAGGTGTTGTTGATTATAGCAATACTCTACAGTAGGGCTCTAGGAATTACATGTCTAAATTATCTGTCTCAGAGAGCTCATTAATTGCCCAAATATGACTATGTTCATTGCAGGTCAAGGTTATTATTAAGTGTAAAAATTTTCACTGATTTTTACCTAGGATTGTAACAACTATCATTCATTCAATAAATAATTCAATATATGTCTCCCAGCTTAACAAAATGCCAATTTCCCACACACAAAGAATATTATGTATTTGGTAACTTTCTTAATTCTTTCTTTTAAGATTTTATTTATTTAATTTTAGAGAGAGGGAAGGGAAGGAGAAAGAGAGGGAGAGAAACATCAGTGTGTGGTTGCCTCTCACACGCCCCAAACTGAAAACCTGGCCCACTGCTCAGGCATGTGCCCTGACTGGGAATTGAACCGGCTGCCCTTTGATTCCCAGGCCCCACTCAATCCACTGAGCTACATCAGCCAGGGCTAACTTTCTTAATTCTTAATGTTAGAGTGAAGGTGTTGTACTTGTATTAAGGTAAACTAGTATGTCTATATTTTGGAAAGAATTATGTGACTAAATTTTACTTTGTCAATAAGAAGAAAGGGAAAGCACTTTAACTTTCCAAGAAAATTAACTACAGGTAATAAGAGTCACCTGTGACTGAAGCATCAGATTAGATTACTCAATAGAATAATCAGGAATAATGCAAGGATCAACAGTTCTGCTTGGGTGACAGCCAAGGGTGTCAGGGTTCCTTAACAAGACCACGCAATTGTTGGTTGGTCTTAAAGATTACTCCAAAGAGCAGATGGATGTTTTCACCTACCAAGAACCTACAGGTCTATAGTCCAGAGATAATTTTTTTCCTGTGTATGGATTACTTACTTAACATGAAGTAGAACAGCTGTAGACACAGACTAATCTGAATGCATTCAGATCTTTATTGCATAGCATGTTAAGGAACACAGCACAAAAATATGGTTAAAAACAGCCGTACTAGAATGGTTACTGGGATTTTAAGTGGAAAAGATCTAATGGTCAGATGATGGTAATGCTACCCATCACATAAATCTACAAAGAAGTACAAAAAGAACCCATGTATTGTAGGTTATACTATATTTAAAATGTATATCTTTACATGTTAAGTATATTTTAATATCTCAGAGACAAGCATGGCTTATATAAAATAACAAGACTGTCAGAGAAAGACAGGTACCATACAGTTTCACTCATATGTGGAATCTAATGAATAAAATAAACTAACAAGGAAAATGGAGACAGACTCACAGGGAACAGACTGATAGCTGTCATAGGGGAGGGAGCATGGCAGGGCTGAGTGGAAATGGTGAAGGGATTAAGCAAAAACAAATAAAGAAACAAAAACCTCCTGGACACAGACAAGAGCATGGTGATTACCAGAGGGAATGGAGTGGGGGGAGGAGGAAAGTAGAAGAGCATATAGGGAAGATTAATAATGATAGAACGAGACTTGACTTGGGGTGGTGAACACACAATACAATATAGAGATAAGTTATAGTATTGTATACCTGAATCCTATATAATTTTATTAACCAATGTCACCCCCCCAAAAAATTCAATAAAAATGAAAAAAAAAGAAAAGGAAAGAATCCATCTAAAGGGATTATGTTTCTTTATCTAGTGTCCCTTATAGATTAACCAAGAAAATTAATACAAATAAAATAACCCCCTCCCTGATAGCGACTGAAAACAAGTGTACCTATTTAAATCCCACCAACAGCTTACTTTTCTAAGAAATGTTATTCTAAGATTTCTTTTAAAAAAACCAATAGTACTTGTTTTAAACTTTCCCTGCTAAGATTTTTCAGAAGGGAGAAACAGGACTTCTTTATTTTTTTTCTCTACAGTTAAAATGAGTTTATGCATTAACATTAGATAGAAGCTTCTGTAAAAGCCCTTGAGTGTTTTATATCAGCTTAGATTGTTCAATCTTTAGCAATTCACTTCTAAGTGACTTCAATTAACAGCAGTGTTATATGTGGTTGTATTTATATGAGGAAAATAAGCTGATCCAGTTGGAAGTGTTTTGTAATATTAAGGACATTGCATAAAAATCAATTGTACTTCCATAAGTTGTCCCTGATGTTATTGGCTTTGATTAAACCACTCTAGGGGAAGATCCAGTTGTGTTCATTCACACTGAAGTAATTGGCTCTTTTATGTTGCCTGTTTTTTATTATCAATTTACAGATCCAAAGGCAAGCAAACTTCAGTCTGTGTTCAACTATTTAAACCATGTGAAAAGGGGACTCATGGAACAATTTTCTTTTCTGTTTTGATTTAATCTTTATTATATTTTTTTCCATTACCATTTAGTCCCCTTACACTCCCCTCCCCCCAGCAATTACCACACTGTTGTCTGTATCCATGAGTCCTTTTTCCTTTTTGCTTAATCCTTCCACCCCTTAACCACCCCCACACTAGCTGTCATCTGTTCTTCATCTATGAGTCTGTCTCTGTTTTGCTTGTTAGTTCAGTTTGCTCATTAGATTCCACATATGAGTGAAATCATATGGTATTTGTCTTTCTCTGACTGGCTTATTTCACTTAGCATAATGTTCTCCATGTCCATTCATACTGTTGCAAAGGGTAAAATTTTCTCCTTTTAATGGCTGAGTAGAGTTCCATTGTGCAATATCCCATTGTTGTTTTATCCACTCGCCTATGGATGGACACTTCAGCTGATTCCATATTTGAAGGTTGTAAATAATGCTACAATGAACAGAGGGGTGCTTATGTTCTTTAAAATTAGTGTTTTGGGTTCCTTTGGATATATTCCCAGAAGTGGGATCGCTGCGTCAAAAAGCATACCCATTTTTAATTTTTTGAGATGTCTCCATACTGCTTTCCACAGTGGCTGTACCAGTCTATATTCACATCAGCAATGAAATAGGGTTCCCTTTTCTCTACATCCTCACCAAAATTTGTTGTTTGTTGATTTATTGATGATAGTCATTCTGGCAGGTGTGAGATGACATTTCATCGTGGTTTTAATTTGCACTTCTCTGATGATTAGTGATATTGAGCATCTTTCCACATGTCTATTGGCCACCTGTGTGTCCTCTTTGGAGAAGTGTCTATTAAGGTCCTTTACCCATTTTTTAATTGGGTTGTTTGTTTTTTGGTTTTGAGTTTTGTAAGTTCTTTATACATTTTGGACATTAACATCTTATCGGATGTATTAGTGAATATGTTCCCCTATTCTGTGGATTGTCTTTTTATTTTGTTGATGATTTCCTTTGCTGTGCAAAACCTTTTTAGTTTGATGTAGTTCCATTTGTTTTTTTTTTCTTTTTTCTTCTGTTTCCCTTGCCTGGGGAGACATCTGATAAAAAAATTTCTGTGAGTAATGTCCAAGTTTTGCTGCCTATGTTTTTTTTTCTAGGATTTTTATGGTTTTGGGTCTAAGATTTAAGTGTTTGATCCACTTTGAATTTGTTCCTGTAGTTCTGTGAATAATGTCATTGGAATCTTGACAGGAATTGTGTTAAATCTATAGATTGGTTTGGGTAGCATGGACATTTTAATGATGTTCTTTCTATCCATGAACACGGTATATGTTTCCACTTATTTGTGTCTTCCTCAATTTCTTTCTTCAGTGTCATGCTTTTCTGAGTACAGGTCTTTTACATTCTTGGTTAGGTTTATTCCTAGGTATATTATTCTTGGAGCAATTGTGAATGAGGTTGTTTTCTTAATTTCCCTTTCTGTTAGTTCATTATTGACATATAAAAATTCAGGTGATTTCTGAATATTTATTTTGTATCTTGTTACTCTGCTGAGTGCATTTCTCAGTTCTAGTAATTTCTTGGTGGAATGTTTGGGGTTCTCTATGTACAGTGTCATGTCATCTGTAAATAAAAACAGTTTTACTTCTTCCTTCCCAACTTGGATACCTTTTATTTATTCTTTTTGTCTGATTGCTAGGACTTCCAGTACTATGTTGAATAAGAGAAGTGAAACCAGACATCCCTGTCTTGTTCCTGATCTTAAGGGGAATGCCTGTTAAGTATGATGCTGGCATTGGGTTTGTCATATATGGCCTTTATTATGTTTAGGTATGTTCCCTCTACTCCCACTTTGCTGAGAGTTTTGATCATAAATGAGTGCTGGATTTTATCGAAAGGTGTTCCTGCATCTCTTGATATGATCATGTGGTTTTTATCCTTTGTTGATTTGCAAATGTTGTACCAACCTTGCATTTCTGGAATAAATCCCACTTGATCAAAGTGTATGATCTTTTTGAGGCATTGCTGTATTCAGTTTTCTAAAATTTTGTTGAGGATTTTAGCATCTGTCTCATCAAGGATATTGGCCTATAAATTTCTTTCTTTGTAGTGTCTTTATTGGGTTTTGGAATTAGGATAATGCTGACCTTGTAAAATGAATTTGGGAGTCTTCCCTCCTCCTGAATTTTATGAAATAGTTTGAGAAGAAGAGGTGTTAGTTCTTCTCAGAATGTTTGGCAAAATTCACCTGTGAAGCCATTTGGTCCAGGGCATTTGTTTGTTGGAAGTTTTTTGATTACTGCTTCAATTTCACTAGGTATAATCTGTCTATTCAGATTCTCTTATTCTTCCTGATTTAATTTTGGAAGATTGTATGTTTCTAGGAATTTATCCATGTCATCCAGATTGTCCAGTTGGTTGCCATATAGTTGTTCATCATATTTTTTTACAATCCTTTGTATTTCCTTGGTGGCAGTTGTTATTTCTTCTCTTTCATTTCTGATTTTATTTATATCTGTCTTTTCTCTTTTTTTCTTGATGAGTATAGATAAAGGTTTGTCAATCTTGTTTATCATTTCAAAGAACTAACTCATTGATTTTTGTATCCTTTTTTAGACTCTATTTCATTTATTCTATTCTATTTCTGCTCTGATTTTTATTATTTCCTTCCTTCTACTCACTTTGGACTTTGGTTGTTGTTCTTTTTCAAGTTGCTTTAAGTGTGAAATTAGATTGTTTATTTAAGATTTTTCTTCCTTTCTTTTTTTTTTCTTAAAATAAGCCTGTAACGCTATGAATTTCCCTCTTAGGATTGCTATCCCAGTATCCCACAGATTTTGGATTGTTGTGTCCTCATGTTCATTTGTTTCAAGGTATCTTTTGATTTCTTCCTTGATCTTGTTGTTGACCCAGTCGTTGTTTAATAACATGTGATTTAGCTTCCATGTCTTTGTGTGTTTTTTGGTGTTCTTCTTCTGATTGATTTCTAGTTTCATAACATTGTGGTCTGAGATGATGCTTGATAGGATTTCAACCTTAAATTTATTGAGACTTGTTTTGTTTCCCAACATGTGGTTTGTCCTAGAAAACATTCCATGTGCACTTGAAAAGTATGTATATTCTGCAGCTTTGGGGTGAAATGTTCTGAAGATATCAATTAAATCCATTTGATATAGTGTATTGTTTAGGGTCACTGTCTCCTTGTTGATTTTCTGCCTGTAAGATCTACACACTGAAGTCTATGGGGTGTTAAAATCCCCAACTATGACGGTATTTCTGTCAATGTCTCCTTTTATGTCCATTAAAATTTGCTTTACATATTTAGGTGCTCCTATGTTGGATGCTTAAATGTTTACTGGGGTCATATCCTCTTGTTGGATAGTTCCCTTTATCATTATGTAGTATCCTTCTTTGTCTCTTACTATATAGCCTTGGTTTTAAGGTCTGTTTGGTTGGATATAAGTACTGCTACCCCAGCTTTTGTTTTTCTTTCATTTTCATGAGGTATCATTTTCCTACCCTTTACTTTTAGACTGGGTGTATCTTTAAATCTGAGATGGGTCTCTTGGAGGCAGCATATATATGGATCTTTATTTCTTATCCATTCAGCTACCCTCTGTCTTTTGGATAGAGCATTTAAGTCATTTACATTTAAGGTGGTTATCGATAGATACATATGTAATGTCATTTTATTGTTAAACTGTTTTCCTCTTTTTTTTTTCTTCTTCTTCTTAAAGCAAGCCCTTTAATGTTTGTTGCAGTACTGGTTTGGTGTTAAACTCCTTTAGCTTTTTCTGGTCTGGGTAGCTCCTTATTTCTCCTTCATTTTTAAATGATAGCCTTGCTGGGTAAAGTAGCCTTGGTTGTAGGTCCTTGCTTTTCATCACTTTGAATATTTCTTGCCACTCCCTTCTGGCCTGAAATGTTTCTGTTGAGTAATCATATGCCAGTCTAATTGGTGCTCCCTTATAGGTAACTACCTGCTTTTCTCTTGCAGCTTTTAGGATTCTTTCCTTGTCTTTAAACCTTGTCACTTTAATTATGATGTGTCTTAGTGCAGGCCTCTTTGGATCCAACTTGTTTTGCATTCTCTGAGCTTTCTGGACTTGTGTAACTTTTTCCTTCACCAGATTAGGGAAGTTTTTGGTCATTATTTCTTCAAATAGGTTTTCAATCCCTTGCTGACTCTCTTCTTCTTCTGATATTACCATGATGTGGATGGTATTCTACTTCATGTTGTCCAAAATGTTTCTTAAGCTCTCTTCATTTTTAATTTTTTTTTTCTTTTTGGTGCTTTGCCTGGGTGTTTTTTTTTTCTACCTTGTCTTTCAAAACACTAATTTGATCCTCTGCTTCATCTAGCCTTCTGTTTATTCCTTCCAGTGTATTATTTATCTCAGAAATGACATTCTTTATTTTTGACTGATCCTTTTTATGGTTTCTATGTCTTTTTTCATGCTGTTGAGTATCCTTATAATCATTACTCTAAACTCTCTATCTGATAAATTGCTCGCCTCCATTTTATCTAGCTCTTTTGGAGAATTCTCTTGTTCTTTCATTTGGGTTCTGTTTCTTTATCTTTCCATTTTGGCCACTTCTTTGTATTTTCTTTCTTGGATGCTAAACTAATTGGCTGCTAAGCCTCAGTCTTTATAATCTAATCAGATTGTGATCAGCAATCTGCCTTAAGTACCACAGGAAGGGGCAGAGTAATTCCTGTGGGCAGGGCTATTGCTTCCCCTCAAGCTGATGCTACTCAGAGGGGAGCAGTCTTCCTGAGAGAGATGGTTCCTGCATTATGGGGAATGACTGAGCATAAGGATCTTGGTTGCTATTCCTTCAGTTCTCTCCCCAAAGCCATCAGCCCCAGCCTCTCCTCAAGCATCCCTAATCTACCCTCCCTGTCCTCCCTCTGCCAGAGCCCAGTGTAAGTGGCTGCAAACAAAATTTTGTGCATTGACCCTTTAAGAGGCTCTCCAGCCATCTCTCCCTGGAACACAGAACTCCTGCTGCTTTTCACAGCAGGATGTTATCTGGGTTCTTTTCTGGCTCTAGTGCTATAGACTGGGGAGCCTAGCTTAGAGTTTAGACCCCACACTTCTCAGGGGGAACCCTCCAGCTGCTGAAATATCTCTCTGAAACTTCAGCTGCTGCCCATGGTAGCACAGCCAGCCCTCTGGTGCCTCCTCTGCCAGTCACATTGTACTGGAGTGATTTCTTCTGTCTGGTTATGAGGCTTCTCTCCAGCTAGTGTTCAGTTGGTTATTTTGAATGATTTCTCTACAATTCACTTGTAATTCCAGATTGGCCCCTAGGAGGAGGTTAGTGTAGCTTCCACTTACTCCTCTGCCATCTTGGATTTCTTCCAGAATTTTCTTTTGCATGTTATGCCTGAGTATTTTATAATTCAGAGAAGCTTTTTAATAAAATGGATGATAGGAAAGTAAATGTTTTGTGGCTTCCCAAATAAAAAGATGAAATAAACAGACAAAAAATATGAAAACTAAAAGTATAAATCTGAAATAGTTTTATGTTTTTAGTTGTTCACTTGTTTGTGTAATGGAATGATGAGGTTCTAGTCATAAAAACCCAAAGCAGGCAGTAGCTATAGGAGCATCCAGGGATGGTGTCCTACTGACAAGAGCTCAAATCACTTCTAAGGATAATTAAAAAAAATATATATATATATAGAATTGCCCAGGAAAGGTGGCATTTTGTTTTACATGTTTGGGAGGCATCTGATAATAGCAACCTATATCTACACAGTGAGTTTTCATATACAAGAAGCTATTTCCCTCATGATATCCTTCTATAACCGTATGAGGAAGACAAGTGTTATTACCGTCATTTCCAGATGGGAAAGTTGAAGTTATGAAGAGGTTAGGTGGGATGCACTCTTTTTTTAAATGGTGGACCCCAAGTTTTCTAGCTCTGGCCAGGAATAGAACCCATTGGCATCACTGTTCACTGAGTGAAATTAAATGACTTTGCATCATGCAAGAAAGTAAAGGTCTTCCCTGAATACTTTATAATTTAGGAGTGGGAATTCAGAAAGAGGTACTTTGTTCAATGACTCTGATAATTTGTCTTAAAGTAGACCATTTAACTTTTTAAATGAAGTCAATTAATCATTTGTTATATAATGTGTGCTAAGCATTGACAGCAAAGTAAGGATAGTGAAGAATACCAGCCTCAACTTAATTATGAAGAGAGTTGACTGCAGTACCGTCAATGATAAAAATAATTACCTTCAGTGACTACACAAAATGAAAAAGGCTCTTATTTTCTTTAGGGCCATTCTTTACATTACCTGCCATGATGTGTCTTTGCTCAAATCAGCATATGTTTACCACATTTTATTAGAGTAATTGTTTTTATACAGAGTGAATTGAAGTGACTATGTGTTTAATGTGATATTCTCTCCCTCTTCCTTTTATTCACAATCAGGTGAAATTGGGTGAAAATGCTCCCAATTCCAGTGTGGTGCAACTCTCCAGTCCTGAAGGAGGTGACAACAGTGAAAATGGTGCCCAGGAGAAGACAATTGTTGGAGCCGAGTGCCACCTTCTTGACTTTGCCAGCCCTGAGCGTCCACTTGTGGTCAACTTCGGCTCAGCCACTTGACCTCCTTTTACTAACCAGCTGCCAGCCTTCAGCAAACTGGTAGAGGAGTTCTCATCTGTAGCTGACTTCCTGTTGGTCTACATTGATGAGGCTCATCCTTCAGATGGTTGGGCGGTGCCCGGGGAATCTTCTTTGTCCTTTGAGGTGAAGAAGCATCGGAACCAGGAAGACCGATGTGCCGCAGCCCACCAGCTTCTGGAGCGTTTCTCCTTGCCGCCCCAGTGCCGAGTTGTGGCTGACCGCATGGACAATAATGCCAATGTAGCTTATGGGGTAGCCTTCGAACGTGTGTGTATTGTGCAGAGACAGAAAATTGCTTACCTGGGAGGAAAGGGTCCCTTCTACTACAACCTTCAAGAAGTCCGGTGTTGGCTGGAAAAGAATTTCAACAAGAGATGAATTCTAGATTAACTGGTTAAAGATATGATTGTAATAGAGCTTTTTGAAAAAAGAAATATATATATGTAAAGGAAAAGAAACTAAGAACTGAATCCACTATTTCAACTGAATCTCATTGCCTCGCTGAAAGACAGGAAGTTACATGTGAGAAGAATGTAAACCTCTAATATCTTAATACTTCTTTCACCACTCAAATGGCATTTGGCTAAATAGTAGTCCCATCAATTTTCTTTTAAAAAAAGAAACTTACAAAAATTTCTGATTGAAAATATCCCAAGATGGAGAGGAAAAAATCCTGTTTGCTGCAGCTGATGCTTTGGGACCTGAAGGAAAGACTTACCTGACTAACTACCATGTCAGGCAAACTACTGTTCTTATCAGTATAAGGGGTATTGCCTAGGCTTTATTCAGCATGGATAGAGCTCAACAAAAAAATTCTTAAATGTTTACTTATAAGGAGGCCTTGAACCCAGGCCATGTGGTTAGGACCTTGACGTTTAACATGTTAGTTTCTGATGTTCTAGTTTCTAGCTGTGTTGTGCTCAATGTCAGTCTGATCATCCCAGAACTCACAGGTGTATTTGTAAATATTAAGAATGATTCCTAGCTGGAGGGTAAGCATGATCATCTGAAATCTGAGGGTTACTTTTGAGACAGGTGAGGAAAGCGCTAAAAGAAAATCAAGTTAACTAGCTAGAAAAAAAGGAGGCAGAAAGATTAGAAGGCTTCACAGAGTTTCACCTTGAAAATGGCACCAATTTCCTACCCACAGAAATATACACAAGACCAGAAAAAGAAGAAGTTCTTCTAAAAGTAGCAGAGAGAATATACATAGGAAATCAATGTATTTATCATATACTCCCAGATTTAGGGAGAAAGGGGGATGAAAAGAAAAAACACACTCTAATATTTGTATTTCTGAGGGTTTTTTTGGGGAAGTAATTACTTTTTGAAATCTGTTTGTGGTGTGTATATTACTAGCGAGTGAATTGTACCCCATAATACTGACTAAAAGTAAAACCAGTGGGTCCAGTAGTGCTGATCTGTCCCTTTCCATCTCTACAATTTTGATGTGGCCCTACTCATTCTTGATCTGAGTCTCTATAGAAGTGTTTTCTGAATGCTGAGCTCTTCAGTTCAAGATATGTATCCATTTCACTCTCAGATATTGTGGGAGGTGCATGCCCTAAACTTTCAGCTGCAGCACTGTTTGCCTTTCGAAGTAGGTGAACTAGAATGAATGATTGGTATAGGCAAACATGGTTTCTTCAGTTGCAAAGTAAAAGGAAGAGAAAGTTAGTTTGAGATAATTCCCATCAGTAATTGTGGAGAATCTGATACAAGACAATCTTCACAAGCATGGAATTTTGTAAAATGAAATTCCCATTGACATTTGAATTTTGACTTGGCTCTTCCTTTGTTTCTATTAGCTGAGGTCTATAATCTAAGGCCTCTATAGTACATTAATATAAAGTTATTTTAATATATAGATACCATATTTCTCTTTAAAATGAAGACACGATAGCTTTACCTATAAGTAATATAGTAATATCTAAATATCATAACTTCGAAAAGATTTTGTATCATGTTATGATACAAAATATGATAAATTTTGTATCATAAAATTTTTATTATAAATTTAAGGATGTTGTCAAATAACAGTATATGATTATATTTATATGTACAGTCAAAGGTTCTTTTGACCATTTCATCAATAATTGAACCATAAAGTAGAAAAAAAATGAAAAAGATATCTTAAATTGAAGATATCTTTCTAAACTAGTTGCCTGGAATGAAAAAAATGTGGGAACTGAGTGTGCAAAAACCGGAAGTCTATTTTTTTTTCAATTTAGAGCAACATAGTAATCATATTATTGATTAGTCACATTATTGTTTAGATATTAAAGGACCATTTTAACTGACTTTTTTATTTCAGCAACACTTAAACCTCTCAATATTTTAAATTCAACAAACACACCCACAAAGAAGCAAAGCAGATTTTGAAAATGTGATGCTATCCAACAAATTCCTGGAAAATCACTTTGAGAACAGATTAGGTCGGAGTTAAACACTTAAGCTCTATAAAACAAGGCTTATCAGTGGGCCCCACTGATTTTTGTCTTTGAAATGGTGTCGAGATTTACGTGGTACATAAAAGAACAGGTGGTTGCAGCACACCTGCACTGTTGTCCGTAAACTTCCCCTTTGTTCTACATGTACAGCAATGGAACAGGATGTTGGAGAAGCTGGTGGGGGGATGCAGTTTGGCGAAGGTAGGCAGTGCTAGTTGTCTGGGGAAAAGGATGATGAAAGGTCACCCAGTTGTGATAAATTTTTAAAGAAAGAGAAAGTTGTGTGTGTGCAATTCCTCTCCCTGAGGATAATCCAATGGAGAAATGAAGCAGTGGAAGTAGACATACAAAGGCACAGGCTGAATATCAGGGAAAAAGATATGTTCCATAGAACATAGAAGAGTCACTGGAAGAAAGACTGCTAGGGGCCAATGAAGAAAGTAAATTGACAAAGCTCAGGAATTCTATAATATATAGAATGGCTCAGTGTTATCAAAATTATGATAAGCCTGTAATTATGTAACCTATTTATCTCAACATGAAATTTTATGATTTCCTGTGATGTATCTTTTATGAAGTTAACAAAAACTCATTATTTGAGATAGAAGGGAATCGATGCTTAGTTGATATGCTCAGAGAAATTATTAGACTGTCAATACCCACCCCCTTGTCCTTTTATAAAGTATGTTCCTTTGAAGAATTGTAGTTCTATTCTCACAAGGTAAAAATTTTATATATGCATATTTATAATTTTATATATAAAACTTTGAGATGTCTTTCTCAGTACCTAAGCATCTTTACCCTCTCTGTTTACATGGAGCTATCAGTTTAGCTTTTTAAACTGAATTAGCTCACCTGTTATTTAAATAGTTTCCAAGCAATTTTAGATATCATCAGAGCATCTAGATTCTCTCAAACATGTAGTCTTTGAAAGACTTCTGTCTTGGAACTATTAAAAACTTACCTTATTTTATTTTATTTGAAAATAGTAGTGGAATCAACAATGACTCTCTTAAATGGGCATGAATGAAATGCCTACAGAGTAATGTAGATGTATTTGATACAGACATTAAAATATAACTGACCTCTTTAGAAGCAGATTGGAACCTCTTTGTTCTTGCTTTGTATAGCTAAAGTGACAGTCATTTAACTTATCTGACTTTTTATATTTATATTTTGGATCTCCAGTCCTGTGTCTTCACCTTGTTTACAGAATGTACCCCTGATTATTGGTAATATCAACTTCTAAATGGCATATTGATTTAGTTAAATTCTGCCATTAACCAGAAAATGCCTATTCTATGATCAAGGAGAAAAGACTGCTGCCTTTCATTTTGCCCGAATGTATTTAACTAGTTGGGCTCTTGAATGAAAATTAGGAAATATAGTGAGGTCATGTGTGGGTACTGCCTGGCCGCCTAAACACTAGAGGGGCAGGTGAAAGACAATATCTAGGCCTTTGGGATAATTCCCAGCTGGATACAGGGTAGCTTCAGCATGTCCTATGGGCTATGTCCATAACAAGAGGAATGCACTGATGTACAGGACTTCCCATTCTGTAAATGCTAAAAGATAAGCCTGGACATTTATTCCACTTGACCTCTGACTGATGGTTTGAAAAATAAGCTCAGTTAGAATCATGTGGCCATTGCAAAGGGAAAAATGTAGACACCTGCTTCTGAAGGATTCATGAAAACCTTTACCTACATTCAAAACTTTTCAGAACATGCCCAGTATCATATCTCTCAGTGGAGATTAACAATGAGCCTTTTAATTCTAGGAGCTTTTTTTTAAAAAAAACGATATTGCCAAAAATCAGAGCTAAAGTGTTTTTCGTCATATTCAAATCTCCTCCCTACTTCCTCCTAAAAAGAGAAGCTAAACCCAGTCTTCATACTGAATCTCAGAATGGGGCATAAGTACCAACCTCTGCTTGGTGACCAGTACTCTCTTGGTGGTGTCCTGAAGTCCTTGAGGAAAGAAGGAGGCAGGGCATAGGAGAGTCAGGAAGTTGCTGACTGGGAAGACCTGGGCTCTTCTTGCTTGGTCTACAAATTTGGGAAGATTCTAAAAGAAACTTCACACCCCTGGAGGAGGGCTGAGTGTCACTGAGTGACTTTAGGATGAGTCAAATATTAAGCCACTTCCTAATGCCTTACTTACATTCTGGATAACACCAGAAGCAAAGCATAAGACTTAAGAGACCCAGCTCTGTTCCACAGTGAGTCTGAACCAACAGAAAGCAAACATGTACAGATACCCAAACAAGACTGGTCATGCAAGTTGGGGCTTGCTGCCTGTCTTGGGTAGCAGCACCAGAGCTCCAGGGAGGTTATTTAATATTTACTGAGGAGACTTTGAAGACCCAGGAGATGTTTAATGAAGTCATTATTTTGGCTCAAAATTCCCCTCCCCCCACCACCCCAAAACGAACAGGTAAACACACAAATGAAAGAAGCCCACAGAAAGGGTTGGGAATAAATAAAATTCTCTCAAAACTTCTCCATATCACATGTTTGGTGGGTGTGGTTTCTACCTGTGTTAGAATTGAAGGACGTGGAAACACAAGTGTCTAGTATTTTATAACCAAAGCAATGGGAAGATATTGGGAAGGGAATGTTGGCCAGTTTTGTTTAGTTTTGCATCACATTATCACCAGACTCCATCACTAGCCCAAGCAATCGGGCCCCCGAAGAGGGAGACTGAGATGTGTGGAGGCCACCAGTGTGCGAATGATAACTACTGACGAAAGAGTCATCGACTCAGTTAGTGGTTGGATGTAGTCACATTAGTTTGCCTCTGCCCATCTTTGCCTTCCTAGCAAGGAGAATATTCGGGGCATGATGCTATGAGTACTGGGCAAATGTGGTGAGGATGCATGTGTGTATCTCTGCTTCTTGGTTGCAGAAACAGAAATGCTTTGGAGACTATCAGTAGAAAGAGTGCTATTATATTGGTGCTGAGTGGTATGTGTGCTTTTACAATTTGTTCTTGTATTTTAATAAATTTTGAGTAAAAGAATAAAGTTACTCTTTGCTTCTATTTGTTTATTTTTGAATTACTCTCTAGACCTTGCCCTTGGCTGGAACACATTCATGGTTGACAAGGGAAAGAGAATCCATCATTCTAATATTTATTCCTTGGTATTTGTGGGCAAAGTTGCCAGCAAGGCCAGGTTATTTTAATCTCATGCTGTGTGCCAGTCTTCAAGGAAATCAAGACAAGTTAAAAGAAAATCTTCAGATACTTTCCATATTCATGAACAAGTTGCACACAGAATTCATGGAAAGGGGTCTGTTAAAGAAACTGTGGAGCAAACTTCTACTTGGTTATATTTACACCCAGTTTTCTAAGTGCAATAAGTAAACTTTCCAGGAAGGTAGTTAAAGCAACACACACACCTGTATGTATTTGTGTGTGTTAAGTATATATAAAATACACACACACATATATATAGTTATATACATATAAATATAATTTGTTGTACAATTGCCAGTACATTAACATGGGAAGAAAAATTATCAATATCTGAACACATTTATATTAAGCACTTTCCACTCTAAGAAGGTATAAAGCATATGATGAATGGTTTACAGGGGCAATGGCCTGTTAATGACAAGGATATATTTGCAACATGATTAAATATGTGCATTTTGTTCCTGAAAAATGGGTGACTCAAGCAAACACTATCTCTTGAGACTCTTGCTCATGATTGCCTACACAGAATAATTTCATTAGTGTTTGCAGTGTCTTATATAATATTCCTGAATGTTAATGGAAATTTAAAAAATCATTACTCTGACAACTGTTGATTGAATTCCTATTCTTTGCAGGGTTCACCCTGTGCTAGGTGCAATGGGATGAGCAAAAGCAGTAAAACTAAACTCATAAAGACATGACTTCCTCAAGGAACCTGTCATTGATCCATGGAGACTCTGCAAGTGACAAACTCAAATTAGTCTACAACAAAACAAAACAAAACAAAACAAAAGACCTGAATATACTGGTTGATATAAATAACTGAACCCTGGAAATGATTGGGATGAAACTTGCCTCAGGGACCACTGGATCCTGGGACTTAGAAGCCTTCAGTGTTTAATAGGTCTTTTGTCTTGTCTCTTTTTTGGGGTGTCAGCTTTTTTGTTCAGACCGTTTTTTCCATATGTTGGATGGCCTGGCTGGGGAATGCTCCTCACTTGCATTCTTACTATAAGATGGCTCAGACAGAGTTTGACTCAAGTCCTGCAGGGATGGACTGGAACTGGACCAACTTGTGTCCCATGCCTACTCTGTTTCCCTGGGAGTGGGTCTGTTACCAGAAAAAGATCAAGACGTGTTGGGAATACACAAAATATGAGAAGCTGACTTAGTGGCCATAATGGTTTTTTTGTTTGTTTTACTGAAATAGCATTGGTTGATAACATTATATAAATTTTAGGTATACAACATTATAATGCAGTATTTATTACATGCTCACCACGAAAAGTCTAGTTTCCTTTTGTTAGCACGCATTTGACCCCCTTCACCCATTTTCCCTCCCCATCCTCCCTTCCCCTGTGCTAACTATAATTTTGTTTTCTGTAGCTATAAGTTTGTTTTTGTTTTAGGTCATTTGTTACTTTTTAAAAATATTCTTCATATAAGTGAACTCATGTTTTTTATCCTTTTCCATTTGACTTATTTCACTTAGCATAATACCCCCAAGATCCATTCACATAGCACAGTGGTTAGACATTTATAAAACTTACAAAGTTTTGCAATTCCCCTGATAAGTCTAATACCTACTTGATGCCATACTTAGTTATTACATTATTTACTGTATTCTCTAATTATTCTTTTTATTGCTGAGTACTATTTTCCTCTCTCTTTCTCTTTCTCTCTCTATCCCTGTACCACATTTTATTTTCTGTTGATGGGCACTTAGGTCATTTCCATGTCTTGGCTGTTGTTAATAATGCTGCAATAAACATAAGGGTACATATGTCTTTTTGAATTAGTGTCTTCATAGTCTTTGAATAAATAACTGGAAGAGGAATTGCTAGATCATATGGTAGCTTTATTCTTATTTTTTAAATGAACTTTTATACTCTTTCCCGTAGTGGCTGTACCAATTTATAATTCAACCACTAGTGTATGAGGGTTCACCTTTTTCCACATCCTCTCCAACACTTGTTATTTTTCATCTTTTTGATAATAGCCATCCTGACAGATATGAGATGATATTTTATTGTGGTTTTGATTTGCATTTTCCTCATAATTAGTGGTATTTAACATCTTTTAATATGCCTGTTGGCCATTTGTATGTCTTCCTTAGAAATATGTCTATTCAGATCCTCTGAATGGCCAGTTTTTTTAACTTCCTTGATAATAAAGTTTAAATTAAAATGCAAGGGCACCTCAATAAGTTGTGTGACAATAAATAATAACAATTTCAGAGAAAGGAAGGTCCCTATGGATAGAGCTATCAGAAGAGACCTCATAGAGTTTTAAAAAACATAAATTGAAGTAGGAAGAAGGGCAAGATTTAGACAGGGAAGAAGATGGTCTGTTTTTCACTTAGTAAGTTAATATGTTTATTAAGTGACTATGAGTTGTAAATAAAGAGGCTAAATCAGTCAAAAAATAAGACACTAAATATGTCCATCATCCTTAAAAAGGAGAATTCAATTCAATTCAGTAAAAGTTGAGAGAACTGAGGATAGAAGCTATGTTTTATATTTCTTTGTAATTCTTCCTCTCTTGGGTGAGCAGAGATTTAAGTAACTAAAATTCAATCATCAATGAATGTTTTGAGCATCTATTAAGTCATAAATAAAGCACTAGCCACCCAAACACTACATTTAGTGGATATTCATACAATGATATAAAACATGGTTTCCCATAATGTAAGTGTTTACAGGCTAGTTGGTAAGTGAAAAATCTAGGCAGAATAATATCTAACCTACCACATATCATCTCCAATTATACTGAGCCTTCAAACCTTGATGGTGTGCTATTTAACTCCATCTAGAAGGACCTTTAGAAGATACTGAAGGGAAAAAAGCATAGAAAAGTATATTTTAAAAGAAAGGGTGTCTTCCAGCAAGCACTGAACCCTTAAAGATATTCTGGGAAATTCTTATTTTATTTTATTTTTATTTTTTAAAAATTTTATTTATGTTCTCTCCTCCAGAGGGAGGTGGAGGGAGTTCTCTCCACCTGCCTCCCATTTCCACCTCCCCGCCTAGTTTTTGTCCATGTGTCCCTTATACTTGTTCCTGTAAACCCTTCCCTTTTCCCCTGAAATTCCCTCCCCTCTCTCCTCTGGTCACTGTCAGCCTGTTCTCTATTTCAGTGTCTTTGGTTATATTTTGCTTGTTTGTTTGTTTTGTTGTTTAGGTTCCTGTTAAAGGTGAATCATATGGTATTTGTCTTTCACCACCTGGCTTATTTCAGTTAGCAAAATGCTTGCCAGTTCCATCCATGCTGTCACAAAAGGTAGGAGCTCCTTCTTTCTTTCTGCTGCATAGAATTCCATTATGTAAATGTACCATAGCTATTTGATCCATTCATTTACTGATGGGCACCTAGGTTGCTTCCCACACTTGGCTATTGTAAATTGTGCTGCTATGAATATTGGGGTGCGTAGGTTCTTTTGGATTGGTGTTTCAGGGTTCTTAGGATATAATCCTAGTAGTGAAATTGCTGGGTCAAAAGGCAGATCCATTTTTAGTTTTCTGAGAAAATTCCATACTGCTTTCCATAGTGGTTGTACCAGTCTGCAATCCCACCAACAGTGCACTAGGGTCCCCTTTTCCCCACAACCTCTCTAACACTTGTTGTTTGTTGCTTTGTTTATGATGGCCATTCTGACTGGTGTGAAGTGGTATCTCATTGTGGTTTTAATTTGCATCTCTCTGATAGCTAGCAGTACTGAGCATCTTTTCATGTGTCTCTGGATCCTCTGTATGGCCTCCTTGGAGAAGTGTCTGTTCACGTCCTTTGCCCATTTTTTAATTGGGTTGCTTGTCTTCTTAGAGTGGAGTCATATAAGTTCTTTATATATTTTAGAGATTAAACCCTTGCCTGAGGTATCATTGGCAAATATGTTTTCCCATACAGTTGAAATTTCTAACTATAATGCATTGTACCAGGATATTTTGCAAAAGCACTAAGAATACTTTTCCAATTTTCACATGGGTTAAAATTCACAGTGGCTTAGTCATCTTAGGCAACTGTCATGTCCTAGATTAGTGCAATGGATGAAAGGAAAATATGCTAGCATAAAAGTCATAGAATAAATCCCCAATATACACTATGGCAAAAACTTGGAAACTTTTAATTAAAGAAGCAAGGTCTATTGCTGTGAAGGTAATGAGTTGTCCTGGGTGAGCTTGCACATCTAACCATCAGGAACAGAAGGAATCTATTTTCAGGAATGAAGGCTGGCTAAAGCTTCACTACAGTTTGGCTCAATTGTACCTTGTAGCTTAAACATTCAAGGGGAGTGATTCTGGATCTTGCAGCTGCCTAGGTCTTCTAGAGTAGTGACAGAGATCCCAGGCACCTCTTGATAAATTGTGATCATTTTTACTGGCCCAAACCAAGGAGATTGGACTCAGAGAATGCTAGGGGTGCAGAAGCCCACTCATTCCCATTCCTGCCTCAGAAGAGGGACTTCAACTTCTCTTTCCTCTTCTGCCTTTACTCTCCCCTTCATATTTTTCCATGTCTCTTCAAAAAAGGTAAGAACTTTAACCTGAATGCAGTAGGCACGGAGAGAAGATGGGGTAGAGTAAGTCATATAGTTAATAAAGTCTATGTAATTCTGGCAAAATCTGGATTTATGTATTTTAGACAACACATGTGAGGCAATTTACGTAATTTATGAAAATGGACATACCGCAGTCCCAGGTCTCCTCACAGTCCACTCCCATAGAGGGCGGCATCTGTATTTAGTGCTGCAGGATGTTTATTTCTCTGCTGTAGTCCCTGAGTTTTCATTGATTTTTCTGTTTCTGCTCATCCTGCTTCGTAGGTTACCTTTGTGATTTTAACCATTTCAAGTTTAGGTGCTCTACCAATTCAAATGGGAAAAGGAGTGCACTGTAAATGTTTGACATAGCGAAGTTTCTTTAAAGTGAAGGAAATCTTAAGGGAAATTCTAGAATTCCCACTCTCTGACCGTACTAGGAGAATCTAATCCCGCATTTCCAACTGTCATCATCATATGGAGACACACCTTCCTGCTTTTGTAATACCTGCACTTTCCCTTCATCAAACCCAGTGCTCGTTATTTGTTTTTGCCAATTCCACTACTGACTGTATCCATTTATGTGTGCTCTTATGGAAAAATTTCTTTTGGCGTGTTTTCAGTTTGTGCGCATTTCTTACAAGTACCTCCCTTGGGTACATATCAAGGAATGCCTCCGCATATTTCAGAAAGTTCAAAATTCTGGCTTGTATCCACTTCTCCCCTTATTCTGGTGCTCAGGCTTCCAAATCAATTGGTGATTGATATCAGGTTCACATTTTAGTTACACCTTTAGAAGATTTGTCATTTTGTATTTTTGGTGAACATTTACATACACATCTATGACTATATTACTAATGGTAATATATCTAGTTCATTCTATGGCATAAAATATTACCTTCTAAACCCTAGAGAAAAAAGTGAATCCCGTTTGTATGGTTAAGGAGAGAGATAGGTTGAACCCCATTTGAATGGACAGTCAACATCCTAGTGACCAGGTTAAGAGGAAACCAAGCATGTTCCTGCTGGGTGTGCCATGGTTATGGAAAAGACATCAAGAAATCATTCAGAGTAGGGGCTCCTTCTGTTTCTTAATGATTCAGGTGCATCTAGTTACACCTGTAGCCCAGAAACACCAAACGTGTTATATGCTGGTTTTTGTGTGCAGGTGGCAGGCCTCCAAATAACATGCAAGTGGCAATAATCCCTTGAGTGCTGTGTTGCTGCATTGGTTTCTTAGTCTTTGGAAACCATCCTTTAAAGTCACCAGTGACCTTCTAATGTAGACAAGTCCAGGGGTCTTTTTTTTTCTGTGCTCATTCTGTGGTTCACACCGTCTGGCACTTCTAACTGCCACAGCTTCTCCTCTCTCTTCCACTGTTCCTTCGTGTCATTTAGTCTATTAAAAGGGCGTTTCTTTAGGATTACTCTTATGCAGTCTGTTTTCTCTCTTGTAGTCTTTCTGAAATAAAGAGAGGAAATGTCATTACAAATTGCACTAGAATTAGCATTAGGTTTGCCTGGGAGGAGCAAAGACCTGAACTGATAATAACTTAAACCAAAATAAACAAGTGCTTATTTTTCTCTCTCATGTGAAAGACCTGAGGTCAGTGATTTGTAGCAGGCGTTGAAGCCTAGCTCCATGCAGTTCTCAGAGATATAGGTTCCTTCTGGCTTTCTGCTCCACCGTCATGAAGCCTCACTGCGCTGACATACCCAGATCCCAGCCAGAAGGGTAGAAAAAGGGAAAGAAGAAAAAAACACGGGCAAAATGTGTCTACCAGCCATCTTTTAAGGAGATCCTTAGAAACGGAGGACATTTCTATTTCTATTCCATTGGCCAGGAGGACTTTTGTCACAAGATGAACCTACCTGCAAAGAAGGTTAGAAAATGGAGTCTCTATACTGCATAACAATGTGCCCATCTGAAAATTCTATTACAGTACAAGGGGAAAACATATTTTTAAAGATATTCACCTATATTTTCTTCTAGAAGTTTAATATTTCCTTTTCATAATTATGTGTTTTATCTACCTAGAGCTATTTTGTTCACGACATTAGGTAAGAAATCTAAATTGATTTTACTTTTCTATCAGATAATTAATTATTATAGCATCCTTTATTTCTTTTCTCCCAATGATCTATAATGCCAATTCTGATAAGTTTTCATAGTATTTAGAAGACAATACTGCATGACTTGATGAGTAATTGGAAGATTTTTGTCCATTATAAATATTAGTACAGCATAGATATGACTTAAAATTCAACTGGATAAAAGAGAATCAAGTTATTGGTTAGAAATATGACTTATTAAAGTTAATATTTTTACCTAGCTCCAGAGAATTTATTTTCATCATTTGATCCATTAAATTACTGCCTTTATTTGAGTGTCTAATTCTAATTTGTCACTAATGATAATGAAGTTTAAAAATCACGGATTATGTGTTATATTTGTTCTACTTTCTCTATAAACTACTATAAAAATTCCGCTTTAGAAAAAAAGAAATTCTTCTTTAAGATCTAGAGAAACACATATTTAGATTATTAGCTGTGAAGATTCTGTTGCAGATGGTATTGCTAATTTATAACTGTGAAGGCAGAGATCTTTTCTGCCTTGTTTATTGTTTTTATCCCCAGTGAGTGCTCAATACAGTTCCTTGAACATGGTAGATGCTCAATAAATACTTGTTAAATAAATGAAAAAAATAATGTATATTTATAGTAAGGGTAATGTAAGACTAACAGTTTTGTTTACACAAACTGGATCTTCTACAGTATCTTATTTTCAGAACTATGTTGATATATTATCACTCAGATAAACTGGCATCCCTTTCTCAAGGACTTATTTTTTCATTCAATAAGGCAGTGTGCTAATGCAAATAAAGAAAAGGGAAGGGGTCATGGGAACATGGGAGCAACAGATAGGTGTTTTGAAATACACTTCAATTTTTAGGTACCAAATAATGTAATTTTGCCAGGGGTCCTTATTGCATCATGAAGTTTGTCAATAAATAGTCTGGTAGCCTGAGTGGTCGGAATATCTGGCTTCTTGTTGTATGTAACCAGTTATGTGACCTTGAGTAATAATCACTGTCTTGGTCCAGTTTCCTTATTTGGAATTAAGAGGCTGGCTTTTTTTTTTCCTTTGCTGAGGTCCTTTCCAGCTCTAAATTCCTGTGTTTTTTAATATTTACTACACGTGTGTTGTGTTGTCCAAAATCGCTGGTCCACAGATGGAGCCACTGGTTATCGCTGCTGCTATTCATCCTGAGTAGATGGTTTCCATGCCGAATACAAGTCTGATGCAGTGAGACCTTCATATTTTTTAAAAAGAAAGCATAATTTGAATTTTTATGTAAAATTTCAAGCTCTTAAATGTTGGCCACAAAGTCCAACAGCTTTAAAACACTGTTTAGTCCAAACTAAATGCAACAGCTGATTGGGTTTGTCCTATGAGCTGCCAGTTTATGCTTTAAAGGACTTTTTCTGTCCTTACCGTTTTCAATAACTACTTTTTTTCTCAGTGCACAACAGCTATTGCATATTGTTTTCCTGCTGCATCCACAAGGGATTAGACCTAGTCCAGTAGAGTTGGATGATAATATGTGTAGGTTTAGTGTTCTAGGATGACATAGTAGTTATGGCATCGAGAAAAACTATATCTTGGTCAAATTTTACTTAATTTCAATGTGTGATATGGCTAGTTATTTAATACAGGTCCTAATCAGAGAATTGTCACATTATTTGGGAGAAGAAAAGAGAAGTCTACAAGGGCTTCAGAAGTACTACACCCATCAATTTAGTAGAAACCTTGGAGTCTATTTCCCATTTTTGAGCAAAGAAAGAGGACATAAAGTAGGCTCCCTCAGTGAGAGAGGGATGCTATTTCATATCAGACCCATTATATTCCTTCTATGAGTTTTACGCCTGGTGAGGTAATCTACACTTAATTAGAATCTAATTGTATCAGAATGGTGTTTCTGAAAATCACATGGGCATTGGAGTTGGACTTGGGTGTCAAACTGATTTCAGTCACTAATTGTATGATTTTAAAGTTGTTAATCTTATCAATGCCCTAGATATTTCTACAAGAAGGAAAAATAATACCCCTGATGCTTGTTGTGGGGAATAGAAATAAAACATATCCTTACATGGAGTATAATAAATAATAGCCAAACAAACTGAATTTAACATACTTCTTTTTGGAACCCCACCTATATAAAAGTTTCTGTTTGTGCCCTATCTAGAAAATAAATATGAACAAAGCATTAGTTCTGCCCTCAAAGACTGAATGCTCTAATTGGGAAAATACAGTATAACTATATATGGCTTTCATTCAGGATAGATTCTAATGTTTATTAACAGAAAGCATGAGAGCACATGTAACAACTCCTTTATGAACAATTTTATTATTCCCTTCATTGAAAATTCCTCAAGTCTTAATTATTTCAGTAGAGAGGTGGATTGAGAAGAAATGCTAGGAAATACCTTCCAGGAGAAGAAAATAACATGAGAAAAACATATTTTCCAGAAAGCATGGGACATATAGTGAACACATTGATGGAGAGTATCATGGGAACAGAAAATAGACAATATTGAAAACAGAGGTTTTAGGCAGACAGGACCATTAGCAGAGGTATTCAACTCCCCCATCACCAGATTCCAACAGAAATGGCAATGCCATGCAAAAAATGTGGGAGAACAAGAAATCATGAAATTGACCTAAAAATTTCAGGAAATGTCAGCTAAATAAAGTTTTTTAAAAGGCAGCTTAAATAAAGCATAAAAGAGTGACCTATAACTTTTCCACCTGTAACAGCAAGTGCTCTCAGCTAGGAAAAGTTGAGATGAGAGGAGGAGGCTCTGGTAACTGTATAAATGGAACTCAAATTCAGAGAAAAGGCAGACCTGGGGTAAGAAGTCATCAGAAACAAAAACTAAAGCACCAAAATTTTTATCATAGAGAAATAGAGGAAATTCACTGGATGGTTCTTGTTCTAGCAAAGACCAAGCACACCTTAATTTTTTCTTCATCTGTGAGGACATATAGATAAGGAAGGTTACCAAACACATAAAAATGATGCTGTATTCAAGATGATGAAACCACCTTTTCATGGGTGGAAGAAGAAATGAGAAATGTTTTTATCCTTGTTATTAATATGATTAAAGAAATTGTCACAGCTATGAAAATTGAGCAAGCAGTGGTGAAAAGGATATATTCTGAAATCATGAAAGATTTATGGGAATTTTTAAAAATGCTTAATTAACAGAAAGCAGTAAAAAGTTAAATACACTGAAAACTGCTGCTTGAAACTTTGAAAATATCCCAAGAACCTGTGGGATAAAAGAAATAGAATTCTTAAGAGGAAAAAAATTGAACACAGATTTAGGGGAAAAAAACACTACATATAGTAGAATAGCCATCAGTAAGAAACAGAACAGAGGAACAGAAAGAGTGAATGAAGAAGCCAAACAAGAAATTGTTCTGAGCTGAAGAAAAGATTCAGGTCTGATTGAGAGGCCTCACCAATTATCAGCTGAGGTTAATGGAAATATACAAACACCTAAAAATAGCTGGTTGAATTTTTAAAAATCAAGATAAACTTAAAAGCATAGAAGCTAATTGAAACGGTTTGGGGGGAGAAAGAAACCTAAGGTGGGTCTGGCATTGTGTTTCTCCAAAATACTAAAGACAATAAAAATAGAGGATAAGCAGAAAGGTGCTGGATTCTTAAAGATTGCCATGCAAGAATTCTGTACTCAGCACAATTGTCATTAATGTGTTTGGGCAAGGGAAACATATTTCAGATTTTGTCATCACTGTATCCTCCTGAAAAAAATATTTACTTGAACCCACATCCTAGGAGACAATTTGCAGTGAAAACAAAATGATACTGAACTCAAGAATAATAAACTCAAGCCATAGTTAAAAAAAAACAACTTGGTTTTGAGCAATAAAACTATTTGAATATCATTAATTATATCTTGCATAATACAACATTTTGAATGTCAAAAAATCTTTGAAACAAAGTATTCATTATAAGAAAAGTAATAATTTGGTCTAAATATCCAGTTTACATACAAAAAACAATGAAACTGATGAAGAAATAAGTTATAAAATAAAATCATATGTCACCTGTGAAAATAAGTGGATACTTTCATTGTTAATATTAGTAACTAGAGAAAGTAGGTTATAATATTTTAAAAATAGAAGTTAATCTTTTTATCATTGTTAGGAAGAAAACATGATGTAAACCTAAATCCCTAGAGATAAGAATCTCAGATAAATGTCATGATACAATAATTAAATAAAATAAGTAATAAGTATATATACTAAAATGTCAACAATTGTTAGTTCTATATTATCTAAGCATGAAATAAGTTTACTTGTTTACTTATTTATGCTTGTCTATATTTTACACATATTTTATAATAAACACAAATTAATTAATAACAACAGATAGTTTATATTGTTGAATCATTACAACAAATGGTATTAAAGTAATTAAAAATTATTTTCAAGTATGGGAAAACAGGTAAACTTTTCCACTTTTGTAAATAAGGACACATGTAGATAGACCAAAATATCTCTGAATAATGAAATTAAGATAAAATTATATCTTTTTAAAATTTTTTTTGCACAGGCTGTCTATAATTACCTGGGGTTATTTTTATAACAAAACAAACTAATCAATGCTACTGAGGGCTTGGCTGGGGCTGTGCTGTGAAGGATTTGTGTCAGATTAAGGGGTTTAGATGGACTCATGGTCAATGAGGGGCCACTGAAGCTTTTTAAGAAGGGAAGTGAGATGAACAGATTTGTACTTTGAGAGATTAAGGCAAGATATTGTTATTGTTTAAATTGGATTCAAGTGAAAAACTGGCTGGAATTTATTTTTAATGGTCTAGACAGGAAGTAAGAGGGTCAGAACTACATTTCTGTGACACAAATAGATGAGAGGAGAGACAACTGAAATGGAGAGGAACAGTCAAGGGGACTTGGTGGTAGCATTTAATGTTAGAGTTTGGGAAAGAGAGAAATCAAAGAAATACAGAGAATGTTATTGGGAGAACAATGATGCTCTTGGCAGGGATAGGATAGTGAAGGGAAGCAGGAAGAGGAGGAGGCATAGAATAAAGGATGGTGAATTTGATTTCAAACACGTCAAATTTCTGTTGCTGATGACACATCATGTCTTTGGGATTTTATGGGTTAATGGCTGCACTCCATGTAGAAATACTTTTTTGGAGCTTTAATGATCTCATTGAATGATCCTTTCCTCCCTTGGGCAAAAAGTGCAGAGGCCCCTAGCACCCTATGGCCAATGACCCACCCAAGTGCCAGCTTTTTTCCTGCCTTAAGTTTGAAATCATAGCTCTATCTCCATTTTCAAAGACCCCAGCTAGGCCAAAGAGTTTCTGGTTGATTCCTTATATTCCCAGCCAGATCTGCTCTTAGACCCTGGCAACTAACGTTGCCACATTGGACTGGGCACTTTATCAGTCAGCCTCTCCACTAGGGTGTGAAGAGTCTGTGGAGCCCCTCCCCACTCTGATCAAGCTCTGGGAACCTGAGATGTCGTTCCAGGTTTTGCTCACTTCTCCTGGCTAATCTGTGAGTGAGCTACGTTGAGGAGGAATATGGACTGTTTTGGAGGAGGAATACTCCATGTAGTGAAGGCTTTTTGTGGTGAAAAAGATGGAGTCAGATGTGCTCAAGAAAGAGGGCGGGCCCCAGTGTGGGGCCTTCATTTGTGTTTTGCTTTGAATCACTCACTGTACCTGGTGGAGGACAAGCAGAGACAATGAGCAGGGCAGTTTTTAAAGGGCACTTAACATTTAGGAGTATATTAACATTTTGGTTACTGGTGCTAATCTTCTGAGTATAATGGCTGGTAAGGGGAAAATTAGACACAGATTTTTTTATAAGGCGTTTCTTCTAACCCACAATTAGAGGCCCACTTGAAGAGTTTCCTTTCCCTTTATGAGTCACAGAAAACTGAAATCACCATTTCCTGTCAGGAGAAAACACGAGAAAAGAGAAGAGATGACCACACTTCGGTCTACCCTGGTTTTCTGTGTTATTGGCCTGGTTCCTGAGTAAAGAAGACCATTTCCCTCAGGCTTCTTCTCAATCTACTCCTCCTTCAATATCCTTAGCATCATTCATAAGCCCCAAACTGCTCTCAAAGAGTAGAGTTAGCCACTTAAATGACTTGTACATCTGATCCCATCCCCTTTTTAAAAACTCTGCCTCTACGTGGAGACCTACTTCTATTATGCGGCCCTGAACACAATAACCACAGCTGATTGGATCAAAGGGGAAGCACCTGGGCCAGTGTTGTTAGGTACTAAAAAGTCGTAATGGTAGATTGCCTAAGATGCCATGTCAGACCATATGCAACCACAGGAGGCCAATCAAGATAAAAAGGAGACAGAGACAGGCCAAGATGCAAACACCTATGCTGCCCAAGAGAAACAGAAAAGTTGCCCCACCCTTGGACTTCTCAGTTCCAGTTCTTGTCCTTACACGGCTTTGCTTTCATTTTCTTTTTCCTCTGAGCTGCCTATAAAACTTCCTATGCTTTCTTATAGTGCAAATATTTTCTATAAGAAGGCTAGGTGTCTATTCCTCATCACAAAGAATCATAAACTACATTTGGAAGTATTTAGTTCATGACCCTTAAGATTCCATGGTTGACTGCTGGATTTGGTCATGGTGACCTTTCATCTCTCACATAAGAATGTTGGGGCACAAGACATTAAATAGCTTGTCAAGGTCACTCAGATAATTGCTAGCAGATTTGGGTGTGAAATCTTGGCTTGGTTTTCATTCTTTGGTGTCCTCATACTAAGTTCCATTCTACAACTCAGTTCTACTTCATAAATAGTGATAATTGAAATAGGATAAGCACTTTACATAAAATATCCACATGCCCCTTGGTATAATGGGCAAATTCAATCTGTCCTGATTAACTAATTTTTACTCTCCTTTGCCCTACAATCTGTCCTTTGTCTTAGCTTATCCTAAATGTTATGTTAAATTAAAAGGCCAGTGAGCGAATTTTCTGTATGTATCTCCTTCACCCTTCTGATTGCTGGTAACTGCTCTTTGGGAAGCAAGATAATATACTTTGTATGCAACCTAATCATTTGCCAAAGTTATTAAAACACTGGGCATTTGAACAGAACAATAGAGCTCTCCCTCTAATTTCACGTTTCAACATTCAGTTGATCCTCGCTGTGGACAGAGCCGCAGGTGATGAGAAGCACGAGACCGTTTTCTTTATCCCATGTCTGCTCCATTTCTGATTCCTAGGAACCTGTGATCTGGGCTGCCTAAATTGCCCACTGCATATCAGCCATGGAGTATATGCAGGCCACTGTGGAATTGCTTTTAGCAGAGAATATGGTTGGCAGGCTCCCTCCAACCTGCTTTCCAGACAATTTTGGCTCACGTGCTGAGATGTTACATTATATTAACATTTCGACCCTCATAGCAAACTATGTAGAAAAAGGGGGAAAGGATGTTATGGTTTTGGATCTTATAAGGCATTTCAGTTTATAAAATGCTTTCACACACATAAGCTTACTTGCTCTCAGGAAGCTATGAAGTAGATACTATTCTCTCTCTCTCTCTCTCTCTCTCTCTCTCTCTCTCTCTCTCTCTCTCTCTCTCTCTCTCAAAAAACAAATGAGCAAAGAAGCCTCAGAAAAGTTAATGACTTTGGTAAATGGCAGAGCTAGTACCTGACCTCAAAGTCAGGTTATTTTTTTTTTGCCTATATTCTGCTATCATTCATTTCTTCAATCAACAGACATTTCTTTAGTATCTATGTGGCTTGGGCACTGTGCTGAGAACTGGACACATGGTAGTGAACTTCACTCTTCATCTTGGAAGATCAGAGCAGGGCTAATATCTAAGCTGAGAAGGGAAGGAAGAAGCGGTAAATGTTATTCAGGCGAAGTAGGAGGGCTGGGAGCATTCCAGGAAGACCTAATTTTTATCTCTAAAGTATCCCAAAGGACCTGAAGTGGGGAAATTAGTCAAGGAAGCTAAGAACTAAATTTCCACAACTGTATAATCTCCTATTTAAGCGTAAAGATATGCATCAATTAGATTTTCTTTTTTCTTTAAGAATCATATTAAGTATCTTGTCACTACCTTTTCAAGAGCTAAAAAAATTTAACACTTTTCAAATGGCCTTTAGGGTTTTTTTTTTTTCACTAACTTGGTGATTATTTGGCAATTTAGTTTGTTTTTATTATCTCAATGATAATTGAAGATAGAGTTTTGACTGTGTCCCTTTCACACGAACTCCCAGGCTGCTTCCTCTTTCCAGGCCACTATTTTACAAAGGCTGGAACCTTCTCTTGCCAAAGACAAGTGATATTGGTTGCTCACAGAGCAAGCTTCAGAAAAGAGGGCTTCTGGCTATGGGAGCAAGGCCTGTACTTGGGCAGTCCATGGGGTGTTTATGAGAAAGGAAACACCTCCAACCAGTTAAGCAAAGTTCTGACTCCTTTTACCACACACGAGACAACCCAGCTTCATGACAGGAAAAACAAAATCACAGGTGGGACCAAATCAACAGCCGAGGTTGGCTGTGTTAAAAGGCTGACTTTGTCAGCTCTCAAATTGGTAGCTGTCAGAAAAGAAGAAAAGATCATTAAGTCTAGTTTCATCATCTTCCTAATGAGTCCCATACTCCATTGGCTTTGAGAAGAGTTAACACCCAAACAATGTAACAAACATCGCATTTGGAAGCAGGAGAGCATTCACAGGGGTGAGGTGAGGAGAGAGCTCACAACCCAACCTTCAGAAGAGCAAGAGCAGAGGACAAAGCTGGCCTAGGTTGGATAATGTGTAACATGTATTGTACAAGGAGATAAACCCAGGACACTTACACAGGCAGTCAAAGGACATGGTTAAACTCTATGTTCAGTTGTCATTAAGAAGGTTATTTCTAGCTCAATTCATTGGAAGTAGCTGGGTTGGCAGTTCATGATGGGAAAACTCACTACTTTATAGCATATTTCAATTCAGGCTGACTACATTTCAAATGCTTAATAGATGCATGTGGCTACTGGCTACTGTACTGGACAAGTTAGAAAGCTGACCTGTTCATTTTCAGAGTGGACTATTCCCCAGGAGGGCAAACCTGAAAAGGGTCACAGGGGTGGCAAGGAGAATAAGGGATAGGGTGCTTAGCAAGAGCTCGGATGATGAACTTTTCTTGTTTCCTGATTTTACCCAAGGCTGGCCAGCAAGGTCAATGCCGGTGTCTGCTTCTCCACCCACAGAAAGTATGCTCAAGTCAAGTTTTCCTGGGAAAATTCTCATTTTGCCTTTCCTTTTTAATTTTATTTAAAAAGCCCACTGGCTATTCTTCTCAGTGCTTAATAATGTTTTTTCCAGCTCTCTTAGGAAACAGGGCCCTGAAATTTCCCTCATATATTAGCCCCAGCGGACCCTGTCTCTGTTTCATAGAAACCTTGCCCAGAAATGAGCTCATGGACCGTCTCATCCTGACCAGAGGCAAGTAGTGCTGTCTGGGGCACCAGGAGCAGAGGTCAGAGGTGAACTCAATGTCCTGGAATAATGTGCTGCTATTTCCCCGCATAGAGACCAGTCATAGACGGTGCCCAGAACTGACTCAGCTCTGTCCAAGGCATTCGAGGTCCTGGCAGCTCCTCGAACCCATTGTTTAGAATGGCCAAGCGTGCCAGTCTTTGTGGATTTTCCCTCTTATGACCCAGTCTTCTGCTCCTGACTGATGCCCTGGCTTGCACCCAGACTTCTGTGCCTCATATACTATCAATACCTAAAATAAAACAGCACCTCAGATGCCACTACACTTGACCTGGTGTTTTTCTCTAAGGAAGGTTCCCAGCTTGCTCCTACAAGTTCAGGGAAGCTATCTAGCATATGGGTATAGCTGCCAGATCTGTACTGGGGACAATAGAACCAAGAGACAATCAGTAGAAGAGATGCCATTTGCCTGAGTCCTGTGCTTTGCTTACTGCTTATGAGAGTTGCCTGCTTTGTGCATGGATGACAGTGGGCTATCTGAAGGATATAAACCATTTCTTTTCATCCTTTTTAGCAGTAGCTAACTGAGGATCTCTGCAAAACTTGCTGAGGTGATTACAAGGCTTGTACTCGAGGAAGATGCAACATATTCTTGATGGAAATCCAAGGCAAGTCAGAATGAACACTAAATATTTTTTTGTTTGGATTGTATCACCATCACCATCATCATCATCATCTATTATTATTACTA
This sequence comes from Phyllostomus hastatus, assembly GCF_019186645.2. Taxonomy (NCBI): domain Eukaryota; kingdom Metazoa; phylum Chordata; class Mammalia; order Chiroptera; family Phyllostomidae; genus Phyllostomus; species Phyllostomus hastatus. The sequence continues at coordinate 55,262,145 of NW_025334033.1, read as the reverse complement.
TTATTGTTGCTGTTGTTTTCTACAGTTTTTTTCCTTTGTTGAATTGTGTATATTTTGAATATTTAAGTGTACTTATATTTTTTCTACTGAAGGCCTTTTGGCAGCCTAGTCCACCGGAAGACAGTGTGTGTGCATATATGTGCATGTATGTGCATATATGCAACTGCTGCCTTTATTTGAGTACAGGTAAATAGATAAGATAAGTCATTACTAAAATCATTATAGTCTGGGTCATTACCCACAATACCATATGCTGGTATTTTATCAAGCCTCTTTCTGTTAAAAAGCCATTAAATTACTTCTTGTAGGAAGCTTATAAATTAGCCCATATGACAGATAAATATGACATGTTTTAATTGTCCCTGCTACCATGTAGCATCACTCAGTCTATTTACTTACTGACAGCACTTTAATTAAAGATACCTTAAATGTGATTGTGTCTGTGGATTGTGGGGAATATTAGGATTGCAATAGTGGAATGAGAGGCTGAATTCCATATGGTTCTATTTATACAGGGAGATCGATTCTGCCTTGTGATGGAAAATGATTTGTTTGTTAATAATTTGGAGAAGTAAAGAGTGGAGAGGATTTTGTATTTATAATTCCTTATGATACATTACTCATAGAATCTCACTCAAAAACCATTTAACTACATTGTTATCTCAGGGTAAGGAACCTGTATTGTCTTTGGTATGTATCAATGTATAACATGTACAGAGTCAGGCAGAAGTAATGCCTACTTTGAGTGTAGTTGGTATGGTAATGATATGAGTGTAATAATTTATAGTTTTAATTTGAACATTTCACCTAAAATGTCATATGGTATGTTTGTGTGTGATATTGTTATGTTGTAGAATTACATGCTTGTAATTTTGTAATAGAAGATTTTGTAATAAAAAGGGGTATTATTTGTGCCAGACCCTGTATATGAAGCTCAATTCTCTTTGCTTTCCAAGACCTCTCCTGTGTCCTACCATTTGATATCAGTCCTATTCTAGTCCTTACTGCCTGTGGGAGTTGCCTGTGCTGTGTGTTTATGCTTTGGGGATAGCTGAGGCTGGCCTAGCCAAAGGACCAGCCTAATGGTTGAGTTATGCATTGCTGGAGCTAGACAAAAGTTCTCATCCAAGACAACAAAAATGCTGAGACCACAGGAGTTGGCTCAGTCAAAAACAGCAAGGATACAGCCAAAGACCAAATTTTAGTTGAGAATGAAAATGAACACTGAATCTGGAGGGGCCAAAGTTAGAGACCAAAGTGGAGAGTATAGAGTCAAGAATGGGTAGATTTACCACATAACCAGTAAATTCAGGATTTGGACAACAAATCCTTATTTACCATGATTCCCCCTTCCTTTCTGTTAACAGAATCCTGCTTATCCTTTATGACCCAGCCCAACTTCTGCTTTCTTCATGAAGCCTTTTTGGCTGTTCTAACCAAATGACTCTCATTTTGGAATTTCCATAGCACTTTGAGCTCAGAGTACACAGTTTAACATTTAGTTGTGCTGCCTTTTACTTTTTCCTTCATTGTTTCTGCTCTAGCCGCATTGGGTCTGCATATTATCACCTTTACTCTGCCTGGTGTTTTCCCAGCTATGACTTTATTCTGCTTCCACCTGTCTGAACTGGCCTCTGCTGACTTCTTCTTATCAGATTCTACCTACTTACCAGGGTCCAGGTCAAATAACTTTGCCCCATGAAGCTTGCATAGCCCATGCCAGCCAGAGACATAGCTAAATCCAAAGTGGCTATCATCTGTTTTATGGAAATTATTCTTATAGATATTTTTGGGTATGTTCTGTGTGATCCTATAACCCAATATTATAATGATTTAACTTGGGGAACTATGGGAAAGATATAGTTTTTAGTAAGATAAAATTCACTTCTGCTCCTACGCTCTATGACATTGGTTCTCCAAGTTGGCTGTGCATTAGAATAACCTGTGGCATTAAATAAATACAGGCCCTAACCTAGATTGATGATTGATGATTTCTGGGGTTTGGCCTGGATATCCATGTTATTCTGATGTATGACCAAATCTAAGAACCATTGGTTTATGAGGAGACTCATGAAGAATAACTAGGAAGAGTTTATAAAAACCACTGAATGCCTCAGACCTTGCTAGAAAGTTATAATTTAGTCACTCCATAAGATAAAGCATGCCAATGGTTAAAGAAAAAGTTTAACTTAAAAAATGATAGTTCCTTAATATTTTGCTACATTTGTGACCTTTTTCAAAGTATGTTTACCATCTCTTACTTTGTGTTATGAGCCGGTGTTCTTATTTTTTTATAGCAAAAATGAACAATGGAATTTATACTGCCATTACCTAAATGCTCATCTTGGGGATTTAGGAGTCATTCTTGTCCAAACTTATATTTCCTGTATCTAAAATCTGTATTAGTTTGTACCCTGGGTTGCAAGTGACAACACATCATATCAAATGAGTTTAGGCAAAAATAGGAATCTACTAGACAGAAGTTCACTGGCTGCTATAGAGACAGGTTGGCTGTTAATGAGCCATCGCTTCACTCCTGTGGGCACTCAGCTGCATTCATTTCCCATTCTTCCTGCATCTGGGCATGCCCATGTGACTGGGTTCTGCCAATTAAATGGCCTGACTCATGAATCCCTTTCCTGTGCAATACTCCTTTCTCTCTCTTTCCCATTTAATTCCTGAGTGGAGAAAGCTCCAAAGACAAAGAGGAGTGGTAAATGAGATGAAAGGTACTGAAGTCCCAGAGTCACTGCTCAAAGAAAAGCTACCTAATGGAGAGACACAACCAGTACAGAATGTGTGAGTAAAATAAAAATATATTTATAACGTTTCAAGCAACCAAAGTTTTGGGATGGTATTAATCATTGAATATGCTGCAGTAGCTCACATAGAAGAAAGAAAAAAGGAACAACCAAGTCATGAGAAGGGCTATTAAGCAATCGGGTTCCTTCAGCAACAACTAAAACTGGCATTAAAATGTCTTTATAAATGTCTAGAGATCTATTGAACCACCTTCTCCAATAGGTGGGGAGAGTGAGGCAGATCAGGTGCCATAAATTTCACTCAGAGGAGAAAGATTTACTGGGACTTAGAAGCAAGTAACAAAGAATGCAGAGAAACGGTGTTCTAGAGGAACTGAAAAAGAACTGAGGGGGTCATACTGAAGCTTGGAGCTTTATCTATAGGGCCAGGTTTTCTACCTCCTTTGAAGGGAAAGGGAGATAACTCTATTAATACTTTGATAGAGCTCAGAATCTACAATGTTGCAGTGCCTTTTGGATATTCAGACCAAAGGGATATATGTATTTTACTCTTATTAATTATTAATGGTTTATGTATTTGTGCCTGGGCTGCAATATACAATAGTCAGTACCTTGTAGACTTTCTATAACACTGTTTTTTACTCCCAAGTCTAATTTTAATAAGTGCCTAATATGTTTTGTTATCAATGATGTATTGACTTGTCACTTCTTCTTCACCCCTCCCAAATTTTATTTGAGTGCATGAATTCAGGTTAGAAATTCCATTAAATAATAGAAAGAAGGCACACCATTGTTTTTTAGACCAAGCCTAAATTAGGAATGCCTCTCTTTTCTGGAATACAATATGGCTCATTGTATTGAGATGGGAATTTTAAAATATTGATAATTATATATTGATCAAAGAAGTTTACTATCCTTTGTTTCCTATTAAATCCTTTGTAATATCAAGGAATATCTGCTTTGCTTTTACCTTTTTGTTGAAGATGGGAAATTTCAGTAGTTAAAACATTGCCCTTCCCTAGGACCCAAGATGGAATACAAACAATAAAAAATGAACCTTGCTGTCTTACAAATGAACCACACAACCATAGTAAAGAAGGTGGGGAAGGAAAGAACTAAATAATTTTGGGAAACAGTATTATAGCTGAATACTGTAAGGCTAAAGACAGAAAGAACTATACACAGATCTTATACTCTAGTTAGTAAATTTGTTGTTCAGAAATATATGGAATAGCAATTCTGCAACTTTTTTGTTTGTATTCTAGGACTGAATAAATAAGTAAATATAATGGTATGATAATGAAAGCCAGGTTTCTTCTTGTTAGAAAAAAACTTGCAAATAAGTAAAAGGGGGAGGCTAGCAAGAATGCTGTATTTTTGGATTGGAATTAGAGGTATCAGTATGAACTTCTGGTTTTAATATACAAGAAATAGATAAAGGTATAGATGTATGTATGGGTTAGAATGCATCCATATATGTCTAGCCCTGCCACTGAGAGAACCTAGAAGTAATGACAACTGAGTACAAAAAGAACACCCAGGCCCCAGATATTCGTTTCTTTTTCTTTCCTTAAATTTTATTTATTGACTCTAGAGATGGGAGGAAAGGAGAGTGAGAAAGGGAGAGACATTGATTTGTTGTTCCACTTATTTCTGCATTCATTTGTTGCTTCTTGTTTGTGCCCTGAGCAGGGACCACACCTGTAACCCTTGGTGTATTGGGATGATGCTTTAATCAACTGAGCTACCCAGCCAGGGGGAGATATTGGATTCTTTTTTTTCAAAAAAGATATTATTTATTTACTTTTAGATAGAGGGTAAGGGAGGGAGAAAGAAAGCAAGAGAAACATCAATGTGTGGTTGCCTCTCACATACCCCTAGCCAGGGACCTGGCCCACAACCCAAGTATGTGCCCTGACTGGGAATAGAACTGGTAACCCTGTGGTTCACAGGTTGGCACTCAATCCACTGATCCACACCAGCCAGGGCTGGGTTTTTAATACTATTAGCTAGTTAAAAGATCCACACTCCTCAGAGAGATGTCTAATTCAAGAACTGGGGTCAGAGAAAATGCACAGTGAGCCTACAACATTTTAAGCAAATGTTCAAAAGCTGATGGGAGCAAGTCAAGGAGTCAGCCTAAAGGAACACCTACTGATACATCTGAGACAACCCGTGTAGTCAAACATGTAGTAATAATAATGGCTTAAGATACGTAGCATAAAGTATATATCCATGAATCCATACAGACATAAATAATTAACTAAGTAGTAAAAAAGTGGCAGCTCTTTAAGTTGAATTCCAGTGAAGAAGTGAAGAAGGCCAGGTGGATAAAAATGTCTGAGAAACTGTCAAACCAAGAGGAGCCTGAAGAGACATGACCACTAAATGTAATGTGGCACCTTAGGTGGGACTCTGGGCAGAACAGGACAGTAGGTAGAACTAAGGAAATCTGAATACACTATGGACTTTAGTTAATAATAGATCAATGTTGGCTGATTAATTATAGGGGAAACTAGGTGTGGAACGTATGTATATTTTTAAAATTCTTCAAAAGTAATCTATTAAAATTTTTAAAAATCACCATCTGGTAAATACTACAGTAGCAATTGTTGCAGTTGAGTATCATTAATAGGTATAAAAACTAGTGGGCAAAAATATGAAGAGGAATAGAACACTTAATGTAGTTTAAAAAGTATCCCAGAATAAAGTGCTTTTCATGACAAAGAGAAAATAACTAATTTTGTAGTAAAGAAACCCGGCAGACACCATCTTGTCTAAATGATTAAAGGTAACATCACCAGTAATATAACTTACTGACAGACTGTGCCTCATAATACTATCCAGTGTCCCTATAGGCAGTGCTTCTGAAGTTTTAACATTGACACGCATCCTGTAGGGATCTTGTACACATGAAGATTCTGACTGAGGGATGGGGTCTGATGCTGCTATCAAGTGGACTACACTTTGCATATTAAGGTGTGAAGGAGAAACCTTTTCAGCAAAAGGGGGCCGGGGGGAGTTGGGTGACAGGAGAGGATTCTCATCCCTTTTGTGACCTACCTTTCTCTAGATTTTCCTGTACCTTACTTGAAATGCAAAAAGATAGCTTTCTTGCCCCAATGCATTTTTTTAGCCTCATATATATTGAAAGCTTAAATATGATTTCTAAGCAAAAAGGTTTAAGTGGGGGATTTGCATGTAACAAGAACTCTTCTTTCTTAGAGCAGATATATAGCCCATCTGTTTTGGAAGAGGCAAGAGATTCAAGCATACATTACTTAATAGCAATATTTGATAGTCTCTGTCTATTAATATCTGGTGTCTTGAGTTGCAAACTTTGTTACGATGCACATAGGAAGGGCACACTAAGGCACCATTTAGAGAACACTCCTGAAGGTCTCCAACAACTGCCGTGAAAGACCAGGCAGTGCATCAGCACCAAAGCTGAAAAGAAATGTTCCAGCAGCATAGGACAGTACATAATGGAGTCACTGTATACTCATTTGCTGGTGTTGATTCAGATGGAATTTTGTGTCCTCATAGAATTCTGCATTTGGTGGCTGTTCAGGCTTCTCAGTAGCCAGCTAGTTGCTGCTGGCCTGGCCAACATCCCTAACCTTCCCATTTCAGAGATAGCAGCTGTCTAACGATGTAGAACTAAAGGGCCCTCTTCAGCAGGATGATTTGAAAGAGCACTTGAGCTGTTTTGTCCTTGGCCTTAGTTGTTGGACAGAAAAGATCCTCAATTGTAAGCAGACATGAATGGCTTTGCTCCCTAGTGTGACTGCATTTGATGTTTCAGGGTCATATAGGAATTCATGAGAGCTGAGCAATCCTCATCTTAAAAAAAATAAAATTGGGGTGGGAGAGTGTCCAGGTGTCAAGATTTGGGTCAGCCGCTGGAGAGGCTCCTTCTCAGCCAGGGGCTGGCACCAGGTTGAAAATGGTTGGAGATAGTGCAGTTTTTTATTTTTATTTTTTGTCCCAGGACATTTTTTTTTTCTGGCTCCACATCACAGCCTCTACTTTCATTCTTTTTGCTCTCAGCAGGCTTTTCTACTGTGTTCTGTCATCATTGAATCAATGATTGCCTGGAAAATCTACCTGGCTTTCCAGTCAACCCTGTTTTCCCCTTTCCCCACTCCACGGTTGCCTCACCAATTACCTTCCCTGACCTTGTGTCTTGCATCCCACAGACAAGTGATATTTTACCTCTGACATAATCCTAGAGACCCTTTACCTGCTCTTCATCAGAATCTCTTCAGGCAGGTGATGCCTTCCAAATTCTGTTGTAGTCATCTGTCGCCTAGAATTCTATTCTAAGTCAAACTTCTGATCACTTTTTCAAAAAATAAAAAAAAGTCAATACTATTTCAGGTAAAAGATTTTTTGAACAACTGCTGAAGATATGATGCACTAAAATAAGAAATCAAAATTCAAGAACCTGGAATCCAGGAAACATGGAACCAACACAGGAGAAGACTAAAAACAATCAACATGGTGATGAAGCAAGACTCCCTAGATGGCAGCTGTAAAACGGACCTCACGATTGACAGTCCAGAATGAACAAGAGAGTAGAGGACCCATGAGGAATCCAATCGAACTATATTGGGAGTTTGGAAGGAGGCAAAATATGTGTGGGTTAGAGAAGGCATGTGAAAAAATCATTGTTCATATTTAGTAATACAGGATGTGTTAAGAAAAGCACTGTACATGTGCTGTGAAACATGAAGAAGGAAAAAGTGAGAAGGAACAGCTAAAGGCGTTGCAAATGTTTGCCTCTGAGGGTGAGACTGGGAAAGGAACACTAAAGAGATGATTTTTTAAAATTTTATTTCCAAGGCTGAAAGCCTTGGAAAACTCTTGACATTTTCATGTGTGTAATACATGTATTGTTTACTATTTTCAAATAAGTGAATGGAGTGATTTACTTCAAGGGATAGATAACACTGATAATGGTCTTAAGAGTCAGGTAGGAGACTGGCATTACTAAAGTAATTCAATTCCAAAACCAGTTATTAAGCATGTGCTGTGTGCCAGATGCTATGGAGACAAAGATAAATAACATAACATTTCTTCCCTCTCACAATCTAGGCCACATAAGACTTGCGCACAAATATTGTGATGCAAAATACGATAAGGAATAATGCAAGTAATGCCCCGGGGAGTATGGAGGAAGGAGCAATGACGTCAGAGTGGCTGGACCTGGGAAGGAGGCAAGGGGAGCTGCACGTGACGGGCATTGCCTAATATCTGGGGTGAACTGGTTTCTTTTCCAGTTCTTGTTTCTCTGTTTTCATTTGAATAGAATGTAAATGATAGGGAACCTCTTAATTAACTCTAAAACATCCTTTGGGTTAGGAGAGATTTGGGCCTGTAGAGATAGGAAAGGGGAAGAGCATTATCACAGATGAAGAAGGAACTATATAGGAGAGAACTGCAGAGATTGGGTGACAAAGAGTGTCCAGTGAGAACGGCAAGTGTTCTGTGAGAGTATAGAGTGTATGAAAGAGATTTAGTCTGTGGTCAGTGAATGTTCAGAGAAAATCACTCTGTGCGGCCAAAATAAATGAATGAGATCCTGAAAGTAAACTGGTTCATAGTGGGTCCTGGCAAGAGTTGTGGTTGGCCTTGCCTTCCCAGTGTCTAGCTAGTGTCTGGCATGAGGAAGGCAGGTCAATTTAATAGAATGAAATGAGCCATCTGTCCTTTGAGTTAAATGCAAAGGGGCCATTTGCTGAAGGATCATTACTAATGATACTGCAACTAGTACCATTAATGCTGATGCTCGCGTTGACTGAGTGTTTAACATGTGCTCCATTCAAGTGAGCACTTCATTGAATCATCCTGGTTTTTTTCTCTAGGTGGCAGGTTTTACTAGTAAGTTCATTATATATAGGTAAGGAAAACTGAGACTTAGAGAAGTGAAGTGACCTGGGGATTTTGAAACAGATAACTTTTTCTCTTTAAGTTACGTAGGAGCTTAGATTTACCCATTTATAAAATTGTGTAACATTGAAGAATTATGACATTGTGATACTGCTTTATTTTATTCTACAAGGTGCTCAAGTTGCTCTATTTCATTTAGAGTTGTCCACAGAATTATATAAATATGATCCCAAATGTGGTATAAAATAGTACATATATCTGGGAGAAAATATACAATACTGTATTTCATTACATCTAAGATGGTATCAGTAGTATGATGAACTACAATTTCATATACCACTAAGAAATAAAATATTCTTCTAACTAAATTATGACATGCAATCAATTATAAGGCATTACCCCATTTTAGAGATGTTAAAATGTTAGAAAATGTCCATCTTTAAATGAATGAAATACACTGGGTGTATAGTAGTGAAATTATACATGATTTAAATTCTCCTTCTTATATATAATATGTAATATGTAAGATGTAATATATAATATATAAATGTTTTATAATAAAAATTGACATATATTACTTTTATTCTTAGAAAAGGTTAACTTTTTAAGTGTTGGAAATATTTAGAACATGCCCACAACCAGAAATGTAGACATATAATATAGATAGAAGACATTAGTAATTCATACTATTCTTACATTTTGAATTAAATTCAGTAACAGTCTTGTGATTGACATGTGTGAGAACAAATTTCCTAAAACAAACTGATGTTTGTTTAAAAGGGAAAGGGGATTTCCTCAAAAACATGATAAAGGCATCTTTTTAATTTTAATTCCTACCTCTACCTTCATGCCAGAAACCTAATAAACACAAAACTTTCATTTGGAAATGTAAACTCTTATATGCATTGAAAGTTGGAAATGATTAACATCCCCAAACATAGTTCATGAATTGTAACCACCCATCAAATATAGAGGAACTTAGATCAAATGGATGCAAGACATTGAAAACCAATGGACACCTCTCTGAGCCTTAGGCAGAGTATAGATTCCTCTCTAAGACTGGTAAGTAAGGGTACCGCTGGGTTTTTCTAATGATATATATTTTTTTAACTTTGAAAAGGTAGGAGTGAGGGTGTGGATAGCATGAGAAAAGTGAAAAGCATGATTGTTGGGCCTGTGCTGCAGACGGAAGATAAACACTAAATCTCCAAATAAAGACCTTTTGATAAGATGCTTCCTTGCAAGCCACAGGGACCTGCTGGGTGAAATGCTGTAGAAAGATCTCTCCAGGACAGAAGACAGAGCAGATTCGCTAAGAAAAAGTTCATAGATGACAAGGCAGTTAACACAGGTCAAACACCTGTCCGTTCAACTGTGCTTTAGGAAAAAGTAGGCCAGGTTAGAATTGCTAATGTGCAAAAGATGAATGATAAGCAGAAGGGATCCAAAACAGGATCTCGGCACAGGTGCTGCAGAAACAAAAGGATGAAAGAACATAAGCTATATTAAAGGGCAGATGAAAGTACATTTTAGAAAAATGTAAACTTCCTAGGAAATAGAAGAATATTTTAGCCAAATATTTCTTTATACCCTCAGAGAATTAGAGAGACAAAGAGAAATTTTGGGAAAAAAATGTAATGATTCAAAGACATCATTTAATCACTTTTACCTCATTACATTTTTTCAAATGAAAAAATATTGGAAAACAACATTAGGAGATAGAAAAAACATTGGCAAAGCTCAGGAAAGAGGTTAAGAAAAAAATAGCAATGTTGCATAAATAGAAGCTATTCAATACATTAAAAAGCAACAGCAAAAAATAGAATGGATGTTACTCAAAACATTATAAACCTCAGAGTATCATGCCAGTGACATCATATTCAGGCTTGAGGATATCACAAAGGAGAATATAATTAGACAGCTGGTAGATCTAAAAGGTAAAGGAGATAACTGAGGTGTAAAACTTACAGAAATAGAAATATATTCAAAGATAAAATAGAACAAACATTAAAAAATCATTAATTTCTGGGATGTGGAGATGGTATATGAGCCCTGTAGAAAAAAAGGAGTAAACGTCTAAGGGTGGTCTGATCTTAGAGCTTCCTAATTACACACACACGCACACGCACACGCACACACACACACACAATTCTGTAGCTAGCTAAGATGTTGGTTGTGTATAAATGCCACAAAATGCCATTTCAAACAAGCGAGGACTCATAAAATATGCCACTTATAAATTCCTCTGGAATAATAGGAAGAAATCCAAAAACATATGAAGAAACTTCCTTAATGAATAAATTCAAACCTCCCAAGGGATATATCAAAAAATGAATATAGAAAGAGAGGCTTTTCTTTGAAAGAATTGTGAAGGAACATAGAATCAATTTAAATATGAGCCATAGTTGGGACAACAATGGGATTATGATGACAAACTGAATGTAAATGTTAAAAACCTTGGCAACATAAAATTAAAATATGGTGCATAAGTACCTGACAGTAGGAAAATAGCCTTGGAGGAGAATGTAGGTGGAGAAATCTTGTCATATTTCATAGCTGGAAATATTGCATAGCATAAGTACTGCCTGAAGTTGCAAAAAATCAAGAAATAGAGCTTGTGTTATAAATAGAATCACTAGGAAAACTCATAAGGAAGAATAAAAACAAAGTAGATAAAGCACCATAAAACAATAGATGGGAAACAAATTTTGAGATATATATAACATAAATGATTTTAAGATCTAACTTACCTCTTATAACAAATAGCTATAATAAATAAAATTATCTTTTAAAAGAAAAAAGGACTTTCACCTTGGTTTTAAAACAAACTACAACAAAAAAAATAATCCATATTGTTAGAATATAAAGACCCTAGAAAGCACCTATATTTCAATTAGTATGAGGATAAATATATTTCAGTCCATCCATACTACAGAATATTCTAGAGATTAAAAAGAAAACATATCTATCTGCCTATCTATCTATCTAATCTATCACCCAGTCTATCCATCCATCCATTCACCTACTCATGCATCTAACATAGATATAGACATATAGGTATATGTACTAATATGTAGATATGGCTAGAATATTTTATTATTTTAAAAGAATAAACAGCAGACAATTTTTAATAACATGAAATTGATTTTAAAAGCTTATAAATAAATAGAAAGTTCTGAAAGGATAACAAGCTATTTATATTAGTTATATTTTGAGTAATGCAATCCATATTATATCTTTCTGACTGAATTTTTTAATCATGAGCATATTTTACTTTCAAAATTAATACTAAAAATGCTTTTCCTTTTGAAAAATAATATTTTCAGCCAATAATTCTGGTTTTATCTTTTATCTTACTATAAAACCAAGTGTTGTTGTTATATAACTAATTTAAAAAATGGCTGAAAGTAACATAAAATATCAAAATTCATTTTCTAATTAAGCTAGATAAATTCATGACATTTTGAAGAGAACGTAGCATGTGTTCATCATTTTAATGTATTTTCCTATCAAAAAGTACAGTCACAATCTAAAGTCAAATCATGAAAGAATTTAGGTTATGTTTTAAAATTTTTGTTTTTTTAAATGAACAAATCTCTAAAAATAACAAAAATTTTTATATCTTACACAGAATCTTTTTAAATTACATAGAAAATTTAAAAGATCAAATAAAAACACTATTAGATATATTAAAGGGATTGCGGGTGATTGTCTTGTTTTAAAGTATATTAAAAAATTCTACAATTACTATGTATTGCTTTTGAAACTGGAAGAAAAAAATTACAAGAAAGATGCAAAAGCCAAGTAACTATGGAAATTTCATTTAAAAAACATACACTTCTCACCTGCAGGGCTTTCTACTTCCTTTTTTAGCCTTTCCTTCAAGACTTCCAACTGTGAACATTTGTTGAACCCCCAACAAATAATAGTTTCCCTGTAGTTTACTTTTCAATGGTGGAGAGAGGCACTACTACAAATCACAATAGTACGACCTAGTGTGTGCTAAGTAGAATATTTAGAAGCATAGAAAAGAATGTGATCAATTGAATAAATACATCTTGGAAGCTAAGGGATATTATAGTGGAAGACATTTGAACTAAATCTTAAAGAAACATTGTTTTCCCAGTCATTTAAAATCAAGTATTTAGAGAGTCACAGCCTAAGAAGAATCAACTTAGCATGAGTTAAAGATACATAGTAAACCATGCAGTTTGGCTAAAGGACATGCTCTGTTGTCTCGTGGGTGTGAAGATAATAGTCCTGCAATTGAAGACTGGGGTCTACTTGTGAAGGGCATTAATGTCATCCCAAAAAGTGTGAATTTGGTGGTCTGTGAGGTTGGCTGCTATGATGTGAAGGACAAGAGATTTATTTCAATCACAGTGAAAGTGGTGCTGAGTCATGAGATTTTTGCGTATCACAAAGAAACAAGTTTTTAATAGCTTGAGAAATGCTGTAGTAGGCAATGAGAAGACACCACATGTTTCGAATCAGAAAAAACCATATGAAGGTGAATTGACTGTGAAGTTAATGAAGCCTAAGCTTTAGATCTTCACTTTCCAAGACATAAAGAGGGCCCTCCTGGAAATCTGTGTATACTTCAGTCACAGCAAAGCTTGGCTCTGCCCCTACTGACCATGTCTATGCTCAGTAGGATGGACAGCATGTACTGGAATCAAATGATGATGATAATTCTACTGAGAAAATTATTTCTGCACACTATGTTTCTCTACATTTCTCCTGAGGCTCTTGTTTCTGCTTTCTCAGTGAGCAGGGAAATACGGAGCAAGCAGTAATACCCTAAGTCAATAATGACCACAGATGTTGACTTTCTGGGTTGAGTTCTCTGCCTTGCCCTTTGCAGTAGCAAGAAAACAGAATGAGTGGCCTCTGCAACACCTGGGCCACTGCCACCTTCTTTCCAACCTTGTTCAAACTGAACTTCCATCTCTTCCTTGAATATTCCAGTCACCTTACCTCCTTAGGTCCTTTGTGTCAGCCATTTCATCAGTTTATTTTAAAATTACAGTTTGTGTTTAAAATCTTTCCCTTTACTATGCATGGGGCCTGCTTTTTCTTATCCTTGGCATCAACTTCAATGTTACTAAATTAGAAAGACGTACATTTCTTTCTCTTTATTTTTATTATTGACACTATTGCAAACTTCCCCATTTTCCAGATGTACCTCAATCTGACCATCTGTAGTCATAACTGATAACCTCAAAATCTCAATGGCTTAAAACAACAAAGGTCTATTTTTCATTCACACTCCCAGATCAAATGGCTGAGTGGAACCATTCTGCTCATTGCAGCCATTCACGGGCCTAGGTTGACAGTTGCCCCATTTCACTGCATGCTTCTATAATATCCGTGGTAGAAGAGCACAGCAAAAGTGGAGAACTGGGTTGGCACCGCAGCCCCTAAATTATATCCAGGTGAAAGCGACACACCCGTCCTCTACTTTTTGGCCAGTGCAAAAGCATGTGGCCAGGCCTAATATGCAGCAGTTCCAAAGTGCAATTGACTTTTATGTTTGGAAGAGAGGAGGCCTAGAAGCATGGGTGGGTAGCACTCAGTTCTGCCATTCACCTCATCTAGATCCACTCCCTTCTCTCTTCTCTGTCTCAGTGTTGTTTGAGGAAGCCAATGATAAGCTTCACTTGAGTTCAGAACTACTAAGAGGTAAGACAAAGACTTCAAAAATAGTCCTGGAGACCAAAGTTTTAGCTTTATTACTAAATGGAGAACTGGAGGGAATGGCTTAGATATGTGTTTACAAAGAGCTTCCTCATAATTAATGCCACATTTAGATGGGCACTTTTGGAGAGGGCTTTCAGAGGATAGTTGGTGCCAGGAGGAAGAAAAAAAATTCAAGGCTTGAGGTATGCATGTTGAAGACTTATTCACAGACTCACCAGTCAGATATGTACCCCATCTCCAAAGAGGAGAAAAGGATTAGGTGGTAGAGGAATGTTTCTCTATATTATTCTCACATGAGAATTCAAGTTACACAGGGCAGGATACTACCTCATTCTATATTGTATCTTCTGTTTTAGCAAACTATAGGGCACATAAAACAGTGTTCAAAGTCTGTTGAATGAATGAATGAATTAACTAATTAATTATTTAATAAATGGGTATGTGCTCATGCCTGAATTAGATTTTTCAGGTCAGAAAATGGAACTGAATATAATATAAAAGGCTTTGCACTTGGAATTAACCATACAAATTGGGGAATTAATAGCATGAAAATATAAATAATATAAAACTATTATACTATAATCATAGTAATGATTTCAATTATATCACACAAATCAATATTGATTGATATGTTAATATTGTTTTATATTCCATTTATAATTATATACTTTAATATTATTTACTATATTTATGCTATTTGCATTGAATTATTTTGTGCTATTATATTAATATAAGCTTATTATTATTATTATATTATTTAAGATAAGGACTATAAACTGACCTAAAATAGCTTAAGTTTATCTTTAAATCCATTTTTGTTGTTTTTACATATCTTCCTGTTCTTTGTCTTAATTTCGCTCTCATTGCATCTGCCTTAGTTGAAAGTTCAGAGATGAGTAGAAAGTAAGTTTAAAGGGAAAATAGATGATAAGTTAAAAAAATTTAAGAAGAGGCAAGAAAATGATATAGACAACCAACTTCACTGAAAATCCAGACATGTGATACCATATAAAAATATTTACCGTAATTATGAAGGATGAAGGAAATAGGAGAAAAACAATGTAATTTAGGCTTAAAATAATTCAAAATGCAATGACAGCTAACAAACACACCCAAAATGTAGAAAAGCGCAGATCAGAGATAAAGGAGAACTTTGAAGACTCAAAGACTGTTACTTCAGCCCCCAAATTCAATGTCAATAGCTGAGAGGGATGCAAATAATATAACTTCACTTGATAGCCATGGTTTTTCTGGAGACCATAAGGGCATTGAAACCCACTAGGGCTACTTATTCAATAACCTAATTAGTATCCATTAATGTGGCCAGTTAGTTCCATTAATGAGTATAATCTCTTAATGAAGTCAGGGTCAGGACCTCGACAAGAACCAGTTAAACTTTTCTCTATTGCAGATTATGTGTTCTACTTTTATCCTAGTTCTTCCAGTCATAAATGTATTTGGTCATGAACAAAATGGAGTGAAGATTGCAGGGGTGGGGAACAGGCAGGGCAAGATTTATTTAAAGAGAAGAGTGAAATAAGCCAGGCAGTGAAAGACAAATACCATGTATATGACCTCACCTATAACAGGAACCTAATGAACAAAACAAACAAATGAGCAAAATAGAATCAGAGTCATGGAAACAAGGAACAGGCTGACGGTGACCAGAGGGCAGTGGGAAGGGGCAGAAAGGGGAAAAGTAGGGAAAGGGTCGAGTCAAGGAACATGTATAAATGACCCATGGACATGGACAACGGTGTGGGGATTGACTGTGGGAGCAGGGCTGTGGGTGGGGCAGTGGAGAGTAATGGGGGAAAAGTTGGGACAACTCTAATAGGACAATAGTATAATAAAAAATAAAAAAATAATAAAAATAATTAGTATCAAAAGACATAAAACAGTCAGAAAACAATTTTAAACATATATAAAATATTCTATAGTCAAAACTATACAACAATATTGAAAGAAGGGTTTAAAAAATCTGTGTATATGGGGAAATATACCATTCTCACATTTATAAAGTCATTATCTACCGCCTCCCCCCCAGAAAAAGAGAACATCCATCCAGTTATGTATCTATTGCCACAGTGGAAAAACTAGCACCTGTGTTGTGAAATAAGTTGGTAGCATTGTCTTTAATACAAAGGACAAAATATTATTATTTGTTAAACTTCAGTAGGTTACTCAACCTTACATTCCCTGTGTGATCAATGATCAAATACCAATGGTTACCAACATGTAAGTAATGGGATGCTTTCTTCTTCATGAGTGATTTTCATATACCTTTAGAGAGTATATGATTTTCATATATCAAGAGAGTTTTGGTATTGTCCAAGTAAACACTGCATGTCTTGGAAGTGACTTTGAAACATGATTAATGTATTTGGAAATTGATGAGTTGGGTGATTATGAGAAGGTAATGCTCTTTCTGAAGTTTTGATAGGTAGTGCAGACTAAAACATAAAATACTAAAAACTTATACAGATTATGGATTAAGAATATACATTAATAAGTATTTAAAAAACTGTAGGAAAACATTAGATCATAGAAAAGTTGAGTTTTGATGAGAACATGGCCAATCCTGAGTTCAGAGAAGACTCAGTTAATACATCCTTCAAAAGTAAGATGTATTACATGGATTCAAAAGAAGTTATAGACCAATAATATATATACTGTATATATAAATGCACATATGAAGTATACATAGCTACCCAAATCTCTGTGTGTGTTTAGGTGCAACTAAATATCAATGGACAAGATCCAAGTACTATTTGCATTTAAAAAATACATTTTTAAGTATATGCATTATGTTTTCATTTATTCTTTTTTAAATGGAATAGTTGCTGAGGCTAGTAATTTTCTATTTAAAGGCATTTCTAAGGACCTCTGAGATTCTTACCACCTCTGCAATTTTTATAGAATTATGAGCATTGAGAACTTACCATGTACAAGGTCCTTGACATTTATTTTAAATTATTTAATTTCCCACAATAATTTCACAAACTCTAAATTATTATTGTCTCTATATTAGAAATGAAGGTATTGAAACTATAAGAGAATCAGTAATGTGCCTCATGACTAAGGGAAGAACTAAATTTTTTCTAATTTCAAAACCCATTTTTTAATTCTATTCTATACTCCTCATTTTGTATCTTTTATCAGAACTGGTAGCAGGTAAAAAATATATTCATGGGTATAAGCTGTAAAATTTGCAAAATCCAAAACATTTGTGAAATTTAAAACATAAACAAAACACTTATTTACGTAAGTGATAAGGCAGATGAATTTATTTAAATAAATAAGCAATTTGACTTGACAATAAAAGGTTAAATGGAAATACAAGTGTGATTTTACTACTTAATATCTCTAAGGCTAATAGCTGACTTTCTATCTTAGCAAAAATATGAACTCTGTATGATGAATTATGCATTACTTGAGTTAAGTTTGATTGTGAAATCTCTAAAGAGTTTACTTAATCCTGTTTTTCCAGTTAGAGCTTTTACTTGCTTTAGGGAGAACTTGGTAGTGAGGGGAGACGCAAAGAAAAGGAGTAAATAAAAAAGAGATTTCTCTAACCCACCTCACTAGGGAATATTTAGAAATTTATGGAGATACTACTGTCAAAAGAAGAAACAACAAAGAAACAATAGCTGACATTTCTTGCATGCTTACGACTTGTTCAATTCTGTTTGAAGGATTTTACCTATGATAACTTGCTTAATCCTCACAAAACAAAGGCAAGAATAAACCTGATAGGAAACCCTAGCATTATGACATTTTTTTTTTCTGGTAGAAGTGGACTCAGCTTTGTGAAAAAAGTGACTATATCAATCATATACATGAGCCATCAATCATTTGCTATGTGAAATTATAGACTTTATTTATTTATTTTTTTTAAACTGGTGCATTTTATTTTATTTTATTTATTATTTTTTAGGGAGGGAAGGGATGGAGAGAGAGAGAGAGAGAGAGAGAAACATCAATGTGCGGTTGCTGGGGGCCATGGCCGGCAACCCAGGCATGTACCCTGACTGGGAATCGAACCTGGGCCACTTTAGTTCGCAGCCTGCGCTCAATCCACTGAGCTATGCCAGGGCTATAGACTTACTTTAAATACAAAACTTTCCTAACACATTTTAACTATGATTGGATTTATAAAATATGGATTTAGACAGAAACTTTAAAAAATTATGTACCTTGGGGTTCTCATGTTTGTCAACTCTACTCAACCTAAAAATGCTAAACTTTAGAGAGAGAAGATTAACTAATAAAAGTATTCCTTTTTTATTTTTGTTTTTGGAAGTGTTGTTAGAGTCATTTACTAGTTCTGTACTAAATGGGTGACTCAGGCTTCTCCTCTTTTCCTTCTACCCTTCTAGGTTCTTTGGCTGGTCTAACAATTGAATTAACTGACATATGGCAGAATAATAAGAGAAAACAAAGTTAATTTTGTACATATGGGAGCCACATAAAAATATGAGTATCAAAGGCAGTCAGGCAACTGAGGCTAATATGACACTCTGAGCTAAGGAATAGGATAGGGGCCTAGAGCTTCAAAGGGGAGGAAGGCAATTCACAGGAAGATGAGATGTTTGATAATTAGATGTTTGCCCTGCCACATAGGTCATTCTTTTAGATAAAAGATTACCTCTGGTGATAGCTTCCTTTCTGGACCTGGCCCCCTTTCTAAATTCTTTTAGGCAGTTAGGGAGAGTAAAAGTTTCTCTTGATTCTGCTGGGCCTTGATTGCCTTCAGCTCCAAATGATCCACATGCCAAAGTGTACACATTGCGGTGAAATATTTGCTCTCCTTTGAATCATAGACTGCTGCAGTTGGTAGAAACACCTTATATATCACATAGTAGTCTACCTCTTCTCTGTTTCTATCATTGATGCAAGAGCAGCCAAACCTGTAGAGAATTTTTATAAAAATTGATTTGAGCCAAACAGAGAATATATCTGGAAGCAAGATCTCAACAGACTAAGAAAAGTGCTTCCTCAAATTGAAGTTTACAGCTTTTTTTAATGCATTTTGAATTAATAAGGGAACATAAGAAAGATTAAATAAAGGTGGGGAAAAGCAGGGTGGGGATTGGATTATAGGATAGCTGGGATTATGTGCTTCCTTGTGGGTGGTTATGCATCCAGGGTGTCTGAAAAAGAGGATTGCTCTGGCATTTCAAAACTCTGTTAACACAGATGTACAGGAACAATGGACAGGGCTTGCTTAAGTCAAAGGTAAACCTTTTTATGGGCCCGGACATGACTACCCACCATCAGATCACCCTGTGAGGTTACTTTCTGTAGAACCCTTTTTTGTCAACACTGTATAGATGAGGAAAGGGAAAAAAAACCCAACAGATGACAACAACTAGAGAGTAGTAAAGTGACATGACTTTTGCTGAGCAGCACTTTTTACTAATTCATTGTTTTCTGCTCTGATTGAGTTGTCCCCATGTTTTAATAATGTTTAGTTTTGACTGTTGTCTCAGATCATGCAGGTAAATTGGTAAGTTAACTTCCTGGCTATGTGTCATAGCTGAATGTCAGAGTCTACTAGCTGGCATCTAGGTTCATATGTGTTCTTAACCTTTGTGTTTTTGCCTAATAATTTAATAAGTACAAAGTAATAAATATGTCACAGACAATACCCTATAAAATGCTAGGGCTTAACTTAATGACTTATCTACAGAATATCTCTTTAATAATTCTCAAGAGTGGTATTGGGTCATCTCTCTAAGATACCAGAGAGGAAAGTACGTATGCCTGGCTGAAAATTTTTTAATAGGGAACAACCAGGGCAATTTGTCTCA
Organism: Phyllostomus hastatus; assembly: GCF_019186645.2. Taxonomy (NCBI): domain Eukaryota; kingdom Metazoa; phylum Chordata; class Mammalia; order Chiroptera; family Phyllostomidae; genus Phyllostomus; species Phyllostomus hastatus. The sequence continues at coordinate 55,241,978 of NW_025334033.1, read as the reverse complement.
GTAAACACCCAGTTTTTACTGCCCACATGTGGAGTACAATGCTAATTCATATGGAAACCCCAAAGAGGTAAAAGACGTGGTCTCTGCCTTCAAGGAGTTCTGAGGTACTATGAGTCAGGGTGAGCTGTTGGCACAGGTAGATCAGAAGAGGAATTTAGCAACAAGGTGAAGTAGATGGAAAGTAAAAATGCTGAACTGAGGTGTGTGAAGTTGAACTAGTTCCAAATGAAAAATATCTCTTGTTTATTGAATTTCAGTTTGTGTCAGGCACTATTCTAAGCACTTCACTTGTATTTATACAATTATATATATTATAAAATAACTTATTATTTGTCATAATGTTACAGGGTGCAGCCAAGAGGGGGGACCCCAAATGGGCATTTGAAATGGGGTCCAGAACTTAAGGTGTCCAGGAGATTTTAAGATGTCTCCATCCCCCGACCCAGGGTGTGGGTTGGGGGAAGGGACAAATGGAGCAGGGCCATTGAGAGCTGTTTTGCATAGCAACAGCCTTGCAGCTACCCTCTGGAGTGGTCATTTAACATATATATAGCCTTTGGCTGGTTGCATGGATATGTTAAATAGCTGTGATCATCTCTGAGCCAGGGGAATGGAAGTAACTTCCCCACCAAGATGTGACTGGGGGCAGATCTCCCAAGCTACAGCACCTGCGTGGGAGCTCAGAGAAGATTGGCTCCAGGACATGGGGCCACACCTGCCCAGACTCATGATGGCAGCCCAGTAAAGCTAGAAGGATATGAGTTCTGGCATGTGAAGCCGAGTGTAGGAGGAGTCAGAAATGGGGCTGCAGAGGAAGATTTGGCGCGGGGATTTAAACGGAGGTGCGGCGGCCATGGAGAGAGAACCATGCTGCTTTAGGAAGGAGAGAACCATGCTGCTTTGAGAAGGAGAGCCATGCGCAGCCCTAGGGGGAGAGAACCATGCGGCTTTAGCAGAATAGGGAGGACCTCAGCCATTGGGGAGAACCGTGCTGCTTTAGGAGAGAGAACCACACGGCCTTGACAGAGTGGAGACTCCCGCAGCCCTGAGAGGGAGAACCACGAGGCCTGGACAGAGCGGGGACCCCCACAGCTTTAGAAGGGGAACCACCACCTGGTTTTAGCAGAGATCCCGGTGACTCAGCCGAGGCTGCCGGGAACCCAGGGAGGTCTCCCAGTCGAGATGGAGTACTAACTGGGAAGAACCAGAGGACTGCCTGAGCCATGGACTTCTATTTCCTTTCCTGAGATACGGTACTCTGGACTGGGCAAAGGGGGAAGGAAGGAAGGACTGTGTGTGTTTGTGGGTGTTTGGGGGGACTTTGGGATTTTTGATAAAGACATTAGGTCACTACTTTAAGTTTGTATAGCATTAAATAAACATTTCCTTTCCTTTTCACGAATCTCTGGCATTGAGAGACGTCTTTCCTCTGGCGGCGGACATAACGGACCCGGGGCCTTCTTTCAATAATAGTATATTGTCCCAGGCCCCCCTTGTTGTGTTCTGTAACAATAATCCAATGACATAGACACTATTATTACTCCCATTTTGCAAAAGAGAAAACCTAGACAGAGAAGTTAGTTGACTTGCTTAAAACCAGTTGCCTATAAGGTAAAGGAAACAGACTTCTAATCCAGGCAATATGGCCCCAGAAGCCACGTGATGAGTCAATAACCACAGTTGTGTGAAGACTGGGACTTGAAAAGCTGATTCATCCATGACAAAGATGATTATTTAGTTGACCCATAGACACAAATGTCTTGTTTCCTTAAATGCCACTGCAGATTGCAATCCCATTGTCATTCAGCTTTATAGATACTTTTAAGAGTTCTGCTGACCTCAGTGCAGACAATTTTGGAAATCAGGCATTTTAAAGAAGGGAAACATTATCCTGTTTATTAAGGCTATTTTCAAAGATATTTTAAAATATTTAAAATATTTTATTTTAATATACATTTATATTTTAGCAAAAATATATTTAATGAAACACAATGAACTAGGGTATATTTAAATAATTTTAAAATATATTTTTTAAAAAGTCATCATGCAAAGGGAATCAAAAAGACATTGTTCACTCATCCTCTAGTCAAGGAGACTACCTAGCAGGACATCACACTCTTCCTTATAGACGTTATGACAAGATGAAATTTCTAGTGATCTTTGGAGAACGGTGAGAATATATAGTAGACCTGGAGGAAAGTGGTATATTAGATGAAGGGCAGAATGTAAGGTAGGAAGTCTTATGTGGCAATGTCAGTTTTGTTTTTGCTACCCAGTGAGACAATGTGCCATTTACGGCATTCTTTCATTCTCTTTCCTAATAGCTTCATGCTTGCGATGGTTAGGAGAGGCATAAAATGATCTTTTAGGTAGATAAATAATCTTCCAGCTCCCCATTTTATATCTTCTCCAAGAAATTTGAAAGGAACCACTGTAATAAAATCTGTCTATCTCTTCCAAAAATCACAGTCACTTTAGTTTGACTTTAGGTCCAATGATATCAAAGGCTGCTGATTGTTGAGATAATACCCAAGATAAACAATTACTGTCCAACTCATTCAGAAGGCATCAACTTCTTGAACAAGGTTGCCTGGTTTATATTCCAAAACCATGAGTCAGTGAAAAGTTTCAAGGCTATTAGGGAGAATCTCAGTGGCATTTCAAATGTTTTTTTTCCTCCACATTTATTAGAATTCTTAGTCTGTAAATGTATATTGCTCCATACTTTAAGAGAGTTAAATGTATGTAGATCTTGGATAGTGGTCCCAGTGCAATATGTAAGACACATTGCTCTCTTGATAATGTCAAAATATCCAAGCAATATAATTCAGGTATACTTTAAGGACAATGTAACACTTGGGCCAAAATCCAAGGTAAAAATTGCTTAATAGTTTACTAACAAATATTTCCCAATGCATCTGGTCTTTTACTGTTTAAAATGATTACCTTAATCTCATATGGGCATGGCAACACAACATGCCCTCTCTCATCAGGGAACTTTAGATGGTGTAATAACTCCTGGTGGGGCTGGATTTGACCTATAACTTTTCGTGACCATGCTGCCAAAACAGTGGCACCATCATCAGATTTGGTTGCTAGAAACTTTCCACACAGGCTGATTGGGTGTTCATGCTGTCCGTTGACAAACAACTTTGCACATTGACATCATTCCTAATGCCATGAGGAAATAAGTTTTGGAAGCTGGGTCTACCTAAGGCTACAGGGTTAACCATCTGAGCTGAATTGAATAGTTACTGAAACATTTGGCCAACCTACTAACTTTATAAGTAAATAAACACATTAAACCATGGTTTTAATTAATTGGTTATGTTTCAAAATGCATTGAGAAATAGTTTGGTGCAGGGAGGCAAATGGTTTAAGAGACACCACTTTGGATGCAACAAAGAGGAGCCTGGTTCTGATAAGCCATGTAAAACGGGCAAGTCACTTCACTGTTCTGAGTCTCAGTTTTCTTATCTATTAAATATTGAAATTAGCACTGGATGATTTGTTTGATTAGAAAAGTTCAATGGAAAAACTTACTGGGATGGATAAATGTTACTTCTTTGAAACTGGTTTAAACTTTTTTTAACATTTGCTTTGGGGGTCAAGTTCTTTCCTCGGAGTCCTCCTACTCTACTCCCTCCTCACACAAACCATAAATAATAGCTATACAGTGAGTTATTGGAAAGAAAGGACCACCCTTTGGTTATCATTATAGATCCCACAATCTCACAAAGTAAATAGTTTTTATGAATTTTAGTTGAATGGAACTTTCATCCAAATTGGAAGATTGAAGGGCAAATATCTTTATGAGTCAGAAATATCAATTAGTTCCATTTCAAATCAAGGCTTTTGGGATCCTAGTAAAGGGGCTGTCTGCTTAATTTATACAGTTTTTCCACTGAAATAAACTCTTCTTACTATAATTTATGGAGAATACTTTTGTTCTCCTAACACTGCCTTGTATTTCACCCACTAGCAAAGCCATCAGAGATCAGCTGAAGATCAAAAGCTCTCCTCTGTCTAGGGTAAAGGAGAAAACTACCTGGTCTCCACATTTTATTGCCAAGGTTAATTTCATTTAGTGTTGTTGGAAAGTAATCTAGTTCTTTATGTGTATGACTTCACAATGAGACACTGCTAAGGACTTTTATTTCTCTTTGTAGGATGTCATAGCAATTTCCTAGTACAGTGCCTGAGACAGGATGGGTGTTAAATAAATGTTAATTCTCTATCTCTCTTTCTCTTTTTTAACCACTAAGATATATGTTTAAAAAAGAGAGAGAACTAACATTTATTTATATAAGATATATATAGATATCTTTGTAATCTATATATATCTTAGGTAAATATCTTAGTTATATACACAGTTAAGATATATACATATATATGTATATAAAGATGTACATATATACACACACACCCAGTTAAATGTGTGTATACACACACATATACACACACACACATTTCATTTAAAAATATGTTCTTTGTCAAGTTATGATGCCCAAGTTTTTGGCTTATTGGCTCTCTACATACTGGGGAAGCAACTCCAGTTTCCTGAAGGGGTAAATATATAACTTTGAATTTCTGTGGTTCATTAGTTTCTTTGACCTTTTTTTTGGCTGATATTGGGAATGTTGCATACAGATTCCAACCTGAAGTGTTTTTGGACTGAATTCTTCTTCCTTCATCAACCTGACAGTTGAAATTCAAAAGGCTATTTGTCACTTCCTAGTGTCATCACCAGCCCATGATGTTAGCCAGCTGTGAGACAGCTGCCACATTCCATCTCAGAAATAACTGAAAATCAGCTATTAGTGAAGGACCACAATATGAGGGCCTTTCAGCTACATCTCCGGAACAGAATCTGAATTTGTTGGGTTTAAGTTATTACCCAGGCTTGGACTACATGCGCGAACCAGGTTAAGAATGAAACAGAGATTGAATTCAGTTTATTCCTTTTAAGTGACTGACTAAAACGATTTTATTAGTTTTCCTTTCCCAATATGACTAGTTTTATTTCCTCTTCAAATTATTGTGTCTAAATAGACAGGGCCTTGGAATGAGATCACCGAGTCAACATTCCATTATGAATCTTTTTTGCCTGGAAGGAATAGAAGAGTGAGAACGGAGGGGAGGGAGGAAGGAGGTAGGGAATTAAGTGTGAAAACATCCCAGACAAAGGCAAACACTGATGCCCCATGTCAGGACACATTTTCATTGCAGCTGTGTGGAACCAAGCACTCTCATTATTCAATTTGGGGATATTTAGTAAGGTCCACTTGACTTTACCAGAATAGTTTGTCTTGTGTCCATTCTCGTGGTCGGTCTGTTCGTAGACTTCCTATAAAAGGCCTTTCCAGAGACATGTACTAAAAAGCAATTTTTTCAAGTTTCCTTAGAGAAATATCCATACTGGTCTCTTCTTACACTGGTATTAATTTACTGGGTATGAATAAAAATTTCCCTTCTTCCTGATTCTCTTTGTTATTCTTATGAGCAGTCCTCAACTTAAACTTAATGTTGTTATGTAAAAGGAAAAAAAAATTACTTGAAGAAAAACCAAACAAGGTTCAATTCAAACCTGTAGTTCAAAAAAACTGTTCTTTATTTCTTTTTTAGTCCCATTTTCTTTATGTTTTTACAAATATGTAACTATATAGAAACCTATCTTGATTAACAGAGTGATTCCATAGTCTAATTCACTGACAGATTAACATGTAATAATTGTTCAATTAATTAGGCCTCTGCTTCACTTAATGGGACTAGTATATATATTTTTAGAATATGAAAGAACCTGTGAAGAAGTGGCATTCACCAAAAGGCAGAATTAGGAATAATGTTATAGCCAATGGACACATGCATTGAACAGTATCACAAGTTTTTTGAATTAATGATACCACCCAGAGCTCAGATTCAAAATACCAGCTGTTGGAAAAGCATTTAAGACCAAATGTTTTATACATTTGTGTCATGGAAAACAACCATCTGCTGCTCTTTCTTTTTCTGCAAACAGACTTTCTCCAAGTTAAATAGGGCGATGCCCAAACAGTGTTCCATGGATTCTACAACCAGGTCTTCCTTGCATCAAAACTCCCATTAGTTGGTCTTGAAAGTGGTGTCATATTTCTACCCATAATTGCTTCTTTCCCCAAACCAGTTAATTGACAAAGAAGCGTCACTCCCTCACAGGTTTGGTTTCTGAGTACTCTGAAAAATTCTGCATCCAAAATCTCATCAAAGTTCGACTTAGCCCTCAGTGGGATGAAGGAGATGTGCCAGAAACACTAGTTTATTCCCAGGAGGGACTGTGTGTTACGTCAGAGGAAACTTGCAAAGTAGCTGGATTACTAGGGCATTTTCCAAAGGACTACTTAAAGGCACCTGCTCATTGACCAAGAGTATCAGAACAGGCTTGACAATGAAAAGTGCAGTTACCTGATTTTTTCAATCTAAATGCTATGTTGGTGTAATGAGGGGGAAGGCTGTAGGAGCTACACAAGCTACACTTACCTTCACATCTTTTTTTCCTCATGCATAGAGAAATCTTTCTCCTTCAAAAGGTTAATTGCTTTTCTTGGTATAAACCTAATTTAACACTGAAACTACTGTTAGCATAAATGTAAGGGAAGCACATATGTCATTAAGGATGCATGTCATGAACAATTGTAGGAAGTTGCAATAGGAGCTAGATAGTAGGATGATATTTATATTACATGCTAGCAATGCCACATATTCTTTAGGAATGCATACATATGCAGTAAAAGTATAAACACACACATGGAAAGGATACAATCAATTTAGGTCAGTAGTTAACTACCAGTGAGAAAAGGGAATATGATAAGAAACTTGAGTAATCACTTTTACCTGTGATATTTTATTTCTTGTGCAGAGTGATTTCATTGCATTCTATAACATGATTGTTACGCTTTTCTGTAAATCTTAAACATCTCAGTATTAAAAATGCATCTCCTAGGTGGGTAGCTAAGGATTTTAGACTTTGGAATAATACAAACCTAAATTTAAGTCTGTGTTTTTTTGGGAAAGTTACTTAACCAAAGCTCAATTTCTTCATTTTTGAAATGGAAATACAATGGTACCTACCTTCTAGAGTTGTTTTCTGGATTAAATGAATTAATGCTTTTATAACACAGCATACTTCCTAACATGCTGCACCCAAGCTATATCATGTAAAGTTCAGGTTTTCTCATATAGTTGTATATAGTATTTATAATTATGCCTTTTAAAACTTACTAGTCATATGATTGTGGCTAAGTCATTTAACTCTCACAGAGTCTAATTCATCATCTTGTAAAATGGAAAAACTTAGATGACCTATTCTGCCTTTATCACAGGGTCTCTAAAAGTATTAAATACAATAGTGTATAAAAACACTTTTAAGTATTTGAAGTCACATAACAATTTTTTACTTAAATCATCATTAATTTATTCATTTAACATTTTTGAGAGTCTATTGCAATACTAGACACTTTGAAAGATTCTGTGAATATAGTAATGATATATATACATAGTTTCTACCCTCATACCCCTTTAGGGTTCACAGTCTAGAGATCAATAGTAGCCAAGTATCTTAGTCAAGTTGAACTACTATAACAAAATAGCATACATTAAGTGGATAAAACAACACACATTTATTTATCACAGTTCTGGAAACTGAGAAGTCCAACATCACTGGCAGATTTGGTGAGGGCCTTCTTCCTGGCTTGCGGGTGCTTGCCTTCTTCTGTGTCTTCACATGGTGGAGAGACGGTGCAGGGGGACAAGAAAACTCAGATGCTCTCGTCTCTTCCTCATTATATAAGGGCCCTAATCCTATCATGGGAACCTGCTCTCATGACCTCATTTAAACATAATCACCTCCCAGAGGCCCCACCTCCAAATACCATCATGTTGGTAGTTAGGGCTTCGACATATGAATTTTGGGGAGGCGCAAACAATTAGTGTGCAAAACAAGAAAATGGAGACAGGGAAAAAATATGTGCTGAGATTTTGTAGTAAAAAGGGGAGAAGTGAATAATGGGCACTTGAAGAAACCTCCATGCTACTGAGACAGGTGGGAAGTGGGTGTTGTGGGGATATGCTGGAGAAGTAGGTGTGGACAGAATATACAGAATTTTGTACAATGTGTTAAGGATTTTGGTCAAAGAAGCCACTGAAGGATTTTATGCATAAGCCTATGTGACCAAATCTATTTTGCAAGTTCATTCTAATGGCAGTGTAATGATTAGATTAGAAAGGGGAAAAAAGAGAAAGTAAGTACACCAATTAGAAAGGATTTTTATTAGTCCAGGAAGAAAGTCTAGTAGTTTGGAATAGAATGCAGGTGAGGCAATGTTAAAGAAAAATATAAATATGAGGATTAAAGAATGAGTAATGGATTTGGTTTGGGTTGGGTGGAGTGAGATAGGAAGAGAAGTTGTGTGCTTCATTGACTAATATTAAAGAACCTAGCCTTTAAACGGAAGGTTGAATTTAAAGCTGTTGAATGGTCTTTTAAAATGCAACACTTCACTGAAAAATAAATGAATCTATTCATTCAAAATACATTGCAAACAGCAAAGTACAGGTCATATAATGGTAAACAATAGAAATAGATGTAATCTGTGTTCTCACAGTGCTTACAAACTAATAAGGGAGAGCATAACTAAGCTAATAAATAGGTTAAAAAATCTCCACAAATTATAATAAGCTGGAATCATATTCCTTTGGCTGCTATGACAGATTACCACAAACTCAGTGGCTTAAACAACAGAAATTTGTTCTCTGATGCTTCTGAAACTCAATCAGTTTCACTGGGCTGAAATCCAGGTGTCAGCAGGGCCTCACTCTCCTTGGAGGATCTAGGAGAGAATCCATCCCTGCCTCTTCCAATTTCTAATGGCAGCTGGCCTTTTTTCATTCGTGCCTGCATCCCTCCAATTTCTTCCTCCCTATGTTCACAATGCCTCCTTCTCTTCCATGACAAAATCTTCCTCAGTCTTCCTCTTATAAGGGTACTTGCGATGGAATTTAGGGCACACCTGGAGAAGTCAGGATAATCTCCCATCTCAATACCGATTGATGTTTCTCTCTCTCTCTCTTTCTCTCTCTCTCTCTCTCCCCCCACCCCCTCTCTCAAATCAATGAATATATCCTTGAGTGAGGACAAAAAAAATCAGTTTGATTGCATTCTCATGCATTACATATACGTCTTGCTAGAATGATTTAGCCAGATCCTTTTCCTGGATCCCAGGGTGAGGTGGGTGGGGTAGTACTTACTAGTCATCAGATGTTCTTAAATACTCTTAGAATGGAAGTGGTCAAAGATACCATGTCTCCCTCTCTCGTTGTCCTTTCCTCCACATGCTGCAGCTCCCAACAGTATAATACTCTGTGCTTTGTGCTATCTAGAATTGTATTATTTTCCCCCAGATAAGTATACAAGCAGGGAATTGGCTGGAGCATAGGCTTCAGAGCACTGAAAACTCCAGGCTTCAGCCTCCAGTTCTACCTCTTTACTCTCCTTTCTCAAGATAGAAATGTCAGGGTTTGAATATCAACCCAGACATTTATTCCTCTGACACTTTCATTGCTAGCTTCTTGTCTTCCTTGTTAAAGAGAAGATTTAAAAGATGCCTGAAGTATGTGGGGTAACTGTTATTATTAGAAGACAAGGAGGAAATGGGATTCATACTTTCGGTCAGGTGTGTTATGCTGTTAAGAAGTGAGAATTTGTTGAATGGAGAAATGTAGCAGAGGAGGGAATTCTGTTTCCTCTGTCTCCTTATTCTTAGGATTTGGATTTCAACAGCCCTGTGATTTGTAAGCACCAACCTCTATGCTCTTAGGGTTTATCTTGGAAGTTCCTCAATGTCAGGGAACCTGGCGGTCACTTCCCCATGAGAAGAGCATATACTTTTAGGAAAGGTCAAAGTTAGGGAATACTTTAGCAAAATGACTGGGGGTGGGGGGAAGTGCATGTCATATTTCCAAAAATTTTACCTGAAACAACATGACTTGGTTCTGAAAGTTAAAACATGGAGTAGGTCAAAAGTCCATTGTTGCAGCCACAGGGCAAAAATCAGGCTTGATAATGATGTCCATGAGACTGAGATATGGCTGTGCCCCAGAGGAGCCTGATTAAGAGTTGCAGTTAAAAGCCAGCTGTCCCATGGGGAGAAATTCTGACCTGCGTGTGCACACTGAGGCAGTTGGGAAACACTTTTCATCTTAAGTGAGCTTAGCAACTCACCAATCCCCAGTGATAGAAAGCAATAACCCCAAGGAGAGTGCTAATGCCAAACTTAACCACCCTCCCCACACCTGGCCACAAGAGAATCATCATTTATATTTTGGATACTTTTTTTCAAAGTATAAGTTTAGTTTAGAGAGACTATATCATGGGAATGTTTCTTTGTAACTTGATCCTGCAATGGTAGAATCCCTTATCTCAATAGTATGTATTGGGACTAGTCTAGAATATTCTGTGTTCTCCCAAGGTATGCTCTTATTTAACTGCTGTCTTAACTGCTGGGGTGGCAGGAGAGGGTGAGTGGTGTTTAGAAGCATAATAACGATGGGAGACAAGAGTGTAAAGATGAGAATGACCTTCCCTGTTGAAGAATGTTCTGAAATGCATTGCTGGCACTCTGATTCTGAAGTAATGGCTACGCATTCTGGTTATAAGCAGAGATATAACTGCCCAATTATTAGCTAGTGAAGCTGAACACCCCTAGTTTTCCCACAACACTCTATTTATTATTATTATTATTATTATTATTATTATTATTTCTTTGTTTAAATTTTTTATTGAATTTATTTGGGTGAAATTCATTAACAAAATTATATAGGTTTCAGGTATACAACTCTATCATATATCATCTGTATATGTGTTCATCACCCAGGTCATGCCTCCTTCCATCACCATTTAGCACTCCTTATCTTGGTATCCACGATGCTGTTGTCTGTGTCCATGAGTTATATTTTTTGTTTTTTCCTTATTCCCTTCACCTTTTTCACCTTCCACGATACCATAAAGGAGAATTTGGATCAACCTAGTTGACAGCAATTTTCAAAAGTACCTATAAAACCACCTCTCATGTATCCAGGGCCCATAAGCCAGGTTAAATATTCCTCAAGCTCTTCATGTCTGTCCTTATGTTGCTTTTCACTGTTCAGTTAACATCTCTTTGGGAAGAAGACAAGATGAGCAGAGCAAAGAAAGTGATATGACAATAAGGGGACATCACAACCAGGACTGTTACCTTTAATTGCTCTACTTCAGGGGTTTGTTTTTTTCTTGTTGGCTTCTCTTTCATTCCCAGAGAGAGCCCTTCAGAGACTCCTCAGATTCTAGTTTTGACTGTGGTTTCATGTGGAGAGTGACCTGTCAAAAGCCAGTGGAGCAAATGCAAGTGAAATGGAGCAGACACTGGAAACTGCAAGGAGAGCAGAGGCTGCACTTCATTACATGACCAGATTCTGACAAGGAAAAGCCAGAAGGTCAGGAATCTGAGCTGCCCTGATAACTTGGCACCCAGACCTCAGGCCATGAGGCAAGGCACCAAAGTTCAGGGCAGACTGCCTTTCACTGCAGCTCAAGGCCAATTGAATTATACTGAAATCTGAGGTGGAAAAGACAAAACCAGGTCAGCTGCTCCATTTACCAGGGGCAGAGAAAGACTATTCTCTGAGATTTCCTCTCCAGTGTTACTCAAGGCCAGGCAGCATCTAAAGGGCCTTGAAAGAGTTTCAGTAACTCTTGGAGGAAAAAGTCACAGCCTACCAGATTAAAAGCATCACTTGACATTCAGGAGCCAATTTCCTGGGTCAGTTGTATTCTTGACCTCTGTGTTCTTAGATCATGACCAGTGGCTTGCCCTTACTCCTTAGTGTTTGCACTTTTAAAATATTTACTCTTTCTTCATTTTCAGGCACTTGTATGTCCTGGGTCAAGCCATTAATGAATGAGTAAATGTTTCCTGAAATGTAGTAGTGTCTGTGTTAGATATTGGGCAGAGAACACAGAAATTAGGGTCCATAGGCTCACCTCATGTTGCTGGACACAAATGGGGTCTTGCAGATTTGCAAGGAAAGAATTTCAGGGGCACACACATAGGAGATGTTTAAGCACAGTGACAAGATTTATTGGGGTGAAAAGAAATAATATACCCTTGAGGAGGGCAGGCTTTCATAGCAACTGCCCTGAGGTCCTTGCTAAACCTAAGTATCTACTTGGTTTCAGAAAGAAGCGGGTTGTCTTTCAAATTATCCAACATTTCTCCTGGGTTTTTCTGGGGCTGCACTGGGCCCTCCCTTTATCCAATCCTTTTTCCCCGATCTTCCAAGGTTTCAGCCTAACCAATTCTTTCCCCAGATTTTCCAAGGCTAGACTCCCTGCCTTTATGGCTGCCATTTTGGCTCCTACTGTGCATGCCTCCAAGTTCTGCTTTGTCATCTGGCTTCTACTGTGCATGTGCCCGGCAAGGGAATTTCCCCTTCACTGTTTATCCTTTCCCCTGGTAATTTAGGCAAATGAACCAGTTATTCCCTGGGGTGATTGGAAAGCTGGTCCTGCCTGCTCAGACATTAACATCCCTTTGATGGAAGACATGGCTGTCCCCTGAGGTGTCTGTGAACCTGTAGCTTCCAGATTTAACCAGGCTTAGCTAGCACCCTATGCCAGCACCCATAAGGGCTTTTCAATGTGTTCTGGTTGGTAGAGGTCATTGTTGTCACCCCTTATCATTATGACATAAGGCAGCAGAGAATAAATACTGAATAATAGAATAGGATAATAATAATTTTAGGAGTTAATAATTTTAGGCTTAATAATTCAGATTACTGAACTGATTAGAGTAAATCAATATCAGCTCATTGAGGTATAGTGGGGCTTTCTTTTAACCATTGAGTTGGCCATTTTTCAAGTGCATGTACAAATATAGCATGACTTTAATTCTTCCCCCCTTCTTATTACACTGTAAAAACTGGAAGAAGGAAATCATCAAACAATTATTTAGGTAACACAAATCTTAACAACTACCTAGTTTCTTGGGAGTGGGAGTACTAGGAGAGAGTAGCCCGGGGACTGAATCAACTCAACTGACCAAACCTAAGAGGTCTTTGGCATACAAATTATGCTTTGCCTTGTAACTGTTATCAAAGCCACCTTATTCATTATGTTTAAAAGTCTCCATTTCCTGGAGTAGTATCTTGCTCATCTTAATGTATCTCATTGCAACTGGTATGTTGCTTGCCTTCTGGGGGCCAATCTACAAATATGGGAGAAAGGTCTTTGAGCCTCTGGGCACAGTGTTCCCTTACTGAAAGCCTCTCCCAGCATCAGTCCTGTCTTATTCATGACATTTTTTTTTTCTGGGACAATTCACACTCAGCTTTAGATATCAGCTCCTCAAGAAGCTTCTCTTGACTCTCTCCTGATGTTTTGGCTAGGTGTTCTACTGAGCTCCCATAGCATCTCCTCATCTTCCTTGTCAAGATACTTATTAACATCACCGAATTGTCTGTTTTCCTCTACTGAGTCATAAAAATTGAAGACAGGAACGTGGTCTTGAGTTTATATGGCCAACACAATGCCTGGCTGAGTGTGGAAACTCAATAAATATTTACTATTTTAGTGAATGGATTCACGAAAGAGTGAATGAATAATGTGGGTGTCACAGAGGCACAAATGTACTGTTTTGGCTGAGCTTTGAGCTCCCACAAATTGGCCCCTTCTTTTGGCAATGAGATTCCTCTCATTTACATCCACCTGGGAGGTCTCACTGGAGTGATTTACAAGGAGGAAGTGCGATGATCAGTATGTTTATTGGACCATTCTCTCCCACTGTTCTGTCTGTTACTTCACAGAAATGAAAGACTGGGCAGGTTACAGCTTACCACAGTCTTCCCACTGTGACTCTCTTTCATTTCAAGCCAGTTGACAGATGCATATTGACTTTTCTCAGTGCATGTTCACTGCTGCACTTGGCTTAACAAAATCTTTACAACCACCCTCTGATTGGATTTCTACTGTTTCCCCAACCTACGTGCGAGGGAGCTGAGTTATATAATGTGCAGGAGGTCAGGCCAGGCTAGTGACACAGATCATTTCTGAACTACCAGCCTCTGGGTTTACAGGCTGTGGCAGGCTGCTGTTCTCCCAGCTGCCTTGGAGGTCTCAGTTCATTATCTCTTGTCAGTAAGGAATGAATTGGGTACAATGTCTCCTAAATTTGGATTTCTATTGCTTTCTTGGAAAATAAATACTAGCTCTTTATAACTCCTCATTTATTAGCCAAGCCAGCTATGAGTGACTTAGAAAAATTTTGGAACCAGCTGCTGCATTCACACTGGTCACAAACAGGAGAAAAGAGAAAATTATTTACAATGTCAACTTTGATTTCCTTTTACCTTCTCTTCACCATCATTCCCATGCTTATCTCCCAAAAGGCATGGCCATTTCTTAGAGCTTTTAGGATATTAGAATGTTCTTTTCTCTGGAGTATCTTGAATTTGATTTTTCCTTCTGCTAGGCTTTACACTTCATCACAATCAGCACCTTGCCTCTCTGAACTCCTCATCCCACTTCTCTCCAAGATTTCTGAAATTCCAGGGACGAAGTCTTCCTTTAGCAATTATTAATAAGTTTTGAGCTACAAATATCTGGGGGCAAGAAGCCAGTTGATTTAATTAGATAAACATAAATTTTGTCCCTGAGTTTAGAGAGTTTCATAGTGGACAGGGAATCTAGAAATATAGATATTGGTTATTTTCTACAGTAGGGAAGAAAGGAATAAAGCCAGAGGCTGGAGGTACTCAGAGAAGTTGTCATCTTTAAGGGGTTTGCCCACAGATAGCTTTCTCAAAATAGGTGTTCATCTTTATATCTCCTTGGAGGTCATGGGAATCATTATATTCCTTTTGCAGGAACACACAGACACAGTGGGAACAATAATAGCACAAGAGGCCAGTTAACAGTGCACACCCAAAGGTAGCCAAAAAGCCTTCCCACATTGGTATTATATAACAACAGAGGAAGCAAAAAGCAGGAACCACTCATGATTTTTATTTATTTTTGACATTAGTAGTTTAGTTGCATGAAACATTTTTTAGCTGGCTGAATAGGGCTTCTCCAAGGCAATTTGCTTCTATTCATGTTTGTCTTCCAGAATCTAGCCCTATGCCTGGTGTTTCTTATGTGCTTAGTAAATACTTGTTGGTTCTGTGTCCATATTCATTCCTTTTGATATCCTTTGTATTTAATTTAAATAGGGCCTCTAAATTTTTCACATTGAATTTTAAAATATATTTTATTGATTATGCTATTACACTTGTCCCACCTCCCCCCTTCATTCCCCTCCACCCTGCACACCCTCTCCCACCCACATTCCTCTCCTTAGTTTATGTCCATGTATCATAAGTTCTTTAGCTTCTACATTTTCCATACTATTCTTGCCCTCCCCCTGTCTATTTTCTACCTACCATCTATGCTACTTATTCTCCATACCTTTTCCCCCTTTCTCCTCCTCCCTCTCCCCTGTTGCTAACCCTCCATGTGATCTCCATTTCTGTGGTTCTGTTCCTGTTCTAGCTGTTTGCTAAGTTTCTTTTTGTTTTTGTTTTAGGTATGGTTGTTAATAATTGTGAGTTTGCTGTCATTTTACTATACATGTTTTTCATCTTCTTTTTCTTAGATAAGTCCCTTTAACATTTCATAAAATAAGGGCTTGGTGATGATGAACTCCTTTTCCTGCCCTTTATCTGCCCTTCCATGCTAAATGAAAGCTTTGCTGGATAGAGCAATCTGGGATGAAGGTCCTTGCTTTTCATCACTTTGAATACTTCTTTCCGGCCCCTTCTTGCCTGTAAGGTCTCTTTTGAGAAATCAGTTGACAGTCTGATGGGAACTCCTTTGTAGGTTACTGTCTCCTTATCTCTTGCTGCTTCTAGGATTTTACCTTGTTTAATGTAATTATGATGTGCCTTGGTGTGTTCCTTCTTGGGTCCAACTTCTTTGGGACTCTCTGAGCTTCCTGGACTTCCTGGAAGTCTATTTCCTTTGCCAGAATGGGGAAGTTCTCCTTTATTATTTGTTCAAATAAGTTTTCCACTGGTTGCTCTTCCTCCTCTCCTTCTGGTACCCCTATAATCCAGATGTCGGATCATTTAAAGATGTCCTGGAAGTTCCTAAGCCTCTCCTCATTTTTTTCGAATTCTTATTTCTTTGTTCTTTTCTGGTCGTTTATTTTTTTCTTCCTTCTGGTCCACTCCATTGATGTGAGACCCAGCTTTCATTCCATCACTATTGATTCCCTGTGCATTTTTCTTCACTTCACTTATTATAGCCTTCATTTGTTCATCTAATTTGCGACCAAAATCAATCAATTTTGTGAGCATCCTGATCACCAGTGCTTTTGACCTGTGCATCTGATAGGTTGGCTATCTCTTAGTCACTTAAGAAAACAGGCTCTGAGGCTTTCAATTCTGTTTGAGCCATCTTCCCCCCCCCCTTTGGTCTGGTTGCACCTGTTACATATGAGGGGCGGAGCCTTAGGTGTTCACCAGGGTGGGGCACCCCAGTTGCTGGGTTGTGACGTTGTATGTGGGGGTGGGATCAAGAGGGAACAATGGTGCTTGCTCCATTTTCCGTGGGACCTCAGTCCCTTCTGCTGCTTCCCCCGAGCAAACTGGACTCCTCTGGTGCCAATTCCCATGTGGGTGGATTTGTGCATGCTGTGTGACCCTCTAAGGACCTCTCCTGAGAAGCTGGGAGTCCCTCTCTGCTCCTTAATCCCCACAGGTGTCCTCAATCAGTGCCCCAAAGGCTCTATTTCTCAGTGCTGTGATCCTGGGTTGCGTACAGTGCCTTGCTTCGCAATCACCGCCTTGCTGGGTCTGCAGGTTGCCACCCCTCGGCCAGAGTCTGCCAGCTGCTGCTTGCTTGCTCACGTTCCACCTGCTATGGTCTTGCACACCCTGATGCCTCACATGCCCAGTGCCAACACTCTGCTCTCTGAGCTGTGACCTGCACCTGGCTGCCCAACTCTGCCCCTCCTACCAGTCTGGATGAACGAGTCTATTTTCTTTGTTGTCCGACTTCCATTCAGATCAATTTTCTATCAGTTTTGGTTGTTATTCTATTTCTAAATTGTTGTTGTCTTTATCTTGGTTGTGTGAGAAGGCACAGTATGGCTACCTATGCCTCCACCTTGGCCAGAAGTCTCTGAATTTTTAAGATGTAAGGTTGTTTCTTGAAACCTGTGTGAATTATTTTGCCTTTTTATTTGGAGGAAGTTTCTTATTTGTGAACATTTTTTTTCTTCCTCAAGAAAGTTCAACAAAATAATGTATGTGAAAGGACCTGAACACTTCCTGAGATAAATGCCACATTTAAGCTATTATCTCTATTGTCATTCTTATTATTTTACAAACAATGACAACAAAGTGTTTTTGCCCACTAAATTTAGTATGACTACATGTCTTGGTTCACCTGAGGTGATCCTATTTATACTTATTATCCTGAAGTAATTATCAATAGTATCTTCTCTTCACTCTCAGAAATGTCCTAGTTTGAATAATTGTTGAGAGTTTAGCTAAGCTACTTCATGGTATCACTGCTTGGACATCTATTTTGTTTGTCCAGACAGCCTGCAGGGACCTTAAATTGACACTAGCCCCCTCATGCAAGCGCTTGCCCTAGATAACAGCCTGCTGAGTCACAAGCAAATGTAAGTCCCTGATATGAATTCTGCAATAGAGTCTTGTGATAAACAGCCTCCCTGCCTCCCAGAGCCTGTACACCTTATATGCCTTTTAGGTAAGACCCCCTTGGAGCTGTCCAAAACCCTGCTCATTTGGTTTGAATTGACTAATGCAGTCCTAGTCTGGGAAACCCAGAGTATTCCACTACAGACCCTAATAAAGGCTTGTGCCCCATGTTCTTTGTCTGTACTCTGCCTTGACTTCTTTGTATAGCTCCTTGAGGTATGCCATTTACTTCCTCCAGGAACTGTGAGTGATTAAAAAAAAAAACCTCTTTTCAATGTCTTTTGTGATCTTTTGTTGAACTGGAACTCATCATCAGTACCCTGTTCTCTACTTAACATGTTAATTTAACAATGCCATAACAGCAATAAATTATACAGTATCTATAAATCTCATGGAGTCAGGAGACATAGGTGGGAGACCCAGCCTGCACATCTCTGACCTTAGACTAGACATTTACTAACTCTCTGATCTCAGAATGAGGAGTCTTACCATCTTAGATAAAGCACTCTTCCCTTGCTATACTCAAGCACTTCTTATCATCCCATTTCATCTTCCTTCCCTTAATCACATGCTTTTATATCATCATTTTATCTTACTTATAGTACCATTCAGTACATAAAATCTTATTATTTTCTTGAGTGTTTACCATCTTTCCCCTCACATCTTTCCCCTCTGATGCACATAAATGTACCATATTTTGCCATGTATAATGCACAGTTTTTTGCCCAAATTTTGAGGAATAATAAGGATGAGCATTATACATGGATAGTACTAATTCTGTATCTATATAAATGTTTTTAATTCTTTTATTTATGCTTGTATATTAAAAGTATAACTCTAGAAAGCAATAATGATATCTGTATGCAAAGTAATACCCTGGAATACTATCATCAGTTTGTTGAAACTATTCATATCTAAATACAAATAAATAAATAATTGAATTAAAAAATTAAAACAAAAGATTTTTTTCTGAAAGTTTGGGCCCAAACCATGGGTGTGCATTATGCACAGCAAAATATGGTAAGTCTTTAATTGAGGGCTTTGTCTAAATCACACTTTGTATATACTAAATATGTAACAAAAATCTGTTGAATGACTAATTAAAGTCAAAGAATATTTTTTTAATGCTGTAGACAAAAAAAGGGGGTTTTATGGGAAGTAATGTCACAGGGTGATTTTGATCATAAATTTCTAACTAAGCAGGTCATGGTGGGTAGTCACACCCCAGGCATAAAAGTTCTTTAGTAAGAATATTAACTTTGCCTTAAGCAAGCCCTGTCTATTGTTTCTGTATATCTAGGTTAACACACCTTTGAAATAAGCAAAATAACCTTTAAGAGAGCAAATAATTTTGTTAATCATCCTGTGATCTGATATCCACCTTACTTTCTCCCACTCTTAGGTAATCTTTCTCCTGTTCCCTCCTTAATCTCACAAGCATAAAAGAAACTGCAAAACTGTTGTTCTTGAGAGCATTTGAGATCTTGCTCCCTAGCATATATTATCAGTTTTGACTCAAATAAAGTCATATACATTCTCTGTAGGTTTGGAGTTTTCTTCTATCAGCACATTTATTGGTGAGGCTATCTTTTAAACTTCTAAATCAAAGCTATTTGTAAGTATTTCCTCTTAGGAAAGTTGGTGTTATAGTGTAGACAAATGAGATGGTTAATTTTATCTGTCAGCTTGACTGGACTGAAGGATACCCAGATGGCTGGTAAGACATTATTTCTGGGTGTGTCTGAGTGTGTTCATGTCTAGGTGTATTTCTGAAAGGGATTATCATTTGAATTGATAGGCTGGGTAAGAAGATCACCCTCACCAAAGAGGTAGGCTTTATTCAATTCATTGGGGACCTAAATAGCACTGAAAGATAGAGTAAGGGCAAATTTGTTCTGTTTTTGAACTGGGACGTCCATCTTCTCCTGCTCTCAAAGGTCACTGCTCCTGGGTCCTAGGCCTTCAGACTGTGACTGGGACTTTATATCATTGGTTTCCCTGGTTCTCAGGCCTTTAGGTTTACATTGGAACCACTGCTTTCCTGGACCTCCTACTTGCAGATGACAGATTATGGGTCTTCTCAGACTCTATAACCACATGAGCCAATCCCTCATAATAAATATCTTTCTATATATTTATATAAATATCCCACTGGTTCTGTTTCTCTGGAGAACCCTGACTAATAGAAGCAACATTGGACTAATGAGACAAAGAAAGAAGACATTTACTTTGATAAGCTATAGTATAGCTGAGCTCCCATAGTTATTACGGTTTTTAAAATCACAGGTTAAATTTTAGTTTTTCTCATGTAGGAGGACGTACTTTATTGTTACCAGACTAAAGGGGCCCATTTGTGTCAGCTCATGAAAGCACAATAAGATATGAATGAGAGTTTGTAGCAAAGAAAGTAAGGGCTTATTTTTAGGAAGTGCACAGGTAATGCTCAAATACCTGGTTCCCAGTGATTTCTAGGGGATCAGTTATATAGGGGAAAAGTCATTAATCATGGTGACTAAGGGAGTTAGGGCCCTGGTTTCTATTGATTGGTTGGTGCTAGGGGAGGGGGTAGTAGATCAGTGCATCTGGTCCTGATATCAGCCATGACATCACTTTTTCTGGTATCACCACTTTTATTGGCCTGGAACTGAAACACAACTGTGACCTAGGTGTTATTTCTAGTTTGACCAAAACTCTTGTCTCTGTGGTCAACAGACTTGAGGCTTTGTTTTTAAGATTATTTGATGCTAACCAGAACATCATTGTCCTGAGGCTTAATGGAACGGTCATGCAAGGGAGGAAGCAAGTGAGTCAGGGCACTAGATGAGGCCAGACTGAAGTAAAAGGAAAGAAAGGAGAAAAGGTCATCTTAAAGAAGTGAATGCAGCTATGTCATGTGGGGAAACTGGATAAAAGCTAAGGAAATAGTCTGAGGTTTAAAATATCATACATATTTATAATTGTTATTATTCTATGTAATTCCCAAGTCCAGACCTACCCAGGTTTTAACTAAAAAAGGCAGTCTCATTTTTATTTACACCCAGATTATAGTGACATCAAGCTCAAGTAGAAAATTAGTACCCTTCATGACATCCCCTAGTTATTTCCCAGAGTGCTCAAGAAAGAGATTTGCTTGTATCTACCAGGAAATCTTTTAGCTGCCACAAAATTGTGGTGATGGTCATGGTTTTTCTTGCATCATCTACTAATTACCACTCACCTAGAGTCTCTAAGAAGCAACCTGAGGAAGGCTCATTATCTTTGTGAAAGATTCAATGGCAAGCTTGCAGTAGATTTGATATGTTAGTGTCCCCTCCTCACAATCGAATCTCATTTTCCATTATTCATGCTTTTGCCTTATCTGCTTCCACATTGACTTTGGGCTTGATCATGGGACTTGCTTTGGCCAAAAGGATATCAGAAAACACAATTCAAGTAGAAGATTAATAAGTGTTTATACCAGAGCTGTATATTCTTGTTCTATTAGAATATTTTTCCTTGAAACACAGTTACCATAAAGAAAATGTTACTACCTTGAGCACATCATGCTGTGAGGAAGCCCAAGCTAGCCACATACAGAGGAACCTGTGTAATTGTTGGAACCAAGGGTCCAAGGACATGGCTCCTGTTGAACCATCCTTCACAGTCTGAGCCCTCCAACTGATGGCGGCATACATTGGGAAGCAGAGATGAGCCATCTCCATTGTGCTTGCCAGAATCCCTGACTCATTAAATAATAGGCAAACAAAACAATTTCTTTTTTAATCCACTAAGTTTTGGCTGGTGGTTTGTTGGGCAGCAGTAAACTGAAATGAAGCCATTGTCTTCAGAGATCCACAGTAGTGCTGGGCCATTAATCAGATCCAACCTTATGAGTTATTCTATTTACTTGCCATACTAGTTGGTTCAGAGTAGGGTGTATAACCCAATTTGTACCAATGAGAGAAGGCTTTGGCCTCAACTGTTTGAAAAACAAAACAAAAAACAATGCAGTCTTTCCACTTATCCTTGAACTAGGAAGATACATCCCTTGAGTTAATGTGGGGGACCACCACTTTGGAGAAGATCCAACCGGGGTGACACCCACATGCAGGAGAGCAGAATTAAGAAATAGCAGGAGAAAGGTGGACAAGAGACCAAGTCCTGATGACCTTGTTTGAGTCCCAAGATCTAGTTCTGCCTGAAGTAAGTTTTTACTTACAAAGGCCAATGATTTCTATTTTTGACTTCCAACTGAAGCTAAAGATGCATCTCAGTGAAGTTGAAGCAGCAATACCCAACTTCTCTTTGCCCTAGACTAGCCATTGTGACACACAGACTAGGGGATTTTAGATGGAGATAACTGAAAAAGAGGACCAGCAGAGATTTTGATTTATTTTGGCATCTAACATGCTAAGAAACACCGATACTTTATCACAATTGGCCCCTGAACCATGGTTAGTCTCTAAATCCATTCTTCATACTACAGTCAGAGTGAGAGTTTCAAAATGCAAATCTCATTATGTCACTAGCTCTTCAGTGACTCCTCAAGGCTTGTAGGACAAGTCTAACCACCTTAGCTTCACATATTTACAAGTCCCCTTTGTTCTAACTTCTGTTTATCTCACCAGCTGCCCGAAGTTCTAGGGTCTCTTTCACCTGTCACCTGCCCTAACTTGTTTCACTTTACTCAGGCACATTCTCTTGGATTCTAAGCCTTTTATTTTATTTTTTTTATTCTTCTGTTACAGTTGTCCCAGTTTTCCCCTGTTGCTCTGCCCTGTTCCATCCCCCCCGACACTCCCACAGTCAGTCCCCACACTGTTGTCCATGGGTCATCTATACTTGTTCTTTTTCTTTTTAAAGATTTTTATTTATTTATTTTTAGAGAGGGAAGGGAGGGAGAAAGAGAGAGAGAGAGAGAAACATCAATGTGCGGTTGCTGGGGCTTTGGCCTGCAACCCAGGCATGTGCCCTGACTGGGAATCGAACCTGCGATGCTTTGGTTCGCAGCCCGCGCTCAATCCACTGAGCTATGCCAGCCAGGTATACTTGTTCTTTAGCTAGATCCTCCCTTTCTTTCATCCCTTCTCCTCCTCCCCCTTCCTCCTCCCCACTGGTCCCTGTCAGTTTGTTCTAAGTCTCAATGCCACTACTTCCCTTAAACCCTCACAACTATCTTATATGTTCCCTGATCTATGCTCTCATCACAACACTTAGACAATGGAGGATGCAACTGTAATATAGTATGTTGTCTCAGTAACTACACTATACATCCTTTTGGGCAGGAACCATAAATGTCTCATTTACAGAACCTAGGTAGTGCTCAGTCTATATTGCTGACTAAATAACTAAATGAACAAATGAATATATATGTGTATTGCTTTGGAGCCAAATTTTCAAACATTTTAGACTGACTGGTATTGTGAGCTCTTCATGTTAATACCTTTATTTTTGGAGACCAGAATAGATGAGGAGCAGGAGCCCATATTCTCTTTTTGTAAATTTCTGTAGAGGAGAGAACTGACTTTTATTTCCCCAGGAGACAGGGAGTAGTTTGGAATGAACATTCAGGCTCACTTTCCTGTCTGGCTGTTCTCCAAGGATGAGGAGTCATGAATATGAATGGTGAAAACTCCACTTCCTGTGGGCCACATTTCTCTAGGGAAGGCTCTGCTCACAAATAAAAGTGTCTCTCTGTCTTGATCTCTTCAGTTAAAGTGTACTCAGACACAGAAGGTGCTCCTGTTTTCTAGTTCTCTCTTTTTCTCCCGATTCCTATGCATTAACCTTTTTTTTTTTTTTGATGGTAGTGTGGACTGCCAATCTCTGGTTTTGTTGTTGTTGTTGTTGTTGTTGTTGTTGTTGTTGTTGTTGTTGTTGTTGGCATGATACTGGGTAGATAAGTCAAATGGAGTGAACTATCTTTGATACAGTGTGTAGTGGATTAAAAAGTGGCCCCCAAAATCTATGTCCAAGTCATGACCTCCAGAACAAGTGAATGTGACCTTTTTTTTGGAAAAAGGTTTTGATAAGAGAAAGGCAGGGGGAAATTTGAGGTAAGACATGGGAGAGAAGGCCATGGAAACACAGAGGCAGAGTTTGGAGTTTGCTTCCAGAAGCCTTGGAACACTTGGAGCCACCAGAAGCTGAAAGAGGCAAGGGTCAGATCTCAGCCGGCAACTTTTGAGAAACGGTGGCCCTCTCAACCCCTTGACTTTGAATTTCTGATCTCCAGAACTATGAGAGAATAACTTTATGTTGTTCTAAGCCTTCAGGTTTGTAGGAATTTTTTATAGTAGTTTTAAGAAACTAGTGCACAGGTGAAGGTGGAAAAAACAACTCTCTCCTGTTTCAATCTAGCAGTTATGAAAGAGCCTCATCCTGGAACATTATGAAGCTGGTACTCAGATTCTTATTTGGCAATTTGTCTTTATGTACATCTCCTGCTAGCCAGAAGCCTGAAGCAAGAGGGGTAAGTGGTTGGACTGAGGAATCAATGCCAACTCTAAATTTCTAGAGAAAAATTAAGGACAAGGACCTTAGAATTCTGGCTCTTTCATGAATCTCAGCCTTAGCTGGCACATTTAAACAGCATGGAAAGGTTAGCTGCAGAAGAGAAGGTTACTCGGCTTACGCAGGTTCTGTCTTTTCCTTGAGATCTTCCAGTAACTCAGATCCTATCTTTTCCACAAATATATCCCAGATTATTTTAATCCCAATAATGTTGACCCCCTTGAAAAATGTATGGCATCAATCAGCTGTGTATCTCATTTGGTACTTAAAATCTATCATATACAGCTTTTCAATTATTATGGCTTGGCTCCTAAGCAATACTGTGAGTCAACTGAGGAAAAAAATATCTAATTTTGTATCTTGAGTATCTAGCTCAATGCAAAAATACCATTAGGCATGTGCATAAAGAAATGTGCTAAGAATTATGCATTTTAATTGTGTTGATAATGCGTAGTCCAATGCCTAATACTAAGTAAATGATAAAAGGAAAAAAAAAGCTTTGATTCTTAACCTTTGAATTTTACTATAATAGCATTTTTTCCCTGCCCAATAAGATCTCCCTTTTTGCTAATGGACCCTGTCAACATTGACTACAACAGTCAGCATTTAATTAAAGTAGGAACATTTGGAATCTTTCCCTGGGATTGATATAAAGACATTGGGAAAAAGATTTCCCTGTGCTAAGTTTAAGCTGGTCAGTGCTACACTCACTGCCCCATGGAGAAGGCGTCTCTGTATCAGGAAATTGTGGAACCAACATACAAAAAGAAACAGAGTCAGGCAGAAGTTATTAGGTGGATGGAAAGTAAGAAAGATCTGACAGCGTTGTAATTCCAGATTCCAGTTCCAGAACCTGAGGTTCTTGTTCCTGGAGCACTTTTTTCTGGTTCCTTGAATTACCTTAATTTACTTCCTGGTTGTATGTACCAATACATTTCCTTCAGTATGAACTTAATCTAGTTTTACATGGGTTTCTGTCACTTACAATTAAAAGAGCCTTAATACAACTTGGGAGCCTCAAAACTAAAAATATTTTCACAGTCTCCTGAAGCTGTTTTAAGGATCCATGAAAATAACCTATATCTCCATGCAATGCACACACATACATGTACAGATATAATTCATTTCCTAAAAGACATTTGGAGTTGCCTATGAGTCCTGTCTCAATTCCGATGCATAACACTTCAAATTTGGTCTAAACAAACCAACAGTGAATTACAAAATGGAAAATTCATGCACATATCAAAAATCTACAATATGATCTTTGTTTTTCTGATATTTTTCAAAAAGTAGATTATTCGAAAGTTCAGTGAAATTGTAAAGAGAAACCAAAACATTTATTGTCTAGCCATTACCTAAGTTTCATGACATCTCTGTAAGATGATGTGACGGGCCAAGGGGATGTAGAGTACAGCATGGGGAGTACAGTCAGTAATATCGGCATGACCATGTATGGTGTCAGACAGGTTCCAGGTGGTGATGACCACCCAGGTGATCATTTCATAAGTCATTATGTGTATCATCACTATGTTGTACACCTAAAATGAATATAATATTACATGTCAACTATAATTAAAAAATAAAAATATATTAAAAAAACAAAAAATAAATATATAAATATAAAGCACCCTGAGAGACAAAAAAGATGATGTGATATAAAATACTAGAAATAATAAAAAATGATAAAGTTGATTAATTAATATTGATATAGCTATCCTCCCAAATTCAGATTGTATTGATTGAATCCACTACTTACTATTTATGATAACTTACATGTAACTGAATATTTTATCAGCATTTGTTCTTCTGTTTAAGCTCCTTTATTTCTCACCTGATTGTTAAAAATTGAGAGTGATTGAGTGGTAGAGCAGGCACACTAAAGATATGTTGTTCACAGGGCTATGTCATGGGCATATATAATTTTGTCCAGAATTCCTTTATTTGAGATACTGGCTCTGGACTACTACACAGAGATTCATGGAGAATAACCAGTAATTAATCTTAAGAGTACAAGGCTACTCTACCAAATGGTATTAATTGATATAATTATCAGATGTACAAAGGTTTGTTCACTACATATTATAGTTATTAAATTTATATATATGCATGTATATATATTTATATTTCAAATTGTCATTGAAAGTGTTTGAGCGGCTATGTTTCGACACATCTGTCCAGGTGCCTATAGTGTTGCAGCAGGCACTCTCTCAGGAGTGAGGTGGAGTAACCATGGTATATACAGCAATCAAGTTTTCTGCCACACACAGTTTATACTTTAGTGAGGAAGACTGTCAGTAAATGAAACCAAAACAAGCTCAAGAATGGCCAGGGTTGGAGAGTGCCTCTTTAATTAAAATAATCATAAAATACCGCTCTGAGGAGGAGACATTTGGGTTGAGAACCAAATAACGAGAATGAGACAATCAAGTTCAGGTTGTTGGGAAAGAGGAAAGCAAGTGTCTAAAGTAGAGAGAAGAGCCAGAATAATGGTCGTCAGGAAGGAATGAACATGGCATGTAAACAGGTTGGATTCTTCTGGGTACGAAGGAAGGCCCTGGGAATTTTAAGCAAGTGAATGACATAATCTGATTTACATTTTTTTCAAAGATCATGCTGATGGTTGGGCAAAACCACTCTGAGTGTAAGGTTGTTTCATTCTTTCAACTAAAGAAGTTTTCCTGTTTCCATTAAATACCTGGAATAGATAAATCTTCCTCTGCAGTATTATTTTGAACTGTCGATTTTATTGGTATAAACGTTCTCTGAAAAGAAAAAAGAAAAGAAAAGAAAAGAAAAGAAAAAATCTAGGATCCATTGTCACATCCCTTTATAGACAAACAATCAGCACGGTGAATTGTGCCTAACAACAATCAACCTAAAATGTTCCCCTGTGTTCCCTCCAAAACTCTATGAGCCCAGACAGGCTGGACACACACTGATGAGACTGGAATGGAGTCCTGTGAATAGAGTAGCCAGCTGTGATTTGAGTGGTGGGGGCAGCGCCAGCTTGCTCTTGGCCTCTTCAGTCTGGACAGCCGCATCACTTGGGCCAAGCAATTGTCCTCCATGCATGGTTTGCTACTAACTGTGCAACAGAAGAGGACAAGAGCACCTGGTGCCTGCTTGCAGTGCAGGCTAGAGAATACAAGATAAACAAACACTCCCGCTAACATTGGTGATGGCACATGTGGGGTGAGCACCGGTTCTTTAATCTCTGTGGACTCCACCAGCCAGATATTCTCATTTCAAATGCTCTTCTTAGAATTTCATCAGGACTGATACTGCACAAAAGACCCTTCTAGACGAGAGGAAGGCATTTTATCCACCAGCGCCAGACAAAAGCCTTAGGTACTTTATTGCTCCCTGTGATTTTACTCACGTGACAGAGAGAGACAAATATGGAGATATAAATACTGTTAAGTCATAATTAGGTGAAAAGTATTTTTTCTGGAGAGCCCTCAATAGTACCCTTTTTCCTGCTTAGGTTTTAAATAATTAAAAATGAAACAATGGAATGGCAAGTGGAGGAAAGCACGGCATCATAAAATTAATCCATGTGCACAATGCAGCCCATTATGAGAACTCAGATTCCCAGAACACGGCATGTCTGAGTGTTTTACAACACTGCTCATGGTCAAGGTCCAGACCTGGAAGAGCAGCAGAAAGCACACGCTGGGTTACCAGCACACTCCCAAGAAGAAGTATGAGCCTAGGTTACCCCTGTCAGGTTTATTTCTCAGATAAGTCCAACCTTCTGGGGCAAGTGAGTCATGATGCAGAGGCCAAGTGTTACACGAATTTGGATCCCTCTACAAGAAAGGAATTATTAGGAGTTAAGAGAAAGGGTTCCTCCTTAACATTGGGTATTAGCTGTTTGACTGGTTTTCACTTTTAAATAGCTAAATGAATGAGTAGGAAGAATGTTGTAGATTAAAATAGATAAACAACAAAAGGGAAAAAAAAGTAGAGATATTTGGGAAGAGGAAAAATAAACAGTACATAGTACGGATTTGGGGAGCAGCTAAATGGAAGGGTCAGGAAATTATGGAATCTTTTTTAGAGCAGCATCTGACACTAAGTAATCTGGTTCACTTGGGCAACATAATGCACATATGGATGTAACATCCAGTCATTGCATTCTAGTAATTGACTAGAATCTGAATGCATTAAGACGAGGAATCAAATGAGGGAGAGTATGAGTTTTGTTTGTCCTAACTTTTTTTTGAATCTTCACCTGAGGTCA
Source organism: Phyllostomus hastatus (assembly GCF_019186645.2). NCBI lineage: Eukaryota > Metazoa > Chordata > Mammalia > Chiroptera > Phyllostomidae > Phyllostomus > Phyllostomus hastatus. The sequence goes on along the minus strand of NW_025334033.1, from coordinate 55,213,471 downwards.
TGTTTATTGATTTTAGAGGGTGAGAGAGAGAAAGAGAAACATTGATGTGAGTGAGAAATATCTATTGGTTGCCTCCTGCACGCACCCCAGTGCCCTGACCAGGGATTGAACCCACAACTTTTTAGTGTACAGAATGACTCTTCAACCAACTGAACCACCTGTCTAGGGTGTGTTGCTCTAAATCTGACTTTTGACTTTTTTAAAAAAGATTTTCTTTATTTAAGTTTACAGAGAGAGGAAGGGAGAAAGAAAGAGGGAGAGAAACATCGATGTGTGAGAGAAACATTAATCAGTAGCTTTTCACACACGCCCCAACCTGGGACCAGAGCTACAACCCAGGCAAGTGCCCTGACCTTCAGAAATCCAACTGGCCACCTTTTGCTTTGCAGGAGGACGCTCAATCAACTGAGCCACTCAGGGCAACTTTTGACTTTTGGCATAAGTTTATTTGGGGAAGATATTGTTTCATCTTGGCTAGTCATAAATGATTATAGCCACCAAATAGAGAGGCTCACCAGAATTCTAATCCCCAAGGGATTATTTTGATGTAGAAAGACTGGCAGTGTCTATATTAAACTTAATATGTGAATCTGTGGAGACTTGACCATCTCTGCATTTCATGGTTCCTCCTGGACCCATGGGAAGGATGCTGAATGTTCTCCTAAGTTTTTCTTCTATTTTCAGAATTTGTTAAAAAGAGCAAACACCTGGGATTATTTTGACTGCATACTTGCTTGTAGTTGATGTGGGTGAGGCTTTCAGATGCCCAGCATCCCATTCCCTTGATTATGCCAAGGAATTTTTTTCCTTAAATGGAAACGATCTGGGTTGGATTGTAATTATTGGTACCTGTCTGCTGTGGTCTTCTCACAGAAGACCCTTGTTCTAGCCATGTCTGGCACATGCCCTAAGCTTAGCTAAGCGGAATATGGCTGAAGTGTTCCCTTTGTTCCCTCTCAGTGTCTATGAGTTCAGACAGGCTGGACACACACTCCTTAGTTAGTGACCCAGGAAGATGGTAGTATTTGGAGAACATGTTCATTTCAACACAGGAATAAGAGAAGTTACAGTGGAATAATAAGTTACAGTGGAAGGAGAGACAATCATGCAGGTGGCCACAGTGGGGACTTTAGACCAGCTTTTCTTGCCCATACGATAGTTAGTTGCATTTCCTTTCTTCTGGTTTCAAATATATGGAATTCTTATTTTCTACTGTCCCCAAGCCTGATCCCCCAGCACCCATTTGATTTGCTGATGAGTGTCTGCTGCCTGCCATTACCCCAAAAGTCCTGGAAATAGACCGACCCTTGCTTGAAATAGCCGGAACGAGTGTCAAGTTTTGCTTGTAGGCAAGAACTCCCTCTGAAGGAAATTTAAAAGTAAACATCTTTGATAAAAAAAATAAATGTTTTATACATGAGCCTATCAATTCATTTAATATTTATTGAGTACCTGCTATTTTCTAGGCCCTGATGCATAATGATGAAAATGAAGACGAAAAGTAAAATATAGGATAGTCTGTACTTTCTTGGAGCTTAGAGTAGAGTTGGAAGAAAGTCATCAAAAATCTGTGAATAAATGCAAAACTACAACTCTAATAAATAGTATAAAGAAAAAATACATGATGCTATAAGAAATTACATTGGAAGAAATTAATTTAGTAAGAGAGATCAGAGAAGATTTCTCCCTTGGTAATGAAGGCACAATAAACATTAACTAGGTGAAGGAGGGGAAGAAAAAGGGTAGATTCCTCTTGGAGAAAAGAAAGAAGCTAAGGCCTTTGAGGTAAGGTATTTTAAAAAACCCAAAATATTAAAATGTAAAATATAAACCTGTGTGCAGAAAACATATAAAACCATCATTTCCATTATTAACCTAATACTGATGAGTTAATCGGATTGGGTCTATTTGTCAAGAATGGAGCTGTAGCCAGACATATTTGGAAGTGTGTATTGGAGAATGCGAGACCAGTGGGGGCGCTACCTACATGGGCAATCAAGGCTGGGGAGCCACTGTCATTGGACTAAGGCTTTCTTCTTGCCTCAGAGCCAGGTGAAGCATTAAACTCTAGGAAGAAAGAAGGGCACTGAGAAGAGCTGAGATGGTGTTGCCAAAAGAAGAATAGGGGGTGCTGAAAATAATTTTGCATGATTTTGCCCAGGGTTGGTAACTAGAAAAATATCACAAGGCTATCTCAGAGCCACAAGCATTCTCCAAACTATTTATTTTCAGTCAAATATTAAACATTATGAATGTCCAGTGCAGCAAAATATTTTGTGCAGCTTTTGGATGGTGTAAGGTAATGACCAAATGAAGAAGAATAAAACCCAGCCAGAATTGAGGCAATAGTTAGAACAATTGTAATAATTTATCACCTTTGTGTAATACCATTCAGTTTACAGAGCACTGTAACGACATTGTTTTATTTAATCCTCAAATATCCCTCCGATGGTGAAATTAAAAAATACATTATTTTTCCTCCTTTAGTACACAGAAGAGAAAATTGAGGCTTAATGAGGTTAAAAGGCTTGTCCATACTCTCAGAATTAGTAACTGGTGGTACTAGATAGGAACTCAGGTCACCTGATTCATAGTCCGGAGTTTATTCCAAAACCCAGTCCACAGATTCAGTCCAGTTTACCTTTCCCCAGGGTGCTTCATGCTTGAGAATTCAGCAAAAGAGATTTTATCAGTTTAGCTGGTATACACTGACCAGTGTGGTGTAACCCCCCACTAGCAAGGAATTTGAGATGTTTAGTCTAAGCAGAGAAAAACTCATTCCATTTAACAATGAAAGAGGAAAAGGGAAAGTTACAAATGTTTCAGTCAAAAGGAAAATGGGTTTAGTGGCCCCGTTTGCATCACTCTTTTTTGAAGGATGTGCTCAATCTCGTAAATTAGTTTAATTATAGAGATGATAAAGGGAGAGGTCAAGACTCTGAGTTTTCTCGATGTCCACACCTTTAACAAGGACCAGTTTGTGAGATATTTGGAAGATGCTAAAGTAAAATATAAATTATTTCATATGAAGAAGCAGCTTGACAAATAGCATTTTCTGTGTGAACCAACACTGTACATTAGAATTAGGAATTCTTTAAAGTTGTTGTTCTCTGGTGGCCACATTCTGATTGACATTGAAGGCAACTAAGCACAAAAAATTTTAAAAAGTGGAAGTGGGGGAAGGGAGATCAAGAACATTAAGGATTTATTCAAGGAAGTTCTTGCATCCTGTTTCAAACTGGTTCAAGGAAATTGATGTCTTTTACGGAAATTGATACATTATACCACCTTTATCTTCCATTGTTAAAGTCCAATGAGTTCAATGGACTCCCTTTACAGGGTGGAAATAAAGCAAACTTTCAGAAGAGATTCACAAACTTTGATCAGTTTGAACTGAATTCACAATTTTGCTGCTGGCATTGATGGGGATAATCCTCTAGATGTACCTCAATCATTGAACAAGATGCTGTATCTTTGCAGATAAGTTTTAAGAGGAAATGATTGAAAGGAAAGCAAACCATGCTTTAATAAGCCATGATGTCTTGGAATTATAAGAGACCAAATATGAAGCCCAGGACTCCTGAATTTCTGGCTCAAATTGAGATGTTTGTCCATTTGAAATAGGCCCCAGAATTCTTGAGAATAATTCAATTTATCAAATACTAATACACATGTTGACTGATGAAAGTTTATTCATTGTTACAACTAGTCTCTATATAAATTTTCTAAATAAAAATGTTAAAACCTCTTTCAAAATGTTTTGAATTATGATTAAAGATATTTTTTAAAAAAAGCCCTGGCTGGTGTAGCTCAGTGGATTGAGCATGGGCTGCAAACCAAAGTGTCGCAGGTTCGATTCCCAGTCAGGGTACATGCCTGGGTTGCAGGCCATGACCCACAGCAACCGCACATTGATGTTTCTCTCTCTCTTTCTCCCTCCCTCCCCTCTCTAAAAATAAATAAATAAAATCTTTAAAAAATCTTATTAAAAAAAGATATAATTCATGAAAAATTAGGGAGTTCCATAAATATGCATCTTCCCCTCAATGAGGGCACCTATGCCCTCTTACTCTTGACAGTTTATAAAACACAAAAGGAGATGCTATTGTAGCCATCTGTTTGTCTTTCTAAAAAATAAGAAATAAACAAGGACCACAATGTCATACTTTTTGAATATTCATTAATTCAGCAATCATTTATCAGGCACCTATGTCCTCTACGCCAACTATTGCTCAAGGAGCCAAAGATGCAGCAAAATAGCTAAAACACCTGACCTCCTGGAAATTACAATGAACACCACACATAAGTAAAATTTCTGCTGTGTTAGATAGTGGTGAGTTCTAAGGAAAGAAAATAAAACAGTAAAAGTCTTCTGCAATTTTTAGAATAGTTTCTCTAGGGATGACTTCATTGAGATGAAAAGAATTCATTTGGATATCTGGCAGAAAGAGTATTCTGATCTGAGGGTTAATGCCAAGTGAAAAAGTTCTGTAGCGGGAGCATGACTGGTTCATTGCAAGAATAGCAAGATCAGTGTGACCAGAGAGAAACAAACACTGAGGACTGGGTGGAGGAGAGAGGTGGGTAGGAGACAAAGACACTTGGTACCCGCTGGGATGGGGGAAGAGGCAGAGGCCTTGTATGGCTTTAGGTCAACATACGGAATTTGACTTTTACTCTCAGCGAGATTAGATCTTTAGTAAAATATTTATAACAAAATGCAGATATGTTTTTGTAATTCCAGAACCTGATCCTGATACAAAACATTTTAAACTCGAGTTTTCTGAATATATTTTGTTGGGGACATTTAGCTTTGTACAAAACTTCTCTATTGGAATTTGTTTTTGCTTTATAAAAGTCAGTTTTTAAATGTTTTAAATGCTCTGGGAAAAGAAAATTTCCATGTAAAAGATTACTAAGGTAAATTATAAATGAATTGCCCTTTAACTTAATGGTTTTGTAAGTTCAGATTCTTCACATCAATTTTCCCTAAAGTTAGATGGATGTATAATTTTTCTTGAGGTCTTAGGATATATTCAAAGAAACTTTAAAGGTAATTTACATATACATGTTGACATGTTTTTATTAGGTTAATTTACATTTATCAACATGTTCTACACAGAATTAAGTAATGAAAATCACAGAATCTTAAAATTCCATTCTCCCTTTCATGTCCTTATTAGGTCCTGGAAATAAGAGTTGGACGCAAATATTTCAAAGGCTCTTCCAATTCTCCAGGTTCTAGAGGCTATGTTGCAAGTTTATAGACATTACATCTTAAACATAAAAAGCCATATAGAGTTGTAAAGGGACCACCTTTGTAGCTAAGGAGCTAGAAACTAGAAAAGTTAAACAACTTGCTGAATTACTAACTTCATCGGGATGAGCACCCAGGTGCCTCTGTGTATACTTCACCATATTTCCAATGAGCTCTCTGCTTTTGCATGATTTCCTTATGAAGGACTTCCATGGGTGGGTAACTAAGGAGCCTGCTCTGACGTGATCATGCTGTTCCTTGATAAGTGGTTGTGTCTTCATTACCTAGCCCTCCTATTCTTGCTTGGGTGTCCACTCTCATTCTAGTCCCTTCCCTTCAGTATCCCCCACAATTCTAATTTGTTCTAGATAATTTTGGTTTTCATCCTAGTGCCGTGGAGAGACTTTCCTACATTTTCTCAGTTCTGTTCCTATTACTTTTCATGAAGTTCAATCTCTTTTCCATATACACAAGAAAAAGGACATGGGCCTCGTTTTTACCTCTCTGAAATTTCATCTTGGTGATTTTATGAGACCCTGGACACCTTTGTGTTCTGCTCTCCTGCTGTCTTTTGTTTAGAATGTCAGAAAAGTTGGGCTTCACGTGTTGAGTCTAATGGGGGTAACAGAAGATCAAGAGTTCAGGTTGATGCCAGCACTACCAATTTTTTCCTGTCTTCAGAGTTCTGGCTTCATGCAGCAGACAGAAGGTGAACCTGGTCTGATTCCAGCTGTTGAAAGCCAGCAGATTTACTAGACATGTGCAATCATTTTAATGCTATTAAAATTGGCAGGAAAGACTTTGCTATTACAAGCGTTTTGAATATTAGATCTTGTCTTTTATATATTACCATTTGCTAACAACATGTGAAATAAAATCCTAAGTAACCAGAGAGATTTTTGGAGCGAGCAAGTTCTATTAATTTAAAAAGAGATAAGTACCACCTAAAATGACTGTCTATAAAGCTTTCCAATTGCACATTGTCTTGAAAAACTGCATCTTTTGAAACCCATCTTCTCTTTTTGCCTTCCTCCCCATTTGTTCTATTTGAAAAAAAAAGAAGAAAGTTAAGTATCTTAAAATGCTCGAAAGTCTTCTGTGAGTTTAGGGCCTGAACTTCAGCTGATAATAGACCAGAACCCCTAGTCACCTACCCAGGTAGACCCTTGGTGACAAGGCAACCATTTACTACTTATCCTGAGTTGGGGGGTCAATGGACATTTTGGACCGAGTGCTATTCTTCCAATAACATTTTGAAGAGCTGGACCATGAATTCAGGCCAACTGTGAGATGACCCTGATGTACCTCTCAGCCTTTTTCTAACCCAATAGTCCCCATTTAGACCCTACTTAAAATCATGGGACATTATAGTTTAAAGTGAGCTCATCTCATTGGGAGGTCAAGCACAAGGCCAGTGTACTTTTTAGTACCATCTGTCATCGGAGGTGCTTGCTTCAGCCAGCAGTGACCCATCGCATTTCAGTTTGGATTCCTCCATAGCTAGACATTTACCACATCTAATGAATTAAACTTTGCAGTATCTCTTGTCTCTGCCCCCTCCTTTCTATTCTTTTGCCTGATCTAGATCAGACCTTTATTTCCCTGAGGCAGATGATTAAAATAGCTTTCAAACTGTATCCCTTATTATCTCTCCCCTGTTTCTAATCCATTTTACTAATTAATGTCAAATTGATCTTTCAAAACTCAAATCTGTTCTTTTACTCCCTGCTCAATAATTTTAAATGACACCTAATAGCCCAGGCTTTAATAAATGTCTCTAAGGCAGGTATTTGGGTAGGGAATGAAGCATTGTGGAAATTCCATGAGTATTGACATCGAAGAGACTTGGGTTCAAACCCCAGCTCAGCCTACTTCTAGCTGGGTAATTTTGGAAAAGTTATTTCATATTTCTAAAACCCAGTTCCCTCAACTATGAGGTGAAAGTGATGATACCTATTTCCTGGTACTGGTGCAAAGATTAAATGAGATACTAGTTATTAGGTAACATCTACTTGGAAAAAAAGTAATTATCTGTATCCTGAGCCTTCTCCAGTGTAACTAAAAATTTTTTCCTACTAATTTTCTATCAGAATCCTATGTTCCAGCAGAACCTAGTCTGTGTCGTATTTGTCTTTTATACCATATTTGGTTGCAGCCTTCTTAAGAGTAAAGATATCCTTATAGTATTCAGAATGCTTTGTGTATATTAGGTACTCAATAAATATCTGTTGAATTTAGAATTCTCAAATTGACTTTACCACCCAAAAGAGCTATTTCTCTCTTGTAAAATTTTAAACTTTCTTTCTGAGTCTAACTGAACTTACCAGGCCTGGGCAGGGAGAGTCCTTTCCCTGCATCTGATCCTCCACGATTCAACAGATTTTCAAGGTTCTAAATGGATGTGGAGTTTTCTATTACACTTGAGTCCTTTGGCCTAGATTTTTATAGCTTGAAGTAAATATGGCAATCGGACTCTCTTTGAGGTTACTTGCAGTGTCCTTTTAATGGTCAGCAAGATAGAGAGCAGTGGAAGAGCTTCCTTTAAATTAGTTTGATAACTGGGCAAAGGGACAACAGATCCTTGGAGCAGGTCAGTTGGCCACTTCCACAAATGGCAGGCGAGTGCTGATGGGGAGGGATATCATGAATGTGCTAGGAAGAAAGTAAGTCACTGGAAAGATGTTTGTGAAGTTTTATTTAATCAAATGTTTGTTACTTTTCAGTGCAGTGGGGCACAGAGAGCGCTTGAATTCTGAGTACAGTGTCATTCTGGCTTTGTGTATCCAGTGACTGAGCCATAAGAGGGGAGGTTGTGATAGGTTAATTCGGGGACCCTCTGCAGATAACAGTCCATTGTCTTTCATTCTGCTTGTGTAAACAGTGAGCTTTAGAGAAATAAAAATAGCTATAGCCATTTTGCATGTTTCAGGTGTCTATATGTATCTATATGTGTGTATATATCTCATATACACACTACCTGTAATCTCATAAGGTAGGTGTTTGAAAACTAAATCTCAAAGAGGTTAAGTAACTTGACCAAGTTTGCACAGCTAGTAGGGAGTCAGACAATAGGGTTGCAAACTGAATTCAAACTCACGCCTATCTGACGCCAAAGCCTATGCTTTTGCAGCTATGCTACACTCTATTCAGCCTCCCCAGGGGGGTCCCAGAATAGTTTTATTACAGCTAGTCACAAAGTTCACCCACTCAGTATGAGTGGGCATATCCATTTGATTCAGATGTTTAATGAAGAGTTCTGAGGCAGTTTCCAACTGGAAGTTGACAAAACGGAAACACTACTGCAAGGTTAAGCTGCTTCTTTTAGGTGGATGGCAAAATTGAAGAGTATCCTCTTGCTGTGCCCAAGATCATCCCTTTGGAAGTGACAGAGAACAGAACACATTTATAAGACCTTGGGAAGAACTAGATCTAAGGCAGTGGTTCCCAACCTTTTTTGGCACCAGGGACTGCTTTTGTGGAAGACAGTTTTCCCACGGATCACGGCTAAGGGATGGCTTCATGACCTGCCACCAGATGCAGCTTAATTGTCACTTGCCACTCACAGGGTTTTGATATAAGTCTGCAAGAAATTGATTTATTATGATCCCTGTGCAGTCAAACCTGTCTGCTAATGATAATGTGTATTTGCAGCCACTGCCCAGCCGTCACCGCCTCAGCTCCACCTCAGATCATCAGGCATTAGATTCTCATAAGGAGTGTGCAACCTAGATCCCTCGCAAGCACAGTTCACAGTAGGGTTCCTGCTCCTATAAGAATCTAATGCTGCCCCCCCCCCACACCTACAACCCCACCACTGACCTGACAGGAGGCGGACCTTAGGTGGTAATTGGGGAATAAGTGTAAATACAGAAGAAATTTCACCTCCCTTGACTATTGACCACTCACCTCCTGCCATGTGGCCCAGTTCCTAACAGACCATGGACTGGTACCAGGGGTTGGAGACCCCTGATTTAAGGGATAGAGTGGCTGAATATAAGAGCCTTTGATGAGGAGATGGTAGACCGACCCCTTACCTCTGCCTTGAATTTCAGTTTTTTTAATGTATAAAATAGAGCAAGAGAATCTCTGCCCCTGGCTTCTCAGGAATGCAGGGGTTATTCTGAGCCAATTAATGCAAATGTACTTTCTAAATTGTAAGATTCTGTGCAAAGATCAGGAGTTTTTCACCTCTTGACACTCTGCAATTGGTATGGTGATATCTCATGCAGAGTGAAATTAAGAGAACATATGTGAGATTGATTTCCATGTCCAGTTAAATCCAAAGTTATTTTGGTTGGTTGTTTACCTAAACCTCCCCTTGATCTCCAGGAATAGAATGTCCTTTGAAACCACTGTAAGGGTGTGCCCCATTCCTTAGCCCTTCCAATTGCCTACAGGAGCCTGTGTCAAACACTCTCAGCCAGAGGATACTTACTTCCTTGACACCATTGTCAAGTGGAGTAGAAAAACAAAATCAGGGAGAATGTGATGGACCGCAGGGCGAGTCTCTGCAATATACATCTCAGATCTATTCTTATTTCTGTAAACCCCTGTGCTATTCATTTTTTTAACACACCCATATAGTGCTTACGATGTGTCTGGCATTGATGTAAGAAGTATACAAATACTAACTCATTTCTTCCTCACCTCTGCCCTGTGGTGATAATATGATCCCTGTTTTACACAAAAAGAAAGTGAGCCTCAGAGGTTAATGTTTGAGCTAATAAGGGGAGAGTCAGGATTCTAATAGGTTTTACCTATAAAAATTTATTACATTGATTTAAAATGGAAATCATTTTCAGGGGCTCCTTGCTTCCTTTGTCAATTCTAAATATGCCCGTTTGAGTTTCTGGTCCTGCATTTTTAGACCCATTTGCTCTTACTTCCCACTTACTGTTTGATTTCCTGCCATGTTCTTTCTTCATAATAATTCTAGTCTCTTTTTTTTTTTTTCTGATGACTATTCCATACCTAGTTCCACATCCTTGCTTTTTATTAGATTCTCCTCCCACCCCCGGCTTGGAATGCTTTTCTAGCCTCTTTTTCTAGTTAAAACTTATTCAGCTTGAATTCCATTTTAAGTTTCATTCATGAAAATTTTACTCACAGTTCCAGACTTTCCTGGTTTTAGTCTGCTTAAAATTTCTTTAGCACTTCTTTGTACCTATGCAATGAATAGCACAGTTTTTATTTTTGCTTGTTAATCTTGCCTCCTCATCTGTGTTCAATACGATTAACTTAGGCTATGATACATACTTTAAAAAAAACTGTTTGCCTTCACTAACAAAGTGCTAGGAATATTCTAAATGCTCAGCAAATACATAACTAATTTATAATTATTTGAAAGTTTCTGGCAGAAGTGCTTACTAAACGCATCATCTCATTTGGTTTGTTGTTTCTTTGATGGCAAACAGGTTTCATCTGATGGCCGCTCTGGTGGGTTGGTTAGTCATCGCCACCAAAAAAGCTACGTTGAAATATTTTCAAAGAGTTATAGCTTGTACTCTCTCATCAATCACAGAATTTCCTTCTGCTGTCAGGTCTGTGGTATGGGATTGTGGGGGCAAGCCAATCTTCAATTTGCTAACCCCAGTTTGGTAACAGGGTTACCAAACTAATCTGCTTATGAGGGATGAGGGTTGGATTTCAGCCTAAGCTCACTTTGATATACATGGTTGATGTGTCTGATAGGTGGTACCAAGATTAGAGCAACTCAGGCGGTTGGTGATCAATTATTTGTTAAGATGGTACCAGGGGAGAAAGCGTTTTACCTTTTATTTACCTATTTAGTTTTAGGTTATATGTGTGTTACGAAATCTTCTTCTTCTACAATGTTCATAAGGAATTACTACTTTTGGCTCTAAGATATTTATTTATTTCAGCACCCATCCCTTTCATATCTAGAGATTTGCCCTGATATCATTCCAGAGACATACTCAACACTAATATATTATACAAACAAAAATTGTAAACACGCAATTACCTTTTATGTTATCCTAAATTTGAGACCTATAAAAAACAAAGAAATCCAATTGCCAGAGAAAACAAAACAAAATGACAATTTCCATCCTAATGATATGTCGAGGCAAATGCTTCCCAAATTATGTGTTGCTAAGATTTACTCCTTGAAAGGTCATTTGCCTACAGTTTAGAGCAGAATCTGGACTATTGTGGGATGATGGGGATATTTTATTTGAGGAGATTATGGATGGGTTAATAATTAGAAAACTATTTTATTATAAAAATCTGATGTTTTTTAATTAAGCAATTTTTTTTCTGTTTGATATTTCTTGCTCGTGTGTTTACTTTTGCTGATTTAAGTTTAAAACTGAACAAAAAACAAAACAAAAACACAAAACAAAAGAAAGACATTAAGGAGATTGGCTTGGGAATGTCTAATGAGCATTCCTCCTTTTCTCCTGGCATCCTAGTTTTCACTCTGAGGTCACAAAAAATTGTCCAGCCAGAGCAGAAGGAATTAAGCAGCCTAATTGTTTCTTGGGTATTGGGTAACTCCCTGTTCTTGGTGGGTAGAAAGCCTTTGTTCACACCTTTATCATCGCTGTCTTCTCAAACCAAGATATAAGAAAAAAAAATCAGTTTGATCTGTGTTGGAAATCCAGTTTAACACATGGGGATATGTTTCTAAAATAGCTGCAATCCAAGAAGACTGCAGAAGTTTGCAAGATGAAGCAAGTATGACCTGGCTTGGCATAGTGCCAGGGGTTTCCAACCTGTGACCCAGCATGGCGGCTATGAATACAGCCCACCACAAAATCATAAACTGACTTAAAACATTATGAGATTTTTTTGTGATCACAAGTCACAGTGTATTTAATGTGTGGCCCAAGATTCTCCTTCCAGTGTGGACCAGAAATGCCCAAAGATTGGATACCCTGTAAGAGGAACGTTTCCACTTAGGGTTCAGACAAAGGCACAACTTATCTACCTTTTTCATGACCCAAGATATCTGTGGAATGAATGAATGGTATATATGTAGTATACTATGAATAGTATTATAGTATGAAGAGTATTAATAATATTATATATGTATACATATATATAAAATCTCCATTATGAAAATAATCAATGTAGATCTTGGTTGAGCACCAGAACCATGACCCATTCATTGGTTAGTTAGGCTTACCTTAATTTAAAAGTTTTTATAATCTTTAAATATTAGGATTTTGAAAATAAGATACTTTATATAAATGAGCTCAGAAAATCTTTTACTGAATTTAAAAAACAGAGCATTTGATATAAACTTGTATGCAATTTATTATAATTAGAATAATACAAGTGTGACTTCAATTTAATCACAGATCCTTCTGCACTCAGGAACTGTTGGACTCTTTAGGAACAGGTTTCAGTATCGGTCCGGCCACATTTGTTCCATGCTTACTCTATGTTTTTAGTCTTCTTGTGCGGGGTTCATATCTCTAGATACTGATTTAGAAGTACCTAGAGAACTCTTCTGTTCCGCTTCATATATACCACTTTCTGCCTTAATCACTGTCAGTGCCTTCTGCTGGTTTTTGTCTCTGTGCACAAATACATCCAGACATTGCATTAATTTGCTAAAAGGGTGTCACTTCCCTTTTTCTAATAAAAAAAAAACCACAAAAAACCCATGACATTTCCATACATTTCCTGCTGCTTGTTCGGGGCCTGGGCTCATTTGCATTTTCCTCTCTCCTACAACAGGCTAACCTGAGCTCTCTTGCTTCTCCACACTGTTCTTTCTCTTTGGCTTTCTGCCTTTCAGGACAGGACTGAGTAGCCCAGTCCTCTCACAGTGGTTCTCAGTGTACTGCTGTTATTTACGAGCTATTAGCAACTGTAATTACTAACGGATAAAGTACCAAGAATTGTAAATATTCCCTTCTAAAAATGCAAATGAGAGACGTCTAAAACAGAATGTGGAATTGGAGGACTGCATTTCTTATCACAGAATTTGTAGTTCACCAACACAGTCCTTACTGGAGTCATTTCTAAGTGGTGCAGAGAAGTCGGGATTATGCAACTTAAGTTGGAAACAATGTGGATATGTTGTTTTACAGGTTTAGGAAGAAGAAAATAGACAGTTTTTTTTTTTTTAATTTGAAGTATATTTTATTGATTATGCTATTACAGTTTTCCCCATTTCTACCCCTTTCTCCCCTCCTCTGCCCTGCACCCCCAAACCCTCCAGCATTCCCCCACCCCTTAGTTCATGTCCATGGGTTGTACATATAAGTTTTCTGAGTTCTCTGTTTCTGATACCACTCTTCACCTTCTCATCTATTTTATGCTGAACTATTATATAACTGAACTTTATTATGTAAAAGTGATGTTTTATTTTATGTGTATATGATTGACTACTTACTTTATCTTTTTGTATTTTAAACATATTTTATTGATTTTGCTATTACAGTTGTTTTATTTTTTTCTCCCCTTGATTTCCCTCTGCCCTGTACCCCTTCCTCACCACCATTTCCCCCCCACCCCTTGTTTCATGTTCAGGGGTTGTACTTATAAGTTCTTTGGCTTCTTCATTTCTTACACTATTCTTAACCTCCCCCTGTCTATTTTGTACTCACCATTTATATTTCTCATTCCTTGTAGCTTTTCCCCTATTCTCTCCCCACCCCTCCCCACTGATAACCCTTCAAGTGATCTTGATTTCTTTGAATCGGTTCCTGTTCTAGTTGTTGGCTTAGTTCATTTTTTTTTTTGTTTTTTTAGGCTCAGTTGTTGATAGTTGTGAGTTTGTTGTCATTTTGCTGTTCATATTTTTGATCTTCTTATTTTTCTTAGATAAGTCCCTTTAACATTTCATATAATAAGGGCTTGGTGATGATGAACTCTTTTAACTTGACCTTATCTAGGAAGCACTTTATCTGCCCTTCCATTCTAAATGATAGCTTTGCTGGATGTAGGCCCTTGCTTTTCATGACTTCAAATGCTTCTTTCTAGCCCCTTCTTGCCTGCAAGATTTCTTTTGATAAACCAGCTGATAGCCTTATGTGAACTTTGTAGGTAGCTGTTCCTTTTCCTCTTGCTGCTTTTAAGCAGCAAGATTCTCTACTTATCTTTGATCTTGTGTGATGTAATTATGATGTGCCTTGGTGTGTGCTTCCTTGGGTCCAAGTTCTTTGGGGCTCTCTGAGCTTCCTGGACTTACTTTAGCAACCATATTGTATTTTATATGCTATGAATGTAATCATAAGTGACCTCATATGTGATAATGTAGTTTAATTTATGTCTCTAAAAAATAATAGACCTCTGGTCAAGACAGCAGCATAGGCAGCCATGGCTCACCTCTTTGCACAAAATTATAACTAAAATATAGAAGAACCACTACTGAAAACTGTTAGAAATCAAGTTGAACAGAAGTCTGACAACTATGGAATTAAAGAAACCACATCTATCCAGACTGGTAGGAAGGGCACAGATGCTGAACTGGCTGGTCCCTGACCCACATGTGGTGGAGAAAAATTTTGGAGGGATATCTTCTTAGGAGCAAGGAGTCCCAGCCCCACACTAGGCCCCCCAGCCCAGGGTTCTTCCAGTGTCAGGAAGATAAGTTCCCACAACTTCTAATTGCAAAAACCAGCAGGGACTGAGTCAGCAGAAGAAACTTCTGGAGCCCCAAGCAGTTGCTTTTAAAGAACCTATACAAGGACTCACGTACTCAGACTCACTCCCTCTGAGCTCCAGCACTGGGGTAGCAGCTTGAAAGTCATCAGTGGCATACAGGGAGGAACTGAAGTGCCTGGCATTGAGGCAAGCAGAGGCCATTGTCCCTTTTCTAAACCCTCTTCCAACAGAGCTGGCAAGTTGGTGCCATATCTGAGACTGCATCAACCTGGCTAACACTGTTAGACCTGCCTAGGAGATCCCTGGAGACTCTGTCCCACCCAACTTGTGGGCTCATCCAACTTGCTTTTTCATATGAATGGCTACTCTTGGATCATGCTTCACAACTTCCTAAATCCTCTTAAACAAGCAACAGCTGGCCTCAGTTAGGCTTATGCCCTGTATTAGCAGCAGTCAGCCTAGATTCACAGCTTGGGTTCCAGTGGAAATTTCCAAGCCCAGCACAAGTAGCAGCCATCTCAGATTGCTTTATAGCTCAGGCACGGTGGCCCTGGGCAGAACACAGGTGGGGGCTGACATTGGCCTGTACCACTTGGGAAACCCCAGAGCCACCACACCCAATGGTCAACTGCAGACCATGTTGGAACACCACCACCCTATCCCTGCATAGATGATCCTCTGTGCACAGGACAGAGGTTGGTCAGTGGCTACTGCCAATCCCTTCAGCTGATTGGCCTGGGTAAATCACTCCCATTGATCTGCCAACAGCAGACCAAGGTTTAATTACAAGAGAAGGGTGTACTCAACCCACATGAAGGATACACCCTGAGTACCCAGCTTGGTTGATAGCAGAGACTGTGCTACTTAGGGTTCAAAGACCAAGAGGACACCTACTATATTAGGCCTTGCTACCAAGACAGGGAGTCATAGCAGCTTTACCTAGTACATAGAAACAAATACAGGGAGGCTGCCCAAATGAGGGACAAAGAAGCATGGCCCAAATGAAAGAACAGATAAAAAAAAAACAACAGAAAAAGAACTAAACAAAGTGGAGATAAACAATCAGTCTGATGCAGAGTTGAAAACACTAGTTATTTGGATGCTCAAGAAAATTAATGAGGACCTCAACAGCAAAGAAAACCTCCAACCAGAAAAGAAGGATACATTAACTGAAATAAAGAACAATTTATAGGGAAACAACAGTAGAGTGGATAAAGCCAAGAATCAAATCCAAAGATTTGGAACATATGGAAGAAAAAAATCAATCAGAACAACAGGAAGAAAAAAAGGATCTCCAAAAAGTAAGGATAGTATAAACACCCTCTGGGACAAAGTTCAAGAGGTCAAACATTCACATTTAGGAATCCAGAAGAGAAAGAGCAAGAAATTAGAAATCTATTTGAAAAAACAGTGAAAGAAAACTTCACTAATTTGGTGAAAGAAATAGACATGCAAGTCCAGGAAGCTGAGTCTCAAACAAGAAGGATGCAAAGAAGCCCACTCCAGGACACATCATAATTAAAATGCCCAAAGTTAAAGATGATGTGAGAATCTTAAAAGCAACAAGAGAAAAGCAGTTAGTTACCTACAGGGGAGTTCCTATAAGACTGTTGGCAACAAAGAAGTGGCAAGAAGGATTCAAAGTGATGGAAAGCAGGGATCTACAGCTAAGATTTCTCTATCCAGCAAAGCTATTATTTAGAATCAAAGGGCAGATAAAGAACTTCCCAGACAAGAAAAAACTAGTTTATCATCACCAAACTACTATTACATGAAATTTAAAGAGACTTATTTAAGAAAAAGAAAATTAAAAAAACTATAAATAAAAATGGCAATAAATACATATCTATCAACAATTGAATTTAAAAAACAAACTAAGCTAATAACAGAGACAGAATCATGGATACAGAGTGTTTTGATGGTTGCCAGATAAAAGGAGGGTGTAGGGGAAGTAGGTGAAGAGGTGAGGGGATTAAGAAGTACAAATAGCTAGTCACAGAATAGCCATGGGGGTGTAAAATACACCATAGGGAATGGAGTAGCCAAAGAATTTATATGTATAACCCATGGCCATGAGCAATGGTGGGTGGTTGGCTGAGACACTGGAGGTTGCTGGGTGGAAGGGGCAAAGGGGGAACAATTAGGACAACTATAATATCATAATCAATAAAATATAATAAAAAACTAATTTCAATTAATACACTAAATTAGAGCAGATTCAAGGATAGAAATCATAATTTTCTGGAATATTCTTTTGAAAACGTAGTTAGAGATGAAATGTGCACACCATGAATATACTCATGGAAGAATGTTATTTGTGTGTGTACCTTGTAACAAACAAACAAAGGAAAACTCTGCTGAGAACCTCTGTTGTAAGGACTGTGACATTTAGTTTTAAAGCTCAGGGTCAGGGATGTCACTGCTTGTTTCCTTTCTAACCACCAGGCTACAAAGTCCTCACTGAGTAGTTTCTCCAGAGTCTCTTCCTGGTGCTCATCACAGCCAGTCTATTCTCACCCTTGGCCCTGTCTGGTCTCTCCTCTCAGCAATCTGGGGATGGCTCTGTCTTGATTTCTTGCAATGAAAGGAAAGGGAGAGCTTCTCTGCAGCTGGCTCCAGGAAGACCTTAGGTACCACAGACTCCTGCCCCCGTGATGCTCTTAGTATTGTTTGCTAGAGATTTGCCCATTGCATAGAGCTGGTATGGATCATAGATCCCATGGTACCACAGCCCGTGGTACCAATTCAATATATTTGTAGAATTAAATTAAAGCTAAAACCACTGGTAAATTTCTCATTTATTTTAAAATGTCAGCTATCCCAGAAGGAAAAAAAAACTTCTTGACACTTTCAAATCCCATTATGCTTTTCTTATGTTACCAATCATGCCTAGACAGCCTCCTGGAGAGTCACTCTGGAACCATGTAAGGGGAATAACAATGCATTGCCCAACCTGTTATGTCACATAAGGTTTCTCTCCAACTGTTTACACAGAACTTAATCTCCAGCAAATGTGTCAGAGAAGAGAGCTCTCAGATTAAATTTTTAACTTTGTAATTAAAAGAAAAAATTAAACCTTTGAAAAAATGGGAATAAAGTGCAACAAAACCTATACTTCTCAATGAAATTAGCAAGCCCCTCCACCTCTCCTTTCTCTCTGAGAGACTTGGGACAAACCCTGACTGACCTGGGCGGCTCTTCAATGATGTATTCTGTATGTATTTTCCAAACTCAGTTTGAAGTAGGCTAATTTCCCATATTTCTTTGTAAGTGCCCCCAAATCCATTCCCGGGTGTGGATTTTGTGTTAAGAAGAAAATCCTTCAAGAGCATGTACTTTCAAATGTTCTCTTTTATTTCTCACAGCACTTAGTCTATTGCATAGTGAGTAGATGGTCAGAAACTGCTTGTTAACCAGCTCACTTATGGGCTCCTGCTGTTCATGGGGTAGAAACTTGATAAATACTGTCGGCTGTCTGCCTGACTTTAGAGGCTAATTATTCTTTTACATTGCATGTTAAAGCTCTGCCACGTCCTGTGTAACTACAAATTTGACACGCGAGGGTGCATTTTTAGGCATCCCACCATGGAACAAAGAGACGACTAAAACAGGGAAGCCTTGCAAATATAAATTTATTGTATTATTTAGTTTATGTTCAGAGGTGGGAGCCATAGGTTATTTGATGTGTAATAATAATAAGGATATTGCTGCAGTATTAGACATGCAGTAGGGTTTCAAAAATTATCTGTTACTTTGCTGGATTTAAAATTTCACTGTGCCTCCTCTCACATTTATATTAGTGTGAGTGTTTATAAATACCAAGAATGCACTCTTTTCTGTTGTTGACTGCTTGAGAGTCAGTACTGAGAACAAACAATTCAAATGTGAGAAGCTTAACCTCAAGCATTGTCTTTTTTAATTTCCAACCTCACACCTTCCCCTTCAGCAACCACCAGCTTGTTCCCTATATCTTGCCTATACATTTATCTTCTTTTTCTGTAGAATCCACATCGAAGTGTCTTTGTCTGACTTATTTTACTTAGCATAATGCCCTTTAAGCCCATCTATGTTGCCATAAATGGCAAGATTTTATTCTTTAGTCTTTTTATTGATACATAATATTCCATTACATAAATATATCTCACATCTTTTTTTTAATCCATTCATCTATTGATGGCCATTTAGGTTTTTTTCCTTGGCTATTACTAGTTATGCTTCAGTGAACATAGAAGGACATATCTCTTTTTGAATTAATGTTTTGTTTTCTTTGGATAAATCCCCAGCAGTAGAATTGCTGTATTTTATGGCAGCTCTATTTTTAATTTTTGTTTTCCAAAGTGTCTGCACTAATTTTCCATCCCACCAATAGCGCATGAGGGTTCCTTTTTCTCTACATCCTCACCAGGACTTGTTATTTGTTGATAGACATCCCAACAGGTATGAGATGATATCTCATTGTGGTTTTAATTTACAATCCCCTGATAATTGGTGATGTTGAACATTTTTTAATATGTCTGTTGGCCATCTGTATGTCCTCTTGGGAGATATGTCTGTTGAAGTCCTCTGCCCATTTTTAAATTGGATTGTTTATTCTTCTGGTTTTAAATTGTACGAAGAATTCTTTGTATTTTGAAATACTAACCCTTTATCAGATGTATCATTTGTGAATACCTTCTCCCTGAAATTGTTTTGTATGTAATGGTGATTGAGTTAGATTAGTGATAAATAATATTTTCTTTTATTTTTGTCTATACTACTTTTATAATAAAAATAGTTATACATTTTACAGGACATCACTTAAAAGTTTAGTTGTTTTTTTTTTTTTTTACTAATTTGATGGATCAATGATGTCATTATTGTGTTACACAGCCTTTGTCAACTTTCAATGTAGTCAACAGAATTAAGAACCTATATAAAAATGTTTTAAAACACTAAAAAAAATCCTCTGTTCATAACTTTGTGTTTAAAATGACATGATTTTTGATGTATGTACTGTGTTAGGCAGCTGGATTGCTTTCCTGAAATGCTCTCTCCCATCCTCAGAGACTGTGAAATCCCTTGAGACTTTGGGACATTCTGCTGTCTTGGCCAGGAGAAAGTTCTTGCCTATTCAGTTTCTGCCACTGCCTTTGGCACCTACCAGCCTCCTTCCTCTTCCCCTCCCTGGTTTCTGTATAATAAGTGTGTCTGGGTTTCTGTTGCACGGAACGTCCCAGCGCAAGAGACTCTAGGGCAGTCAAACAAAGGCAGGATTTCATTCACCTGGCATGCTGACCCCTTGGATTGTGGCTGGAAACTGGGCACTGGGGCCCCAGGCCTGAGAGCAGCACCTTACGTAAGCCCCAGTGCTTGCAGCTGCTGCCTGCCCCTTCTGTGACAAGGGAGTTGTTCTCTCACAGCAGTACATACATTTCTCTGTGTTGGCCAACACATTTCCCCACAATTTAAAAAACGTCCGCTCTCTTCTGCAGATATCGTCCTCCATCTCACTATACTGATCCCTATCTTGACTCAACTGGGGAGGAAAATTCACATGTTAGTAGATTAATGTAATTTACTATTGGCAAAACTCCCATCATAACTTTCTTACACCTTTTCTGTTCTCTATGACACAGCTGTGCCATAGTTAAAATAACAACAGGACGGGCTTGCCATGTGTTCCCTAGATCCCGTGTCCTTTCCTGTGTACACATTCCCCGATGCAGGGGTGACTCCTGAGACACCAGAGCAAGGCTGTGTGAGCCTGGGTGGGATTCTCTAATGAGCCTCAAACCCTGAACCTGAGAAAAAGAGGAACGGGGTTTCACACCATTCTTCCAGCTACTAGCCATTTAGATTTTGTGACCCAAACCAGCCTTCTGAGTGGTTGTCCAGGTAAGGTGTGTCTCCCAAGAGCTTCTGGAAAGATGATGCCTGACTCCTTTTTTGGGGAACAACTTTATGTACCCAGGTACAAATGTAGTGAAGGCAAGCGGATGTCCCCTGCCACCTAAGAGAGAACAGGACCACAGCAACCAAACTCTGAATCAGCTTTTCACATTGCTGAAGGCTGGTGCTCTTTTCTTCTTGGAAACTGTAAAACCTTTTATTTTATTTTTATTCCAGAGAGAAAGGAAGGTGGAGTGGGGAGGAGAGAGAGGGAGAGGTAGAGAGATGAGAGAAATGAGAGAGAGAGAGATCAATGTGAGAGAGAAATATCAAACATTGACTGGTTGCCTCCCATGTGCACCCTGACGGGGTTAAACTGGCAAACTTTCAGTTACAGAATGATGCTGCAACCAACTGAGCTACATCAGCCAGGGCAAGGCCATATTTTTTAAAAATTTGTTTAGGGTTATGAGTTCTTTCTCTCTCTTCTTTCCTCCCTCTCTCCCTCCCTCAATCTCTTCCTTCCTTCCTTCCTCACCAGGGAGAGTGATAAATCCTTTTACAGAACTGGTTGTTCAAAAAAGTATGAAATGTTTTATAATTTGCAACAAAAGTGTTTATATTCATCATCTGCTTGGTGCTTTTTACTTTGCCCATTTGTTTTTAAATATTTTTATTGAATTTATTGGGGTGAAATTATTTAATAAAATTACACAGCTTTCAGTTGTACAATTCTACAATGCATCATCTGTATATTGTATTGCGTGTTCACCGTTGCTGTTGTTGTTCGACTGCTGTAGTTTGTACGTACAATTTCAACATCCTGAATCATACTTTCAGGTGGAGAACTTGGTCATTTAGCTTTCCTTCCTGTTGTAGACTAAACTTAACAGTCTGACTGCTGTGGACACCTACTCTATGAGGCAGGTCAATTGGTTTAGAATTATTCTCCCTGCCAATAGACTGCTGATTGAACTTGGCCTTTACCATTAGCTGTAGTTAGGCTTGAAATTCCACATTTTATGTTTTTGATTTGGGAATGAACATTGGAGTCAAAGGTAGATGACATACTGACTTATTACCTAAGAAGTTTGCTCTTCCTTAGGTGATTAAGATGGGGGTGGGGAGAAAAAGGAAAGAAAACTTCAACTCCAAATCAGAAATGTGGAAAGATCAAGTGAGTCTGCTGGGCAGGGAGAGGGTGGACAAGACTCTGTGGCAGCTGTCCATTCACAGTTCACATGTCTTCGGTGGATATCAGTGAATTCAGTAGGAAAGGTAGCTCTGCCCTGTACAAAAAGCATTAATTTCTTGTTTCCTTTATTTTCACAACAGAGAGTTAGTTTCCAGGGAAAGCGGCTCAGTGATCACCACTATTGGGGTGCATGTATGTGGGAGGAGGAGATTAAAACCCTAAGTTAGAGGCTGACAGCTTCCTGTACTTGGAACATACATAGACTTCAAATAGTAAAAACCACTCCTCCATCTCAGGATGAGAAGTAAGGTAGATCTCTTCAGGCCACTGTGGATGAGATGCAGTCTAAACATTCAAAGACTTTGAAGGGGATTGCTATAATTAGGCCAAGATTTATAAGCTCAAAATTGACTTAATTTTTAAATTTTTATTATATTTTTATTTTATTATTTATTATTTTTATATTTTTATTGACTTTTGTATTCACCAAATATTCTCTTGGGATGCTAATGGCGCCCATTCTGGGAACAGTGATGACCCACTCTTTGCGCAGTTCTGGCCCTGGCCATATTTTTGACTGTTTTCATCGTGGCCTTTGGACTGCCTGGCTGTTCTTGCTGTGGTCTTACTTTCTGTCTCCTTTACAGCAGAGAGTGTCCGCTAATAAAAAAAAAATAGTTACCTCTTTGGGAAGTGAGAGTGTAGGCAAAAAGTCACTTCCTCAGGCAAACAGAGAAATGTGGGAGGAGAACTTTGAATTTCAGTTGAGGAAAAAGAAAGAAAAATAAGTTTATTATAGTCCCCTGGGAGCTAAATTTGACAAACCCCTGACTTAATATGGAAACCCAAGCCACCCAATACTCAATATTATGTACATAAAAGAGAACAGTATCTTAGGAAACAGCCTCCAAGGCCTCGTGAAAACTTTGAACAGTTGCCTGTTTAAGACAATTTGGCTGGTTTTGATTTAATGTTTTCTGTATTTCCCCATGCAAGTGGATTCCTCATGAAGGGAAGGATTTTGAAAAAAGAAAGAGCTCCCCCTTTCCTCTGTGTATATCAAGGCCACAGATTGATGACCCAAGGGCCTGGAAATGACAGACACTGCTAAAGTGAGTGAGTACCTTTATTAGAAATACAAAATTATCCAGTGAACTACATGAAAAGCTTCTTTAATCTGTTGCATCCTCAAATGGCTTCCAGGTAAAGAGATCAATCTTGTTCTGAAGAGAATTAGCAGAACTCAACATTCCAGGATGTTTGAGCAAATAGATCTGTGACCTGAACAGAGCAGAATCACAGGGTGAGACTAAAAATGATAAGAGAAGAAAATGTGCACCAGGGATTCTGGGGCTTTGGACAGTTTCCTAGCTTTCTTCTGATCTTTGCTCCCAATAATTGGGGAAAAAGAAAAAAGGAAAAACCTTGGCCAGAATTCATGGCAGTGTGACTTTTTGCTGTGACCCCAAGGAAGGTGCTCACAAGTAAATCATTAATCCAATCCAGAACAAATATACATATTGTCACACCCTGACTATTAGTGTTCCTTGACCACTTGGAGAATTTTAATGCACCCCAGCGCCTGCTTTAATGGCAATGATAATGACTTGCATTAGTACAAGTTTTCAATTTGGTAAGTGCCTTCTCATTTATCACCTTATTTAGAGCCTTATAACAACGTTTTGAAATAAACACTATATATTATGTTAGTCTCATTTTTTTTTAGATGGAGAGACTGAAGTATCTGGGAGATCACTGATTTGCCAAACATCTTGCATATGAGATATAGGAAAAGTCAGGCCTAGAATTTAGGTTTCTTGAGCCCAAGTCCAATGAGTTCCTATCAGCTCTTAGGAGCAAGAATGTTTAAGTTGGGGAGGAAGTATCCAAATCCCCTGGCCTTTCCATCACCTAATAGAAAGAAAAAGACATTTTGTGGCACTGATTTATGACTTTAAAGGACTTAGGTAATCTCAGAAATAAGAAGCAATGACTGAATTCTGAGTCTGTCCTAGCACTTGCAATAAACATAAACCATTATTTCTAAACAGTGACTGACTCGTCCTCTTGGAAAGTGTGAGATGTATGTTGGTACAAAATGCCACGTGACTCCAGGGTCCCAGTGACTTCATTCTCAATGACAGTGCAATCTACTGTTGAACAATAATATATTGACACAAACGTAGAACTCATATTTTCCCCCATTTCTATGTTTCATGAAACAGGCTACACTTAAAAAATCTTTACAATTGGTAGCAAATTACAATGAACAGAGATCTGACATTAGTATAAAGAGCCCTAAGAATTTACTGTATTTTGGGGACTATAAGACGTACCAGACCATAAGACACACCTAGGTTTTAGAGGAGGAAAATAGGGAAAGAAATTTTGAAGCAAAAAATGTGGTAAAACATTTAATAACCTGTGACCCCGCTCCACTGCTGCACCCCACCCCCAACAGCAAGCCAGGTAAGCTACATTCAGACTATAAGATGCACCCCCTTTCCTCTCAAATTTGGGGGGAAAAGTGCATCCTATAGTTAAAAAAATACAGTACATTGAAAACATTAAAATGGGGAGCAATCTGCTAGCCTCTACATTGTCTCTTTATGGTGGGATAACTGTGAAGAGACATGGGCTTGCAAAATGTTTTTCCTTGGATGAAACATTCATTTGAATTAATTTCTGGAATCATTTCTGATATTGAAAAGATTCTATAAATCTGTGAGGGAAAGGCCAGGCTGATATGGACCTGTTTTTCTCTTAGAGCCAATACACACGTACACACATACACACGAACACACATATCCATCCACAGATACACTCACATGCACCATTATTAAGAACTCCATAGATTTTGCAGAATGATTTCAGAGAAAAACTTCCTAATTATATTAGACTCCTTCTCAAAATTGTTCTGCATGCTCAAAAGTATACCTTATAGTTCTGGTACAGGAAACAGGGGCCTTTGCTTTTGACAGGCAACATGCTGGCTGCCACTTACTACTGTTTCTAACAATAATTCCATACTCACCTCAAATGAGGATAAAAAATGTATGGACATACTTCTTAAGTGTCACCTCTGTTTTATTAGCTATCATATCACTGTCAAATAAATGATCTCTGAAAGAGTGGAACAGCAAGCTAGGAATCATTCAAAGCAGGTTGTGGGAAGAAATGGATAAACTACTAGAGCCAGATTTCTCATTAAACATTATCATTCAACAGCTTTTAAGTGGCAATTTGATCAGTTATTATGGACCTCCCATGTTTGTTTATAAACACTGTAAAGGATGCAGAAAGAAGAATGGTGATAAGAGATTTGTAATTTAAAAAGTTTAGCGAAGGTTCAGAGATGAAATTATGTTGGTACAGAATGAATCTCAGCTTTTCTGCTGCAAATCTGTGCTTATATCAGGGGTGCCTGGAGCCATACTTCTGTCTTTTGGCCAATCTTGAATAAAAGGTACTACTATAAACACAATGTTTGTGTTGCCCCAAATTCATATTAAAATCTAATCCCCCATGTGATGTATGAATGGGACTAGTAGCCTTACAAAAAGAGACCCCAGAGAGATCCCTCTCCCCTTCTACCACATGAGGTTACAGTAAAAACAGCCATCCATGAACCAAGAACCAGGAAGTGGACCCTCATCAGGTACCAAATCTGCTGGCACCTAGATCTTAGACTTCCCTGACTCCATAGCTGTGAGGAATAATTTTTTGTTGTTGTTTATAAGCCACCATTCTGTGGTGTTCTACTATAAGAGCCCAAAGAGACTAAGACAAGCTAATGGATGACTAATAAAGTCCTGTGCTAACATCTGAGACAGGCCAGGGACAGCCTGTTTGGAGAAAGTGTTCAATATGATGGTTTGTACCTAGGTTCTATTATATTCTTTTGGTTTTTGCTCTTGTGCTTGCTCATGCAGCCTGGGTTGGCTATGTGACCAAAGGGATATAAAAGATACCTCCTAGGATGATACCTCCTAGGACTCCCCTAATCCATACAACAACCTTGGGATGTAGGCAGGATTGTCTTCATTTTATCAGTACTAGCATGAGGTAACACAGCATAGTCAGGATTTGAACTCACGTCTTTTTAAAGATCAGCCCCCTTTACACTTTCACAATCTTTTTTGCCAAATTAACTTGCCTCAACTGTCTTTTCAAATTTAGTTGAGGACTGAAAACCAAACAACAATATATTCTAGAAGCCACTTGATTTCCATCTGTTAATCTTTACTGAGATCAATCTTGGAATAAAGATTGCATTCCAGAAGGTCTTCTTCCTACAGACCCACAGTCCTACCATTCAAGCATTCCTTTGTAATAAACAGAACCATGCATCGAAAGAGATATATTAACCTTCTTAGAATTCTTTCCTCAAAAGTAGGTAGGGCTATAGGAAAATTATGCTATAAAAAGAAGCTAACAATACAACAAAGGAAACTATCTCATTGTTTCCTTAATATCATTTTCATTGGCAAAACAAAGTCAACTTATATGAAAACTCCCTACAACATTGGTGCCAAAAGACCAGCAACATATTCCGGTATTAAATTTTCTGTGTTAGTTCACACGAACTAAACTTACTAATACTTACTGGAGACTCACAGTGATTAGCGTTTTCTGTAAAAGGCCATTCTCAAGCCAACTGTGAGGTGGGAAAAGTATAAAAACATTCCCCTTTGCCTCTACTTTTTTTACACCCTACTTTTTCTATGTTATGGTGCCTGATTCTGGCAATATCCACCCCCCAAACCCTCATCCCACCCCTGCCATATAAAAATATGCTCCCAAGAAAGAATTTGACAGGTTCATACATATGGCCTTAGAAAACCATGACCATTTTTCATGGACATTTTCCGCTTGCCCCTTCACATTCTCTGTTTGCTCTTCTTTAATGCTCACCCTGCCCCAGACAATGATGTATGTGCATTACATCAAAGAGCTCTGTAGCCCTCTGGCCTTTGTTTTTTGGTTCAGTTTGGCCCTGGCAAAAAATCTGAAAAATGGAGAAGAGTGAAGCCAAGATAGTAAATCACCTAAATAGTCCCTGCAGGCTGCCTCCAGCTTGCTGCCTCCTTTCAATGAAAGTTAGAACTGCTCTCAAAGTGGCCTTTTCACACAACTTTTACCCTTTAGGATCAAAAAACTGCTCTCTCTCCTAGATCCTTTAGGCCTAGGGGTAGTAAATGTCTTGGAATACTGTATTACCTCCTGTGATTTTATAATATTTTGCATACTACCTTATAAATAATCTCTTTACTAAAGCCTCATGGAATTCTCCTAATTTTATTGTGTCATATTTTTTAGGCTAGAATCCTATATTATGCACCCAATGATGTCCTCTGCATTTTAAAAGAACAATGTATAAAAGCCCAAGAGAACAAACTTTATTCATGAAATTTTAATATTGGTTAGACAGAAAGAATTATAGGTTATATTAATGGCAAACATTTATTAGTATACATTAATAAACAGTCACTGAGTTCATGAGTCAACAGGGTTCTGATCTGGAGTAAACTGATGATCTCGGCTAGGCTGGCTCATGTATCTGCAATCGGCTGCAGGTCTTCTTGGTTGCTTTGCTGATCTTGGCTGGGCTCATTCCCAGGTCTAACAGATGGCTGATGTAGGCAGGCCTCACCTGGGACAACTGGACTACTTGGCTCTGATTCATATGTCTCTCATCTTGCAGCAGGTTAGCCAGACATGTTTTTATGGCAATGGCAGAGGTCATGGGGGGAGAAAGCCAATTATGCAGGCACATTTCAAGCCTTTCTTTATATCAGGGCTGCTAACATCTTATTGGCTAAGGAAAATCTCATCACCAGATCCAGAATCAGGTCAGAAACACATTACCAAGTTACATGGCAAACAATGAGTGCTCAGAAAGGGAGGAGGAACTGAGACCATTGATGCAACCTATCAACCCCAAAGGTTTTCATAGATATGCAGTTCTTCACTCCACAAAGGAAGTGACATTTATAATGGAACTTGGAAGATGAGTAGATTGTCACGAGATGGAAGAGTGAGATCTCACGTGCTTGCTGTGCTTAGGAAATTGTTTAGTGAGTAAACAAGTGTGCTTTTTTAAGACTTTATATAAATGGGTCCTACATTATGTACTCTTGCTCCTGGCTTCTTTCCCTGACCCTTATCGAAGATTCAATATTTTAAATATGTCAAGTTTTCCTAAATTGATGTATAAATTAATGCAATTCCAACCAAAACAACAGAATTCCTATTTCAATATATCAACCAATTGTAAAAATTGTATCAAAGTAAAAAAGCTGAGAATAAATTAACTATCTTGAAGAATACAGTTAAAAGAATCATATTCTTAGATATTTTGCAATTTAAAAATGAGATATATCTTTTTATTTATTTAAATATCCTTTCATTTCTCTCTCTCTTTTTTAGTTTTCAATGTGAAAGCCTTAAATACAGAACATGCTAGATATTTTACGTCTTTTTCCTCAGTGTGACACACACCCAATAGATTGGTGAGACGATGAAAACAGAGAGGGGTTTTTCTTCTCTTCCTTTGTTCTGTCCTAATCCAACTAAATTGAATGATTCTTGTCTGAAGAGGAGAGAAAGAGTTGGTGAGATGATGAAACTGTGACAGGGCCTTGTGCTTTATGCCCTTCCCTGCGATAAACTTGCCTATAAGACAGATCTGAGTTTTGGGCACGTTTGCAACCTGCTCCCTGTCTGGAAGTTTTTTGAGTGCAGCAGCTCCCCTGATAAACCCAATGTATAAAGGGTAGAATACATGGTATCTTGGGTATCTAGCCAGAAAATCTCACCTTCAATTTTCCATGGTCCCCAAGTGACTTTGAGAAAATTTTATGTCTTCTGAGGCCGTGAGGAAAACCTAGGTATTAGGTGGGAGGGAGAGTGATGATATTCTGGCCAACCAGACAGAGCAGAGTGGGAGCCTGAGCCTGGATTACCCACATGGAGTGAATGAGAATGTAGGTGCATCTTTGTTGGGATTTAGATGCCACAAAGCTGCATTGGAGTCAAAATGCTAGGTGGGTCAATTGCCACCTGCCAAACAAGCACTAGGCATTATCTAAGCTGAGAAATAGACAGTATGTGGAACTACATAGACACCAGTATGACCACAGAACCCAAACAGTGTGCTACTTAATACACAGTAACATAACAAAATTGTTGAACAACACAGAGGTTTAGAATTAGGACCAAGTGGAGGGGAAACTTTGAAGGGACTGAAGAGGGACAAATTTTCAGATTATATTATGTTTTAAACTGGAAGTGAAAGAAATCACTGATAAGGGATTTTTAAAAATCCCAGAAGTAACTGAGATTACTTTCAAATTTCAAGACAGTACAGAGTGAAAATGGTCACTGAAGAACTAAATTCAATTCAATTAGAGGGGAAAAAAACCCCTAAAGATCTTCTCACTTGTTTTTTTTTTTTGTGGACAACTGAGAGAGTAAAGGGTATACCCATTGGAAAAAAAAAAAAAAAGAACCGAATGAGGTCAGATTTTAAACAGCTTTGACTCCCAGGAAGGAATTTGGCCTTTGATGTGGCCTCTAGAATATTTTCCAGCAGAAGAGTAATATGATCAGCTCTATTGTATAAACATTGTCTAGTAGTGCTAGGGAATATGGATTGAAGAAAAGGTACTTGGACAGCACATTACGTAGGAAGCTTTCTAGAAATCCAAGAAAGACATGATGAAGGTTTCCATCAGAGACTTTGACAATGAGGATGGAACAGCAGGATGTAAGTAAGATATTTTTAAGGAGTAGAATTGACAAACATTAGTTTGAGTCTTCCTGGGGCCTAAGAAGAGTCGAAGACTCATGTAATATGGTCAGAAGACAAGACACAAGAAGAGGGCCAAGCTTAGGAGCTGAAACGTTGCATTCGGTTTTTGTAGGTGGGTGTGTGGTATCTGTGTGATATTACAATAAAAACTCATAGTGGGAAGTTAAACATGTGCATCAGGTGCTCAAAGGGGTTTGAAGTCTGGAGATGAAAATATCATGGCTGATTAATTTCTGTGTGTAAGGACTTTTTTAAGGACTGTTTTTTGCAGAAAGGAAGCATGGAAAGTCCATGTCTACTTTTCTGCATTGTCTGAGTAGGTAGTAATTTGTAAGGCCCTTGGAAATTCCTTGCCCTTAATTTGACAGCCAGGTGCCTAAAATCTCACTGGTAAAAATATATTCCTTTGTTCCAAAAGTGCCTTATCACATGGTCCATTTTTTAGATGCAAATATTTCTATTAGTGATATACCATGGAAATCTCTCATGTCTTGGTAAAAATAATTTGGGAAGAAGGAGAATAGAAAAACACTAAAATAGAAAGAGGAGACGAGAATGGAAGGTTACAGTTATACCAGTACTTCATATTTCGGTAAAGTTCACGCTGTGAATAAATCTTGGAAAACTCAGAGTCACAGATATTCTCATGGTAATCTTCAATATCTGAGGTTTCAGCACTATTTCAAACTTGTGAATTTTCATTTTCTGCTGTGGGTCTTTTCTCAGTATAAACTCTCTGGCTTCTTTGTTTCTGAAACAACCCTCTTGGAGGCACATCTTTAGTATGTAGATGTGGTATATAGCCACGTCTTTGGAGGCTCATTATTGGCCTCTTTCAGAGAGCTAAAGAGCATTTGGATATGAAACCAAGTGCAGTAAACGCCTTACTCAATTGACCCGAGGAGAATGGTGCTTTGGAGCAACAGAATGGCTATAAAATCTAGATTATTTCAGAATTTTGTTACTGAGACATAGCAAGTTTAAGTCATTTCCCTAGAGACCCAGCAAACTTTTAAAATTCCAGCTTATCCCATTTATTACAGCTATGAAAACTTGAATGTCTCTTTGTCAGTGTCTAAAAACATAAAATAAGGACACTAGAGTCAATTTCATAAAGTTGTTTCAAGGATTAAATAGCACAAACCATCTGATTAACAATGTGCTTATCACTTTACCTACAAGAGCTCAATGAATGACGGGTACATAATACTCATTATGAGTAGTCCAAAATATGACTCTAACCTTCATTCCTGTGCTAAAACACACCTCCTTTTAAATGTCTTTAGACAGAAGGATGAGTCTGAAAAGAAGGTATGTGTGAAAAGGAGAGGCAATCACATGAATTTGAAATGTTGGGTGGGAAGGGAGATTGGAATGTGCACTAAAATCATTGCTGCTCTCAGGCTGAGTAATTATGCATGGTCCTATCATCCCTTCCACTGCTCCGCCAGTTGCACATCTGACAGATAGAGCCACACTTGGAGTAAAAAGGACAAATTCTTGCACACTGTGTCAGAGAGGGATGAGTCCGGGCAGTGGCTGCAATTTTATGTTAAAAATAACTTACTGCTTTTACAGTGGGCTTTCTGATTTTCTTGGGCAGCATCCTCCGTGGAGCATGTCACATGTGAAGCATATCATTGCATTCCCATTGGGGAAATAACATTCTCTGGTGGGGCTTTGGGAAGGATGTGTAGATGTTAACCAAAACCACAAAAAAAGGATGTTGTCACTTTCACGTGGCAAGTAAGAAAAACATGGATATTTTGATGTGCCCAGTTACATGCAAACTCAGCATAACTAAGGAAAAAAAAATCAGTTTCCAAATATTACTGCAATGAATAAATGAGGTATGACTACAAAGAAAGTCATAAATTACATTTTCAGGAGTAGCTTGTTGAAGCAGGTCACATCTGGTGTGTATAAGTGTGTGTGCATGAGTGTGTTAGTGTGTATCCTTTGCAAGTATTTTTGCTTACCACTTAATCTAATATTGAAAAAATTTTCCAGTGGATTATAAAAACAACTCCCACACTTTAATATTATGTTTTTAAACATCTCCTTGCTTAGTTCCATGTTGTTCATAAATGAGCATCTAGAAAACAGAATATCTGATAATAAAAAATATGCACATGTTTTATGAAACATTGTTCATTATAGGCAGTAGAAGCTACCCATCTGCACTGTAGTTTCTGTAACGTCCCAATCAATATCTCCTTTGAGGACTGAGTTGGTTAAGCTATTTCTTTTATGAACATTTTATATTCATAAAGTGATGACTTTTGCCTGGCAGGCCTATCCTCACTCAGCTAAACCAGAAGACATTTTTCTGAATAGAGTCCCACTATTGAAACAAAGTGAACAAGAACTTACATCACACATGAAGCGCTTTTGGAAGAAACCTGGGATTGGCTCTAGGGTGGACATGATTCAAACACAAGTGCATTTCATCAGTGTTTTGCCTTGATTGGCAAATTTTGGGGCAAAAGAAGGACTAACTGCTGATCACTCACATTTTTCTACCAATAAACAAGATGCCAATAATAGAACCAATACCCTTTTTCAAAATAATGTCATAAGAGGGTTGAAGAAAGCATTGTAATGCTCAATCCATCATCACAGAGAGACATTACCAATGATACCCCCATTAGTATTTCACATTGACTATAAACAGGGAAAAAATTGACTACATTTACATATTATAAAAGTTTAAATATATAATATAACAAGGGTAGAATAACAATATTTGTTCTGTATTGAAAAATAATACTGTTACAATTTTTGACACATTGCCTTCAAGTTTCATTGCTGTTGCTGTTTGTTTTTTACTAAGTATTGTTTACATAGTTGTGGTTTAGCAACCAGCTTTTTTCCTTTTCCTTCAACATCAGGAAAATTTCTTTTTTAAAACATATTTTAGTGTTTGCGTATTTTAGTAATATTCCATAATATAGCTATTCTAGCTTTTACTTACCTGTTTCCTCAGCAAACATTAGTCTACCCATACACACACAGGGCAGGGCAAAAGTAGGTTTACAGTTGTGAGTACACAAAGCATAGAGTTTATTCTTCTATTATTATTAATATATTATTCTATGTACAAACAACTGTAAACCTACTTTTGCCACTCTTTGTGTATGTATATATATGTATCTGTATATACATATGTATACGCAGATACATATTTAGAAATATTTACTTGTGATAGATTCCATAGAAGTAGAATTAACAGCTCAAAGATCATGAACATTTGTTAAGGCTTTTGATAAAGAGTGAAAAATGTTTTTTTTTTCCAGAATACTATATACAAGGGTCTGTTTCCACAAAACTTCACCACTCTTTTTAGTTCTTTCTAATTCTCCTACAGGGGTAGTCCTCACCAAGATGTGATTGTGCCCCTCCCCCCAGGGATCTGACAAGTCTGGAGACATCTTGGTTTTCACACCTCGGGCAGTGCTACTGGCACTTGATGAATAGAGCTGAGGGATGCTTCTAAAACATGCCACAGTGTACAGGACAGCCCTCACACATCAAAGAATTACCTGGCCTAAAATCTCATGACTCCTTTCTTTGTACCCCCAGTTGAAAATTGTCGTGGTTATTTCAATAGGCAAAGGTTGGCTAGGAAGAGATGCTAAGAAAGATCTCCCAAGAGAAGGAAACAATATGAAAAAAAATTGCCTATTTGTCAGAAATCATAAGACATAATAATAAACAACCAAAAATATCTCCAGACATTGTCAAATATTTCTTAAGTAGTCCCCCCTTATCCCTGGGGATATATTTCAAGATCCCTGTGGGTGCCTGAAACCATGGGTAGTACAAAGCCTTATATATACTATGTTTTCTCCTATACATGCAGACCTATGATAACATGTAATTCCTATTAGACACTGTAAAAGATTAACAATAATAAGTAATAATGAAATAGAACAATTACAATAGTATACTGTAATAAAAGTTATGTGAATGTGACCTCTCTCAAAATATCTAAAGGTACTGTACTCACCTTTCTTTTTGTGATGTGAGATGATACAGTGCCTATGTGATGGGATGAAGTGAGGTAAATGACATGGACATTGTGATGTAAGTGTTAGGTTACTGTCACTGATGATATGATGACCTTCTGATGATATGACTACTAAGTGACTGATGAGCAGGTTGCATATACAGTGTGGATACAGTGGACAAAGGGATGATTCATGGCCTGGACAGGATGGTGAAATGGCATGAGATTTCATCACCCTTCTCAGAACAGTGTGCAATTGAAAACTTATTATTTATTTCTGAAATTGTCCATTTAATATTTTTAGACATAGTTGTCCACAGGTAATAACAGAAACTGTAGAAAATAAACCACAGGTACCTGAGAACCAGTGGTTTACATAACTCAAAATGCCTTGCTCTTAATTGGTGCTTAATAAATAACTGTCGATAAATATGTGAATTATTTCAATTATGGTTATTTTTACTCTATTGAGGCATCAATTCCTTTCTCCTTCACCAAAATAGTAGCTTGCAGATTGAAATGCAATTCATGTATTTAACTGAACACTGAGAAATAAAAAAATATTTTAAAGCAGAGAAATTATGATGTTCCCCTAGTAGTGAATCCATGTAGCATTCCTCGTAGACTAAGAAGTAGGTTCTTTTCCAGAGAGAGAACTTGAAGTTCAGGAGTATGGGCTGATTTACTTAAGGTCACACCCACAATTCTGGCTAGAGCTAAATAATACCTTCTTCTCTTTGAGGGCAGAGTCTTTCCACTGCTATCTTTTCCCTTTGGCTCGGTCTTCTGCTATGGAAAAGTTCCCTTGAGAACAGGACTGGATCTTACCTCTATTTGCATTTTCCAAAGGGCCAAGCACAGTGTCTTATATAAAGTAAGTATTAGAACAAATGGGATTTAAAAGAATAATGTTTCAATTTACTCAAGATCTAATTCCCTCTCTATGTCTAATCACAATCTTTATCTTTGAACTGCCATACATAACAGTCATCATTAAGCATGATGGAGATTAGCCAAGGCCCTAGATTTATGATTCTGGGAATCAACAAGGTACAAGTCTCTGTCTGCACAC
This sequence comes from Phyllostomus hastatus, assembly GCF_019186645.2. Lineage (NCBI taxonomy): Eukaryota > Metazoa > Chordata > Mammalia > Chiroptera > Phyllostomidae > Phyllostomus > Phyllostomus hastatus. The sequence goes on along the minus strand of NW_025334033.1, from coordinate 55,178,678 downwards.
CAGATGGTATTTTGGAGGGATGCTCCATGAAGTTGTGATTTAGTTGCCTGGCAGCATCCTTTGCAAAGTGGAGAGTCACAGTTGGCATTCCTCTTTTCAGTATTTTGTTGCTTAATATATGGTATCAAAGTCATTATGTTCCAGGGTCTGGGCAGTAATAGTGGAGACCAGTTTTGCCCCAACAAGCTTTGGTGAGAGTACTTGGCTGACTGGTTGTTTTCTTTGATACTCAGGTCCACAAATGCTTATTGAGACTTTACTCTATGTAAGCACTTGGCTAGGCGCAGAAAGAGATATAGCCATGATGTAAGATGTATCACTAACACCTCCCTCCCTCTCTCCAAATGTTAGGATCAAATGTACTAACTAAAGGGAAAACTGTATAAAACAACTAGAAACCTAAGAAGGCGCTTTCTAAAGGAGAGGAAGACAGAATGTCAGAATGACCAAGGGGTGTTTTCACTTTACACTTGCTCCTTCCCCAACGCCCCCAGTTGTTTTCCCCCCTGACACTTTGAAGTTAAAAAAATAAAATAAAAAAAATAAACCTTTTTGTTTTTGCTCTGACCAGTATGGCTCAGTTTGTTGGGTATCGTCCCACAAAGTGAAAAGTCACCCATTTGATTCCTGTTCAGGGCACATGCCTGGGTTTGGGTTCAGTCCCTGATCTAGGCATGTGCGAGAGGCAACAGATTGATGTTTCACTCACACATTGATGCTTCTCCCCCTCTCTTTCTCCCTCTCTCTGAAAACAAAAAATAAATAAAATCTTTCAAGAAAATATCTTTCATTACAATAAGTTTCAAATATACACAAAAAGTAGAAGAAATAGTGTAATAACTTGCCATTACCTAAAAGCTAGCTTTGACAATGATCAGAATATTGCCTAACTTGTTTTATCCACGTGTCCTCACCACCTACCCCTTGCTGGTTATTAGTTGTTACAGTTTTATTGAGACCAAATTTATGAAACATCAATGCATGTATTTTAAGTGTAGAATTCAATGAGTTTTTGTAAATATTTAAAGTTGGATGGCCATAAACGCAATATAGTTTTAGAATATTTCTACCTCTCAAATAAGCTCCCCTTTGTCTGAAAGTCAATTCCTGCTGCCACGCCCAGCCCCTTTATCAGGTTGAAGAGGTTCCTTTCTGTCACTGGTTTGTTGAGAGTCCTTATCATGCATGACAGTGAAATTTCACCAAATGCATTTTTATGTATCTATTGAGATTATTATTTTTCTTTCATTCTATTAGTTATTTATTACAATAGCTGATTTTTGAAAGTTAAACTAAATTTGTATTACTGAGATAAATCCCATTTGGTCACGGTGGATAATCCCTTTGAATACGTTACTGGATTCATTTTGCTAATATTTAAAAAGTTTTATTGCATCTCTGTTTATGAGGGATATGGGCCTGTACTTTTCTGTTCCTGTGACTTGTCAGGCACTGATATCAGTATAATATTTTCCTCACAGAATGAGCTGGAAATTGTACCTTCTTCCTCCATTTCCTGAAAAAAATTGGGAATGTTTAGTATTATTTGTTCTTAAAATATTTACTGGAAATCACCTTGTGAAATCATCTGGGCTTGGGCTTTTCTTTGTGGGAAGTTTTGTTTTTGTTTTTTAAAGTGGGTTTGCCACTTTCTTCCAGGGCTCTCTCTCCCCCTCCCTCCCTCTCTCTCCTTCTCTCTCTCTGCAATTGGAAACACTCAGATGTTGGCTGTTCTGGGAAAATTTTTTTATTGTTAATTCAATTTCTTTTCTTTGGCTTTCAATGTTTTTACTAGAATTTGCTTACATATAAAATTTTGGGGTTTGAATTCTACTTGGGGTTTTTTGAATCTCTTGTATATTTGGATTAAGTTTTTCACTTAATCACAAAAATCACTGTGCAGTCCTGGCCGGTGTGGCTCAGTTGGTTGGGCATCATCCTGCAAACTGAAAGGTTGCCGGTTTGACTCCCAATGAGGGCACGTGCCAGAGCTGTGTGTTTGATCCTCAGTTGGGATGTCTGTGAGAGGCAACCAATTGATATTCTCTTACACAATCCATACTTCTCTCTCTGCCTTCCCCTCTCTCTATAAATAAATAAATAAAATCTAAAAAAAAAAAAGAGAGAATCACTGTGTAGACTTAGCTGAGGTGAGGAACAAGAGAAGCTCCACGGGGAAATGTCAAAGATCTCCACTTGTGTTATGCAATGTTCGCTTTTTTTTTCTTAATTTGGTATATCATTTTGGTCAATTTCTATAACTATGAAATTTTTTCTAGCTTTCTCATTTTGTGTGGAGAGAATACTTCCTGAGCTTTTTATTCTCCTGCACCAGAGTCTAGCCTCTTTCTAAGTTATTTATGATATGACTCTCTCTCTCCTATTTTCAATCATTGTCCATGTGAGCAACTCTTGCTATCTGAGATGTTCCTACCCTTGAAATTTCTGCTCAGATGAACAAAATATGTAATCATATGTGTGGAGTGATAACTTCAGGAGAGACATTTTATGAGGGGAAAATCCTTGCATGGATCTGGATAGCGGAAGTACATACATGTAACTGTATTTTCTTCTATGTATTCATGACCACCTAAGTCCCGCTCATTTCTCTTTGAAAATGCATATGGAATAGTAAAGAAAACAAGTAAGTGAAAGATGAAGAACATTTGTCTTCTTGTCCATTATATTTTTTCAGGCTAGGGTGACCAACCAGGCTGGTTTACCTAGAATATCCCAGTGTTAGCATTAAATTTCCATCTCCTGGGAAATCCCTCAGTTAAGACAGATTAGGATGGTTGGTCCAGCAGCACGCATAATATTCTTTTATAAGAGCACTAACCACATTGTATGAGGTTTTTGTTTGTTTTGCTTATTTGCCTGTTGTCTCAATCTGTTGCTTTCTGATAAGCTATTGCATAACAGAAAAACCCCTCAAAATAAAATTGTATATACATAAACAAAAATACAAAACTAATATTTATTTCTCACTGAAGTGTCTGTTGGTTAGCTAGTGTTCATCTGATCTAGGCTGGAATAGCCAGGCTTGGCTTTGGGCTCTGGACCAGGTCCAGACCTGGGGCTACGGGGCTTCTTTGGCATGTTCTTCCTGTGGTGATGAAAAAGTGTCAGAGCGCTGGCTCAACTGTGCCACTGATGTCAAGCTTTTGCTTATATCATGTCTGCAAGCATTCCATCCCTGGGCAAATAAAACCATATGAACAGACCCAACAGTTATGAGATACAGAAATATACCATGCCTCTGGTCTGGGGATCAGGGGGTATGGATACAGAACTGGTTCAGTATTGGGAACAATAGTGTAAGATTCCACAGTATTTCCCCCAAAGCGACCTGAGCATGGATAGTATGCTCCGTGTTTAGGTTATAGAGCTGGCTCAGGTAGTTGATAACCATGTGGCCTTAGGGAAATTATATCTTCATATCAAAAATTTCCCTTTAAAGTGGGGATAATAATAGTAGCTCTTTTATAGGATTGCTGAAAATATTAAATAAGCTTACCTGGGTGAAGTGCTTAGTGCTGTGCCTAGCATAAAGCCTCGCACCTTCTGGCATATAATTAGAGACACATAAACACTTGTTGAATAAGCGAAGAGATATATGAAATGGAAATAGAGGACCTTAGAATTATGCAAATGAATATTTTAAATTGTTTAAATATTTTAAATAGTATAAACCATAGCGTTGGGATTGGGAAGGTCAATTGGGAAAGTAGAAGTAGAGCTTAGTTGTGGTAAAACAAAACATGCTGGATGCTTGCCCTGGGTAGAATTAAGACATTTATCCAGTTAATCAGACTCTATAATAAATCATTCCACTCCACCAGGAAAAGTTCTAAATATTGGCCTGGAATACCTACTGCAGTCAATGTTCCTGGTGCAGCAGCTGTGGTAGTCTGTCCTGTGTGAGCTCCACCCACCTCATGGTCCCTGAGCCTACCTCACATGTACATCATGTTCCTTTTGGTTTTCTCTCGGAGGGCCTTTTACATCATTATAGGAACACAGACCAGAAGTGAAGGGACTTGTTGCCTGTGGAACATTCCTCAGCCAATGGGGAAAGGAGTCCAGGGGTAAATATTCCAGCCTCTCATACTTCAGAAGGCATTTCATAAAACGAACAGGAGGTCTCAACAGAATTGAGCTCTGATTGCCGAAAGCATCCTGATATTGGCTTTTTCTCTTAACTTTTCTGACTCTTCTTACTTTCTTTTTCTTAACTCCTGGGATTATTCCTAAATAAACTTACTGCTTACTCTCCCAGGTTCTATTTTCAGAGGAAATCAAGCTAAGGCATATATGTCTTTGACCTTTATTTAACCCCAGTCTGCTGCTCCCCAAATCTGTGTTGGGCTCCCACCAAGATGAACACTCCTATTTGACAGTCAGCATTTGTTCAGTCTATCCTACCTGTCAAGATTTTGTTAAAGTTCACATGACAGTATTTTCTATTATAAAAACTGTAGGGTTTATTTTTATTTTCAAAATACAAATCAAATTATATAAAAATTATAATATTGAAATCACATTTAAAATGATGAAAGCACCTTGGGAATTCTATATATTTTCTTCAAGAAGTTGTCTTCCCTCTGGTTAAGATTTAGCAATATATGTGATCACATTTATACCTTCCTTAAAGCATTGTCCCAGAGCAAAAGAAAAAAAAAAAACGTTTTCTGGCAAATTTTTGACCCTGAGGAATACATAGCTATGGTAATTACTAAATAAAATAATCTTTCTTTTAATGGAATCCTTCCTGCAAGCATATTTCAATAATCTTTCTGGGGAAAGTTCAAAATTCTGTCTTTAGTTTTTATTGTGGTCTTTGAACAGTGGGCTAGTCCATGGAAATTCTATAACTGGAAGCCAATCTATGATGAATTTGTATTGGATAAACAAGGAAACTGAGAAGGAAATAATTTCCTTGAGAAATTATCTTGGGAAAGCAATAGTTTTTCAAAACTTTTCAACTGACTGTAACTAGAATTCCAGCCTCAAGTTTAGCTAGTTTTGTCTTCCATATTTTTCCAACCAACACTGCGCCTTAAACATTCTCATTTTAAGGTGAAGCTGCACAAAAGATGCACTCCTTTCATGTAAACCTCACCCGAGGGCATTTTTTGTCATTGGTTTTAGAGAGAGAGGAAGGCTGGGGGGAGAGAGGGAGAAAGAGAGAGAAAAGCATTGATTGGCTGCCTCCCTGACCGGGTGTGCACCCTGACCAGGGATGGAACATGTAACTTAGGTACAAGCCCTGACCAGGAATTGAACCTGCAACTTTTTGGTGCGCTAGACCACCCTCTAATCAACCAAGCCACAATGGCCAAGGCTATTGTTATTTTCTTACCAATGGTAGTGTGGTACTGCTTAGTTCCTTCCACTGTGAACAAATCAGTTTCTGACATACCCAAATGCTGGATCACTATCCTCTCCTTCTTCTTAACAGCATCTAACTCAGAACTCCTTCCCATTTCTCTAACTCCTCTTTAGAATAATCTAGGTATTGCCCAAACATACTCAAGTCCCTTTACTGAAATTTCTCTAGGGTACACTTTCTTTTGTTGTCAAAAAATAAATAAACCTAACTTTGTTTGACTAACTTTGTGTTTCTGATTTATTGACTATAGGTATGTTACTGATTTACTGATAGCCTTTGGCTAGTAGGTTTCAACTGTGTGCAGTCCATATTTTCAGGGTATATTTTATTTTATTCTTCAAAATTTCTTTTTTTGTGTGCCTTCTTACTTTTTTCTATTTTTTCATATTTTTATATGTTTTTAATGTGAATTTTCCCTCCTTTTATTACTTTGAGTATCCTAAAATGTTACAGCCTTTCTCAAAATGTACTGAAAATTAATTATTTTTGTGTGGGAAAGAGCATTTACATTTTGATCATTGGTTTTGTTGGCTTCCTTCTACGCTTCCATTTATACAGATTTGGCATTCTTTAATAGACCGTCTAGACCGTCACCCCCAAAAATCTAAAGACAAAATCTAGGTTTTATAATGGAATTTAAGTGCTTCTGCCCTCTGGTGATATTAAAAATAATGCTGATCTTGTTAACAATCATTTCAGTTGTTCAGGCTTTTACATCCTCCTCCTATATCCTAGGATAACACACCTTATTTTTAAACCTACAGCCACAATTTTCCAAGAAGCCATGATAATGACAGTCACCTACACTTTTCCTGTACATCCTAAAAACAACTATAAAAAAATCACAAGCAGAATAAGTAAAAGCATACAAATCCCAAATTTCATTATAACTACAGGACAGGAAAAGATCACAAACTTGAAATTACCTGTAAGTAAACAAATACGTAATTTTGAGGAGAGCTAATCTTTATCTTCCACAACAAGTCTATCTGCAGAGTGAGAGGGAATGAGCACATATGTGCAGAGGGCAGAAGCCTGAAGGAAAACCACACCCAGATGGATAAAGTTTGCCATCACTACAAAAATGCCGAGAAACGCTGTTAGAAAAGCAGAGCACTGTCATGAAGGTGTGTGGGTCCCTAGAACACTGTCTTACACGGGCAATGCTTTCTGGGGACAAAAGGAAAGGACCACTTTTTGTTTCTAGCCATGATAACATGACAAGGCATACACTTATCTTCTCACTACAAACAACTGAGAAACTGAACAACAATATATGAATCAATGGATTATAGATATTAAAAAATTGAAAGCACAAGACAGGGAATCCAGAGAGCAGGGAACTAAAGAAAGTTGGCTCAATGATACAGCCTGATTTCCTAACTGGAGGCACATTCTAGACCACAGTGAGCTGAAGGGAATATCAAGAAGAGCATTGCCATTTCACTGAGTACACGTAAATAAAAACAGAGGTAAAGGAGGCAGAAGTTTTAGGGCAGATATCCATAAGTAGGACAGAGCTGCAACTACTCTTACTACTACTACTACTACTACTACTACTACTACTACTACTACTACTACTACACACATATATACACAGCTCCAGAAATCTGGATAAGGGTAACCTTGAGCCTTTATTGATTGTTAAGCTGTACATGTGTAAGATGAAATTCCACGAACTAAACAAAGAATCACTTCCATGGAGTTATAAACTGAAATATTTCCAGAGCACACAAAGGGTGGTCAGATAAATGTTCAAGCTCCAACCACCCAGAATTAAGAATTTTCACTGATCACTGAAACAATCAACAAAGAACCTAGAAGGGTCACATTTAGTGGTAGAGCTAAACAAACTTAAGAAGAAAGGCTATTCTAGACCTGTGCTAATAAACCTTAAAACCAGGCTTCAAAAGGATCCACCTAATCCAAAGTAAATGAAGTCTCTACCAGAACACAGAGCAATAAACTTTGAAGGAAAACCGTAAAATTCAGGTACTCAAAAACTTTCTAATCACAAGGTACAATATTTAATTTAAAATTTACTAGATGTCAAAAATCAGGAAAATGTGACATAATAAGAAAAATAAATAACTAGAACAGATATAAAATGCGATAATGGAATTATCAGGAAAAAAATGAAAAAAATTTAAAATAGATACTATGCATAACATGATCAAGGATTTAAAGAAAAATATGAACATAATAACAAGTAAGTGAAAAACATAAAAAGTACCAAACAAATCATTGTTATGAAACTATAATATCTAAAATAAAAATTTACTAGATGGAATATAGAACAAACATTACAGAAATAAAGACTAGTGAACTTAAGTATATAGCAGTAGAAACTTCCTAACTGAATGAGCACAGAGAAAGAAGACTAAAAAACACGAGGGGACTTAGTAACGTGAAAGAGCATATCAAGTGATTTAGCATAGATACAATTGGAATATTAAAAGGAAAAAACACAGGGAAAGCCCCCCAAAATTCTTAAAACAACATTGGCATAAAAAATTTTAAGTTTGATGAAAAGAATTAAAATTTAGAAAGCTCAGTAATCCCACGCAGGATAAACTCACACAGAGAAGAAACACCACCAAGCAACATGACAATTAAATTCATGGAAAAGAGTGATAAGAAAATGATGAATCCTAAAAGCAGCGAGGAAAAAAAACCCACATTGTTTAATAAGAAAAAAAAAAAGGAATTACAATAGACTTTTCATTAAGAAAAATATGTGAACTTGAAGATGATGGAATATCATCCTATAGTGTTCTTGCCAAGAGGGCATGACCTAAATTTAATTGTGTGGAAACATTATAGATTATTAAATCTTTGAGAATCTTGATGTCTTTAAAGTCATGAAAGTGCTATGAAAACTAAATGCAATGTTGATTCTGAAGCATATTTCTTCTTTATTTGCCATACAGGACAGAATTGGCACAATGATCAACGTTTCAATAAGTTCTGTAGATTATAGAATAGTGTTGTATCAGTGTTATTTTCCTGATTTTATCATTGTAATGTAGTTATGGAAATGCAAATATTTAGGGATAAAAACATTTCTATAACTTTCACATGGTCCAGAATATATATCTCACCATATATATATATATATATAAATAATTTAATTTAAAATAGATACTATTTATGGACACTATTTAATTTAAAATAGATACTATTTCTGGACAAATATATATATATTTGTCCAGAAAGTGTCCAGCCATGTAATATGAAAATGAGACATTTACTGAGGAAGATACAAGTACAAGAAGCATTGTACATAGGACAATGGTGCCTCAGTCCCCTTCAGAGTAGGCACCTTGGGACCTCACACAGTTCTCCCAATTGCCATCAGCTGCCCCATTGTATTTTTCTGAATCTCATTGATGGCCTGAAATATCTTGCTTTTCAAAGGTGATTTTAGTTTTGGGAAAAGTCAGAAGTCTCAGGATGCCAAATCTCGGCTGTAGAGGGGCTGAGACACCTGGATAATTTTATGTTTCACCAAAAAACTCCACAGGAGATGTGATGCATGAGCAGGTGCATTGTTGTGATAAAGCTGCCAATCACCAGTTGCCTGTAGTTGTAGCTTTCTGAATCATCCGAATAGTGGAGAAATGTTCAAGCTTAATGCAAAATTTGATGTGGATTCATTGTCCTATTCATTCAGTCATTTTGACTGCGAGGGCCACACAGTACACATGTTCACTCATTGGCACTATTGCCCCAACTGACTAGTACAGTGGAGTCATCATTGTTTATGCATGCTTATTCCAGTCCTCTCTCCTTGGCTGCCAGGTTACACTGATGTCATGCTAACCATTCTCGTTACATTAACAGTGCCTAAACTTTTTCCAGGCAGACATTGTATTTACATATATAGAAAGAATGACCCTAATGTAGTAAGATATTAATGATTGGGGAATTTAAATGGAGTGTATGAAAGTTCTATTTAATCCTCTCATAATTTTCCTGTGAAATGGAGCTATCTCAAAAAAAGTTACCCCCCCCCAAAAAAAAACCCAATGTACCAAGGTGGCTTTCCCCAACACACACACCCCTATGCTTCTCCCAGGTGAAGCCACTTTTCCTGCTTCAGACAGCAGTGCCCGTGCCCCACCCCCAGACTCCTGCAGGTCCCTCTCAGTCACTGCTTTGCAGGAGGAGCTGGACCTCTGCCTGCCTCAGTCTGTCTGCCTTTGGCCACAAACCCCAGGAGTCTTGCCCTTCAGCCTCACTTAGGAGCTCGAATTTTTCTCCACATAGTTATTTATTTTGTTTTTCACCATAAATATCCCCACCGCTTCTCTCTTTTTCTTATGTTTTAAATGTCACTGCTAGGAGTGTCTGGAAGCCTGAAATTACGGAACCATTTTAACCAGAAGTTTCATTAGGTGGCTTTAACTAAAGCTACAATCACTGTTGGACCATCAAGCAATGAATATTTTGCCCATAACTAAGTATAATCCAGAATTTTGATCTTTTAAAGTCATTTCTGGTATTGGAACTCCAGGCTTGGCTTTATTGTTATTTTACTAGTTTTTTTACTTTTTTTTAGAAAATTTGACTCTGCAAGTTTATTGTTGCAGTAGTATAGTCTATCACCTGGCATGTTGTGTCTATGATTACTACAGTGACTATGCGGCGACTAATGGAAAAAACCAGGCTGCAAATAACTCATGTATGCATGATGTTTGCTTTGAAAAACTGGTGCTCCTGCATTTGACACACATGCAGCATTCACCCAACAAGTATTTTGAGTGTTCACTACAGTGAAGTGGGCTTGAGCATGTGATCATGAATCACACTTACCATGGCTTCCAGGACCGAACAGCTTAATAGGAAAGAGAAACTGTCAATAAATAATCAAAACAGACACAAACAAAAGTGCTCCGAAGAGCTCAAAGGAATGGGAAACGAATTCCAGCTTTAAGGGGTTAAATAAGGCTCCTAGGAAGATGTGGCTTTGAGTTGTCTTGAAAACTGGGATCTCCCTAAGGACTTCAGAAAGGGGTAGGAGTTTAGTCTTGGGGAGAATTTAGTTAGTTCATGGTAGAACAGGACTGGAAAGAAAATATCCTGATTTCAAACAGTTGAGTTACAGTAACACTTGACCATTTTATATGTTCATAATGACTGGGTTCTTCTGTCATCCACAGCTTCCTTTCCCTCATCACCTATTATTTTCTAACTAGTTTGTGATTTTTAAATCTATTTAACTTCAGAATTTCCTTTGCTAGCCCCTTGAAGTAACTAACAGTGGTTGTTAAAGGATTAGTGATTTTCTACAAGCAAAGGAGCCTCCCAGCCTCAGGAGAAAAAAGCAACAACTTTTTTTGGTGATCATTTTTGATGTTTAGCAAGCCCTTTCTAATGAAATAAAAATACCCTGTTAAAATGTTTATTGCCTTTTAAGGAGACAATACAATCATTTTTGCTTTTATTTCAGCATTTCCTCCTCTGCAATTATACTTCTTTATGCCTCTGACAATGTAGCATAAAGAACACGTAGTTTGGAATTCTAATGATCTGAATACAAATCCTGGCTTTGCTGCTTTTTGGACACATCCTGTGTCATGTTGCCTCAATGGGCAAAAATGGGGTTATTCCTATAAACCTTTCTGGCTTGTAGAGACAAAGACAGTAGTTAAAGGAGTCAAGGCGTCCAACCAGTTTACAGAGAAGTTAACCAATAAATGCTGCTTTTCCTTCTTCCTCACTGCCTTTATCATGCTGTTCCTTTTGTCTCGTAGGCTCTCCTGTTCTTTCCCATCATCATCGCTTTCTCTTCATTAAAATCTAATTAATCACTCAAGACCAACTCTATCTTTTCTGGATCCTTCCTTAAATGCCATTTGTGATCATTATTTGAACTTGACTTTGTGCTCTAACAGCATGTAGATGGAACTTCCATTTGCATAAAGCACTTAAAGTGGAACCACAGTGCGCAGGACATCAGTTACAAGAATCTCACTCAAGGTGCTTGACAAGGCTGCTATTTCATCATCTGTATTAATAGGGGATGAATGCAATCAAACCTAAAGGAGTCTGCTGGTGAATCCCTCAGAAAAAAATGTGTGAATGGGGTTAAAAGTTCTCTGTCATGACTCAGCTGCGTTCGCCTTGTTCAAGTTGCTCGCCAGGAGCAAGTTACCAATATCAAGGATGATGTTGAGAACTAATTTAGACCAAAGAAACCCTGGGTAATAAAGGGTTAAAAAAGAGCTCATGTAGGCAGAACTGGACTTTTCTGGTTCTTGGGACTCCTGAGGGTCATTTCGACATTATATTGTACAACTTCTGTCTCATGCGATCCCTTTAGGATCCAATGTTCTAAGTTATGCTTTTCTTTTGTATCTCATTCCTTCATGCTTCTTTATCTCTTTTCTAAACGTCACTGTAACCTCTGGAGGATCAGAATTATACCTTGACTGTAACACATGTTTGATGACTCGTTCACAAAATTAAAATGGAAATGGAATGTATGGAGATAAAGTGGCAGCTGATTAAGGTAGAAAGCAGTCAGCAGGGAGCCTGGCGCAGGGTAAGCCCTTAAAACAGTAAAGGCTAAACTTTTATTTAAGTGCATTAAACCCATTGTTTCCTTTAATCTTCGTAACAGCCCTATTTGATAAAAGCAGTCGTGACCCATGCCTCACCAGGAAGAAACAGGTTTAGAAAGAGTTTAAGTAACTTGCCTCAGGTTGGCCTCAGGCAAGTGGCAGAGATAGCTTTCAAATGTAAATCTAAAATGGGATCCGGCGTTCACCATCCCGAACCTTCAGCCACATTTTCTTCCCCAAGTCCCTTCCAATTTTCAAAACTAAAGGATTCTTCCTTGTGTCAGGACAGGCTTACCAACAGTAATGATTTTATTTTACTGTTCGCTACAGTAAATAACGTGGACATGGACCTACTGAAATTTTAAAAATGAGGCATAATTGCTGTCTTCATTAAAATTGGAAACTCATGTTTGTGCATCAGAATAAATCACTTAGGACCGGACTTAGGTGTGTGGACTGTCAGACGCTCTGTAGAGGTTTAGGGAGAGACAACCAGAATCTAATTTTGTTTCCTCATGGATTTATAGAGATAACTCTTTTTTTTTTAGCTGAAAAATTATCTCCACCTTCAAGCCTTCAAGACTTGGTGATTCACAGAGGTCAGCTTGAGGGCACTGATGGAGTAAAAAGCATGGAGATTTCAGGAACAAATGTTTTTGACCATGGCTCCTCTGGCCAAATTAGCAGAGTTTTGACTGTTCCCATACCCCCTGAATAGACACACAGATAGTCCCCCGGTGAAGGAGACTGGTGGAGTGCTTTGCTCAGAGAAAGACTGAAGGTAAGAGAGAGGAGAGAAGACCCAAAAAACCTGGCTCCTTTGAAAAGAACTTACTAAACAGAAGTTTTTGCCCAGGAAAATGTTGGCTTTGGCTGCTCTCTAGTGGTGGGCAGTGTTTACTGTCAGCAATTTCTTCTGCAGGGATTCCAAATTGAAGGGTAAAATGGAAAAATCCAAGCACTTGCTTGGCCGTTTAGACATGAGTTGCAAAGGAAGGGTGTGAGAAGACACACAAATAGGATGCACGCATGCACATGCGACTGGCCTGGAGAAGGTAGGAAGCATGGGTAGAAAGATGGAGTCTTCTACAGAAACCTGAGAAAGCTGCCTTTACACTTTGGATGGCTGTGCTTACCTTCCTCTTTCCATAACTGTTGGAAGCAGCCACAGAATGGACTCACCTTCTTCACTGATGTCCAAGCTAAATTTAGGTACTGGTAGTTCCCAAAACTGGTGTTGTGCTGGCTCCCAAGTTTCAGCTGGTGCTTGGGAGCTGGCTTCCTGCCCAGCTGTACAGAGCATGTGGAGGAGAATGGGAACATAGTTCTTGCCACCTTGGGCCTTGCCCATTCCTGGAGGAAATATGGAGACTCCTCCTATTTTTTTTTCCCTCCTCTCCATTACCAGCCAAAGGTGGGAGAGTACATGGGGGCGGGGGGGGGGGCAGCTTGTGGTGCCACTCATCCCAGTTTTCCCCAAATCATATTTTATAAATGACTAAGCTGATGTTTTATTATAAGCATTTAGAAAAAAAATAATTAAGTAAAACCTGTCTGGAGTTTAATTTAATTTAATTTTTATTTATTTTTGGCCCACAGTTAACTTTTAACTTGTGTTCACTTCTGCCTCTGTGCTGATTTTCTCAGAAAATTCGTGTAGTTACTTCATCCCTGTACTAACTACATCCGCACAGCGGTGGTGGCAGTAGAGGGAGGTTAGTTGATAGTCTAGGATCCTTTTACCTTTGACACACTCTAGGAGATTGGGATTCATTAAAGACACGTGTCGAGACAACCAGACGATATCCTGGATCGCGTGAGAAAGCACTGGAGTTCTCACAGAGAGGAAGAGTCGTTCACTATAGAAGGATAGCAGGCAAGTGGGTGGTGGTCACCCAAAGGCACTTCCTTCCCGAAGAGGAGGCAATGGATGGTAGTAGCCCTCTGCGGAACGAAGCTCTTACGGGAAGTTTCCTGGATCCTCCATTTTCCAGATCTGCTTTGTGTTTATATCTCTATTTGTAAAACAAATTGGAGAATTAGAGCCATTATTTGGATAATTCCAGCAGAAAGAAATGCCGCAATACCCACATATGCTGCAATTACCTAGACATTTCAGGCAGAAGTGGAGCTGGAGCCCAGACTGTCAGGATAGTGCTTCAATTCTTCTGAAAACAACAATGCTGATTGCACAGCACCTGCAATGAAGCATCCCAGAGGACTGAGGAGGGAGCAACATTTGTCACTTGACATGGCTAAAAGGAGATCACGGGGTAAAGTATTCCACGTCACTTAAGACTTGGTCGAAAAAGATAAAGGTAGCGGAAAGATGAGTGCTCAAGTGGGTTGTGGAGTAGGAAAGAAAGCTTCATGAACATGCCCGGGGAAACAGAGAGTCTGAGGGCAATGAAGGCTGCTAATCAGCGAGAATGTGGATGAAACTGATGACGACTCCAAACTGGCTAAGAGAGTGAATGCGTTATTTGAATCTAGTTTTAACAGGAAAAATGAAGCAAACAAATTTGGACTATTAGGATATAATGAAAACCTTGCCAAATAGCTGTTGGCAACAATCAGGTGAGAGAATACAGAACTCAGAAAATTTGCACATTTATAAATCAGCTACACAGGCACCTGAGATCATTAAGGGAATGGGGTGATATGAAGTACTGACTAAATAGCTCACACTTCATTTTGAAAAATAATTATATGGCTTTGAAGATAGTAAGTGTTTTTTTTTTTTAGAAAAGGATACAACAAAATCCTCTTTCTGAAAGTTGTATTGTTTCCTAAAAGAGCAATCTTATAAATTTGAGGGTCAAGTAGTGAACTAAGGATGAATAAAATACCATTTGTTTATATTTAAACCCTAGATCTCATTATGACCAATGCAAGCAAGAGGTAAATACTTAATAACAATAATGATAACCAGAAAAGAAAGGAAAAAAAAAAAAGAAAAAGCAATAATATAGAACATGAGTGACCTGGAGATAGATAGATAGATAGATAGATAGATATTTTTTTTAAGATTTTGCTTATTTTTAGACAGAGGGGAAGGGAGGGAAACAGAGAGGGCAAGTAACATCAATGTGTGGTTGTCTCTTGTGCACCTCTTACTGGGGACCTGACTCTTAACCCAGGCATGTGTCCTGACTGGGAATTGAACCATCAATCCTCTGCTTTGCAGGCCAGCACTCAATCCACTGAGCCACACCAGCCAGGGTGAATGACCTGGCTATATTATAATTAGTAAACATTAAAGCCCAGGAGGCCAAAGCCTGGCTGAACAAGGCTAGAGAATTGCACAATATGATGTAATAGAAAGAAATTGCCTTTATGACCTGTGTGACAATGACCAATTTACTTAATCTCTCTGTGTCTGAACTATTGGTAACCCTTTTACAGGTCATGAAACTTCTGATTTTTCTGAAGTGCAAATGAGCACTTAACATGAGTACAATATCTAAAAATGACCTGGCCCTTATCAAATACTAAGTCCATTGACTTCCCATAAAAAACAAATAAACAAACAAACAAATACCTGCCTTGGCTTTTGGTTGATGAAATTTGGACATTTTTGGTATAGTACTTCAACCAATTAGAGAAAGGCACTTCAGAAATAATTTTGGCCAAATATCCCATTTTGTGGATGAAGAAGCTGAGGCTAAGAGATACTTCCTGGCCTGCTGAAAGTCTTGCAGACAGTTTCAGTTGCAGCCAGGACACAGGCTTCAGATTCTTGTTCTAAAGCTTCTCCTCTCCTACCACAAATGTAGTTAGTGTTCAGTCACAATGACACTGCAGAGAGAGAGGGGGCCCGAAGGGAGAAAGAACTTTCCAAAGAATAATTTCTTCACCCTTTGAAATGCATAAGAAACACACAAGAGAGTGTGCAGTGATGGAAAAGGTTACCTGGATTCCTGGGAACCCCAGGAATAATTTTTAGTTTTAAGGGTTGGGACATGGCAGAATCTATTTAGAATCATAGAATCTGAGAAGGACCTTAGTGATTATCTAGCCCATGGCCACCACTTCCAGAAGGCCTTTGTGAATAGTCCCTGCAAAGGGTTATCCAGCTCCTGATGATTTGATTCTCTCACCTGTGATGAAAAGCTTACTACCTCTCAAGACACCTGTGATGAAAAGCTTACTACCTGTCAAGACAATCTCTCCATCTTTGGGCAGCACTCCTTGCATAACGCTCTTCTTTCTGACTAGTCAAGTATTTCTGCTTAGCTAAAGGCTTTAACTTCTATTGATTGGTTTTAGTGGGTTGGCCAAAAAATCCCTTTAGTTTTTTTCTGTAAAACCAAAGAGACGTTGTTCATTTTCACCAATAACTTTATTGGTTTGGATATTTTGAGTATGTCGACTATCTCCCACATGGTATAATGTTGATTGTTCTCAATTAATGTCTCAATTTGACTGCCATCAACTTCAGCTGGTGCACCCAACCATGGTGCATTGTCCAGCAAGAAATCTATTGCATGAGACTTCGAAAACTACTTTTGACATGTTTGATCAGTCATAGCACCGTCTCCATACACTGCACAAATCTTTTTTTGGGTTTCAGTTGTGTTTTTAACCTTTGTTGAAATAATAAAGCATAATATGCCAAAAATGTCCCTTATTTCTTCTATCAATATTAAAATGACTACACAAAAATTCACCAATTTTGAAGTTTTTTTTAATGCATGCTGACAGGATAGTTGTCACAATACAATCTAACAAAATTATTTAAGTAATTTAAAGACAAGCACTACTACAGCCACCTTATAGAAGAATACAAATTTTTTGACCAACCAAATATTTTAGCCTCTATGGCTAACCAGCCAATCTAAACTTTTCCCATATGCCTGCCTGTTGGATCCTTGGAGACACTTACGCCATTGTTCCTAATGTTTCTCTCCCAACTTAATTATTTTAATTCCTCCAATGATTTGACTTCAGTTATCTTTATTATCCTGGTAACTCTCTCAAAGTACAGACACTTGAGCTGAATATAGTCTTCCTGGCATAATGTAGCCAGTGCACATACCAGTACATTGGTAGTCACTTAATTCTGCTTGCGCTGATATGACCCAAGATTCTTTGAGTTTTCCCAAGTGAATCTGCAACAGAGCACTCATCTGGTGAGATATTCTGTAAAAAATGGGTTCAGTGGACACATGAGCCTACAAAACCATATATGAGGTGTGTCCGGAAAAAGTCCAACCATTGTTAATACAAAAAGAATGGTTTGTATGACACTGATGTAACTTGGCAGCCAAGGAGAGTAGACTGGAATGTGCACACGCAAACAATGAGGACTTTACTGTATTAGTCAGTGGGAGCAGTAGACACCATTGAGTGAGCTGGTGTACTATATGGCTGTCACATTCAAAACGATGGAGCAAATAGAGCAACAAATCTATGTCAAATTTTGTGTTAAGCTTGAATATTCCTCCATGGAAATTTTCAGATGATTCAGAAGGCCACAGCTATGGGCAACTGGTGATTGTCAGCTTCATCACAACAATGCACCCAGGCATGTATCACGTCTTCTGTAGAGTTTTATGGTGAGACATCAAATTATCCAGGTGACTCAGCTTCCCCCTGCTATAGCCCAGATTTGGTGCCCTGCAACTTCTGGCTTTTCCCAAAGCTAAATCACCTTTGAAATGGAAGAGATTTCAGACCATTGATGAGATTCAGAAAAATCTGATGGGGCAGTTGAAGCAATTGGGAGAACTGTGT
Organism: Phyllostomus hastatus; assembly: GCF_019186645.2. Classification (NCBI taxonomy): domain Eukaryota; kingdom Metazoa; phylum Chordata; class Mammalia; order Chiroptera; family Phyllostomidae; genus Phyllostomus; species Phyllostomus hastatus. Next base: position 55,160,984 of record NW_025334033.1, on the reverse strand, counting down.
GAGGTCCCAAGGTGCCTACTCTGAAGGGGACTAAGATGTCATTGTTCTATGTACAATGTTTCTTGTACTTGTATCTTCTTCAATAATATCTCTATTTTTCACAGTATGTGGCAGGATACTTTCTGGACAGACCTTGTATACATTTTCCTATAGAGGTTACTCATGTACAACAACATATTCAAGACTCCAAGAAATCCTGGAGTTAAGAAAAAGACCCACGTTTGTTTAATGTAACATTCCCCAGACATATTTGGTAAGAGAATGCTTGTTGTTTTCTTTATAAGCTAACATTTAGAAAAGTCTTTTTTAACTTTTAACATAAAGAATTTCAAACCTATCAGAAGTAGAGATAATTGAATAATAAATCTTATGTATTTATAACCCAGGTACACTAATAACCAATTCATAACCAATCTTATTCAAATATACCTCCATCAACTTATCCTTTTCCTATATTACAAAAGCAATTTCCCAATAAATATAACATTTTGTTGTTAAATATTCTAGTAGGTTGATCAAAATAAGTGATTAGCACTGTGTTTTTACACATAATTAAATTCTTGCTAGCACAATAAATAAAGGCAGAAATTCCTCAATATCATCAAATATCCAATCAATGCTTACATTTCATGAAGTACCTTATCTTTTTTTTTTTGGTCTATTTGTTGTTTGACTCAGAATAAGGCCAGCCTACACACTGTGATGAATTGACAAGTGTCTTTAAATAAATAGTTGCAGACTCTGAGGTGGAGCTAGGACCTAGGTGGCAACATAAGAGGCTCCTGAATTTCCCCTCTCCTACGGACACAAAAAACGTACAACTGCACATGGAGCAATTCGCTCTGAAAGAAAACCAGAGACTAGTTGAGTGACTCCTACACATCAAGTGACTGAGAAAAACTCCATCTTGAAAAAGTAGGAAAGACTGAGATACACTCTAGCCATAAACCCCACCCCTGGCATGGTGCCGTATAGTAAGGAGGGTACCCCGTACTCCCATCTTCTCCCCGACGAGCAAAGGATTTGGATCACACCTCTACTGCCCCAACATTTAAGGTTGCCACAGAGGGACAGGCCCCCTGATTTCCTACATCTGAAAGAGCCATGGTCACTTCCCTCCCTGCTCCTTCCAGCTTGCTCCGACAATCAAATCAAATCACCAATCTCTCTCTGGAAGGAGCTTGCCCACACATTCAGGACCCAAACTTTTATAGCTGTCACCTGAAGTACAGGACCCTCAATCACCCAGTTCTGATAACCAACAGAGTTTGCAATCATGAGTCCCACAAGACTATAGAGAATAAAGAAACAGTTCTTGAACAGGTCCAGGATCACCTCCTACAGCTACATACATGGACTCAATTTCATTGATCTATGATTCTCTTTTTGACCAATGCTTAACTATGTTGATTACCAACTACATATTTAAGTCTTATAATCAGATATTTTAAGTCTTCTCACTGTGTTCTCCATAAAGATTGCTTTTGTTATTACAGGTTCTTCAAATTTCTAAATGAGGCTTAGAATCAGTACAATAGTTCTTATAAAAATGTCCATTGAGATGTACTAAGAAATATGGTCCAAATGAAAGAACAGGCCAAAAACCCAGAAAAGAACTAAGCAACAAAGAAATAGATAAGTTATCTGACGCAGAGTTCAAAACACTGGTTATCAGGATGCTCACAGAATTGATTGAGCTTGGCCCTAAAATGAAAAAAGAAATGAAGGCTACACAAAGTGAAATAAAGAAAAATATACAGGGAACCAACAGTGAAGGGAAGGAAACCAGGACTAAAATCAACAATTTGGAACAAAAGGAAGAAATAAACATCCAACCAGAACAGAATGAAGAAATAAGAATTCAAAAAAAATGGGAGGCTTAGGAATCTCTGGGGCAATTTTAAGCACTTCAACATCCGAAAATCAGAGGGGGTGCCAGAAGGAGAAGAGGAAGAGCAAGAAATTGAAAACTTATTTGAACAAATAATGGAGGAAAACTTCCCCAATATGGCAAAGGAAATAGACTTCCAGAAAGTCCAGGATGCTCAGAGAGTCCCAAAGAAGTTGGACTCAAGGGGGAATACACCAAGGCACAACATAATTAAGTTACCCTAGATTAAAGATAAGAAGAGCATCTTAAAATCAAGAGGAAAGGAGAGAGTTACCTACAAAGGAGTGCCCAGAAGGTTATCAGTTGATTTCTCAGAAGAAATCTTACAGGCAACAAGGGGCTGGAAAGAAGTATTTGAAGTCCTGAAAAGCAAGGACCTACAATCAATATTACTTTATTCAGCTAAGTTATCATTTAGAATGGAAGGGCAGATAAGGTGCTCCCCAGATAAGGTCAAGTTAAAGGAGTTCATCATCATCAAGCCCTTATTATATAAAATGCTAAAGGGATTTATCTAAGAAATAGAAGATTGAAAACTATGAACAATAAAGTAACAACAAACTCATAACTATCAATAACAGAACCTAAAAAACAAAAACAAAAAGCAAGCAAACAAGTAGAATAGGAACAGAATCACAGAAATGGAGATCACATGGAAGGTTATCAGTGGGGAATGGGGAGAGAAAATGGGGTGGAAAAGATACGGAGAATAAGAAGCATAATTGGCAGGCATAAAATAGACAGGGGGACATTAAGAATGGTATAGGAAATAGAGAAGCCAAAGAATTTATATGTATAACCCACAGACATGAACTAGGCAGTGGGGGAAATGCTAAAGGGTGGGGTGGTACAGGGCAGAAGGGGAGAAAGGGGAGAAAAAAAATGGGACAACTGTAATATCATAATCAATAAAGTATACTTAAAAAATGCCCATTGACATTTTGATTGGAAATGCACTAAGGTAATACGTCTTTTTTTTGGTGAATTGCCAACTTAACAATATTGAGTCCTATAATCCATGAAGATAACATGGCTCTCCACTTATTTAGGTCATTTTTAATTTTTTCTCCATAATGTTGTACAGCTTTCAGTGTAGAGCTCTTGGGTGACTATTGAATTTATCCCAGGTGTCATGTTTTATGACACTATAAAATACAATTTTAAGTATCTTATATTTAATTTTTATAATATTTAAAGATATAATTGATTTTTGTATATTAAACTCATATCCTATGATATTGCTGGATTTATTTATTAGTTCTAGTAGTTCTTTTGTATGTTTCTTATGTTCTGTGTAAGCAATCATTTCTTCTGTAAATAGGTACAATTTAGTTATTTCATATAACTGAATTTGTGCCTTTTTTAAACCTTATTTTTATGGCTAGGACCTCTAGCATAATAGTGAATAGAAGTGATGAGCGGGGGCTGTCTTACTTTGTCTCTAATCTCCAGGGCAAAAATTTAGTGTTTTATTGTTCAGTGTGATGTTGATGTTGTCTGTAGGCTTTTGCAGTTTTTATAGCTTAAGAAATTTCCCTCCTATTCCTAATGTATAACAGTACATTGCTATAGCTTCAGATTCCACATAGTGACTAACCTTTAATAAATTAGACTTGTTCTCCATAAGATAAGTGGCTTGATCGCCTGGCAACCTCAACAATGCACAGTGATTTTCCTTGAGACAATCACCACACTCCAGTGTGCTAGAAGTGCTTCACGTGCACACCTCATTTTATCACCTCGTATAAGAAAAATATGCATAAACAAGGGTTGGGATTAAACACAATTAATTACATTTACAGCTTCATCACGAACATTCATAATTGAAACTTGCTTTTATTTTTTACCACACATGCATTGAGGTGAAGAATACAATGACTAATTAACACAGTTTTGTGCCGCTGCCTTGATTAATGCTAAATCATCAGTAACTTTACCCACAATTGCTTTTGTACATTTAGTGTAAATGGGAACATAATGAAAGAGAAGAGAATGGCATTATTATTATTATTATGAAAATAGTTTTGATACCATGAATCATGAATCACCTGAAAGAACCTCAGGTTCCCCTAGGATTCCACAAACCACTCTTTGAGACTATTGCTCCCGTCTGGCTTAGCCCTACGAATAAAGCGTGACAATTATGAGGTCTATACTAAGCATCGTGAATTTTCAATGAGGTGTCCCCAGCACAGTAGGCTAAAACTTGGACACTGCTGCACCTTATGTGAGCTCTGGGAATTGTTTTGCTCATGGTGGTTCTTTGCTTCAACTCGTGGAATTTAACTCTCAATTAAGTGCTCAGCCAAAGACTTGGGTAGACTTCTCTGTAGTTTTCTGGAGCTACCCTTCATTTCAACACATCTGCCCCCCAAATTTTAACTTCCTCAGCTTCTAGTCTCTGTTCTTCAAGTCAAATGGGTTATGTTCTTGGCATAGTCTAAAAAATGCCTTAAGGTAGACATCTGAGGAAATCATGGAGCTGATAACATTTTTCCCTTTTCTTAGATGCCATGGTCTTTCACTGCCTGTTTCTCTGTCCAATGTCTGAGAATCGTGTGCATGTGTGTGATATATATTGCACTTCTCTACTTGGTCATCATTGAAGGAAAATTGATTCTATTTACTTTGCCATGCCCAGATAGAGATCTCAAATTATTACAGTTTGAAACCCATTATTTCCAGTGGGGTTTTCAAGAATTTTGTTTCCTTGTTTTATAATGATTGTATTTTTCCAGGTCTCCTGAAATAGTTCAAAATCTTGATTTTTCTTTTTAAATACTTTAATTTGAGATGGTCTATCCATAATTCAAGACCTTATGTGCCTTTTGAGGTACTCCTCTGGCATTGTGTCATTATAGCTGCGAGTTCGTGTTCCTTGGTGGCATCACCTCTTCTAACTGCTTATGCGGTTTGGAGAATTTAGGGAAAAGCTTTCATCTCCATTAGAACCTAATAGGTTTAAGGAAAGGGGAAGGGATGAACCCCCAGACTGAGGACCCTGGGTACCAGGGATCCTGTGTTTACCACTCCTACCTGCTGTCACCTACCATTCAGTTCTGGTCATGGTTTCATCGTCTTGACCTTGGAAAAGCAGCAAGAGGAGGCAATTTCAGGGGTGTCCAACCCATGGCTCATGGGCCACATGCAGCCCAGGATGGTTATGACCGCAGCACAACACAAAATCGTAAATTTACTTAAAACATTATGAGATTTTTTTTGTTTTTGTTAGTGTTTGAGTGTTTAAGGTATGGCCCAAGACAACTCATCTTCTTCCAGTGTGGCCCAGAGATGCCAAAAGGGTTGGACACCCCTGCTAAGTGTAAGACCAACCTTGAGGATGTTGATCTGAAGGGCTGGGGAGAGAATGACTGAGGAAAATTGAGGAGCTATAACTATGTTCGTCAGTTGTTCATTCCAGCAGAGCTTTGGAAGTATTTCCCCAGTGGCCCTTAGAAACCTCCACCAAAGGCCTGGCTCACTGCTGCAGGGTCCTCCCGCTACGCTGGCACTCGGCGACAGTCTCAGAGCACCAGGGTAAACAGCATGAAACGTCCACCTCTGTTTCAGTCTCTATTTTCCTATTTTTGCTGGATTTCCAAGCCAAAAATGGCCAGAGTTTTCCACAGGTGTTTGATATTGCTGTTGCTGTCAGTTGCTGGAATCCATGTTTTTCTTTTATTTGTAAGATGTTTCCCAGATTTCAAAATCATCAGTTGGAGTAAGCCATCACTGCTGTTTTGTAATTAAAAATCTGTAATTCTCAGTTTCCTTGTTTAAAATGTGCATAATATTAATACTACCTCACAGCATTTTAAGAAGATCAGATAAGAAAGTATACATAATGTGGTGTTGTCTAGAACAATGTAAAAGCTCCCTAAAAGCTTGCTGCTATTATGTTACTATTTTTACTAGTTTTATAATTAATTATGAAACAATGAACAGAACAAGTCCAAAGGTAACATTACATAAGAGACCTCCTTCTATATTTATATCAATCTGTTGTCACTTACTGAGTATATTTATTAAACTAAGTCTGTTTATTTATTAAGCCACCCTATTGTATACTACTCAGGGATATCTCTCCACTTGCCCACATGCATCTCATGCAAGCCACCTGCCAATGCTGTGTTAAAACTTAGAAACATTACTTGTACACAGGACTCTGTTCCAGTTTACCAGGATCAATAATTAATCCCTCACTTTTCCTTCTGTGAGGGATTTGAAGTTCAGCAATAATGAACAGTATTTCTAAAATTTATAATATATAGATATATAAGCAACAGGTGATACATTGAGAAAACTAAGATAAAGTTATCTCATTTATTTTGTTCATCTCTCTTTTTCTCACTCTCTCTCTCACACACACACACACACACACACACACACAGTATGTCATCTAAAGATCCCCCTTTTGGAGGTACATGATTTTTCCACAATAGAATGGAGAAATGAATGCTAGCTACTTTCTTTAGCCAATGTACTGCACAGATCAAACTTGTGGCAAACTCAGACACCAGAAAATTAAAGTGAAATTGTTAAGGAATTTAATTAATTAATATGTAGAGAGTTCCAACTTCAAGTCTCTGGATGACAACAATGCTAATTCATAGCCTTTTTCTCCTAAGAATTTCTTCGTTGGAAGAAAAGCATCAGCCTGTGTACCTAATTCTAAAACAAGACCTACCATGCTTAGTACTTCAATGGAGATATGAGAGTTATAGGGTGATGGGTTGTGGTGGTCAGTTTATGTGTTAACCTGTCTAGGGTGTAGTCCCCAGTCATTCATCAAATACTCATCTAGGTGTTGGAGTGAAGGTATTTTGTAGATGTAATTAATGTTTGCAATCAGTGGACTTCAGGTAGAGATTATTGTAGATAATCTGGGTGAGCCTAATTCAACCAGTTGAAAGGCTGTAAGAGCAGAGGTTTCCTAGAAGAAGAAATTCTTTCTGTGGACTGCAGCTTCAGGTCTTTTCCTAAAGGCCTATCCCATAAATTTCTGCCTTACCTAGAAATCCTCAAAACAGATAAACTAATTCCTTGCAGTAAATCCCTTAAGATATATCTCTGTTAGTGGTCAAATCCTAAGAAATACAAAGGTTACTTCTGGATTCTTGATGGTGAAGATTTTGAGCAATGCTTTAGAAGATGAGCGGGATTTAACATGTAGAGTCAAGCCTACTGGGTAGTGGGAAGATGTGGAAATTCTCATACTTCCGAGCTCCAGTATTACCTTTTCATTCCTTTATCCTTCATGTCCTTACTTCCTTGTCTATGCTCTATTATTTCAATTTGCTGTTTATCATAATGCTAATATTTACCATTTTGAGTACCTACTGTGTGCTATGACTGTGTATATTTTTTCTAGTTTCTTACAATAATGGTGATTTTTATTTTATGAATGAAAAAATGGAGTCTTGGATAAAGTACAGTTGCAAGCTTTATTTCATGTCTTTGTAGCTTTGTCAGCTCTATTTCCACTAGAGAACAGCATTTTGATATCTGTAAGAGACAATGACTGTGATCCTCAGGGAAAAGGCAGAAAATCTCAAAAATGGCTGCAGAACACTTGAAAAGGAATGCTCATAATACTGTCTCTAAATGGTAAAGGGAAAATGTTAAGATTAATATTTTCTATAGTAAAATAAGAAAATCAGAAATCTTTGGTAACATTTTGTATTTGTCAGGGCTGAGAGAGAGAGAGAGAAAGAAATTATGAGGAATTGGTTCATGTGATTATGGAGGCAAAGAAGTTCCACAGTTTCTGCCTGAAAGGTGGAGACCTAGGAAAGATGGTGGTATATATAGTTCAGTCTTTGAGTCTGAAGGCCTGATAACAAAGAAAAGATGGTTTCTGAGTTCAAAGTCAAAAGAAGGCCAATATTCACCTTAAGCTGTCAAGCAGAGAGGAAATTCATCTTTCTTCTGCAGTTTTATTCTATTCAGGCCCTCTCCTCAGTTTATTGGATGATGCCCACCCAAATTGAGAGGGACAGTCTGCTTCTCTCAATCTGCTGACTCGAATGTTAAACTCACATAGAATGAACGACATTGACTCTTTCTCATAAGCAGTCCAAGAGCAGGGTATTTCAAGGAAGGCAAAGAAGAAAATTTCATGAGGGTATGGGATTCCAAGGTAGAAAAGGACGACGGACCAATAAAATGAAAACGTGCTGGCTTGTAAGAAGAATACAATGATCGCCTTTCTTATGATTTGCATAGGGCATCAATTTTATGTGGAAAGATGAGCAGATCAGAGCAAGGAGCATGGAGCTTGGGTCCTTTAGAGTCAGAAGACTTCTTGATTCTGTTGCATTTCAGCTGACTAGACTAAAATGAAATAAATGTTAGTTATCTTTTGTACCTGGCCCTGCTGATGCCCACCATGCATGTTACTGTGTTCTTCACTGCCTTCTGTAGTTATGATTGGCCTGAAGCTTTTGCTCAAAGGCAGCGAGTTCAGCTTATCCAGCACACCCAGCTCACTTGTCAGGGTCTGAGCAGTAGTTTCCCATCTGCCTCTGGCAGCATTTCAGCACTCCAGACTGTGTGAATCCTGAAGTGTAGCTTCTGTCTTCCTTGCCTGTGATTTCTATGCTTTGGCTCACAGTGCAGCTGTCTTGCAATGAGTTTCCATCCAGCCTGCCACAGGGAGACACTGTCCTTTCTGCTTGTCATTTCATACTGTCCACCCATCCAGCTCCTCAGGCCACACAGGCAACCCAGTATCAACCCACAGAGAATCATTTAGGAGCTCTGAAGAAAAAAAGGAGCTGGATGTGGCGTGCCTTCCCTCTCCTATCTCTCATGCTGCATTCAAATTAGCCCTCCTTGTTTGCAAACTCAACACAGAGAGACCAAGCTCTGGGACCTGCCGATAAGACCTGTGCTTATTTTGTATTCCATAATTCCTATATAACTGAATACTTTGAGAGGCCCATAGCATTTGATATAGGGGCTTCATCTGTAGTAGAACACGCCTGTTTCTCTTTTTTCCAATGGGAGCAGAATACAATCCTCTTCCCATTGTAGAGGCACAGGCAAGAGAGGAGCAGGACACCGAGTGTCAGTGAGTGCACCTGGAGCCTACTGGAAACTGACCAGATAAGTCATTCATAGCAGGCATTTGATAAAGATATGGCTGGAATTAAAGTATTCTTTGTCATAGAGTGGATAAAGACAGTTTACTTAAAATCTGACCTTTAGACTACTTCATAAAGTATTGAGGATAAAAGGCCTTATATAAAAAAAAAGTGGCATCCTAGAGCAAGTTGTTGTGGGACAAGAACAAAGTGGCTTTGAGCTTCAGAGGGTCCGCAGGACTTGGATAGTGCGAGGTGAGGAATTAGGACTGGGCTGCAAAGGAACTTCTTAGAAACACCTAATAAAGATATTTCAGGGGCTCCTGAAGTAAAATAAATGGACATTTTCTATAAGAGCCCAGTAGATGTTATTGACATTTTTCTTAAATATAAGAAAGCGTATAATAATAAATAGTAACACATATATAGCTTTATTTTCTCACAGCATAGGTTGATATTTTCAGTTTATACTTTTTTATTTTCATGAACATTCAAATTGGAGAACACTGGCAAGTTACTGTTATTGATAGCACACCTGTACAGGACAGGTCTTACTTGTTATTACTTCAAGATTAACTAATTCATTCATTTATTATTCAGCAAATAATTATTGAACAACTATATTTTTGACCCTCTTCTAAATGCTTGATACGTATCAGTGAAGCAAACAGATTCTTATAAAAATCTTTGAACTCATGACAAAGCCAGGTTAGTTATGTTTTATGCAAAAAGCTACTGTGACAAAGCCTATTTCTACTAAGATGTAAAAATAAAAAGAGGAAAGAGGATTGAGAAATAGAGATAGAGCAAGAGCGATAGATAGGGGGTTAGAGAGAGAGAGAGAGATTATGCATGAATGCATAAATGGGAAGGGGAAGTTCTTTAGTTTTCTCTGAAAATTTTACTTACAGGAGGTAGTCCAGGTTTCTAGAGCTACCCCATTAATGCAAGCAGATGTTCTGTATTAAATGTGAATAGAACAAAAGGATTCGGTGTTATTTGCTGTCAATTCCAATAATTATGGTAGATTTAATAAAAAAAATGTGAGGCTTATTGAGCACAATTGTGTATTATGTCTAGCATGAGTTCATTCTTCTGGGAAAAAGTGGAAGAGTGGAGGGAGGGTGGAGCAACAGAAGAAAGAAGACAATGGGTTGGTAGAGAAAAGGCAGCTTTGAGTAAACAAGGAATAAGGATATCAAGAGTCTAAAAGGAATAAGCTGCAAAGTATTTATTAGCATCATGCTTTCCACATTTCAGGCCAGAATATGGTAATGATGTTTTGTTTTATTATTTTTCTTTCCACCCCTTCCAAGCCCTCAATTAGGCCTTGAGAAAGGAGTCAGAGCACCTTTAAAACTTTCCACTTAATCACCTATAGCGGATGCTCATTTAATGATTGTCTTTTTGTACCAAACAAGAAGTAACAATGCTTTTAGCAAAAGAAATGGAATGAGAAAGAAATTGCCTAATCAGCCTTGCTCATGCAGTGCTTCGCAAGAAAGATTATTGAATTTTCAGTCTCTGCAGAATTTTAATGAAGCTCCATCTTGCTGGAAAATCCAGCCTTTTGTCAATAGAGTTCAATAACTCGACCACCCATGTAATAAGATGTACCAGTTGAAATCTTTCACACTGCCAAAGCCGGAGGCATGCTAGAAGTACCCAGGAAATATGGAAGCACTTTCTATGTCTGCCACCATGAATAAAGCTCTGGAAGTCATGGCTGAAATGCTATGGTATAAAGAGTTTGTCTACTATGATATAAAGTGTACCCACTAGTCAAATAACATTTGTAAGGATTCAATACGTTAGCCGTAATTATTATGTGTCAGATACCCTGGTAGGAGGCATGTATACAATCACTCTTCTTATTCCCACAGCAGCTCTAGGCTAAGGCAGTTACTCTCATTATCTCCACTTTGCATATGAGAAAACTGAGGCTTAGTGCAATAGTAGAGTGATCTCAAATTTTTCAGTGTCCTAATTCTTGAAATCTGTGACTATGTTACCTTATACAACAAAAGGGACTTTGCATATGTAATTAAGTTAAAGATCTTTTTTTTAACTTTCTTTATTGATTTTTTTCTCAGAAAGAGAGAAATCAATTTGTTGTTCCATTTATTGATGCAATCTTTGTTTTTTTCTTATATGTGTCTTGACTGGGAATTGAACCCACGACCTTGGTATATGGGTATGATGCTCTAACCAACTGAGTTACCTGGCCAAGGTGAAGATCTTGAGATGGAAGGATTATCTGAATTTTCCAGGGGATCTTGCTATAATCACAAGGGCTCTTATAAGACAGAAACAGAAGAGTCAGAATACACAGAATAGATGTGACTGTAGAAGCAAGGTTTGGAGTGGTGCAGGAAAAGGCCATGATCTAGGAAACCTGTAGAAGAGGGAAGAAGTAAGGAAATGGAGTCTCTCTTAGAACTTCCAGAAGAAACCAGCCCTACAACACTTTGACTTTCAGACTTTGGGCCTCTAGAACTATAAGAAAATCAGCCTGTGCTGTTGTAAGTCACCCTGTTTGTGGTTACTTCTTATAGCAACAGGCAGAAAATAATGTACTTAGTAACAGTAGGTAATCCCCACAAAGTTACTCTTTTTGGGCAGAGTTTCACAAACTTTGACATTTTGGGTAGGATTTCATTACTGTGGGTGCTGTTCTGTGCATTGTAGGATAGTTAACAGTTACCTTGGCCTCTATGCTCTAGATGCTAGTAGCACTTGCTTCTGTTTGTAACAACCAAAAATGCTTCCAAATATTGCAAGATATCTTGGAGGGAAGCAGGCAGTTCTCCCCAAATGAGAATCATGGATCTAGGAGGTGATAGAATCAGGATTTAAGCTCAGGTTCTCTGGGTCAAGGAAGACTTTTTATTATTGCTGTCTACTGTTTCATCAGGTGATTGTTAGCATGCAAAAAAAATGGTTAAATATTAGCAAAAGCTTGCTCCTAGAGAAACATAAGTCCCAATGTGCTGGGAATTTAATATTGGGAACATAAGTCCCAATGTCCCTAGAGACCCAGTTTCAAACCCTTGCAAATCCTTTGTTAGTTATCTTGAGTTGGGAGACCTCATCCCTGAGGTCTTTGAAATCCTTATCACCGTGCCCTTCTGAGGCCTAGATTACTGTACTCAACCAATTGCAGTAACAATTGGGCAGGTGATTACCCTGATGCACTCAAGTGGATTGCCTGGTCTCCTCTGTGTAACTACACGATAACTTCGTAATGATCAAGTTCAATTGTCCTTGCCACATGGCTACTTTACTTCTTACCTGCTGGTTTCTGCTTTCAAGGAGCCCAAAGAGCCCAGATGGCAGTCATATACTTATCATTCAATGGGACCCTAGCAAGATTGTGTTCAATTTGAAGACCAGAACCTTCACATCATGAGGATAAAAAGTATAAAGTCCCTTAATGGGTCATTGGAAATAACTCCAGGTGGAACCATACCTGCTATGACACCTTGGTTCCTGGACCTATTATTTTACCCATTGTGGGCACAGTCCCATATATAAATCTTTAATATAATTCATACAGTTTATCTAGAGAATGACTGTCCATTCCTGAGTATTGCCTCTGAGCTGGCTCTTTGGGTTTGCTCTGAGTAGGCTACTCTATTGGTCTGGCACCTTCTAGATGGTGGACTCTCCATGGTCATGCCTTTCCTAGAGCAGCTGTGATAACCAAACCAGGTGAAGGTATAAACTGGTGTCATGATTTTTATTTAATAAATCTGGCAACCCTACCTCTGAGGCATTTAAAAATAAACTGCACTTCTAAACAGCCTCCAGCTGTTGGCTTTGGCCATCCTACACACCTGGCAATGCTCTTTTCATAGCTCTTTGGTCATACCCTTCCTCTGGAATGGCCTTCTTCCTGAGAGCTGGTGCCCTCTTTTTGGACCTCAATTTGGCATGCACTCTTTCCTTCCTACAACACTAGGTAGTCATTTCTTCTTTACCAACTTAAATTTCCTTCAACCGAAGTACTTCCTCTGTTCTCTACCTGTCCTCTTTTCATCTATATGTCAAGAATTATAGTAAGGCATGGCTGTTCCAAGAAATAAAAAGCCACATGTGAAGCTACTAAAGACTCCTTATCTCACTTTCTTCAGATGACCTGTGGCAATCATATTTGTACCATCTATTCCAGTACTTGGCTTGGGATTATCTTTTATTTCTTGTCTCTTATTTTTGTTCCCCATGTTATTCTAACCTATTTGAGAAAGAAAATTCACTATTCCTTGGAACACCTAACATGCAGCTCAACTTTTCTTGGTTAGAGAGATTCACATTTATTTGTAATCATCTAGCAGTTTTACTGATTTTTATAAATATTTATTTTCATAGTTAGATTTTGTCACAGTTAATTTCATATGGTGTCGCCTTTTTACTGTGTGATTTTTTAAAATGAATATAAATAGCATTTTTAAGAGGAAAAACCACATGGAAAAATTAGGACTCTATGCTGGCCTAATGCATTAGACTAGCATCTGTGGTGTTTTGCATTTTTTAAAAAAGGAAAGTAATCTTGGGAATGTGGTTCCATTACCATCAGTTTATTAATTTCTATAAATCAAAATGTAACACATGGTGTTGACTCCTGGGAATCCCCAGACATTTGGTAGCAAAAATACTACAGGGGAGATGTAAAATCCATGGTGAAAGTTAGAAAAACACCCCAAATGGCAAAGTTAGGAATGAACTTGGGTTAGAATTGGTGCAAATTATATAGATTTAATTTTTATTACTATTGAAAATATCTTGTAAGTGGTAATCATTTTATATGCATCTTTTTAAATTCAGTCATTAGACATTAGTCATTTTTTTCAGCATATTAGTAGTATGATCAAACGATACTTCAGAAAAATTAGCATCGTGATAGTTTCTCAATGGATTAAAGAGTAGAGGAAGAAGAGAGGTCACAAAATAGGAGATTGTTATAACGATCTAGGCTAAAGTTAATATGACCTGGACCAGGATAGAGAGATTTCCATAAGACATTTATAAAACTGGGTGATTTGTAGACGTGGAGGGTGAAACACTCCCAGTTTTTAAGCCTTGGAAATTGGAGAGGAGAGGAAAAGGAGAAGTTGCTGATTGAAATAGAAAGTGACTACTTTACATTAACCTAGAAGTAATGGGTGACTGGAAATATATACATATGAGTTATTTGTCAAAATCTTCTATATTCAAGGCATAGTTTAATGCATTTAACAGATATTTGCTAGAAAGGAGTACACTTTACAATTCCTTTCTGAGATTGGCAGCATGGCCTCTGATTCTCTTTCACTGAGTAGTACAACAAACCATAGATTAACTGGATGCCCAAGAAATAAATTGTACAATTTCATAAATTTTCTGGAGAACTAGCCCTGGCTGGTGTAGCTCAGTGGACTCAATATAGGCTTCAAGCCAAAGGGTCACTGGTTTGATTCCCAATCAGGGCACATGCCTGGGTTGTGGGCCAGGACCCCATTGGGGGCCATGTGAGAGGCAACCACACATTGATGTTTCTCTCCCTCTTTCCTCTCTTCTCCTCTCTCTAAAAATAAATAAATAAAATATTTTTAAAATTTCTGGAGAACTAATGGTTAAACAGCAGCAGCAACAACAACAAAAACAAGAAGATCTCAACACAATATACTTATTAGATTTTCAACAAGGTTCAAACAAAAGTGTTTGATTGCATTTGCTTGTTTAAAGTCTCAGCAAAGCAAAAGGAATCTTTTTGCATGAGTGGGTGCTGTCAGTCTTCTCATTATTTTATTCCAATATTACTGATTGTTTCAGGGTAATGAAAAAATATGTGCTAAAAACTGTTTTAATAAATTCTGCCTTTTTTCTTTTTTTCTTTTTGCACATAGCTAAGCACAAAACAATACAAATTATTTGAATGCACTGTTTAAGATAGTCAAGCTTTAATCAAGCTTTCTGGAAGTAAAGTTGCTTAAATGTCCTTGTACCTAGAACCTTGGTTCAGAAATTATTATTTATGTAAGTAACTAGTCCTTTTGTTAATTTAAAAATTTAGATTTGCCCTGGCTGGTGTGGTTCAGTTGGTTGGAATGCCATCCCATACACCAGAATGTCAGGGGTTCAATTCCCAGTCAGGACAACCTACATAGGCTGCATGTTCAGTTCCTCATTGGGGCACATATGGGAGGCAAACAATCATTACTTCTCTCTTCCATTGATGTTTCTCTTTCTCTCTACCTTCCTCTTTCTCTAAAACCAAAAATATATTAAAACAACCCCCCAATTAGATTAAAGTATTATTCCAATTCCATTTGCAAATCACTTGAGTGATTTATTTAGTTTCTGTCACAGTATATCATAAATTTTGTTTGTATTCTAAGATATTATTATGTTTGAAATTTCTCAAACATCTATATTATGGCATTAGGGTTAGAGTGCTTGACATAAATTTTGATTCTGCTATTTCTGCCTGTGATTTTAAGCAAGTTATTCATTTATAAATCCTTGTTCTCCTTATAATTAAAGTGAGTGAACTAAGCCAACTATATTATAGGGCTACTGTACATTTAAACGAGATCATACACATCTTTATCACAGAAGTGTCTGGCACATGGTAAGTTCCCCTGTAAATGCTAGCAGTTATTTATTATTCTTTTTTAGAGATGTTCTTTCATTTTCCCTTGATCTTTCATCAATAAGCCCAGTCAAAGACTTGGCCAATTTCATTTGCAGCTTTTTAAAAAAAGAAAATAAATATTTAGAAATTAGGGAAGGTGTTTCCTACAAAATAGTAGTCTAACAATTATTTAACAATAAATGACAATTGTTTTATAATTCTATGAATTAAAAAAACTTATCCTGGTCTAAAACCAAGAAAAATGAAAAAGAAACTATGATATTATTAAGAACTAGCTACAAGAGATGTCATAGTAGGTCATGCACTGGGTTTAGGATCATTTGTTAAAGAATAATATGAGGGAAAGTGCTCCATCAAAGGGATATAAATTACTTAAAAATGCTTTATTAATTATGTTATTGCAGTTGTCTCAATTTCCCCCCCTTTGCTCCCCTCCACTCAGTTCCCTCATTCCCTCCAGCAACCCTCCCTCTTAGTTCAGATCCATGGGCCATGCATGTAAGTTCTTTGGCTATTCCATTTCCTATACTGGCCTTAACTTACCCCTGTCTATTTTGTGCCTACCATTTTCTACTTCTTAATCCCTGCACCTTTCCTCCATTCTCCCCCTTCCCCCTTACATCTGATAACCTTTCAAATGATACCCATATCTATGATTCTGTTTCTGTTTTGCTTGTTTGCTTAGTTTGTTTTTTAGAGTTGTTAATAGTTGTGAATTTATTGTCATTTAATGTTCATAGTTTTGATCTTTTTATTATATAATTCCATTTAATATTTCAGATAATGGCTTGGTGATGATGAACTCTGTGAGTTTTACCTTATTTGGGAAGCACTTTATCTGCCTTTCAATTCTAAATGTTAGCTTTGCTGGATAGAGTAATCTAGGTTGTAAGTCCTTGCTTTTCATCACTCTGAATACTTCTTGACAGTTCCTTCTAGAAACTGTAGAAGTTTCTTTTGAAAAATCATCTGACAGTCTTGTGGCAACTCCTTTGTAGGTAACTCTCTGCTTTTCTCTTGCTGCTTTACGATTCTTTATCTTTAACGTTTGGCATTTTAATAAAGATGTGTCTTGATGTGACCCTCTTTGGGTCCATCTTGTTTGGGACTCTCTGTGTTTCCTGGAATTGCATTTCTATTTCCTTCACCAAATTAGAGAAGTTTTCTTTCCTTAATTTTTCCAAGTAAGTTTTCAATTTCTCGCTCTTCCTCTTCTCTTTCTGGCACCCATATGATTCAGATCTTGGAATATTTGAAGATGTCTTAGAGGCTCCTTTGCCTAGCCTCATTTCTTTGAATTCTTTTTTCTTCTTGTTATTCTGATTGAATTTTTTTCCTGTTTGCATTTTAAATCTTGGCTTCATCCTTGTTCTTGTCAGGTCGCTACAGATTTTTCTTTATTTCACTCAGTGTAACTTTATTTCTACCTGGATTGTGTGTGTGTGTGTGTGTGTGTGTGTGTGTGTGTGAGTGTGTGTGAGTGTGTGTGTGTATGCTGTTGAAGCACCCAATGAGTTCCTTCAGAATCCTGGTAACCAGTATTTTGAACTCTGCCCCTGATAAGTTCCTTACTCCATTTTATTTAGCACTTTTTCTGCAGTTTTGTTCTGTTCTTTCATTTGGGCCATGTTTCTTTGTCTCTTCATTTTGGCAGCCTCCCTGTGTTTGTTTCTGTGCATTAAGTGAGCTTTTTGACTCCCAGTCTTAGCAGTGTGGCCTACTGTAGAAAAGCACACGCAACTGGATGCCTGTGGCTTCTTTAAGTCCTTGGTTGTTGGACATCCCTACAGCTCTATTTTCTGACCTTTCTGGGTGGTGTTTGTTTTGTAGTCTAGTGGTAATTTTTGCCACAGTTGTGCAAAGAAGTGAGGTATGTTTACCTATGCCTCCAAATTGACCAGAAGTCTAATTGTCACACTGCAGGGACATTTTTGGAGCATATCAGGGGTGTAAATTTTTAATGTTGAAGATACTAAACTAGAACATTTTTGTAGAACATGGCACTGACTTTTCTTGTTTGCTGATAAAAGTGATAAAAAATGAGTTCCTAGGGTGATTTTAAATATGTCTATGCCATGTTGCAACTATGCTCTTTATAATGTTGAGATTATATGAGGTCTGTCCAGAAGGTATCAGCCATGTAATATGAAAAATAGAAACATTCATTGAAGAAGATACAAGATACAAGAACCATTGTACATTGGACAATGATGTCTCAGTAGGCACCTTGGGATTCACACAGTTCTCTCAATTGCCATCAGCTGCCCCACTGTATTTTCCTGAATGTCACTGACAATCTGAAATGTCTTCCTTTTCAAAGGTGATTTCAGTTTTGGGAAGAGCCAGAAGTTGGAGGGTGCCAAATCTGATCTGTAGGGGAGCTAAGTCACGTGGGTGATTTGATGTTTCACCAGGAAACTTGGCAGGAGACATGATGTATGAGTGATATATTGTTGTAATAAAGTTGCTAATCACCAGTTGCCCATAACTGTGGTCTTCTGAATCATCTGAATAGTTTCTGTGGAGGAATGTTCAAGCTTAATGCAAAATTTGATGCAGATTTACTGCTCTACTTGCTCAGTCATTTTGAATGTGACAGCCACACAGTACACATGCTCACTCAATGGCATCTACCTCCCCCATCAATGGCATCAATGATGACTAGGAGAGTGAAATCATCATTGTTCATGTATGTGCATCACAGTCCACTCCCCTTGCCTGCCAGGTTATATCAATGTTACCCAAATTGTTCTCATTATAGTAACAGTGGCTGGACTTATTCCAAACAGACCTTGTATAACCCTGTCCCTACAGTTTCTTGGCATCAAAATTCCTGGGTATTGGAGAAATTGGAAGGAATCTTCCTCTAGGTCTTATCTGTCCAAGTTCTTATTCAAATAATTTTGTACAGAGCCATTCTAATTGCTCAAAGTGGGAGCAAGAAGATATAAGTGGGCAGCTATTTTATTGCTGTATGATGATACTGCATAACAGTTCAGTTCTCATTGTACTGGGACTTTCAGGTAGGCTGAATGCCATTACTCCCTTTGGAGTTAGGCCAGGGTGTCTGAGATAACAGAATCTCATCTGAGGTAATTTGTCCTATGGGACCATGAATGAATAAATGTGCTCAGTGCTGAAATTCTTGATATTTCATAGCAGTAAGAAAGAAAGAAATTTGAGATGATCTTGTTTATCACTATTTCCTAATGAAGCAGGACACAGGTCAGAGTGCTTTTTGTCGGTGTTGATATGATCCCTGGTTCTTTGGAAACATTTAGATGATTAGCAGATATATTCATTAATATTCACTATCTGTCCTTCACATATATTCTAAGGTACTTGAAGCAATTTATAGGTTTAAATAGTGATAAATAGGACATTTGAGGATAAAACAAAATGAAAAGAATAGGTGGTTTTGGGCATCAGAGTTAAGAAGTAGATTCCACCATTTGGAAAGGAATTTGGCTTTTGTTTTGTATCAAAAGTAAATATACACCAAAATGTGTGACTTTCTCTTATTTTTCCTTGTCTGAACCTAGCACATAGTCGGTACTTCCAATGTTAGAGAAAGAAAAATAGTAAACAGATACATCTGCAGTGACTTTCTCCTGATTACAGAAATGAGACAGAAACCCATTGGGTAGTTCCTTGTAGTAAGACCACAGCAGTCAATTTGGGCAGTAACCTGAAGCACATTTCTACACAAGGAATTAAATTATTGAACTAAGCCAGCATGCCTTAGCTCTAGTTTTGATTTTTCCTTACCTTCAAAATTCAGATATATCTAGGAATGCCTTCACCTAGAAAAGGAGTCAATATAAATTTTTAATTCAACAGATTTATGAGAGCTACCATTGTTCCAAAGATGAATAAAACCCAACTTCTGCTTCGAAGTAGAAACAATTCAGTGAGTAAATTTGCAAATGTAGCTTGCCCATAAAAAACAAAACCCAGAAAATAAACAGACAAAATCTAATATTCAAGACAAAATCTTTAAAATATTATGAGCATTAGGAAGTGCTTTGGGATGGAGGTGGAACAGCTTAAAGGAGGAATAGTTGACCTAGTGATGGGGGAGCTGAGATAGATGAACCCTGAGGAATAGGTGGAATTTCCCCTGCAGGAAGTAGGAAGCAGGTTGTCATTCCGAGTAGAAACAAAAGCAAAATGACCCAGTATGTTCAGATGTTAAAAAAAAGGTAGTTTGTTTTTAATCTTTGGATACCTACATGGAAGATAAAAGCAATATAGTAAGTGTGATTGGTATTATTATATTTTGTATGATCTTAAACATCAGAATAAGGGTATGAGAAGTCATGGAAGGCTGTGAGGATATTCTATATACTTTCTGAAAGTGACAATGGCAGAAAGGTGGAGAGAATTGAAAGCTAAATAGATTGGGGATGTTCAGATGATAAGAAATTTGGGCCCAGACTGGGTATTTTAGTGAGAGTGTTAGGGAAGTTTCCTGGTCAAATTCTGACAAATTGAAACTGTAAATCTTATTTTTAGATTTAACTTTCATTGCTCTTAATAAAGCGCTACATCTACCTTGACAATTCCCATAAAAGAGATGTGTCCATTGCTTCTGTTACACCATTTAGATCATAGAAGATGAATTTACCAGTAATATTTTTCAAAACTTTATAGTTATTAAAATTATTTTGTTTGTAAGTTAAAGACATTGGTCTCATGATGCTTTGTTTTCATCTAACTTTCATTTTGAATTGTTTGCCTTTATGTTGTTTTAGTTTCTGAGCTCTATTTTAGTTTTATGATTTCTATTTTGATTTTTTTAAGTCAATAGGGCACCATAATTAATGTAAGAACTACCAATTTCATGACCAGAAATCCATGGAATGACTAGATAGGGGCCTAATGGTTTAAGGACCCACAGTGAGTATTGCTTTTTTTCCTTTTTGTTTTAACCAACTCAAAAAATTTTTTTCAACAAAATAAAAGTACAAAGTACTCAAAGGTTGGTATTCCTTAAAGTCCTATGCTTAGTGCTATACTGGGCATTTTAAAAGTGGTAGCTCCATAGTAAACAATAAAATGGAAAAGAAAAAGAAAAGGACCAAAAGAGGCAAACAAGCCCCTCTAAAAGAAAACTACATTATACCTGAGACCAAGATCAATGCACTGGCTCTTCTTTGTAAAGAAGGAAAGAATAGCAAAGTGCTGATGCTTAAACAGCCATATTCTATAGCAGCTGAAGCTTTTCAAAACATATTTTCATATTATTGTTTGTGCAAAAGAAAAAACCAAAAAAGCTAATTTGGGTTGGAACATTTATTCACAGGACAATGCTCTATCATAGGTTAGTCAGAAGTTACTCCATGTAAGTAAATGATAAACTCCATAACTGAGTTTTCAGCATTTTTCAGGCCCTTACTATGCCCAGGGCTGTATGGGAATCTTTGATTTTATTGTTACCATCATCTCAGGAGGTGTTATCAAAATTAATTAAAGTTGAAATGTTCATTTTAGTTTTTAAAATTTAATAACATCTCATTAAATATTTTTATACAAATAAAATCAAGTGTACTTCTGGAGTTCAATACATTTAAATGGCTCTGTAACATGATGAAATGCTTGTTACATAATACGTAATTAGACATGCTGTATCAGAAACTGGTTAGATGCTACTTCACACAGGAAATTATAAATACCACAACTGAGCTTCCACCACAGCTGACCTCTCACCAGCACTCAACGCTCACCAACTTTCGCCCTGCTAAGGGCTTTATCAACTTATTTCATCTCATCTCCACCAACCATCTTGGCAACTGTTACTCTTCTGATTTTGCAGATGAAGAACATTAAATCCCCAAGAGACTGAATTCTGAAAAGCATTTATTCAGACCCAGTCATAGAAATTGCAGGGCCTGGAAAAGGGTGTAAAGAAAGGGCTTTGTGCTACACGGCAACGTAGTTAATGGTTATAATTCAAGCTATCACAGTGATAAAAATATATATCCCACCCTGCTACCTTGGCACATGTACTTTCATAAATACAAAATTGAAAATTATGTATAAAACTATGTTTTTAAATCACAAAAAGTTGACAAAATGTTAAAAGGGATTAAACCTAAACATTATTGCATATATTTGGGCATTCTATTAAAAATAAGTAATTATTATTATCTATATTTCTTTAAAAATATCTCCATTTCATCATAATAATTGTTATGAAAAACATGATTTTTTCATATAATTTTTCATCTATTGATTATGGTAACCCTAAGGGATTAAAAAATAAAGCATAATTGTATTGGAATTATTCAAATTTGAATGTATTTTATCAATATGAAAATATTGTATATCAAGTATATTTAATCAAAACTATAAAATAAATACAAAGGATCAAACATTGTATCAAAGTAATCTTTTCAAAATTTATTTTCCTCTAAAATATTTTAAATTATTAAATTTGAAAAGCCAAATACAATGTATATTTAAAGAATATTAAAATAATTTAAGTAAAACTGAATGTTTATTTTTAATAAAGTTAAACTCAAAAACTCAAAAAGTTTAATTCAAATCTTTTATAAAAATAAAGCCATTCTCATGCCTAGTGTCCCACACCCATTCAAACAACACTGTGAAGAGATGGCATTGCATTTCCCACATGTTACATATCAACACGCACACATATATTTGTCAATTGAATCTCATATGAATGTTTAATGTTTAATATTACAAAACGTTCCTCAGAGCTGTTGCAGACACTGGTCTAATTAGTGAATGCCTTTGGAGCCGTTTGTTCCCCTACAACTTGGAAATGACACTTCATTATGTGAGAATTTATTGCATTTATGCTATCTGTGAGGAAGTTTTGACAAGTTAATTAATTTGTCTTTTATCTAAGAGCTTCTGCTGCAGCTTCAGTCCTCCCTTCCCTCCAGAGCAGTGTTCTTTGAGGTCCCCGGCGGCATAACCAGAAAATCTTTATGGTGTTCAAATGGAGGTGACTTTCTTTTTGAGGATAAGACAAGAGGTGGGAGAAGCATTTCTCTGGGCCCAGAATTGTCTTTCTCACGAGAGTGGGCAGTGAGGGTGAGTGATGTCAGTGCCAAGTGAAGGATCCCAAGTGACAGAGACAAATAGGGCTTCTTTTGTGCAGGTAGTTTGTACGTTATGGATATGAGGTGCCCAGGGCAGCATCCTCTTCTCTGAATCTATGAGTGATAATGACACAAGTTGATGACGGAGCAACTAACATTCTAACCAAGACCTGTCTGATTCAATCCACCTACACCCTCATCATTCTACCGCTTTCTTAACCACCTCCTACGTCAGGCACTCAGCTACTTTGGACCTGATGGAGAGAAAGATAGGGAGGAGAACACTGAGCTTTTGTTGTATGTGATAAGAAAATAGGGCATCAAAGTGCTCAGTATCCTTTTTCTAAAAGCCTTCTTCAAAAATAAAGAGCTACTGTGTATAGACACATTGTATCTCTACAAATAGGTTTTCCAACTTCCTTTTATTCTTTCATAAAAAAAAAAAGGCTTCCTACTTTAAGACTATAATTTAGCCAAGAAGCTCCTTCCAAAAACTGATTTTCAGTGACTTAAGTCAAAGATATTTCTGAAGCTGACTTGAGAAGACTGTGGAACTTGTGTCTGACATCTAGGGGACCCTCGTCATCACTCTCCTCCGACAAAAGAAAGCCTCCCAGCTTGTTGCAGCATTCTGGTGTGTGACGCACACTTCTGTAAATGAAAACGGGGACAAAAAGCCCTTTTGTCCCTAACGAGGTTCACAGTGAATTTCAAGTGCAAATGAAGGAACTGAATTAAAAGTAAGTGTTGGTAGCTCCTCTAAGCAGTGCTTTCAGAGCCTTAAGAATTTCCCTCTCCTGTAGTTGTCAAATTTCCAGAAAAAAAGTAAGTGAGGATGTCAGTATTAATTAGAGATAAAATTTCTTTTGTTTTCTTATCTTCCCAATGTGTCTGTACAGCATTGTGAGTGGTTCTGAAGGAGATACATTTTCTGGTGATACAAATATCCTGAAACCATTATAATAGATCATTTGTATGGGATGGATGAAGGCTGACAACTGACTCCATGAGGCTCTGCCTGGATTTTTTCTTATACATATGAATATCTCAAGAGTGCCTCGGTTTTCACCAGATTCTTAGTGTAGGCATGTGATCAGAATGCAGCAAAAGAATCTAGCAAAGATTCTCACAACAAACAAAAATATTCACCTGCAGCTCTTTCCATGCTTTCATCTGGAATGCAGAACTGTGCCTTTGTCTCCACCTTTCTCAGTGATGATTGAGTTCATGGAACGTTTGAGTAGAAAGCAGCTTCTCATGTCATGTGGGCTAACACTGTCACATAACAGGTCAAGATAGAGACTAGAAATGCTAAGTGCCTTTCTGAATTGCCAGCCAAGCTAGGATCACTTGTGGAACAAAAAGGTCACATCTAAGACCATGAAGAAATGAACAGAGGGCTGGAAACTCCTACCAGCCTTTTTTAGAGCATCTCTCTTACTCCAGGCTCCTCTATTGCTCCTTACATTGAGTACCCAAGTCCTTCACATTATCCTACTAATTACATGGGATTCACAAGAGACTGTCTCCCACCTCCTCCGGGCATTCCCTTGCTTTGAAACTATTTATACTCTTTGTAACACACATTAAAATTTATTGATGTTGTATTCTATACTCACCCAAATCTCACCTATCTTCAAGGTACTAATCACATAAACATATTTATAGTAAGTACATAAACACTAATAACTGACTGATAATCTTAAAAATGATCCTGAAGTTTACTTGTGTTTTAACAAAAGACCCGTGAAGGTCCTTAGCACATAAAGAACAAATTGCAGTTGGTGAGAATCTCAAGAAGAGAGATAAATTATATAAATGTCTAACCACTAGGCTGTACATGTGAAACAAATACGGCATTAAATGACAACTGTAGTTGAAAATATTTAAAAATTGAAAGAATAGGGATAAAGACAGAAAAGTATATATAGTCCTACTAACACATATTTTTGAATTTACATGGAACTGTTCATTCAATTATCTATTGTTAATTTGAGAACAGGGATTCAATCATGAATGGTTCTTCATAATTGCTTTTATTTAAGTTAAAAAAAAACACACCATGTAGGACACGCAAACACAGGTCGAGCCAAGAGTGATTTTGATGTTAAATTGTATTTTTTCATATTTCTCTCTCTCTTTTTTAAAAATTTTAAAGCAACTTTTTTTTTTAGATTTTATTTATTTATTTTTAGAGAGGGAAGGGAGGGAGGCAGAGAGAGAGAGAGAGAGAGAGAGAAACATCAATGTGCGGTTGCTGAGGGCCATGGCCTGCAACCCAGGTATGTGCTCTGACTGGGAATCGAACCTGTGATGCTTTGGTTCACAGCCTGCGCTCAATCTACTGAGCTACGCCAGCCAGGGTCCTCTCTCTCTTTTTTATTGTTGTTCAAGTACAGTTGTCTCCATTCCCTACCCCCGCTACTCCCCCTCACCCCAAACATCCCCACCTCCCACCCTCATTCCTACCCTTCTTTGGCTTTGTCCATGTGTCCTTTATACATGTTCCTTGATGACTCTCCCCCCCCTTTCCCCTCTCACCTCCCCTCTGGTTACTGTCAGTTTGTTCTTTATTTCAATGTCTCTGGTTATATTTTGCTTGCTTGTTTGTTTTGTTGGTTAGGTTCCACTTCTAGGTGAGATCATATAGTATTTGTCTTTCATTGCCTGACTTATTTCACTTAGCATAATGCTCTCTTGTTCCATCCATACTGTCACAAAAGGTAGGAGCTCCTTCTTTCTTTCTGGTGCATAGTATTCCATTGTGTAAATGCATTAAGTTTTTGGATCTATTCATTTACTTGGTTGCTTCCAACACTTGGCTATTGTAAATTGTGCCACTATGAACATTGGGGTGCATAGGTTCTTTTGAATTGGTGTTTCAGTATTCTTAGGGTATAATTCCAGCAGTGGAATTGCTGGGTCAAACGGCAGTTCCATTTTTAGTTTTCTGAGGAAATTCCACACTGTTTTCCATAGTGGCTGTATTAGTCTACATTCTCACCAACTATTGCCAAGGGAGATGTGTCAAGGTAAACAGCTCCTGAGCTTGCTGCCTTAGCAAAGTTGGTTGCTGTCTGGGTGAACTCCATGTTACAACAGGGATCCCCAGCTGCGAAAGACTGTGTCTAATAAGGTAAGCCCTGCCCTAGCTGGTGTGGCTCAATGGATTGAGTGTGGACTTGTGAACCAAAGGGTCCCCAGCTTGATTCCCAGTCAGGGCACATTTTGGGGTTGCAGGCTAGCTCCCCAGTAAGGGTTGCATAAGAGGCAACCACACATTGATGTTTCCCTTCCTCTGTCTCCTCCCTTCCCCTCTCTCTAAAAAGAAATGGATAAAATGTTAAAAAAAAGAAAAAAAATATAAGGTAAGGCCATGGCAAGTACCTCTGTGTATGAATTGACAGGAACATTGACCAGCATATGCATATGCTGAGGTAGATGCAACATTAACTCTTCACCATGGCTATGTCTTTTAAGGAGAAATTGCCACAGAGCTCATAATCCCCCCAACCCACCACCAAATAACCCTTTTTGCTTGTTACAGTAACTATTTAGTTTCAGTTCCATTTCAAAGAGGATAACATTTGCACTATGAATATGCAAAACTCATTCAAGGTGTCTGCATCTCTTATGACAACACTTTCACATTCACACCAATATAACAGAATCTGCCTCTCTGCTGTTTACAACAGGGTGTTTGGTTTTCATTCAACTTTTAGAACTCACCTCTCTTGTAAACTAAACATCAGTGAGCAGAGAAGGAATGATAGAGGAAGTGGTGAGCCCTGCTTCTTCTATGGCACTCAACTGAAATTGATGGATCTTTTCCCCAAATGGAGAGGGGGAATTCTACAGCTACTTATGCTGTTTCCTATAGTCAAAAATATAATTTGGTCCTGATTCTAGTGTTTCCAGAAGATCTCAAATTTTAAGGAAATTTGTTAAAGAGAGGCTCCTGTCCCAATGTAAAAATACCTTGTAGGACTGTATTATCTAATAATCAAGGGCTTTGTACTAAAGCCTCCTTTGCATCTGCATTTGCCTGGTGAGCTATGGGAGGGTGGGCAATACACAACTTCAACAAAATTGCAAATGTCTGTATACATCTACTTCTTAAGAGAAACATTGAAAAGCTAAATTTCTTCAGGGAATAGGCATTGCCAGATAACTATTCTCAGTGTGACTACTTGTTTCCCTTCAATAAAAGAAGTGTGGGCTTTTAGGAACTTTTGAGAGATAAGTTTGTGATCGTGAATCCACTTGACAGTGTACAAAGAATACACTGCATGTTAAGTTGCCTTCCTGGTGAGAAACAATCCTTGAGGCCCTAAAATGTGGCCCATGTTTATTGAGTGTTTATTCAATGATAGACACCAAAATTAGATGCCTGATGTGCGAAATCTCATTCCAGTTGATACTGTCATTCTTACTTCTCAGAGGAGAGAGTTGGGACTTGGAGACCTACCATCATGGGTTTAGTAAGTGGCAGGGCTGGGATGCAAACTCAGAATTGACTCTAAGTCCCACATGTTTTCCGTCAGACCACACTGCCTTCTTTGTATCCCTCCATTTACCAAGTAAACAGGAAGCACTCAATAAATATTTGGTAAACGAGTGTACAAAAGACTACTGAACTAGATTCAATGTAAATAAAGGATATAAGGTCAGGCTGTGTGAAGTACAGGTATGTTCTGGCAGGAGGGGAAGGCTGACTCTGGGTAAACTTGTGACAGCCTTTTGACTCTGTTACCCATCCTGCCTGCCACAAGTCCTCACCTTGAAGGACCTGAAGCGTCCTCTTCAAGTCCTCACCACCACCAGCCTACACTCTTTCCTCTCACTTTTGATCGTAGCTTTTTATTAGAGCTAGCAAGCGTCTAAGATCTTACCACTCAAAGGGAACTTAGGGAATATTTACAACCTGCCAATGTGGATCTAATAGCAAGTTCAAGCAGAGACAAGTCTATTCTCCATCCAGCCACCAGAAAATTTTCCTAAAGTATGAATTAGATGTCACCTTCTTTTGCCTACAATCTCCCTGTGGCTTCCCACGGCACTTCAAATAAACCCAAATTCCTTATGGCAGCCAGTCAGGCCCTTCATGGTATGCCCCCTGCCATCCCTCTGTTCTCTGCCCCGCTTGCTGTGTCCAGGGTTTTCCAGTCACGTCAGTCCCACGTTCGTTCCTCACGCCCGCTAAACTCTTCACCTTTCTAGGTCTTCTCATAGGACTTTCTGTCTGGTTCATCCACATGACCAGCTCCTGCTCATTCTTTGGGTTTTAAATTAAAATCTCCTCCTTAGAGAGAACTTCCTGGACCAACCTGTTTTAAAAATCTCCCAAACCCCTGTCATTTGCCCCCATGGCAGATGTCACCATTTGTAGTTACATGTCTTCCTATAGGGCTTCCCCACCAGCATGTAAACTCCATGACAACTGAGGACATGCGTGTCATATTTACCTTTGTACATTTACTGCCAAGCTCACTACCCAGCACATATTAAGAGGTCATTAAATATTTATTGTATGAATGAGTGAACTGGAGTGTTCGAACTACAACCCAGTACTCTTTTGATGTACTTTATGGCTTGTCTTTCCTCACCCCTAACCCCGTCTCCAGCTTGTGGTCACTTCCCCAATATTTTTCATTCATTTACTGCTTTAGTGGTCACTGAATTGCTACATAAACAAAGTTTTTCTGATTTACAAATTAAAAATATTTATACGTTACTTAAACACAAACACTTGTATTCTCAAGAAGGCCACCTTCTAAAGGGATGTTTATGGAGTCCTACATTCTGTAAACATCTATCTGAGAGCAATTTTTCATCTCTCCATTACACCGACATGTACTCTGCCTACACTTAGGGCCAGGTTTGGTGTGGTACACATCGGTACAAGTTTTGCCCCACACAGGGAAATGTAGTCTGGTCCACGTGGGCATAAGACAGCTCTGCAGTGAAATCGGAGCTTTCAAATCCACGAGGGGAGTATGCGATCCAGAAAGTGTCTTGACTCCTGCAGGGCTGGACAGAGTGGTGGGAGCTGCCTTAGAAACTGTTACTTCCTGCTACTTCTTCCCACACAGACTGAGAGACACTAAGTACAGAGAAACTGAAGCTATTCCTGAATAACTGGCAGCCGCAGCAGGAATGCAGTTGAGTTTGTAGAAGACTAGAGAGATCTCCTTAGGTTTCATTACTGGGGGATCAGTAGCTAGGAGAGTCAGGGATACCATCTTTATAAGCAATTTGAAGAGCAGTCTGTATTTTTCTGCATGGAACAGTTACCCGCTTGTATCAAGGACTTTATATTAATATAAAAGGATTTAAGTCTCTCTGTGACAGTTTTGCTCTAAATTCACAGCAAAAGAAAGTATGAAACCCTAGGTTAGGTAAGGATCATACTAACTAGGAAGAAAGAAGAGAAGCAAAGTTTAAGAAGATATCCCACCAGCAATGTGGCTTATGTTTTACAAATACCTGTTAAAGTAGGAAACTGGTGACTGTGGTTTATAATATCAGATCTATTTTAGATTTACTTCATGCCATGGATAAAAAATAAGTTCAGTTATTCTATGATGAATTTTTTTGTTGTTGCTATTTAATCGAGAATATAAGGAGCCCCTCCCCAGAGTCTGAGGCTATAAGTATATGCATTTGGATGGATGAGGGTGCTGTATCCCCTATCTGGCATTTTTAACAAACATTTCCAGGTTGAATAATAGCATAACAATAAATATATAAATGCACATTTTTATATTTTGAAAAGTAAACTTGAGGTTCAGAAAGTTTTTCTGAGCATCATGTTAAAGGTGGGAACAGTAATAGAAAAACATGACAGATCATACAGAATTTTCACCTGAAAAAGACCGAATGTCAACATTTAAAATACAGATTACAAACTTGAAAAATTATTAAAATATATGAAAACATATAATATTCCTAGAAATAATAATAAATGTAACATTGGTAACCCACATAGGCAGTGATTACCATGTATCAGACATTATAATAAGCTTATATTAAATCATTTACTCAACAACCTCATGAGGTTCATGCTCTTTTTTTTTTTTTTTTCTCCCTATAGTTTTACCTAGTTCTACTCACTAAAGGTTATATTGACCAGGTTTAATTCTTTTTTTTTCAGATTTATTTATTTTTAGAGAGGGAAAGGAGGGAGATAGAGAGAGATAGAGAGAGAAAGAGAGAGAGAGAGAGAGAGAGAAACATCAATGTGCGGTTGCTGGGGGTTCTGGCCTGCAACCCAGAAATGTACCCTGGCTGGGAATTGAACCTGGGACACTTTGGTTCCCAGCCCACGCTCAATCCACTGAGCTAACCAGCCAGGGCTTGGTTCATGCTCTTAACTTTATTTTACAGATGGGGAAACTGAGGCACTGAGAATCTGAAATGTGTATCCAAGGCCCAGAGCTTATAAAATGGTAGAAATGGGATATATGGAATGTTTACAGATAAGAAACAAAAGCAAACATTCCAGTAGAGAAACGAGAGATCTTCTCTAAAAAGACAATAGAAATGAAGAAAAGTCTGCAGTACTTTTTATCATTACCACAGAGGGTGTTCAGGAAACTTCCTGATGGACTTAAAAACCCTCTGGGTTTAGCCTAAAGTTGAGAGGTAAGAT
This sequence comes from Phyllostomus hastatus, assembly GCF_019186645.2. Taxonomy (NCBI): domain Eukaryota; kingdom Metazoa; phylum Chordata; class Mammalia; order Chiroptera; family Phyllostomidae; genus Phyllostomus; species Phyllostomus hastatus. Next base: position 55,130,653 of record NW_025334033.1, on the reverse strand, counting down.
CGAGATTGCCTTGCATTTCAACTAACGGAAATTTTAGGGTGTCTGGGGATGGTAGAATCTGCCACTATGAGAAGGGCAGGAAGAGGGAAAAGAAGGGCCCAGGATTTGAGAAGAGGCCTGAGCAAGGCTGAACAGATGCAGGACAGCCGAGAAAGTCTCCCCTGGGTGGGGATAGGCAGAACCTTAGGGACAGTGGAGTCTGACGTAGTTTTGATGCATTGGTTTTTCTATGTTGTAAGCCTCTGTTATCTCCAAAGTTCCTTGAACATTTACAACTCAGAGCAGGTTTACGTCAACACTGTGTTTGGACCTGAAAAAGAGTGGTGGTGGCCAGTGTGGGGAGCGGCGGTGTGGATGATCAGGGCTGCAGCCAGAGGGATGAGCCAACGAGCACAACCGACCCCACCACGTGCCAGAGTCTCAGCGGCTATAATTCATAAGACGTGGGGAAGGAGATTAACCAGCAGAAGGAAAGTTTCAGAAGTGTGGAGGTTGGAGCATCCAGGTGGCTCACATCAGAGCTAGGGAGGCAAAGCCATCCAGAGCAAATTTTTAGAAAAATACCTGGAACAATCCACACAGAAAAAGATGTTCAACATCACTGATTATAAAAAAAAAATCCAAAATTAAAAATGAGAGATTATTAAGGATTAGATTAGAGATTTAAAACCATATTGCTAATAACCATGGACACACACTTTCTGAAGGGTGGTTTAGAAGTGGGCTGTGAGTTACTGACAACACCAACCTTCGGTTTAGCTGGAGCTCCTTGGCTGCTTGGCCTGGCTGAGAACACCTTCCCTGCTTTACCCTCTTGCCATCCAAATACTATCATTCCCTCCCTGTGCTATGACTTACAAAAGGATGGGAGTGCTAGGTTAGAGTCTAGCGTAGTACAACTATACTGGAGTGGCTTTGCAATACAAATCAATAGTTTAAATGCACCTATAATTTAACTTGGTGATTCCATTTCTAGAAACACAGAGAACTTTCCTGGGAAATGCACAAAGATATAAATTCGAGGTGTTTATTTCAGAATTGATTGTAAAAGTACTAAAAAAGTAAAATTTGTATTAACCTATTTTCTCTTGATAGACATTTATGTGGGGACTATACAATGTAACAGCATACATCGTTTTAGAAGGATGAAGGCAATATGTGTATACTGACAGGCTGCTACATGTAGTAAACAGTGAAAAACAGCAATGTAATAACAAAAATTCAGTATAGTATTTATAGCAGGAGTCATTGAAAGTTAAAACGTAAGCATTGGGTGTTAATCAAAGAAGGCTAATAAAGATTTTCATTTGGGGAAGAAAAGATATCATAATTTTTAAAAAATCAATGAATAGCAAAAGGTATTTTAACAGAGTAAAGCATTGCAATCAAGGTCTGTTGTGTATTCTAGGCAGACAATGGGCACTGGCTTTCATATGGGTGCCTACTCTAGCTTTTTTTCTGCCTGGTTATACCACAGGTAACATTTACAAACAAAAGGCAGACGCCAGCTTAATGTCGTCCTCTAAAGAGATTACATAATGCAGCCAGGGATGCAAGGATAGTGTTATTGTTTTGGAAATAGGAATTCTGAGGAGAAACATGCCTCGCTATTTCCAACTTAATTAGAGAAATCTTCAGAATTAGCTTCAAGAATTGCTAAGCCAGGATCTTCCAAGAATTCTATTCATCTCCCAGTATTTTTCCCCTTTCGTTAGGACTAAAGAACTAATTTAGTAAGATTGTTGAACATATTTCTTTATCAGGCTGAGCTTGTGGATGTGCCAACATTTGAGTGTACATGTTATAGATATATAACTAACAGGTTCGCCTTCTCTGTTTTCCTGCCAAAACCCAAAACATTAACAATAAAGACATAAAATGTGATAAAAACAAAGACATAAGTTATTTGGAGTCTGAAAAGGCAACCAGTCTTCTGATGGAAGAAATAAACATGCCTCATGACATCCTAAGCTATTAGTGAGACACTTCTTATGCAAATGTATTGAGCATCTTCCATGTACAAAGCATTCTTGAGAGCTTCAGGAGATATATAAACAAATATATAAATATGGGGTAGAGAGGCTTGTAGACTATGGGGAGAAAAATATGACATACAGCTCAGAAAGTTACTCATTGTACTTGGTCATGCAAAAATGATAGGGTTCTGTGTTTTCTGTGTTTCCTCCTACATGAAAGTCATTCCCAAGTTTCAAAGGCTGGGCGTAACTGCTGGAGGAGGAGGTAGGGACACAAACTTGACAGCTGGACTCTTTTGACTTTACACCTTTTAGGTTGACAATTCTCATTTCAGTAAATATTCAGGTAATTCAAATTTGCATTTCCTGCCAGGGCTAATTGGCCCCTCCACTTTTTATTTTCCAAGGCAGGGTCTTGTTTCAAAAGGGAACTGAGCTGACCTCAGGCTTTGGGTTTGGCCTGATTTTCATGCTGTCTTCTGAAGAACCAGCCTCTCCCTTTGGAGGGACACAAGGTGCTTCTGGACCCCTTCCACACCCGAGGCCACGGAAACCAGGATTGCAGTCTCTGGTCTCAGGCTCATCTAACCAGCCACCCCGGTGAGCAAGATTCCGGGACAGTGGCTGCTCCCTGATGGACATAGCAACCATGACTCACAGATGGCCTTGTCCTTGAAGTGAGAGCTTAAGGCTTGATCTAACACACCCCAATTTTACTATATGCCAGTGGGACTAGCACTTCTACATTATTTCTACCTGCAGCTGAGTTAACTGAAGCATGTAATTAATTCCACCGAGCCAAAGAATAAAACAAGTAAAATTCTGAAAAAAAAAATCATGCCCCATAGATCTTGATTAAGCATGTGCCCCGTAGCAGCCTCATTCTGAGTAGACAAACAAAATAGGATAGCTTATCACATCTTCATGATTTATGTTCTATAATATGACTTTATTATAGCATTTTGGAGTAATAAAGAATTGACTGTACTGTGGTTCTTGGCCAATAATTAAAATGCAAGAAGTTACCCACTCTCTTAGTGACTCACCACCTTGTATTGAGATAGAAATGACATCCTCTTTCTTCTATGAGTTCCTATTTTTCACTTCTAATGTAATTTGTACTCATGGCTTTTAGACAGTCATGCTGATGTGACTATCTTGAGACTGTTATCTAAGCCGGTTCACATCCCTCAAGAGTGACACTGCAGGGGTCTCCCCATGGACTGATTGAGCTTGGGTTTTAAGGAAATCTGTGTGCCCCCCAAACTTCATGCAAAATGTAGTGTGTTTTCTGGGAGAGGATCCATAGCTTTCGCATTTTCTAAAATTCCTGTGGCAAAAATAGTTCAAAACCAAACAAACATACAAACAAAAATCTGCCACCTACAACACAATTAGAATTCTCCCTAAAAAAGATTTCATCACGTAATTATGTAGGAAATATGATAAATAATGTCTCATTGAATTAGAATATGTATATTCTAATATATTCCATATATATATATATGTAATATTGCCTATCTTTCCCTGAATTCTTTAAGCCTAAAGCTAGGTTAGCTATCTTTGCTCTTTAAAGGTTAAGTCACTAGAGCTTATGCGAAGAAAAGCCAGAGAAAACAAACTTCCTCTCGCTCCCTTAGATTTGCTGTACAAATTTAATATCTGCTAGAACCCTCAGGGCTCACAGCGGAGCGGTACATAAGTACAACAGTATAATGCTGGAGAACACCGCCTCATATGCTATTGCAGTCACATGTATACAACTTTTTTTTCCTGTCTTCCAGAAGGAAACACACACCACCATTTAAGGTGAGCTTAATTTGCATAGAGAAATGAGAATTTCAAGATGTTTCCATGAGGAGCCAAAAATAGAGTTCAGGCTCCTTTCTCCATTACAGCTGGAGTCCACATGGGAAAATGAATCGATTCCCTTGTTCACAAGGCCCCTGAGTTGGGGATTGAAAAAATATTTGCAGGAATATTTTTCAAAAACAATATAATTTAGATTATTTGTGATTAAGGAAGCCACAAACCCTCTGGAACATCAGAACAATGAACCACAATTACTTCAAAATGGCTCTTTATCTGTTTATCATAAAAAATTTTTCTCATTGAAACTGGCTTGTTGTCTTGCTCCTGTTGTCAGCCTCCACCTTGCATCCCAGCAACCGCCAGGGACTCAACAGATCTGGCCCCACAACACCTGTATGATGCTTCTTCCTTGTCCTGCTATGTCTGCCAAGCCTTACGTTTGCACTAACTCTCATCTCGTCCCTTGCCACAGATTCCCTGTTGGCTTTCTTCCCCTCATGTCCTCTTTCTGCATTAATTTCTGTAAACTGCAATCTGATGAACATTCATGGAGCTCAGAAGGAATCATGTCCCCCTGAAATATCTAATGGTTCCCCCATTAGAGAATATGATTCATCCTCAGCTCGCCACTCAGTGCTTCACCACACGTCTGACTCAGCTCCAGCCAGCCCTTTCAGCTTTATGTCCTTGGGGAGGGCTCTGATGCCCACAGGACAGTGCGTCTGTCTCCACATCTACCCCGCACCTGAGGTAAAAAATGTCTCTGGTCAGTGTTTTGTCTACCTCAGTAGAAATGAATATTTTAGACCTCTTAACTC